>NC_133648.1:57660179-58365129 GCF_009905375.1 Apium graveolens | reverse complement strand
AGCCCTGAGTATGTACCAGGAGTGACTACAAAGGATGAATCACCCACTTGGAAGATAATACTGGGAGTTCCACGTTTACCACCATCATCAAAAAAGTCCAGTCCTCCAAAACCTCAGAACTTGTTGGCTTGAAAAGAATTCAGGCTGTGTTAATGCATACCCAACCTCACTATGTGCAAGAAGATTCTTGCACAAAGTGCAATTCAGATGGAGCTTCAGTGTGATCAAGAACTGCAGTATAGTTGTTGGGGACAAACTTAGCTCCATCAATGATTAAATCCTTTGGTGCCATGTGAAAAAATTGAGATTCAAGTATGCCTGTTAGGTGTTTGATATAATGTCTGTATGAAAAACCAACGTGAGAAATAAAGAGAAAGAGAGTAAAAGTAAGGAGAGAGATAAAATATGAAGAAAATAAAAGATTAAAGAAATCTTCTCTCTGTTGTACTTATACTCTGAACAAAAATGTTACCGTTGGACACCTGTCAGACATGCAGTAATACGGACAGTTACTGGGCTTGAGAAAACAGGAATCATTACTTACCCATTTGCCTAGTTTCAAGGAAAAAAACCGTTCCATTTATCAAGAGAAACAATTTTAATTCAAAATTTAAACCGTTATCACTGATTGAATTATTTTTCACTGCATCATTAATATTCTGAAAATAAATCACATGAAAATGACCAAGATAAATTAGATAAGTAAGTGCTGAAAACGAATCAGAACTTAATATAAAACAAAATTTATATGGTCATCAGAATATCAATCAGGATTTATCAACACAAGATAAAATAACTCAGAGACAAAATCTTGAAGTAAAAATAACTTTCATTAATATATCAAGACAATACATTCATGAAATGGAAATTACATCAATACTTATACAAGATTTTCCCTAAGCTTCTAAACCTAACATCAACAGCCTTAGTCCTAGCTAAGAAGCCTGACAAAGCTGATGATAAAGAAAAACAGGAAGAAGACGAGATTAAGTCATCTTCTTCTTCCTACTCTCGACAAACAGAATGGCGAGTCGGATGATTCGCTCTTGCTGGCGGAGACGATGAAGATGAAGTTCTCTTCGAACGGCCACCAGATCACGTTTGATAACCTCTGGAAATTGAATCCAGAGATTGTGAGGAATGTTGGTGATAGGGTATGGAGTTGGAATTCCATTCAAAAAGACATGAACAGTCTCATCATTATAATTGTAGAACCAGCCAAATTCAGCCATTTGTGATGATAAATGAAAAACGAGAGTGAGTTTGTGATAAAAGTATGATGGGAAGGCTGATGTGAAGTGGTTGCTTATATAGGCAAGAGAATGCCAGGAGACGCAAAGAAATTGAATGCTGACAGGTAGAATTAATTCTACCTTGTCTCCCTAGACTTTGAAAAAGAATAACATTCATTGGAAAGAGGAATCATGGTTTAAAACGCACAAGAAATAAGAAACAGTGGACTGTTCAAGTACGAATACCATTAATCCTAATCATAGTGACTATTAATCTTTCACTTCAACATATTCTAGTTCGAACTGAGACTGTTACCAAATTTTATTCACAGATAAGCCAAGTAAAGGATTAGACTGAGAAATCAGAACTTAGACCTATACCAGAACTTAACAGTCATCAGAACATAATTTCTTAACTCGAAAAAGGAATGCCCATCTTAGTAAATCCTCATACAAGTTCTGAGTTATAGACTTCAGAACTTAATCATCAGAACGTGTAACTAGAACTTGTCCTCAGAATTTGTGCAAAGTGACACAGTGACTATTTATCTAAAATAACATAGACCACCACAGTAATTTTCATCATTCATATGGAGTGATTAGTGTGTGTATTAAGCTAAATAACAGATAAAGAGTAAAGTCTGATTCACTTCAGGACATCTTAGAAATAAGGCATAATTAAAATTTTGCTAAAGTGCTGTCATTGTCCTGAAACCTACTGATGAATGACTTCATGCTTGAGTCCACCTCAACTGTTTTGTGCTAATTTTATGCATCTTTTGAAATTCTATTTTACAGTGGCTTCTCAGTGTAAGTGAGTCACGACTGTTTATCAGAATTTATGCTATTATCAGAGTATTTCTCCAGTAATCATAGAGTGTGAAAAGTCACTAAGAAAATAATTTGCTTTTCTAATGCATATTTACTTAATACCAGCAATGCACTTGGGTCGTCCCTTCCACATTTTTACTCTAGATCTCAAAGGAGTACCTGATGTTATTCTTTGATCTTTTTGCTTTTTCTTTTGATAAGTGAGGTTTATCAGCACTTAGTACATTCAGCAGTTTTACTAGTATCAGAACTTAACAGATAAGTAGCATTATTCTAATTTGTGACTTAGTAATAAGATATTCAAAGTTAACTCAACTAAGCTCAATTATCAGAATTTGCTAGTGTCATAAGATTTCCACTGAAATAATTACTTCTTACATGGAATCATTTGTTTATTAAAGACTACTAGGTCAGTATCTAGCACAGTTATCCTCATAGGATTGAATAATTACTTAAACAGACATATCACTTATCAGAGTTTAGAAACATATATCAGACAACAGTCAGTACTTAAAAATATTTATCAATTAAGCACAGAATACACAATGAGATTAATTCTGTATATACTGAGCATAAAGTCTGAAAACACAGAACAAGACTAAGCAGATTTAGAGAAAGAACCTGAAACCATTCCAAGTTCATTTACCAATCTTGTAAAAGTAGCTTCACATAGTGGTTTTGTGAAGATATCTGCTAGTTGTTGATCTGTGGGAACAAAATGCAATTCCATTGTACCTTCATCCACATGTTCCCTGATGAAGTGGTACCTGATGCTGATGTGCTTTGTCATAGAGTGTTGAACTGGATTACCTATCATAGCAATAGCACTTTGATTATAACAGTAAATAGGGATTTTGAAATATGTTAACCCATAATCCAGTAACTGATTCTTCATCCAAAGAATCTGTGCACAACAGCTTCCTGCAGCAATATACTCTGCTTCTGCAGTTGATGTGAAAATTGACTTTTGTTTCTTGCTGAACCAAGAAACCAATCTGCCTCCAAGAAATTGGCAGCTTCCACTTGTGCTTTTCCTGTCAATTTTGCAGCCTGCAAATATGCATCTGAGTAACCTATTAGTTTAAAGTCTGATTCTCTAGGATACCACAATCCCAGATCAGCTGTTCCTTTAAGATACTTAAAGATTCTTTTCACAGCTGTTAAGTGAGGTTCTCTTGGATCTGCTTGAAATCTTGCACAAAGACAGGTAGCATACATGGTATCAGGCCTACTAGCAGTTAGATAGAGTAGAGAGCCAATCATACCTCTGTAATCAGTAATATCTACTGATTTACCAGTATCCTTATCCAGTTTTGTTGCAGTGGCCATGGGAGTGGATACACTTGAACAATCTTGCATTCCAAATTTCTTCAGCAAGTTTCTGGTGTACTTAGATTGACAAATGAAAGTGCCTTCTTCATTCTGCTTGACTTGAAGGCCCAGAAAGTAGCTAAGTTCCCCCATCATACTCATCTGATATCTTGACTGCAGCAGTTTGGCAAACTTCTTGCACAGTCTGTCATTTGTAGATCCAAAGATGATATCATCAACATAAATCTGGACCAGAAGTGAGTCCTTTCCATGGTTGAGGTAGAATAGTGTTTTGTCTATTGTTCCTCTATTGAATCCACTTTCCAGAAGAAACTGAGCTAAAGTCTCATACCATGCTCTAGGAGCTTGCTTAAGTCCATAAAGTGCTTTATCAAGCCTGTAGACATAATCTGGATGTTTGGAATCTACAAAGCCTAGAGGTTGTTCAACATATACCTCCTCCTCCAATTCTACATTGAGAAAAGCACTTTTCACATCCATTTGAGAGACAGTAAACTTTTTGTGAGTAGCATAAGCCAAAAATATCCTTATGGCTTCTAACCTAGCAACTGGTGCAAATGTTTCATCATAATCAATTCCCTCCTGTTGAGAATATCCTCTTGCGACCAGTCTTGCCTTATTCCTTGTAATTATGCCATCACTGTCAGTTTTGTTTCTGAATACCCATTTTGTACCAACAACAGATCTATTCTTTGGTCTTGGCACTAGGGTCCAGACTTTGTTTCTTTCAAATTCATTTAACTCTTCCTGCATTGCTTGCACCCAATCAGCATCTTGAAGAGCTTCTTCAACTTTCTTTGGCTCAGTCTGAGAGAGAAAAGAATTGTAGAGACATTCATTTGAAGTACCTGTTCTAGTTCTGACACCTGCATCAGGATTTCCAATTATCAAATCAGGTGTATGTGATTTTGTCCACTTCCATGCAGATGGAAGGTTGTCTCTAGAACTGGATGCTCCCTCATAATCCATGCTATCTTCATTTTCATTTTCTGATGCTCCCCCTGAAACTATGCTCTCTGAGTTGGATTCTTCATTATTTAGATTTTCAGCACTATCAGAACTTGGCTTATCAGAACTTGACGAATCAGAACTTGAAGAGCCAGATGCATGTTCTGATGTTTCTTGAGATGAGGTAGGATCTTGAGTATGCTCCCCCTGCATAGGTGCATCTTCCTTTGATGTAGTTACCACAGTTTCAATAACATCAGAGTTTAATCCATCAGAGTTTACAGTATCAGGACTTAGACTGTCAGAATTTTCAGTATCAGAATTTGAGTCTTCATTTTCAAATCTCAGCTGATCATGGTCAATGAAATCTTCAAGACCAGTAATCTTCTTGTCATCAAATGAGACATTGATAGATTCCATGACCACTTTTGTTCTCAAATTATAGACTCTAAAGGCTTTTGTGGAAAGTGGATATCCAACAAAGATTCCTTCATCAGCTTTTAGATCAAACTTTGATAGCTGTTCAGGATGAGTCTTGAGAAAAAAACACTTGCATCCAAATACATGAAAATATTTCAGATTTGGCTTCTTTTTCTTCACCATCTCATATGGTGTTTTTCCATGCTTGTTAATGAGTGTTGCATTTTGAGTAAAAAAAGCAGTCTGCACAGCTTCAGTCCAGAAATAGGTTGGAAGCTTCGCTTCTTCAAGCATTGTACGTGCAGGTACAATGAGAGTTCTATTCTTCCTTTCAACAACTCCATTTTACTGTGGAGTTCCAGGAGCAGA
This sequence comes from Apium graveolens, assembly GCF_009905375.1. Lineage (NCBI taxonomy): Eukaryota > Viridiplantae > Streptophyta > Magnoliopsida > Apiales > Apiaceae > Apium > Apium graveolens. Next base: position 58,359,997 of record NC_133648.1, on the reverse strand, counting down.
AAATTCCCGCTTTATTCCATGGTTTTTACAGAACTCTTCCATTATCAAATTCTTGAACTCAGTGCCATTATCACTCCTTAAAATTTTCACAGAATCTTTGACCATTTTATCCAGCTGTTTGACATGATCAATCAAGATAGATGCAATTTCACTTTTTGTGTGCAAGAAATACACCCAAGTGTATCTGGTGAACTCATCCACTATGACCAACGCATACTTCTTCTTTGCAATAGGCATGACATTTACTGGACCAAATAGATCAACATGTAGTAGATGATAAGGCTCAAGAATTGATGATTCAGTCTTGCTCTTGAATGAAGATTTTCTTTGTTTGGCCTTCTGACAGGAATCACAAAGACCATCAGGAGCAAATACTGACTTTGGCAGTCCTCTCACAAGATTTTTCTTGACCAGTTCATTTATATTGTTGAAATTTAAATGAGAGAGTTTCTTATGCCAATTCCAGCTTTCTTCAATTGATGCATTACTCATCAGACAGATTGCAGAACCATCAGTACTTGTTGAAACCTTAGCTTCATAAATGTTACCACGCCTGTATCCTTTCAGAACAACTTTGCCTTTAGATTTACTCACAATTTCACAGTGTTCTTCAAAGAAATCAACATGATAACCTCTGTCACAGATTTGACTTATACTCAGTAGGTTGTGTTTAAGTCCTGAGACCAGAGCTACTTCTTTAATTATGACATTTCCAAGATTGATATTGCCATATCCCAATGTTTTTCCAATGTTGCCATCTCCATAAGAAACACTTGGGCCAGCTTTCTCCACAAAGTCTGATAGTAGGGCCTTATTTCCAGTCATATGTCCTGAACATCCACTGTCCAGAACTAGAATATTTTTTCTGTTGCCCTGCAATCACAAAGACCACTAATTATTAGTTTTAAGGACCCAGACTTGCTTGGATCCTTTGGCCTTATTAAGTTTGTTAACATTTGCAGCGGATTTAGCATCAGAGTTTATGTTAACATTTTTCTTATCAGAACTTACACTATCAGACTTTGAATCAGAATTTACACTAGAAGGAACAATGGAAACTTTCTTCAAAGAAGGTTTTATTTGATAATAATCATAGTACAAGCTATGATATTCCTTACAAGTATAAATGGAATGCCATAAACTACCACAATGAAAACAAGGATTTTGTGGTTTGTATCTAACAGACTGACTCTTAACTCCTGATTTTGAAGGTAAGGAGTTAATATTCTTATTCTTCCTGCAAAAAGAAGCCAGATGGTTAGAACTTCCACAGTTATGACATGTTTTCCTAGAAGCATCAGGAACAGGTTTATAATTATTGCTTTTATTCACACCTTCCTTTCCATTCCTATTTTTTCTAGGTGATTTTACCTTGTTTGCATTCTTAACATCTTTCAGCTTATACTTAAGCTGCTTTTTGTCATTAAGCCTATGTTCACTTCAGCTGTCTTTTCCTGTTTTAGTTTGTCAGAAGTTAATTCCTTTATAACTTCTGATTTCTCATTTTCAGACTTTACAGTTACAAACTTAACAGGTTTTAACTTTGGATTTTACTTATCAACAGGCTTAATTTCTTCAGTTCCTTTATCATTCTTATCTTCTCCATAACCTAAGCCCTCTTTCCAGTTTCCACTACTTAGCAAATTTTGAGTTGTTTTGCCAGAGTTAGTCCAAGTCCTGATAATCTCTCTTTCCTTTTCTAACTCAGTCTTTAGAGATTCATTCATTTTTAGCACTTCATCCCTAACATAAAAAGCATCATCTCTATCCTTCTGAGTTTGATGGAACATGACTAACTCTTTTTCTAAGAAATCATTTCTTTTCTTAAATGCAAGATTTTCAGAAGTTAATCTTTCACATGTTAAAGTTTGATCTCTATAACTAACAAACATGGTTTTAAGATATCTTCTCAACTCATTAATATCATCAGTATGAAAAGCATAAGTAGTCTGAGGTACCTTTGTTTCAGCAGCTTCAGAACTGCTCTCAGCACTTTCTTTATTAGCATTTGCCATCAATGCATAGTTTTCCTCACTTTCAGAGTCTGAGGTGTCTGTCCAGCTTTTCTGCTTTGTGATAAGAGCCTTGCCTTTGTCACCCTTTACCTTCTTGCAATCAGGAGATATGTGGCCTTTCTCACCACAGTTATAGCATTTAACATTGGTGTAATCTCCTCTGTCAGACTTTCCTCCTCTGCCTTCAGATCTTCTGAAATTCTTCTTATCAGAACTTATGCCTTTCCTGGAAAACTTCTTTCCCTTCCTGAACTTCCTGTATGCAATCTTGGTGATTCCTTTCACCATAAGAGCACACAGCTTCATCATCTCCTCATCAGCATCAGTCTCAGGCAAGCTTTCAGAATCTGAGTCATCATCACTCTCAGAACTTGATGACTCAGTATCAGACTTTATGAAAAGAGCTTTACCCTTGTCTTTCTTTGAGGAAGCTGCTTTGGGGAATTCTTCTTCAGCCTTAAGAGCAACTGTCCTTGACTTTCCTCCTTTCCTCTTGCTTCTTTGTTCCATCTCCAGCTCATGAGTCTTGAGCATTCCATAGATTTCGTCAAGAGTTGTTTCATCAAGATTGTAGTTGTCTCTTATTGTCGTTGCCTTTAAATCCCAGCATTCAGGAAGAGCTAACAGGAACTTAAGGTTTGAATCTTCAAGATCATACTCTTTATCAACCAATGACAAATCATTCAAAAGTTTGACAAATCTATCATATAAATCATTCAATGACTCATTAATCTTTGAGTCAAAGTGTTCATACTCTTGAGTGAGTATTGTCTTCCTGTTCTTCTTAATTGTCTCCGTTCCCTGACACCTTGTTTCCAGAGCATCCCATATCTCCTTAGCAGTCTTGCAGTTCATTACCCTGTTTGACATTACATTATCAATGGCACTATGCAGTAAGTGTCGTACCTTGGCATCCTTAGCAATTGATGTTATAGCTTCAGCAGTATAATCACTCTTCTCCTTTGGTACGGTCTTTGCTGCTTCACCTGCAACTGCAACAGCGAGCTTGGTTGGTTTGTGAGGGCCTTCCTTGATTCTATCAAGGTATTCTGGATCTGTTGCTTCCAGGAACATGGTCATCCTTACCTTCCATATGGGATATTCAGATGGTCTCAGTATGGGAACTCTGATGGTCTCATACCGACTCTGAATTTGTGTCTTTGGTGGTTCCTCAGTTTTGGTAGGCTTAGTTGGAGTTTCTGTGTCCGAAATGATTGTGTTTGGATCTTTAACTGTATGTGTGTTAACAGATAGGCTCTGATACCACTTGTTAGGTCACACACACATTGTAGAGGGGGTGAATACAGTGTATAGTACACTCAAATTGAACTTTAAGAACTTAAGTAACAGAAAATAAACTTTATTGAAACAAAAAACTCTGTTACAGTATGAAACTGTTACCTCTCAGTGATGAACAATATCACGAGAGCTGCTAGGGTTACAATGAATAATCTTCTCGAATAATGATAACACTTATAGTGTAAACCCTATGTCTGTGTTTATATACTACACAGTTACGAGATAATCGCTAATTGATATGGAATATAATTCTGCTTCCTAAAGTATATCAATCAGATATCTTTTCTTCCAAGTATTCCATTCTTCACGGAATTCCTTCTTCATGCATATCTCTTCTTATGTTTATCTTGATCTTCTTTCCTTTAATCAGCTACTGTCCTTATCTGATCGTCCTTCAGCACTTAAGTTCTGATATCTATCTTCTGATGATTATCTCCTGATAACATAAGTACTGATATCCTTAAGTCCTGACTTCCAGTATAAGTACTGATCAACAGTTAAGTACTGATTTATCCTGTTCAAATATGATCTGAAAGCTAAACATAAAACATATTAGCCATGACATTATCAAATATATCTAACATGCTTGATAAGCCTCATGTAATAACCCCAATTTTTGGAAAATTTTGAAACCCTCATGAATAGTGATTTTGCAGATTATGCTGAATGAGAAAACTTTTCATGCCACACTATGTAGAGGTTCTGTTATTGATCTTTTGGGATATTATTAGTACTCTATGTGGTATGTAAGTGTATGTAAAGATCGTCAGAATCCAAATTCTGAACACTTTGATTTTTCCCGGAAATCCACCAGATACGGAAAGAATTGAGTATAAGGTAACAGGATAAAAAGGATTTAAATTAAAGGAGTATAAGAGAGGATCATAAAAGGAATTTAATATATTGAGAAAGGTTAAGGAAACCTAAGTAATAAGATCCCGGGTATGATCCCTCAAATGATAAACGAAAACGAAAGTTAAGCGAACCGTATAACAGATCAGCGGTCATTAGGCAAACAATTAGGAAGTTAATCGAAGGGATTAGAGGGGATGATGTCATCCAACCAATGAGAAGAGGACAAAGAGGGGAGGATGACACCACATGATGACATAAGCAAGACATAGGGAGGAAGGAGGTGTGGTTGAATTAGAACCACACAAAGTTCAAGGTTAAAAAGGTAATTAACCAAAACAAAAACAAAACTACATCCACCAAGCCAAAACAAATCATTTTCATCAAAAAAAAAATTCTACTTCTCATCACCAAGAACATTGCTCTCGGCTTTTTACATTTTCAAAGGGAAAAATTTTCAAAATCCAAGATTCAAGCTTCCTAAATTGGTAAGATAATTCCCTAGTATTCCTTATGCATAGTTATGGCTATATTATGAGTTTAAGCCACCAATTCATTCTCTATCTTCTCCAAGAAATCAATGAAGAAGACAATGAATTGTGATTTCAAGGTTTTTAACTTGATTTTTCTTGCTTTTCCTTTAAGATCCAAGCATTCCTAAGACTCCTCAAGGCTTCCTAAGGCTTCCTAGCTACTTACACCACTTCAAGGAAGGTATATCATCTCCAAACCCTAGCTTTACTTTGTATATTAGGATGATTTTGGTTGATATGGTATTAGAGTAGCTTAATGATGGTTGGTTTAGAGTTGGGTTGGAATGGTGGAGACTGGAATGTTGAAATCTTATGATTTGTTCATAACATTAGGACCCGAGAACCCCCTGCTAGATTTTGACCATTGCCATGTTTAGATATTTCATGTTACGAGCTTCGTTTTGATATGTAGTTCGTTTGATTCCGATGTACGGTTTAGGAGAAATGACCGTTTTAAGTAACGGCATTTTACGAACGAAACTTTTCCCCTCGCCTTACTTTGAAACATAGGTTAAAGACCAAAAAGGGTTAATTAATGTATGAAACAATTATGGTAAGTGTGTTAGGCAGTTGGTAAGACACTCGCGAAGGAATCGCCTTAAAACTCGTAATGGTTAAATTATTAAAAATTGTGGAGCCGAGGGTACTCGAGTGACTTAAGAGAATCAGTAAGCGCAAAACGAGCGTTAGAGTCTGAGTTGGTTAGAGTATAGATTTACAAGTGACTTTGGTTTAATTCCAACTTACTTGTTGTTTATAGGTTACCAGACTCGTCCCGAGCCATTCGTAACCCCCAGTCGCTCAGGCAAGTTTTCTACCCGTATAACTGTTGTTGTGATATATATGTGTATATGCATGATCTTGCGATAAATACATATTTGTTATTAGCAAATTCTTGCGATATATTGGAGCATACTGATATGGTATATATGCATGTCTGTTTCGTAATCTTGATATATATCTGTTGATTCAATTGCTTATAAGTTGCATAATACCTATGCTAGAGATAAGCAGTAGTTGCGTATACCCTTAGTATAAGGGACTCAAAGGTGAACATTTTCTAAAACCGAGAGTCGATGTTCCCGAGTATATTATATATATATATATATTTAAATATATATATATATATATATATTGATATAGTTTTCAAAACTATTAATCGAATAAGGTAAATTCGATAACTTTTATTTTATTTAATGAATATTATTACGAATATTCATTCGAGGGCTTATGACTCTTGTTATTTTATTTAATGAATATTATTACGAATATTCATTCGAGGTCTTATGACTCCTGTTATTTTATTTAATGAATATCATTACGAATATTCATTCGAGGGCTTATGACTCCTTTTATTTTATTTATTGAATATTCATTCGAGGGCTTATGACTCAGTTTATATTGTTTAATGAATATTATTTGAATATTCATTTGAGGATCTATGACTCCGATTATTTGCTGAGATATATTCTTTATTTTATTAAAGAATAAGGTGTCGATAATCACACTTATCTTGATTATTCAAAAAAAGATAGTACTTTCGTATAAGTATATCTTTGGTTATTTAATACTCATTTCAAGTATAAGTTTTACAACTTCTACCTCAATTATTTGTATAAAGATTATTCTTTATGGGAATATTATTTAAATAATAATATTCAGATATTTTTTAATATATGGGGACTGATTTACTTTATTAAATTAGCATTACTCCAAACACCCTTTAAAGTGTTTTCGAGTCTTTAAAATGATTTTTAAAAGTTAGAGCGGATCCCAAAACTCAATTTTATATATTTAAGATCTTCCTTTTAAAGGGGATTTAAATACTCGCTCAAAACCAGAGGGATCCGGCTCTGTGGTGTATTTTATATTCGCAACGAGGTTGCTGTTTTGATAAATGAATTGATTACTTACCCAAGGTTCGGGAAGTAAGTCCATCTATTGAGTCGGCATAAGCAACATTGGCTCAGTGGGCGTCTATGATAGTGTAAGTGGCTCAGTGGGAGTCCATCAAATGCGTAAGTGGCTGAGTGGAAGTCCAGCATAAGGTCCTATTGTGACCAGGGTGATGACCAGTGGGGAATTCGTCCATCTACTAGTAGAAAATGTTACTTATTGGTATCTTTGCCTGATCAGCAAGATATCAGGTTTATGCCAAAATTCTTTTCCTTTCCAAAATTCATTGGATGTTACAAACTCTGTTCATACTTTACATAACAGAGGTTTCAGGAAATGTTTAAGAGATATATATGTGGATACATATATTGGGACTAATTAATGTAGCTCGTAACTTTATTTCATTCAATAATATTTCAAAGATTGAATCTATTCAAATCTTGTCTTGTAGTCTCATCTATGTGATGAACTTTTGAAACTAATTATAACTTGAACGGTCGTAGTTCGAGTAGTATTCGGAAAAAGATATAAGTATATTGGAGTATCTTGTAACTTCATCTTTTAAACTTATATCCAGTATATGATTATCTTGTGCATGTCAAAGATTTTCGGAAAAACGTTGAGACAAGGTTAGATATATGAGATCACCTTGCAACGATATTTTATATAGTTATAAACGGGAACTCTATGTATATTATACATGTCAGAGGATTTCAAAGATTGTGAAAAGTATATATGTATATATATACTGAATATTTTGCGACTTCATCATATTAAGATATCAAACTTGGTCCACTTCTTTTGACCAAGGCTTTCATGAGTACTATGAGAATGCTCATATATTGTTAATTATTATACATATTATTTTGGTGGGCTTGTTGCTCACCCTTGCTTTCTTCTTTCATCACACAACAACAGATAGAAAAGATGAACAGGACCAAGCTCCCGATTCGCAAGCGATCAGGAAACGTTCCGCAGTTTCCTATAGGTGTTGATGTCGTTGTAGCTGAGGTAGGAACTACCAATAGGCTAGGCTTTCAACTTTTGATATACCAAACTTATGTATCTTTATCAATTGTAATAATGGCAAAGAAATGTAAATTTATTCAGAAACCCTTTTAAGGTGTATTGGCTTATAATTATGGAATAAAACGTCTTGTTATTATTTTTGGATATTCATCTCTGAGACTATAACTTGTGGTGTGTGTGTTTATTGTGGGGTCACAGTACAGAGTAGTTGATTGTTTACTAAGATTGGGTGTTATTAAGGGAAATGGAACTCGTGACAACCCGAATCCCCGACCCCGGATTTGGAGGTGTTACAGAAATGGTATCAGAGCTAAGCGTTATAAACCTAAGAGATGATGTGACGTAAAGATAATAAGTTCACTAAGATAATAAGAACTCTTGCCAAGTTCATAGTCGGGCTACCTAATGTAGTACTGATAGTTAAAACCCTTACGGGAACCCTTATAAATATCGTGATAGTAACATAGTTCGTTCTCGTATAGGGCAGCGGGGCACCGAACCTTGAGGTTCAGGAGCATCATCATGAGGGTGTTTTATTACAAGTTGGAGATCAAATTGTGAATCCGATAGAGTACCCTAATGAGGGACTGGATGAGATTCATTTGAGAATGTTGCGGTGGAGATGTTATTACGGAAAGGATTGTGGCTGAGGAGGATCTCATGGAGGATCCTGATGAGAATGAAGAGAGGACCACTGAGGAATTGATGACCGTAGTCAGGGCGACTACCAGAGCAAGAATGGCCGCGAGGGTGGCACTAGAGGATGAAGAGTTACCAAGGGCACAAAGGTTAATGAGGGCAGAAGAAGTGGGGCCTTCCACGACCCCAATTATACCAGTATCAGGCCCTCTTTCAGAGGTTCCTGTAGACATCCATGAGGTTCCACCAATTCCTGTTCCCTCCCCTGTACAGAGCCCAGCACCTACTGAGGAAATGCCACCTTTATCTCCTGCACCATTGTCACCTGATACCGTGCTTGGTTATCCGTTTGGATCTCCTGGGTCTGCGCCACCTGCACCCCATGGACTGCTAGATGCTACCACTCAGGCTTCTCTTATCGCCAATTATCACATGACTTTGGGTGGCCTGTCCGAGGCCCGTAATGTTAGGAGTGATCTGTTAGATTGACTTACTGCACCAAGGATTGAGGGCGGGGTACTTCCGGCAGGATTAGCTCATAGCATAGAAAGGATTGAGGCTACCACCCGTGTTACAGCTAGAGGCCATCTTGAGGGTCAGATTGATCCAGCTCTACTTGCAACTATCTTAGACCCCATCACCTCTGTGATGGAGCAGGTTAGGGATGTCGTGCGTGCCCGCATTTCTTGATCCATGGTAGTGTGCAGAGCCAGAGCAATCAGACAAGCATTTCATGTAGCACCGCTTTTGGAGGGTTAGCCTAAGTTATGAATGATTAGTTTTAATGACTAGATGATTATCTATGGTAGTACTTTTGGGATAGAAGCAATCAGATCACATGATGTAATTCTCTTTAATGTGTTCAGTTGTTGTACCCTCGAACAAATGGTTATGTATATATTCGTTAATCTCAGTTCAGATCAGTTTGTTTGTGATAAGATCACATTGTTAATTGCTCTATTAACACTTAAGAGAGTGTCATGAAGTTTATCAAACTTGAGAATTCATAATTTACAATCGTGCAAGGACTGAACGAGGGAAAGACTTAAGCAAAGTAAGTAAGACAAATATCCGGAGATTCTCAATTTTTTTTTCCAAGTAATATGCCCCCACAAGGAATAAGATTAGGGGCAAACCTTGAATACGATAATCAGGGAGGTCGCAATTAAGATATAAGGAACCCAGAATATAATAAAGTGGAAAATGAGGATTTTAAATTTAAAGATGACCCCGATTATGGGGATTAGGAAGAAATATTTAGATTGAGAAAACAGAAGTCGAGCGAGATAGGGAGACCCGAGACGGTACTCCTATATGGAAATTCATGGACCTGTCTAAACAAAACTTATACTATTATCCCCAACCACCGCCTTGAGGAAACAATGCGGTGAGAAATTCTTTCAGGACCTTTAACTCGCTAAGCTCTCAGAGTTCCAAGGAACAAGCTGACCCAGTCAAGGCAAGAGCCTGGCTAAAGGAATTATAGGAATCATTTGAGATTCTAAATGATTGATGAATCACAAAAGACTATTTTTGTCACTTACCCTCCTAAGAGAGAAGCCACCCGCTGGTGAAAGGCCAAGGAAGGCACGGAGCAAGAGATTATAATAAACCGATTTAAGTTCAGTCAATTATTTTCAGGAAAGTACTTCCCAAGGTTATGGAGATAGTGTAAAAGCTTTAGAGCCAGAACTAAGGCAGACGAGTATGATGAATTATGAATCTAAGTTGTAAAAGTTGTCAAGATTCGTTCTGAGGACACGAATCCAGAATGACGGGATGTTTGAAATCAATGCTTATGTTGTGTTGGTTCATGAAATAATGATAAGAGAAAGGAAAATAAAAAGAAACTGAAGTGGAAAGGAATATAAAGGCAATAGAGTTTGAGGAATGATAAGGGAGTTGGGTATGAGGAAACCCTAAAGACTCGTAGCAATGGAAATAGAAAAGTATGTAATCATCAGGATGAGGGTGATTCACCATGAGTTAAAATTGATGGTTGAAGGCATAAGAGATACATATATTTTATCCCCTTTAAGTTGGGAGGATTCGGGGAAACCTTGAGATAGTTCGAAGGATAAATAACAAGACGCGGATAGATTGAGGAGTCAAGAAAGTAAGAAATTAGGAAAATTGGATGAAGGAAGTGACCTTCAAGAATGTGAAGTGTAAGACCAGGGGCATGATACCCAGAAAGGGAGACGCCATGTATGAAAGATATCCCAACATTGAGATGACTGTTGAGATAAACAACAAAAGTAAATAAGGATTTATTAAGAAGAAGTTCACGTTGAACACGACCAATATCTTCCAGAACATCCATGTGATCATTACCAAATCAGGAAAGAAAAGCGGATAACCATTTTTATCTTTTGAAGGCCATGTGGATTGACCTTAACTTGAATAAGGATGCTATTGTGAAATTCGGTATAGACTATCGAGGTGGAAATGATTGAATAAGATACCCTTATCAGGGATATATGACTTTATTTATCCATGTAAGGATGGAAGTACCTTTTTAAAGGTGGAATTAAGGATATAACCTCAATAACTTGAGATGAACCCTAGGGGAATGTAAAAGGGTTGGCATTTCGCCCTTAATAGGGACATCATGAGTTTTGACAATATGAATTGGAAAAGATTAAGGTAACAACAACCTTTAAGGATCAGTGGAGAAATTTTCAGAAGTATATAGACAATGATTCTGGTATTAGTAAATGGTATCTTGATATGCCCTGAGCCTAGGGTGTACCTGCTGAAGGATTTAAGGATAACCTTAGAGGTTTTATAAGGAGAAAGGTAATATTCAAAGTTCTCAAGAATAGAGATTCTGATGAAGGAAATATGACGTAATTATAATAATGCCAGGTTGGCACGTGTTGAACCATGAGAAAGTATAGATCAACCCAATGAAGGTCGAGATTGGTGAAAACAAGAAGTACCCAAGATAAGAGACGTCCTAAGTATGCACGAGAGTCAGTCGTGACAATGTTCACATCTAAAGACTAAGGCAATGACTTATGGAAAAATGGTGATTTTTTTTCTCTCACCGGGATTTAAGAAAAGCATTTTCACATAAGCAGTGATTAAAATGAGGTAGAAAATTTAGTTGGAGGTGGTTAAAATGACATTGATTATAAGGAAATTTTTCTATCAGGAAAGGCCAAAGAGGTGGCCGAGACTTTGAATGTAAGGGATAATTATAGGCACTCGTGCGAGAGGAATACAGTGATGATGGTTGAAGCCAGGAAGGTTGTATTATGGTTCGGAAGATTGACATTCCTTTTGATGACTGTGTAATACTCAACCGTAATAGTAGTTGGGTAAAGGTTTAATTCGTGTAATCGCCATGAGCGGGCTATCTATCTTAGAAGGTCCTATCTTGAGAATAAGCCAGGACCATATTTCAAAAAGGACTAAACAAACCTTTGAGTTAAGTCTTCTATTGAAGGCATATCATTAAGAATGGTATTAACCTGCTATCGTTGCTTTGATTGAAACTCTTCTGCAATTTTATCTGCTTCATGTCATGTATGTATGTCAGGATCAGGAGTGTTCTTCATGAATAATGAATGGTGATTATGTTACCTCCTTAGAAGGATTTGATACGATATGTATGGACTCCGTATGGTTAGCTATTAAGACTTCATGGAAAACAAATGACTACAGTAGGTCAATGGTGGACCATAGTAATGCAGGAATGATTCTGTGAGTAATGAGCCGATTAATTACAACTGTGAGAGTTATATTGGAATTGATGTTGAGATTGAGTACCACTAATCGGGTTGTGGTGATGTATAAGTTATCATTGATAGACTAATTAAGTCGATTATCTACCTATTAAATATTTATTCCTTCTTATGAATAGAGAACTATATTACTATACGAGGAAGGTTGCAGTGCAAGCATAGAATTCTAGTAATGATGATGTCTAGAATGAGATTCCAGATTCGATTTTTGATGTCGAGGGAGTTTCAGAGGTGATCGTGTATAAGCTCGAGGAAGAGCATGGGTCCATAGAATGATGGACGGAATAGCGAAAATATTTAGGCAGGTGAAATACGATGCTATAATACTTGATGTTGATATAAATACACATATGTTTTGTTCTCCTATGACAAACCTCTATAGTTCAGAGGTAGGTTCCAAGCCAGATATTTTGTGGCATTATATTTTTTTCATATATGCAATTCTCTTTAGTTCGTTCTTTTCTCTTCTTTTCATTTCATATAAGCTGAAAAGAACAAAACTTCCAGAAGGGGAGGTATTGCCGAATGACTATCTATCTGTATGATAGAAGCCTAGTAGGATACCATCTATTGTTTAATTGCTTGTCAAGTACTAAAGGCTGTCCACCTTCTGTACTAACTATGCGATATAACAAGTGTTCATGATCATAGTGATCTCTCAATAAATTCTTTTACTTCTATATGAAGGATTAATGTAATATCCGGGATATATCGTGTAATTATTTTTGCTATTATATAATTATTATGTGTGTTCAGTATCTATTCTGTAAGCTAATTGTTAAGTGTTATCTGTACTTGAATATTCAAAAATAATATTAAGTGAGTATTTTAATTTTTATATGTCGAAAATAAAATATAGATAATTGTTATATCTTCCTAATTATTTTTATGTTGATTTATGGATTTATAAGAATCATATGAAATTTCTAAAATCTTTTTTTGGGTAATTAAAATCTATTTTATAAAAACGGGAACCAACCGACGTCAACCGTTGTTACATTTTTGGAACCCAAAACTCTTTCGAGAACTCCTTCCTAACCTAATTGTAATATTCCGAGCATATTCCATGTTTCGACTTTTTTGATCCGGCGTACGGTTTGTCCTGCGCGGGTCCCGGCGCAACATTTTCGATACAATATTCGTTTCGGTAAATCAATAAAACCCGTATTCTCGGTAAACGGGAGCTTTTTATTAAACTATCACAATTATCACTTCGTAATACGTAACTAGGCGCTGAGACCAAGACCGCAGTACAAATTGTATTGATTTGGATAATTATCCCGAAAACCGATACCGTTTGGATCAGTTTTTACAAATAAACGTACCGTTTTATATCCGGAATGATCCAACGGGATACTAATTTTCCATAATTATAAATAGCCTTTTACCGTATTTTATTTCGTATCAAAATCATTTGCAGATAGATAATTATATAATTTTTAGAGAAAAACCCTAATTTCCTAAAACTGTTCTAAGAATCAAACAAGTATTTTGAGGTGTTATTGAATTCGGTTTGGAAAGCTCGAGTAACCAATCTGAAGGTCTTGAAGAGCTCTACCAGATTCTGTAATCCATACACCTGCAGAAATCAAGGTTATTTTTCTAAAAATTTATTTATTTTCAAATTTATTTTATTAAAAATATGAATTTTTGTTCGGATGATTGTTTGTATGATTTGATGATTGCATGTTGTAGAGCTTGTTTTCCTGATGATTTTCATATGTCATACGTCTGATTTGGAGTTCAATAACATGTTCAAATTTGAGTTTGATTTTTCGAATTTTAAAATTAGGGTTTATAACCCGTATGAATGTTCTTAATTGAAATTTGGGGGTTTCTTATTCTGTGATAGATTGACGTTGTGTTATAGTGGGTTGTGTTCTCTGTGAAATTTGTAATCTAGTCGTATAAGTCTCATGAACCAACGAGGTCTGTAGAGAAGGGAGTTGTGTTTTGAAGTTTTCCGATGTTCGCCGGAAACTGGAAAATTTCACGGCCAAATTCCGGCCAACTCAGGGATTGTTAGGTTGTTTTGATTGCATGGTTGAGTTCCTGGTAACCTGTAGATGTGATCTGGAGGTGTTTGTGGGGTGAGGACGCCGGGAACGTGTTCTCCGGCTACCCCCGACTTTTTCCGGCGACTGGACTGCAAAATTGCAGTTTGGTCCCTGCAGTTTTGAAAACGATGCAGTTTGGTCCCTGTAGTTTCCAGACTTTGCAAAAATTGGATTTTTGTTTTAAAAATATTTAAAAATCATATTTCCTATTTATTTTTATTATAAAAATTCGTTTTTAATTTCTGAAAATTCTAAAAATTATTATTTTAATTCCGAAAATTATTTTTTATTCACAAATAAATCTGAATTAATTAGTTAATTAATTTCAGTTAATTTTTAATTGAGTAATTAGTCAATTAATTCGAAAATTAATTGATTAATTGATTTAATTAATTTTTAATTGATTTTTAATTAATTATTTAATTAGATTTAATTATTTAAAAATGATTTAAAAATTCCAAAAAATAGTTTCTAGCTTTAAAATATTATTCTAAATTATTTCCAAGGCTCGATAATTATTCTAAAATTGTTTCGGAGCCAGAATTGGCCAACCGAACCCTGTTTATTATTCCGAAATTGATCCAACGACCCGTTTTAATTCCGAAAAATGTTTTGAAATCATTTTAAATATCCGAAAGCATATTTATGACCCGAGACTTCTTTATAAATGATATGTCATTAATTACGTGATGTATTATGTGTTATACGTGACCTGTTGTTTGACTATCGGTCTATATATTCGGTGTTTACTTGGTTATTGCATAGATTTCAATCCGTTAATCGGATTTGGGTAAAACGAAGGGTAGATAGAAGTATGTGTTGAATAGAATCCAGTGAGTTGATGATTGATAGATGCTTATGATATGTGAGCAGAAGAGGCAAGGCGTAGGAAGGGGAAACATGTAGTTGAGGAGTAAGACGATTGTGATTAAAAGCAAGTGCAGGATAGTAAGCTAATATCAGGCAAGTGTTCTGAACTTTCTCGAGATATTGTAATTCTTGATAGTCTTGTTGACATTGCAAGTGCTTTGAAGCATGGAAACCTAAGTCCTGATTTCAGTTATTGTTCTTGAGCTATGAACCATATTCTTTCTAATCCATTGATTATTGTATACCCAAACAAGAACCACAAATCTACGATACTACTCCACAAATACATACAAACTAAATACCAGAAACTGAACTGAATTATTATATACTCAATCCATGATATCTTATGCTTTGAAAGACCAAATCCTTGAAACCCTGAAACGTTGTTTCCTTTATTATTCAATTCTTTCATTACCCAACATTCAAGCTTTGAAAGTACCTTGTTGATCCTTACAAGGATTTAAACCCTTTCATTGTTAAACATTTATTATTGTTAATGATTTTGGTTATTGTTTATTATTGCATATTCTGTTATTATGTTAGAATTGGATTGTTTTTATAAAATTGTGGACCAGATTCGTGGTCAGACCATATAATGGTCAAGTTAGGCCAATGTGTGCCTTGGATCCAGTAGTTAGAGCAATGCTGTGTGCCTTGCTCGGGGTTAGTGCGTGACTGATCAGCAGCCTAACCTTGGTTTTTAAATTAAAAGTATAATATCCAATTCTAAATCATAATCCATTGTTCACTTGATATCATAAACATATTCACCTGATGATCATTATTCTCAGTTTTGTCATTGTGACTTGCTGAGCTAGTTAGCTCATTTGTGCGATGTTGTTTATATTCTTTCCAGTTAAAAAGGAACCAGTTGGTAAAGAGGATCCCCAGTCCAGCGCGAGAGCTAGGGGTTCAGGTTGAGAAAGCTGATTTAGTAGGCTTCTTTTGGAATAATTTAAGTTTGTGAAAGTTTGTAATAATGTTTAATACTCAGTTTGAATTTGAAATAGTTTGGATTTGAACGGTTTGTAATATATTAGTGTGTTTTGGCTTGTGTGCATACTTTAACCTGTTGCGGTCCGTGGTGATTGGTAAGTAGGGTCATTGCATATATTATTATTATCTTTATTATTGTTATAAGCAGGTTATAATTAAGGTGTTTGTGTGGACCCCAAACTTCTGACCTGGGTTTGGAGGGCGCCACAGATTTGGTATCAGAGCTACAGGTTATAAGTCACTGACACAAGCCTAGGTTAACGGGAATGGGTAGAGGGTTAGGATTAGAAGTAAGGCATAGGATGATAGAACGTTGAGAGGTTGAGTGTTTCGGTATATCCAGTATTAGTATAGTTTACGTCGTGGTACGAGATTCTTATATTACGATATGATTTCAGATAGCAGAGATGGCCGACTCTTTTATTCCCGTATCAGCTGATCACTCAGAGCCTTCAGTTGGAGTGCCGTTTTCGGATCCACGTCCTGTTGTTCCACCAGCATTGGCTATTCTACCTCCACCGGTGTTGCAGCCCGTACCATTGCAGGTTATTCCACCTCCAGGCATGAGGCCACCTGTTAGAGGACCCCCACCTGCTGATTCAGGCTTTACTAGTCATTCAGTCACAGGAGTACCTTTCCAGTTCTCTTCCTATCCTGTTCCATATCATCAGTTTGAGGCTTGCCTTATGGAGCAGCAATTCCTACAGGGTCAGATCCAGGAGTTATTGCATATCATGCGTACCAGAGAGATGGGGAGTGGTGAGAGGCGACTTAGGGAGAGGCTTCAAGTGTTTCGCAAAACAGCTGCTGTGAGGATTGCTGAGGCTACACATGAGGACATCACCCCTGATTTCCTAGTGGAGTGGGCTAAGTTAGAGATTCAGAGATGGAGATGCTGAGCAGTATTGTTATGGTTATGTAGTATGGACAGTAGTGTGTAGTGTGTATCAGAAGACTTTTGAGTTATATTTATAGACTAGCGATGCTGACTAGTGAGTAGGTTATTGTACCCTTTTTGCTTTTACTCTCGAAGCGTCTTTACGCTTGTACTACCCTAAAACTTTTGATCTATATATATCAGTACCTTTTTCCTTTCCAGTACTGTCATTTATTTTATTGCACCTGTTTTACCTTACCTTATTTATTGCACCAGTTATACCCTGTGATACCATGTGCCCTGTTTTCCATAACTATTTATATTCTGTAAAGAAGCATGCAATTTATTTAGTCACAACTGTTTTCAAAAAGAAATATTTTTGTTTTGCAAAACTATTCTTTTATGTAAAAGATTGATTCAAAAGCTAAATAAGTTGATTGATTCTTTACAGAGAATGCCTCCCAAAAGAAATACCCGCACCAACACCCAGAATGAAGAAACCAACAACAATAATAACCAAGATGATACAACCCAGAATGTGAACCCAGGACCCATGGACCCAGCAATAGCCCAGATTCTTCAAATCTTGGCCCAACAAATAGTTCACCTGGCACAACAACAACAAAGACAGACCAATCCCTAGGTAACTTTCAAAACTTTTCAGGCAATAAACCCACCAGAATTCAAGGGTTCCTTAGAGCCAATTGAAGCAAATGTTTGGTTAAAAGAAATAGAAAAGGCATTTGCCTTAGTGAAAGTGAAAGAGGAACAGAAGGTTGAGTTTGCAAGTTACTATCTGAAGAATGAGGCCACCTATTGGTGGGAAATGGTGAAGACATTGGAAGGCACAGATGTTATTAGTTGGGAAAGGTTCAAGGAATTGTTTTTAGAAAAGTATTTTCCTCAGTTTGTTCAGGATCAAATGGAGCTGAAGTTTTTAGAGTTAAAGCAAGGGAATATGTCGGTAACAGATTATGAGGGTAAATTTGAGGAATTGTCAAGGTATGTGCCGTCGTATGTTGATACTGATAGGAAGAAAGCTAAAAGATTCCAGCAAGGTTTGAAACCATGGATCAGAGGGAAGGTAGCCATTTTTGAATTGGATACCTGTGCAGGAGTGGTACAGAAGGCTATGATCGCAGAGACGGAGAGTGAGATGTTCCAGAAGGAAAAAGAAAGCAAGAAAAGGAAAGTTGAAGGAAGTGAGGGTCAGTCACAAACAGGGAAGTTTTCAAACTTTAAGAAGGGCAAGTTCCAGCCAGGGAGAAATTTTAATTTCAGAAGACAAAATGCAGGAGACGGAGGCCAGGGCAACCGTCCAGCTAATGTGAATCAGCCGAATCAGTTGAGATTAACTTTTCCAGATTGTCAAGTTTGTGGAAAGAAGCATGGAGGAGTTTGTAATAAGTTGAATGTGGTATGTTTTAAATGCAACCAGAAAGGGCACTATTCAAGGGAGTGCCGAAATCATCCAGCAAGAGAGCCAGCAAATAAGGATCAACCTATCCGGAATCCAGCGGTGAAAGTTCCAGTCATTGGATTTACATGCTTTAAATATGGGAAGCCAGGACATATGGCCAGGGATTGCAAGACACCAGCCCCAGTTAGTAATGCATTGAGAATTATGGGATCTACCCCAGCAGTAAATGAGACTCCAAGGGCTAGAGTTTTCGACATGTCAGTGAAGGATGCTATCCAGGATACGGATGTCGTGGCAGGTACGCTTAATGTGAATTCTTTATGTGCCAAAGTGTTAATAGATTCGGGAGCAACTCGATCGTTTGTTTCACAAGATTTTGTTAGTAAATTAAATTGTCCAGTTGAGTGCTTAAATGAAATAATGACTGTGGAGTTAGCAAATCAAGAACGTGTAACTATGAATCAAGTTTGTGAGAATTGTGAGGTTGAGATTTCTGGTAGTAAGTTTTGTGTGGATTTGATACCATTTAAGTTAGGAGAATTTGATGTGATATTAGGGATGGATTGGTTATCTAAGCATGATGCTCAGATAGATTGTCGAAATAAGAAAGTAATGGTGAAAATGCCAGACGAAAGAATAGTAACGTTCAAGGGACAGAAGCAGGTAAAGAAGTTCTTAACGATGATTCAAGCTAAGAAGTTACTACGGCATGGATGCGAGCATTTCGTAGCATACGTGATTGACAAAAGTTAGGAGCCAGCAAAACTTGAAGATATCCCAGTAGTGAATGAATTTCCAGACGTATTTCCCGACGAATTGCCAGGACTTCCTCCAGATAGAGAAATTGAATTTGCGATCGACTTAGCACCTGGAACAGAACCAGTATCCAAGGCCCCGTACAGAATGGCGCCTGTTGAGATGAAAGAGCTAGCAAAGCAATTGCAGGAATTGATAGAGAAAGGAGTAATCAGACCCAGCATATCCCCGTGGGGAGCCCCGGTATTATTTGTCAAGAAGAAAGATGGAAGCATGAGACTGTGCATCGACTATAGGGAGCTCAACAAGCTGATAATCAAGAACAAGTATCCGTTACCCAGAATCGATGATCTGTTTTACCAATTGAAGGGAGCCAAGTACTTCTCCAAAATTGATTTAAGATCGGGATATCATCAACTAAAGATCAAGCCAGAAGATATACCGAAGACAGCTTTCAGAACAAGGTATGGGCATTACGAGTTTTTAGTGATGTCTTTTGGATTGACCAATGCCCCGGCAGCGTTTATGGACCTGAGAATTTTCAAAGAGTATTTGGATAAGTTTGTTATTGTGTTTATAGACGATATTTTAATCTATTCAAAGAAGGAAGAGGATCATGCGGAACATGTGAGAACGACTTTGGAGATTTTAAGGAAAAAGAAGTTATATGCTAAATTCTCGAAGTGTGAGTTTTGGCTACAAGAAGTTCAGTTCTTAGGACACATAGTCAGTAACGAAGGGATCAAAGTGGACCCGGCAAAGATCGAAGCAATTACGAATCGGGAGAGACCGAGAACACCCACTGAGGTAAGAAGTTTCTTGGGATTGGCAGGATATTATCGACGATTCGTTCAGAATTTCTCAAGGATTGCCACACCATTAACAAAGCCTACACGAAAGAATGAAAAGTTTATATGGAACGACAAGTGCGAAGAAAGTATCCAGGAGTTGAAGCAGAGATTAATCACGGCACCTTTTTTGTCACTTCCAGACGATCAAGGGAATTTTGTAATTTATAGCAATGCTTCTCATAAAGGATTAGGATGTGTTTTAATGCAGCACGAAAAGGTGATTGCGTATGCATCCAGACAATTGAAACCACACGAACAAAAGTATCCTACTCATGACTTAGAGCTAGCAGCTATAGATTTTGCTTTGAAGATTTGGAGACATTATTTGTATGGAGAAAAGTGTGAGATTTTCACGGATCACAAAAGTTTGAAATATATATTTACCCAGAAGGAACTTAATATGAGACAAAGGAGATGGTTAGAGTTGATCAAAGATTATGATTACTCGATTAATTATCATCCCGGTAAGGCGAACGTTGTAGCAGATGCGTTAAGTCGGATGATAAGTGGATTTTATATCCACTTGGAATGCTTTATTACAAGCTTAAATTGGTGTTTTGGACTCAAGTTGTTGGTATTTTGATGTGTTTTTGTGTTAATGCATTTCAGGTATCAGTTAAATGAAGAAAAGAGCTTTTAAAGGAAATATGATGAAAAGTGATCAGAATTGGAAGCCAAGGCCATTGTCAAGTTGTAGAGAATCTCAATAGCTTCGCGTGGGCAGTTGAATCGCCTAATTCTGACGAGTAGAACTCAAGTTATGGTCAAAACAAGATTCATCAGAATATTTTTCCAGTCAGTAGCTGAGCGCCCGCTCAGCAGAGCTGAGCGCCCGCTCAGAGAGCTGAGCGCCCGCTCAGAGAGCTAAGCGGCTGCTCAGGAGAGCTGAGCGGCCGCTCAGGAGGCGGCTGGTCGCTGATTTCACTGAAAAAGCCTTTTTTGAGTAGAATTTGACGATTTTAAGGGTCCAGGTCCACTAGGGGCGTATATATACTTAAAAAAAGGGGTTTTCATCATCCGGGAAGATTGGGATACCAAGGAGAAGGCCTAGAAGCATAGAACAACTCCAAAAAAGAAGATCTTGTTTTCAACTTGTGATTCTTTGAATTAGTTGTAACTTTGGATGCTCATTTTCGTTCTTGTTGAACCTAGATCTCGTTTATTCGTACTTTGATTATTATTTAGTTTATTAAGACCTTGTTTATACCATGCTTTCATTGGAACCCATGGTGACGATGAGTTCAATTATGGGCTAATCGTTGTCATGGGGTTCTAGCGGATTTACTTATGGATTTCAATAGTTAATTGTTTCGATATCTTGGTGTGTGGTGATTGATTGATATCCTAGTATTGGTTGTGCTTATTCGTCTTATGTGCGTAGCTAACATATAAGATAGCGTGTTAATCTCTATTGAAGCGACAGTGAATATAGAGGTTTAGAACTTGCCATGCTAGCATAGGTTCATGTACGTGTATGCATGATTCGTAGGTAACTCTAACCGTTTTACTTTCCCTATGTAATCAAGATAGATAACTTGTTCTTAAACCGTTATGTTGTCAAATTCTATAGACATATAGGGTCTCAATATAATTGGTGCCTATTCAGCTTCTATCTCTTTTGTGGATGTTTGGTAGAATGGTACTCGTGCAACGAAAGTTGGCGTTTATCAGTTTCGTGTTATCTGATTAGTGTCCTCACCATCGCATGCTAAGGTTAAGAACAATAAGGCTATTGAATGAAGTATTTAATGAAGTTAGGATCCCATGTTTATCATATATATTAATTTAACCTCAATTCTCTTAGTTAATGTTATTTAGTATAATCTCTTAGTTTAATAAAAACCCAATTTGTTATTTGTCTTAGCATTGAGCGATAACCATACATTGTTGCATAGGTGCATAAATTGAACTTAACCTAAACCAGTCTCTGTGGGAACGAATCTGATTTATATCTTATACTAGTTGTGAACGCGTATACTTGCGTGAATATTAGCGCATGTTTTCGCCCTAACAAGTTTTTGGCGCCGCTGCCGGGGACTCGGTGTTAATTTTTAGTTTATGTGCTTGTCATCAGTGGTCGTTAAAGTTCACTGACTCGGATTCTTTTACTTTCACGGTTTATTTGTTTGTGTTTCAGGTAATCATTACAATGGGAGATCCAGCAGCACGAACGAAAGCCTTGATGGATTTTTCTCAACCCAAGATCAATGACATTCAATCTAGCATTGTCCGGCCAGCTATCACAGCTAATACCTTTGAGATCAAGCCTGGCATAATTCAATGGGTACAGACTTCAGTCCAGTTTGGGGGTTCTCCAATGGAAGATCCCAATACACACATTAGGGATTTCATTAAAATATGCGACACCTTCAAGTTCAACGGTGTTTCTGAAGATGCTGTGAAGCTGAGACTGTTCCCATTCTCTCTGAAGGACAAGGCTAAGAGCTGGTTACACTCTCTACCAGCTGGTTCGATTACTACTTGGGAAGATCTTGCTCAGAAGTTTCTTACTAAATTTTTCCCTATGGAGAAGACAGCTGCACTCAGGAATGCTATTACTCAATTTGCGCAGCAAACGGGAGAATCGGTAAGTGAAGCTTGGGAGCGCTACAAGGAGATGCTTAGGAAGTGTCCTCATCATGGAATTGCTGATTGGATGATCATCACTTATTTTTACAATGGGTTGGGAGCACAGTCCAGACCCATGATCGATGCAACATCAGGCGGAGCATTATGGGCAAAGAGTTATAAGGAAGCTTATGATCTAATTGAACTGATGGCTGCTAATGAATATCAGTATCCAACCCAGAGATATCCACAGGGCAAGGTAGCAGGAGTTCTTGAGGTGGATACAGCTACGGCTATCACTGCTCAACTAAAGGCGTTGTCTATGAAGATCGATTCTCTGGCTAACTATGGTGTTAAGCAGATAACCAGTGTTTGTGAGCTGTGTGCAGGTCCGCATGCGACAGAGCAATGCGCTATATCTAGTGACTCAGCTCAGTTTGTGAGCAACTTTCAGAGATCGCAACAGCCAGTTCCTGCCACTTATTATCCTGACAACTGGAATCATCCTAACTTCAGCTGGAGCAACAATCAGAATGCGATGCAACAGCCATTCCAGCAGTTTGCAAATAAGCTATTTAACCCTCCTGGTTTTCAGCAACAATTTACACCAAGACAACAACTCCAACTTCAATAACAAACTAATGATGCAGGTCTATCTTCGAATGAAAAATCTGAATTGGAGGAGTTGAGGCTTATGTGCAAAAACCAGGCTCTTATATGCCAAAGCCAGGCTGTTTCTATCCAGAATCTGGAGAACCAAATAGGGCAAATTACTAATGCCTTATTGAATCGACCACCAGGAACGGTTCCTAGTGATACAGAAACAAATCCAGGCAAGAGGAAAGTTGAAGAACAGGTGAACGCCATCACCTTAAGGTCTGGAAAGGTCGCAAGCCCCCATGTTCAGCAAGATGAAGCGCCTGAAAAGTCTCAAGTTCCAGAATCTGAAGTTTTGGCTGAAGAAGATGTGCAGAAGGAAGTAGAGGTGGAACCAAGGAAGACTACTGTGGAACACACTCCTCCTGAGAGTAATACAGGGGAGAAACAGATCTATCCTCCACCTCCTTTTCCTAAGAGGTTGCAGAAGAAAAAGCTGGATAAGCAGTTTGAGAAGTTTCTGGAGGTGTTCAAGAAACTTCATATCAACATACCTTTCGCTGAAGCTCTTGAGCAGATGCCTAGCTATGCGAGGTTTATGAAAGATATTCTCTCTCGGAAAGTGAAGCTCGATGACTTAGAGACCATTGCTCTAACGGAGGAATGCAGTGCTGTGCTGCAACAGAAGTTGCCTCCGAAGCTTAAAGATCCTGGAAGCTTCACTATTCCTTGCACCATCGGAAACTTGTCGCTCGACAAGTGTTTATGTGATTTAGGAGCTAGCATCAATCTGATGCCCTTATCTATCTTCAAGAAGCTTGGTCTGCCTGAGCCAAAACCAACATTCATGTCATTGCAACTAGCTGACCGTTCTATCGCTTATCCACGAGGTATAGTGGAGGATGTCTTGGTCAAGGTGGATAAACTCTTCTTCCCTGCTGACTTTGTAATTCTTGATTTTGAGGAAGATAAGAAGATTCCCATTATCTTGGGAAGACCATTCTTGGCTACAGGCCGAACTATGATCGATGTGCAAAAAGGAGAGCTTACGATGAAGGTTAATGATCAGAAGGTCACTTTCAATGTGTTCAAGGAAATAAAATTACCCACAGCTAAAGAGGAGTGCTTTAAAGTAGAGCAAATTCAGGTTTTGAATGCACCTCTGTGGAAGAGGAAGTTGGATGTGCCATTCGATTCTCTTGGGTTAGCAGAGCTGAAAATATCTCAGGAGCGTTTTGAACCATTTACTCAAGAAGCTCCCATACTTGAGCTCAACCGACAGCCAGATCACTTGAGTTATTCATTCTTAGGTGCACCCCCTGACAAGGGGTTGGGATATATCTTTGATGATGTAGAGGGTAGTCGAACGGATCCTCCAGTGCCTATAGAGGGTTCTTCTCATGTGCAGTAGGTAGTTGATAGGACTGGTGTTGGTGATGAGCAGTACAGGCGAGTAATTAGGCGTATGGAGGCCATGCACGATATTCACCGTCATTTTGCTGAAGATTTGACACATGCTTTCGATACTATTTTCCGAGACACTAGTGGCGAGGTTGATTGGCCACCTGATCCTCCACCCGAAGAGGGTGATCTTTCCGACGACTAGGTATGCCTGAAATCCTTATTATTACCTTCAATGAGGACATTGAAAATTTTAAGTTTGGGGGTGATAATGTAAGGATTAGTAGTGTGTGTCCATATAGATTCATATAGATTCATGTTGCATGTTTAGTTGTAGTTCATTCATATTTTTGCATGATTGTTCATTTAGGACATATTTGTTTATTTTTATGTGATTTCATATAGTTGCATTTGCATGCATATTTAGCATGATCCCTTAAGATGAACTATGATATTGGATAAGTTGATGTTGATTTGAGTGTGGTGATGAGGAATAGAGGGATGTTTAAGTCTTAATGAATTGATTTGCATGCCAGAAATAAATATTTGCACAAAGTCTTATAGGGTTGCTTTTGATCTAGATCATGATCATACTTGTTTGTTGTTGAGATTTAATCACTTGGTTATATTTAGAATTTGTGATATTCTCGTAATGACGTAAAAACACTGATTTTTTTTTATCTGGAGAAAAACTTGGATTTCATTGCTAGTTGTTGTAAGGCTAGGTGTCAAATGGCTAGTAGCCGGCTCATATTTTTATGAGTAGTCTAGGGTTGAATGAGATGGAGCGAAACACACTCATTCAGAAATTATTGAAAAAAAGAAGAAAAAAAGAAAAAAAAGAAAAAAAAAGAAAGAAAAAAGTATGTGTTTATGCATAATTGATCAAGAGTGAGCTCTTTAATACTCGAGTTATTAAGTTCTAGGGGACTTTGTGCCTAGTGACCTAAGGCTTTTATAGTCTGGGATCCGCTAACCTAACGCTCGCTACATGGGTATTATTGTATAAGTCTTTTGGGACCTCATTCATTGCACGATCAAATAAGCATCTTTGTTATATGTTTAATAATAGTGTGAATCCTTGTATAACTCTAGTAGAAAGGAGGTGTTGTGAGTCATAATGCGTTTATTGTCTATTTTGTTTATAAACTTTTGATTGTTTCGATGATAGATAAGTTATGGTTATTGATCTAGTATCGAGAGTATATCTGTTAAGCATCCGCACACGCACGTTTCTGGTTTGTGAGTTGGTTTATGGGATTTATTTGAACTCTGTTTCAAGTCATTGCATTCTTAGAGGCATTGGCTTATTCATTTGGTTATGGTTATTCTGAGGGGATCGATTGCATTATCATTTAGTTGCATTCACGTAGTTGCATTCATGCATTAGGTTTATTTTGTAGTTTTGAGTCTGTTTATGCTTGAGGACAAGCATCGATTCAAGTTTGGGGGTGTGATAAGTGGATTTTATATCCACTTGGAATGCTTTATTACAAGCTTAAATTGGTTTTTTGGACTCAAGTTGTTGGTATTTTGATATGTTTTTGTGTTAATGCATTTCAGGTATCAGTTAAATGAAGAAAAGAGCTTTTAAAGGAAATATGATGAAAAGTGATCAGAATTGGAAGCCAAGGCCATTGTCAAGTTGTAGAGAATCTCAATAGCTTCGCGTGGGCAGTTGAATCGCCTAATTCTGACGAGTAGAACTCAAGTTATGGTCAAAACAAGATTCATCAGAATATTTTTCCAGTCAGTAGCTGAGTGCCCGCTCAGCAGAGCTGAGCGGCCGCTCAGGAGGCGGCTGGTCGCTGATTTCGCTGAAAAAGCCTTTTTTGAGTAGAATTTGACGATTTTAAGGGTCCAGGTCCACTAGGAGCGTATATATACTTAAAAAAAGGGGTTTTCATCATCCGGGAAGATTGGGATACCAAGGAGAAGGCCTAGAAGCACAGAACAACTCCGAAAAAGAAGATCTTGTTTTCAACTTGTGATTCTTTGAATTAGTTGTAACTTTGGATGCTCATTTTCGTTCTTGTTGAACCTAGATCTCGTTTATTCGTACTTTGATTATTATTTAGTTTATTAAGACTTTGTTTATACCATGCTTTCATTGGAACCCATGGTGACGATGAGTTCGATTATGGGCTAATCGTTGTCATGGGGTTCTAGCGGATTTACTTATGGATTTCAATAGTTAATTGTTTCGATATCTTGGTGTGTGGTGATTGATTGATATCCTAGTATTGGTTGTGCTTATTCGTCTTATGTGCGTAGCTAACATATAAGATAGCGTGTTAATCTCTATTGAAGCGACAGTGAATATAGAGGTTTAGAACTTGCCATGCTAGCATAGGTTCATGTACGTGTGTGCATGATTCGTAGGTAACTCTAACCGTTTTACTTGCCCTATGTAATCAAGATAGATAACTTGTTCTTAAACCGTTATGTTGTCAAATTCTATAGACATATAGGGTCTCAATATAATTGGTGCCTATTCAGCTTCTATCTCTTTTGTGGATGTTTGGTAGAATGGTACTCGTGCAACGAAAGTTGGCGTTTATCAGTTTCGTGTTATCTGATTAGTGTCCTCACCATCACATGCTAAGGTTAAGAACAATAAGGCTATTGAATGAAGTATTTAATGAAGTTAGGATCCCATGTTTATCATATATATTAATTTAACCTCAATTCTCTTAGTTAATGTTATTTAGTATAATCTCTTAGTTTAATAAAAACCCAATTTGTTATTTGTCTTAGCATTGAGCGATAACCATACATTGTTGCATAGGTGCATAAATTGAACTTAACCTAAACCAGTCTCTATGGGAACGAATCTGATTTATATCTTATACTACTTGCGAACGCGTATACTTGCGTGAATATTAGCGCGTGTTTTCGCCCTAACATCGGAAGGAAAACTTAATTGAGTTATCAGTACCTGAAGATATATATAAGGAATTTCAGAAATTGGAAATTAGAGTTTGCGGACCTGAGGAAGCGAAAGTGTACAGTATGACTTTCCAGCCAGAGTTGTTGGAGAAAATAAAGAAATGTCAGAAAGATGTAATGGATCAAGATATAAATCATTTGGTAGGTGAAGAATTATGCACGCAGAAGGATGATCAAGGCATTTTGAGATTTTCATCTAGAATCTGGATTCCACCAGTGACGGAGTTAAAGAATGAAATTTTACAAGAGGTACATAGTTCAAGATATTCCATCCATCCAGGGAGTACCAAAATGTACAGAGATTTAAAGAAGAATTATTGGTGGCCAGATATGAAGTGGGAAATTGCGGAATGGGTTAGCAAATGTTATACCTGTCAGAGAGTTAAAGCAAAGCATCAAAGACCAAGTGGATTGCTACAACCATTGGAGATTCCAGAGTGGAAGTGGGAACATATTACCATGGATTTCATAGTTGGATTACCAAGGACAAGGGCTAATCATGATGCCATTTGGGTTCTAGTGGATAGACTTACCAAGTCAGCTCCTTTTTTGCCTATAAATGAAAGATTTTCGCTCGACAAGTTGGTCCATATGTACCTAAAAGAAATTGTAGTTCGTCATGGAGTTCCAGTGTCTATTGTATCTGATCGAGATCCAAGGTTTAATTCAAGATTCTGGAAGAGTTTTCAAGAATGTTTGGGAACAAGACTGAATATGAGTACAGCTTATCACCCCCAAACGGATGGCCAAAGTGAAAGAACGATCCAGACAATCGAGGATATGTTACGTGTTTGTGCTATTGATTTCAAAGGAAGTTGGGACGAACATTTACCCCTGGTAGAGTTTGCTTACAATAACAGTTATCATGCCAGCATTGGAATGCCACCCTATGAAGCCCTTTATGGACGCAAATGTAGATCTCCAATATATTGGAACGAAGTAGGAGAACGCAAGATACTTGGACCGGAACTGGTACAGCAGACAAAGGAAGTTGTTGAACTTATCCAGAAAAGATTAATAGCCGCTCAAAATCGTCAGAGGAAATATATAGACCAATCGAGGAAAGACATGGAATTTGAAGAAGGAAGCTTGGTATTACTAAAAATATCACCATGGAAAGGACTAACGAGGTTTGGAAAGAAAGGGAAGCTAAGCCCAAGATATGTTGGACCTTTTGAGATCCTAAAGCGCGTTGGCAAAGTAGCTTACGAATTGGCGTTACCTCCGCACATGGAGCACATTTACAATGTTTTTCATGTATTGATGCTCAAGAAATATAATCCAGACTCCAGGCATGTAATAGAATATGAGCCAATAGAGCTTCAGGCAGATTTATCATATGTAGAGAGCCCGATAGAGATTCTAGAGGAAATAGAGAAAGTATTGAGAAATAAAGTGGTAAAGTTAGTAAGAGTATTGTGGAGAAACCCAAAGGTTGAAGAGTCAACCTGGGAGTTAGAAAGTGATATGAGAGAAAAGTACCCTTATTTGTTTTCTTAGAGATTCTGAGGACAGAATCCTTTTAAGGGGGGAATAATGTAATATCCGGGATATATCGTGTAATTATTTTTGCTATTATATAATTATTATGTGTGTTCAGTATCTATTCTGTAAGCTAATTGTTAAGTGTTATCTGTACTTGAATATTCAAAAATAATATTAAGTGAGTATTTTAATTTTTATATGTCCAAAATAAAATATAGATAATTGTTATATCTTCCTAATTATTTTTATGTTGATTTATGGATTTATAAGAATCATATGAAATTTCTAAAAACTTTTTTCGGGTAATTAAAATCTATTTTATAAAAACGGGAACCAACCGACGTCAACCGTTGTTACGTTTTTGGAACCCGAAACTCTTTCGAGAACTCCTTCCTAACCTAATTGTAATATTCCGAGCATATTCCATGTTTCGACTTTTTCGATCCGGCGTACGGTTTGTCCTGCGCGGGTCCCGGCGCAACATTTTCGATACAATATTCGTTTCGGTAAATCAATAAAACCCGTATTCTCGGTAAACGGGAGCATTTTATTAAACTATCACAATTATCACGGGTAATTGATAATTGATAGTGGGTTGTGTTCTCTGTGATAGATTGATGTTGTGTTATAGTGGGTTGTGTTCTCTGTGAAATTTGCAATCTAGTCGTATAAGTCTCATGAACCAACGAGGTCTGTAGAGAAGGGAGTTGTGTTTTGAAGTTTTCCGATGTTCGCCGGAAACTGGAAAATTTCACGGCCAAATTCCGGCCAACTCAGGGATTGTTAGGTTGTTTTGATTGCATGGTTGTGTTCCTGGTAACCTGTAGATGTGATCTAGAGGTGTTGGTGGGGTGAGGACGCCGGGAACGTGTTCTCCGGCTACCCCCGACTTTTTCCGGCGACTGGACTGCAAAATTGCAGTTTGGTCCCTGCAGTTTTGAAAACGATGCAGTTTGGTCCCTGTAGTTTCCAGACTTTGCAAAAATTGGATTTCTGTTTTAAAAATGTTTAAAAATCATATTTCCTATTTATTTTTATTATAAAAATTCGTTTTTAATTTCTGAAAATTCTAAAAATTATTATTTTAATTCCGAAAATTATTTTTTATTCACAAATAAATCTGAATTAATTAGTTAATTAATTTCAGTTAATTTTTAATTGAGTAATTAGTCAATTAATTCGAAAATTAATTGATTAATTGATTTAATTAATTATTAATTGATTTTTAATTAATTATTTAATTAGATTTAATTATTTAAAAATGATTTAAAAATTCCGAAAAATAGTTTCGAGCTTTAAAATATTATTCTAAATTATTTCCAAGGCTTGATAATTATTCTAAAATTGTTTCGGAGCCAGAATTGGCCAACCGAACCCTGTTTATTATTCCGAAATTGATCCAACGACCCGTTTTAATTCCGAAAAATGTTTTAAAAATCATTTTAAATACCCGAAAGCATATTTATGACCCCAGACTTCTTTATAAATGATATGTCATTAATTACGTGATGTATTATGTGTTATACGTGACCTGTTGTTTGACTATCGGTCTATATATTCGGTGTTTACTTGGTTATTGCATAGATTTCAATCCGTTAATCGGATTTGGGTAAAACGAAGGGTAGATAGAAGTATGTGTTGAATAGAATCCTATGAGTTGATGATTGATAGATGCTTATGATATGTGAGCAGAAGAGGTAGTTGAGGGAAAGGGAAACAGGTAGTTGAGGAGTAAGACGATTGTGATTGAAAGCAAGTACATGATAGTAAGCTAATATCATGCAAGTGTTCTGAACTTTCTCGAGATATTGTAATTCTTGATAGTCTTGTTGACATTGCAAGTGCTTTGAAGCACGGAAACCTAAATCCTGATTTCAGTTATTGTTCTTGAGCTATGAACCATATTCTTTCTAATCCATTGATTATTGTATACCCAAACAAGAACCATAAATCTACGATACTACTCCACAAATACATAAAAACTAAATACCAGACACTGAACTGAATTATTATATACTCAATCCATGATATCTTATGCTTTGAAAGACCAAATCCTTGAAACCCTGAAACGTTGTTTCCTTTGTTATTCAATTCTTTCATTACCCAGCATTCAAGCTTTGAAAGTACCTTGTTGATCCTTACAAGGATTTAAACCCTTTCATTGTTAAACATTTATTATTGTTAATGATTTCGGTTATTGTTTATTATTGCATATTCTGTTATTATGTTAGAATTGGATTGTTTTTATAAAATTATGGACCAGATTCATGGTCAGACCATATAATGGTTAAGTTAGGCCAATGTGTGCCTTGGATCCAGTAGTTAGAGCAATGCTGTGTGCCTTGCTCGGGGTTAGTGCGTGACTGATCAGCAGCCTAACCTTGGTTTTAAATTAAAAGTATAATATCCAATTCTAAATCATAATCCATTGTTCACTTGATATCATAAACATATTCACCTGATGATCATTATTCTCAGTTTTGTCATTGTGACTTGCTGAGCTAGTTAGCTCATTTGTGTGATGTTGTTTATATTCTTTCCAGTTAAAAAGGAACCAGTTGGTAAAGAGGATCCCCAGTCCAGCGCGAGAGCTAGGGGTTCAGGTTGAGAAATCTGAGTTAGTAGGCTTCTTTTGGAATAATTTAAGTTTGTAAAAGTTTGTAATAATGTTTAATACTCAGTTTGAATTTGAAATAGTTGGGATTGAACGGTTTGTAATATATTAGTGTGTTTGGCTTGTGTGCATACTTTAACCTGTTGTGGTCCATGGTGATTGGTAAGTAGGGTCATTGTATATATTATTATTATCTTTATTATTGTTATAAGCAGGTTATAATTAAGGTGTTTGTGTGGACCCCAAACTTCTGACCCGGGTTTGGAGGGCGCCACAATTAAGCTTTCGAAGATAGAAGCAGCTGAAAAAGGAGTAGTAAAGTTGTAGTGGTATTCGGAATGGAAACACATTCGTGATACTAAGGTTGACGAGGTTATTAAAAGGTTATAGAACGCTAACGAGCAAAAGTATAACCAGTATAATATTAGGAACGGAAGGTGGTGGAGATTTCGAACTCGAAAAGAATGGGTATTTAGCAGCAAAAGCTCTAATGCTAAAAGCTATAGTGAGAGTCTGTGCAATAGACTTGAAAGAAATTGGAATGATCACTTAACACGGATTGAGTTTTCTTATGACAATAGATCATATGTCAGTATTGAGGTATCGCCTTATGAGATCCTTGAGGGAAGACAATGTCGATCTCCCTTATGTTAGGATGAAGTTCTAGAGCGCAAGATGCTCAGACCCGCAGTGGTCCAAAGGACCAGGGATATAATAGATCTAATCAGAGGACGGCTGGTAGTAACCCAAGATGGACATAGGAGGTATGCTGATTTGACTCAAAAGGACAAAGAGTATGAAATAGGGGACCTAGTAATGTTATAGGTATCCCTTGGAAAGGATTGATGAGGTTCGGAAAGAAAGGAAAGCTAAGTCTACAATTTGTTGGACCCTTGGATATATTAAGACGTTTTGGGAAGTTAGCATATGAGCTCGCCCTACCCCCGAACATGTAGCAAGTCATAACGTGTTCCACGTATCAATATTAAGGAAGTATAATTCGGATGCCAGATAAATAGGGGCATATGAGCACATAGACAAGCAACCCGACGTAACCTATATGGAGCAACCAGGAAGGGTTATAGAGTAAAAAGGAACAAGTGCTTAGGAGAAGGGTTATCAAACTATTCAGAGTTTGATGGAAGAACCACAATGTGGGAAAATTTACTCGAGAGTTAGAAAGTGCAATGCTAAGAGAGTATCCCTATTCATTTTCTATCTGATTCCGGGACGAAATCCTTTTAAGGAGGGGAGACTGTAATAACCCCAATTTTTGGAAAATTTTGAAACCCTCATGAATAGCGATTTTGCAGATTATGCTGAATGAGAAAACTTTTCATGCCACACTATGTAGGGGTTCTGTTATTGATCTTCTGGGATATTATTAGTACTCTATGTGGTATATAAGTGTATGTAAAGATCATCAGAATCCAAATTCTGAACACTTTGATTTTTCCCGGAAATCCACTAGATACGGAAAGAATTGAGTATAAGGTAACAGGATAAAAAGGATTTAAATTAAAGGAGTATAAGAGAGGATCATAAAAGGAATTTAATATATTGAGAAAGGTTAAGGAAACCTAAGTAATAAGATCCCGGGTATGATCCCTCAATCGATAAACGAAAACGAAAGTTAAGCGAACCGTATAACAGATCAGCGGTCATTAGGCAAACAATTAGGAAGTTAATCAAAGGGATTAGAGGGGATGATGTCATCCAACCAATGAGAAGAGGACAAAGAGGGGAGGATGACACCACATGATGACATAAGCATGATATAGGGAGGAAGGAGGTGTGGTTGAATTAGAACCACACAAAGTTCAAGGCTAAAAAGGTAATTAACCAAAACAAAAAAAAAACTACATCCACCAAGCCAAAACAAATCATTTTCATCAAAACAAAAATTCTATTTCTCATCACAAAGAACATTGCTCTCGGCTTTTTACATTTTCAAAGGGAAAAATTTTCAAAATCCAAGATTCAAGCTTCCTAAATTGGTAAGATAATTCCCTAGTATTCCTTATGCATAGTTATGGCTATATTATGAGTTTAAGCCACCAATTCATTCTCTATCTTCTCCAAGAAATCAATGAAGAAGACAATGAATTGTGATTTCAAGGTTTTTAACTTGATTTTTCTTGCTTTTCCTTTAAGATCCAAGCATTCCTAAGACTCCTCAAGGCTTCCTAAGGCTTCCTAGCTACTCACACCACTTCAAGGAAGGTATATCATCTCCAAACCCTATCTTTACTTTGTATATTAGGATGATTTTGGTTGATATGGTATTAGAGTAGCTTAATTATGGTTGGTGTAGAGTTGGGTTGGAATGGTGGAGATTGGAATGTTGAAATCTTATGATTTGGTTAAAGAATGTAGTATAGTTTAAATTCAAGTTTTAGGATTAAGTAAATTGATTATAATGAGTTGATTTGGGGCTGTTGTACTGTGTTATGGATGGGCTTTGGTTGTAAGAATGGATTGGGGTTGAATTGTGGTGGATTTGAATGGTATAAAATTGGGAAATCGCGTAAACATAGCCGTTGTAATGTCCGATTTACTTTAGACTGCTTTTGTTCATAACATTAGGAACCGAGAACCCCCTGCTAGATTTTGACCATTTCCATGTTTAGATATTTCATGTTACGAGCTTCGTTTTGATATGTAGTTCATTTGATTCCGATGTACGGTTTAGGAGAAATGACCGTTTTAAGTAACGGCATTTCGCGAACAAAACTTTTCCCCTCGCCTTACTTTGAAACATAGGTTAAAGACCAAAAAGGGTTAATTAATGTATGAAACAATTATGGTAAGTGTGTTAGGCAGTTGGTAAGACACTCGCGAAGGAATCGCCTTAAAACTCGTAATGGTTAAATTATTAAAAATGGTGGAGCCGAGGGTACTCGAGTGACTTAAGAGAATCAGTAAGCGCAAAACGAGCATTAGAGTCTGAGTTGGTTAGAGTATAGATTTACAAGTGACTTTGGTTTAATTCCAACTTACTTGTTGTTTATAGGTTACTAGACTCGTCCCGAGCCATTCGTAACCCCCAGTCGCTCAGGCAAGTTTTCTACCCGTATAACTGTTGTTGTGATGTATATGTGTATATGCATGATCTTGCGATAAATGCATATTTGTTATTAGCAAATTCTTGCGATATATTGGAGCATGCTGATATGGTATATATGCATGTCTGTTTCGTAATCTTGATATATATCTGTTGATTCAATTGCTTATAAGTTGCATAATACCTATGTTAGAGATAAGCAGTAGTTGCGTATACCCTTAGTATAGGGGACTCAAAGGTGAACATTTTCTAAAACCGAGAGTCGATATTCCCGAGTATATTATATATATATATATATATATATATATTTAAATATATATATATATATATTGATATAGTTTTCAAAACTATTAATCGAATAAGGTTTATTCGATAACTTTTATTTTATTTAATGAATATTATTACGAATATTCATTCGAGGGCTTATGACTCCTGTTATTTTATTTAATGAATATTATTACGAATATTCATTCGAGGGCTTATGACTCCTGTTATTTTATTTAATGAATATCATTACGAATATTCATTCGAGGGCTTATGACTCCTTTTATTTTATTTATTGAATATTCATTCGAGGGCTTATGACTCAGTTTATATTGTTTAATGAATATTATTTGAATATTCATTTGAGGATCTATGACTCCGATTATTTGCTGAGATATATTCTTTATTTTATTAAAGAATAAGGTGTCGATAATCAAACTTATCTTGATTATTCAAAGAAAGATAGTACTTTCGTATAAGTATATCTTTGGTTATTTAATACTCATTTCAAGTATAAGTTTTACAACTTCTACCTCAATTATTTGAATAAAGATTATTCTTTATGGGAATATTATTTAAATAATAATATTCAGATATTTTCTAATATATGGGGACTGATTTACTTTATTAAATCAGCATTACTCCAAACACCCTTTAAAGTGTTTTCGAGTCTTTAAAATGATTTTTAAAAGTTAGAGCGGATCCCAAAACTCAATTTTATATATTTAAGATCTTCCTTTTAAAGGGGATTTAAATACTCGCTCAAAACCAGAGGGATCTGGCTCTATGGTGTATTTTATATTCGCAACGAGATTGCTGTTTTGATAAATGAATTGGTTACTTACCCAAGGTTCGGGAAGTAAGTCCATCTATTGAGTCGGCATAAGCAACATGGGCTCAGTGGGCGTCCATGATAGTGTAAGTGGCTCAGTGGGAGTCCATCAAATGCGTAAGTGGCTGAGTGGCAGTCCAGTATAAGGTCCTATTACGACCAGGGTGATGACCAGTGGGGAATTCGTCCATCTACTAGTAGAAAATGTTACCTATTGGTATCTTTGCCTGATCAGCAAGATATCAGGTTTATGCCAAAATTCTTTTCCTTTCCAAAATTCATTGGATGTTACAAACTCTGTTCATACTTTACATAATAGAGTTTTCAGGAAATGTTTAAGAGATATATATGTGGATACATATATCGGGACTAAATAAAGTATCTCGTAACTTTATTTCATTCAATAATATTTCAAAGATTGAATCTATTCAAATCTTGTCTTGTAGTCTCATCTATGTGATGAACTTTTGAAACTAATTATAACTTGAACGGTGGTAGTTCGAGTAGTATTCGGAAAAGATATAAGTATATTGGAGTATCTTGTAACTTCATCTTTTAAACTTATATCCAGTATATGATTATCTTGTGCATGTCAAAGATTTTCAGAAAAATGTTGAGACAAGGTTAGATATATGAGATCACCTTGCAACGATATTTTATACAGTTATAAACGGGAACTCTGTTTATATTATACATGTCAGAGGATTTCAAAGATTGTGAAAAGTATATATGTATATATATACTGAATATTTTGCGACTTCATCGCATTAAGATATCAAACTTGGTCCACTTCTTTTGACCAAGGCTTTCATGAGTACTATGAGAATGCTCATATATTGTTAATTATTATACATATTATTTTGGTGGGCTTGTTGCTCACCCTTGCTTTCTTCTTTCATCACACAACAACAGATAGAAAAGATGAACAGGACCAAGCTCCCGATTCGCAAGCGATCAGGAAACGTTCTGCAGTTTCCTATAGGTGTTGATGTCGCTGTAGCTGAGGTAGGAACTACCAATAGGCTAGGCTTTCAACTTTTGATATACCAGACTTATGTATCTTTATCAATTGTAATAATGGCAAAGAAATGTAAATTTATTCAGAAACCCTTTTAAGGTGTATTGGCTTATAATTGTGGAATAAAACGACTTGTGATTATTTTTGGATATTCATCTCTGAGACTATAACTTGTGGTGTGTGTGTTTATTGTGGGGTCACAGTACAGAGTAGTTGATTGTTTACTAAGATTGGGTGTTATTAAGGGAAATGGAACTCATGACAACCCGAATCCCCGACCCCGGATTTGGGGGTGTTACACCTCACTTATCTGAAGAAAACAAAAGAAAAGAAATTGAAGTCAGGTACGCCTTTGAGATCTAGAGTAAATATGTAAAAGGGAAGACCTAAGTGCATTGATGGTATTAAGTTAGATGCATTAGAAAAGCAAATAAATTTTTCTTGGTGACTTTTCATATTCTCTGATTACTGGAGAAATATTTTGATAATAGCATATTTTGATTATCTTATTTTGATTGAATTTATGTAAGAGTCCACCTCAATTGTTTGTGCTCATCTTATGCATCTTTTGAAACTCTTTTTACAGTGGCTTACAACTGCTATCAGAATTTATGCTATTATCAAAATATTTCTCCAGTAATCAGAGAATGTGAAAAGTCACAAAGAAAAAAGTATTTGCTTTTCTAATGCATATAACTTAATACCAGCAATGCACTTAGGTCTTCCTTTTCACATATTTACTCAAGATCTCAAAGGAGTACCTGACTTCAATTTTTCTTTTGTTTTGTTTTCTTCAGATAAGTGAGGCTTATCAAGCATGTAGTTCATCCTTAAGATTTACTGACATCAGAATTTGACAGATAAGAAACAATAATCTAGTTTGTGACTTAGTAATAAGATACAACAAGTAAATTTGACTAAGATCAAAATCAGAGTTTGCTTGAGTTATTGATTTCCACATAAACAACTAATTCAAACATGAGATACATAGTTTGTTAAAGACTATTAAGTCAGCATCTAGCAAAGTAATCCGCATTGGATTGAATAGTCACAGAACATTCAAAACACTATCAGAGTATATTGAATCACTTCAGATAACAATCCGTATTTAATATGATACAATTTAAACACATATTACATGGAGATAAGATAATCTGTAAACACTGATCATAAAGTCTGATGCATGAGAATAAAAACTAAATAGATTTTAAGAAAGAACCCGAAACCATTCTAAGTTCATTTACTAATCTCATAAAAGTAGCTTCACATACTGGTTTTGTGAAGATATCTGCTAGTTGTTGATTTGTTGGAACACAATGCAATTCCACTATACCTTCCATCACATGTTCCCTTATGAAATAGTACCTTATGCTGATGTGCTTTGTCATTGAGTGTTGAACTGGATTACCTGTCATAGCAATAACACTTTGATTATCACAGTAAATGGGTATTTTAGAAAATTCTAACCCATAGTCCAGTAACTGATTTTTCATCCAAAGAATCTGTACACAACAGCTTCCTGCAGTAATATATTCTGCTTCTGCAGTTGATGTGGAAATTGATTTTTGTTTCTTGCTAAACCAAGAAACCAATATGCCTCCAAGAAATTGGCAGATTCCACTAGTGCTTTTCCTGTCTATTTTACATCCTGCAAAATCTGCATTTGAGTAACCTATTAGCTTAAAATTTAATTCCCTAGGATACCACAATCCTAGATCAGCTATACCCTTGAGGTACTTGAAAATTCTTTTCACAGCTATTAGATGAGGTTCTCTTGTATCAGCCTGAAATCTTGCACAAAGACAGGTAGCATACATGATATCAGGTCTACTTGCAGTTAAATAGAGTAAGGAGCCAATCATACCTCTGTAGTTAGTAATATCTACTGATGCTCCAGTATCTTTATCTAACTTGGTGGCAGTAGCCATAGGAATGGATGCAGTTGAACTGTCTTGCATTCCAAATTTCTTGAGTAAATTTCTGGTGTACTTGGATTGACTTATGAAAGTACCTTCTTCAGTTTGCTTGAATTGAAGTCCTAGAAAATAGCTAAGTTCTCCCATCATACTCATTTGATATCTTGACTGCATTAACTTGGAAAATATTTCACAAAGTTTTGTATTTATAGAGCCAAAGATGATATCATCAACATATATCTGTACCACAAGTAAGTCATTTCCATGATTGAGGTAGAACGGTGTTTTAACAATTGTGCCTCTGGTAAATCCAATTTCCAGAAGGAATTGAGCTAAAGTCTCATACCATGCTCTAGGAGCTTGCTTAAGGCCATAAAGTGCTTTGTCAAACCTGTAGACATGATTTGGAAATTTTGGATCTACAAAGCCTGGAGGTTGTTCAACATATACCTCTTATTCTAATTCTCCATTGAGAAAAAGCACTTTTCACATCCATTTGAAAGACTTTAAACTTCTTGTGAGAAACATAAGCCAAAAAGATTCTTATGGCTTCCAATTTAGCAACTGGAGCAAATGTTTCATCATAGTCAATACCCTCCTGTTGAGAGTAACCTTTAGCGACCAGCCTTGCTTTGTTTCTTGTAATTATGCCATCACTGTTAGTTTTGTTTCTAAACACCCATTTTGTACCAACAATGGATATGTCCTTTGGTCTTCCTGTATTGCTTGCACCCAATCA
Organism: Apium graveolens; assembly: GCF_009905375.1. Classification (NCBI taxonomy): domain Eukaryota; kingdom Viridiplantae; phylum Streptophyta; class Magnoliopsida; order Apiales; family Apiaceae; genus Apium; species Apium graveolens. The sequence goes on along the minus strand of NC_133648.1, from coordinate 58,320,711 downwards.
GCATCTTGAAGAGCTTCTTCCACTTTCTTTGGTTCAGTCTGAGATAGAAAGGAATGATAGAGACATTCATTTGTTGTTGTAGTTCTAGTTCCGACACCTAGTCTTCTTTATCATCTAGATAACCTAGTCCTTCTTTCCAATTTCCATTTTCTATGATTTTCTAAGTTGTTCTTCCAGAGTTAGTCCAAGTTTTGATTATCTCCCTTTCCTTTTCCAGTTCAGATTTAAGAGATTTATTCAGTTTTAGCATTTCATCTCTAACATACAAAGCCTCATCTCTTTCTTTTTCAGTTTGATGAAATATAACTAACTCTTTTTCTAAGTAGTCATTTATGTTTCTAAGAGCAAGACTTTTAGATGTTAATCTTTCACTTGTTAAAGTCAGATCTCTAAAACTAATGAACATAGTTTTAAGATATAATCTTAGTTCAGAAATATCATCATTATGAAAAACAAGAGTTGAATGAGGTACCTTCAATTCAGCAGTTCCAGAACTGCTATCAGCATTTCTTTGACCTCTTCTTCAGAACCTGAAGTGTCTGCCCAGTTTTTCTTCTTTATGATAAGTACCTGGCTTTTATCACCTTTTCCTTTCTTGCAGTCAGGAGAGATGTGGCCTCTTTCACCACAATTGTAGCATTTGACATTTGAGTTGTCTCCTCTATTACACTTTCCTCCTTTTCCTTCAGACTTTCTGAACCCTTTCTTTTCAGAACTTCCACCTTTCCTAGAGAACTTCTTGCCCTTTTTGAATTTCTTGTAGGCTATCTTTGTGATACCCTTCACCATAAGAGCACACAGTTACATCATCTCTGCATCAACATCCACTTCAGATAAATTTTCAGATTCTGAATCATCATCATCAGAATATGATGACTCTGAATCAGACTGTATGATGAGAGCCTTTCCTTTGCCCCTCTTTTAGACTACCACTTAAGGAGATTCCTCCTCATCTTTAAGAGCAACTGTCTTTGACTTTCTTCCATTCCTTTTGCTCCTTTGATCCATCTCAAGTTCATGAGTCTTGAGCATACCATAAATTTCATCAAGAGTAGTTTCAGTAAGGTCATAGTTGTCTCTTATGGTAGTAGACTTCAAATCCCAATTTTCAGGAAGAGCTAAAAGGAATTTTAGATTTGATTCTTCAAGATCATATTCCTTGTCCACCAGTGACAGATCATTCAAGAGTTTGGCAAACCTGTCATATAAATCAGTTAATGACTCATCAGCTTTTAAGTCAAAGTGCTCATACTCTTGTGTGAGTATAGTCTTCCTATTCTTTTTTATGACTTCAGTTCCCTGGAGTTTTGTCTCCAAAGCATCCCATATCTACTTTGCAGTCTTGCATCCAATTACCCTATTTGACATGACATTGTCAATTGCACTATGCAGCAGATGCCTTACCCTTGCATCCTTGGCAATAAATAAGATGTCTTCAGTTGTGTAATCATCTTTCTCCTTTGGTATCATATTTGTTGGTTGATCAGAAACTACAACAGAAAGCTTGGTAGGCTTATATGGTCCATCATTAATTCTATCAAGGTACTCTGGATCTGTGGCTTCCAGAAACATAGCCATCTTTACCTTCCATATAGGATACTTAGATGCTCTCAGTATGGGAACCCTAATACTCTCATCTCGACTGTGAGTTTGATTATTTTGGGTATCTTGAATTTTGATTGGCTTAGTTGGAGTTTGTGTTTCTTCAGACATGATTATAAACTGGATCTCACTGTTTGTAAATCAACAGAGAGGCTCTGATACCACTTGTTAGGTCACACAACACTATAGAAGGGGGTTGAATATAGTGTTTATACAATCAAATCGATTTATAACACAAGTATGTAACAGTAATCATGTTTATTCAATATAATAAGCTCTATTACAAAGTAGGTTAAACTACTATCTCAGTGATGAACAATATCACTAAGAGCTGCTAGGTTACAATGAATAATGTTCTCGTAAATGATAACACTTATAGTGTAAACCCTAAGCTGTGTTTATATAGTACACAGTTATAAGATATCTTCTAATTGATATGGAATATAATTCTGTCCCCTAAAATATATCAATGAGATATTATCTTCTACAAGTCTTCTAGCTATCCAACTCTTCATGCATATCTTCTATTGTTTTAGTCCAGATCCTCTCCTGTAAATCAGCTGCATTCCTTATCTGAAGTACTCGCACTTAAGTCCTGATATAAATCCTGACGGCCTTAAGTTCTGATATAAGTTCTGACTTCAGTAAGTTCTGATTTCCAGTAAGTCCTGATATTAAATCTGAAACTAAACACAACAGATTAGACATGACATCTCAAATTTATCTAACATACCCAACACTGCTTGGGTGGCTAAAAACACTTAATCCTCATTGTGTGCAGGGCAAAGTGAAGAAAGTTATATGGATCATAGAAAGTGGATGTTCAAGACATATGAAAGGTGATATGGTCATGCTATCATAATTTGAGGAATAGGTTGGCCCATTAGTAACCTTTGGAGACAACAAGAAAGGGTTCATAATGGGATACATCAAGATTATTTTTGGAAATGTTGTCATTGATGATGCAGCACTGGTAGCTGGTCTTGAAGTAAATCTTCTTAGTGTTAGTCAATTTACAGACAAAAGATTCAAGGTCTCATTTGACAAAGAAGAATGCACTTTTATCAGCAAAAAGACTGGTGAAGTAGCTCTCAAAGGAGCAATGAAGGGAAGCTTGTTTGTTGCAGACTTGGACTCAACAAATGAGGATGGAATTTGTTGCTTCTACACTAAGGCCTCTGTAAATGAGCAAAGCAAGCTATGGAATAAGAAGTTGTCTCACTTGAATTTCAAAGCAATAAACACTCTAGTCAAGAAGGAGTTAGTGAGAGATATGCCTCACCTGGAGTTTGTTCAAGATGAAGTCTGTGGAGCCTGTCAAAAAGGAAAAATGAAGAGATCAAGTCACAAGAGTAAAACTATGAATTCCATAAGTGCACCTTTGCAACTTATTCACATGGACTTGTTTGGACCAGTTAATGTCTTATCAATTTCAAGAAAGAAATATGCACTTGTGATGGTGGATGACTACTCAAGATACACATGGATAAAATTTATGCACTCTAAAGATGAAACTCCACACATCATAATTGAACACATCAAGAAGATTGAGAAATAGGATGAAGATCAGAATTGTGTAAAAAGATTGAGGAGTGACAATGGCACATAATTAAGAAATGCAACTTTAACAGAATTCTGCAAAGACAAGGGCATTGTTCAAGAATTCTAAGCAGCTAGGACACCTCAACAAAATAGTGTTGTTGAAAGCAAGAATAGAAAATTAGTGGAGGCTGCTAGAACAATGCTGCAAGATTCCAAGTTGCCAACTAGTTTTTGGGAATAAGCTGTCAATACTGCATGTTACACTTAAAACAGATATCTCATTAAAATGAATCTTGATAAATTACCCTACTCAATATTATCTAAAAGAAATCCTACTGTGAAGCATCTTCATGTGTTTGGAAGCAAGTGTTATGTTATGAAAGACAAATTTAAATATGTGGGAAAATTTGACTCTAAAGTTTTTGAGGCAATTTTTCTTCGATTTTCAGTGGAGAGAACTGCATACAAAGTATATGTGATTAAACAGAAGAAAATCATAAAAAGCACATATGTTACTTTTGAAAGGATATTGTCGATATATTATTTATTTTGGTATTTGTACGACTAAACATAAAATTTAAATACACATAGATCCTCTCCATTAGGACATGATTTTAATTGGTCTAAATCAAAGTTAAATAGTCAAACTAGCAAAATTATTTTTAAGACTATTTATATAAAAGAGACATTCTATTATTCTAAAACATCAAAATTATATCTTTATGGAATATATCTCTAAGACAATATGATCAAAGAAGAAATATCAATACATGATATTTCTTAGATCTCAGTTGTAACATCTATAAGACAACAAGCTCGAAAAAGGGATATATCAGAAATATTCCATAGAAGACTCGTGCTATATCAAAAATATTTTACTCTTCGCTCCGAAATATATTTCTACATCTATCAAAAAAGTTTTCATCCAAAGTTTATTAATATTCATTTTTGAAATATTAATATATATTCTTATAACCCATTAATGTGATTTTCTCCCGTTTCGTAAAATTAGCATTTCTCGGAGAAAATTATTCAAAAATACTCAAAAATATTTCCTACAATCCAAATATATTTTATATTTTTGGAAATATATTTTAAGTATTTATTCAAGTTAAAACTTTGGTCAAAAGATCCATATATTTAATTTCAAGACGAATGGTATTTTTATTCGGAAGAAAAGGCTGACAGAACAGTTTTAATTTTAGATAAAATACTTCCACATACTGGAATGACTTGAAATTTGGTATGGATAATTTAAATGGTATTTTCTATGCATGGTAAAAAATTCGTAACATTTCGAGATTTTTTTCCCTGGAACAAATTTCGAGGCAGTTGGTCCCACGGTTGACTATGTTTGACCTAGTTACCATTGACCAAGGTTAACCAAAACTCTCAGGACACCATTTTATAATATTTAGGTAATTATTATTTATGGTATTTATTTAAGAGTTTTTAGGGTGGTCATATTTAATGGTGCTTAATGTTTAATTAAACTGATTAAACAATTATTAAAAGAAAAGGAAAATATATTATTATATAAAGAAATCAGCTGAGTTTTTGAATCCCATAAACTTGTTTGTCTTATATTGAAAGTTGTAAAGAAACACAACTAACACACTTTCCTTTCCATGTCATCAATCCATGTGACTTACACCATCCACCATCCATTTTCCTTAAATCTCCACCATCCAATCCACCCATTTTCTCCTATAAATAACCCCCATCCCAACCCATTTCAACCGTGATAAAAAGCCAAAAAGTTTCTGGGATTTTTTCAAGAAGTATCATCTCTTCATCTCTTTTAAATATAAACACATACTTCTTCTCAAAAACATTCTCTCTCTTCTATATACTTACATATATACAAGGTTTTTGAAACCCAAGCTTAGCTTCACCCAACCAAGATTCATCCCACCAAGTGAGCTCATCCACTACTACTCTCCGGCCTTCCGAAGGGCTGCCCAAGTTTGACCAAAGTACCAAAATACGGCCAAACCTCCGGCAAATTTTTCCAGCGAACTTTTCCGAACGTTTTCCAAAAGTGGTAATTTTTAGCTTCTTTTTTGAGTTTCTTTTATTTGAGCTTTGTACTTAATTTCTTTACTTCATCTCAAGCTCTAATAGTAGATATTCTATAAAGAAGGTTCTAAAAGAAAAGAGAACAAAGATTCAAACTCGGAATTTGAATAAGTACTTGATCTTCAAAAAGAAACATATAAAGAAGAAGATCCATAAATTACAAGTACTTAAATCTCTATAACTCCTTACGAGTGAGTTCTCATAAATCTCTATAACTCCTTACGAGTGAGATTTCATATTTGAAAAACCTCGCGAGTTGGGCAAATACTTGCACTTTATTTATCTCGATCTTGGCCAACATATTTCGTGAATATAGAAATAATTACGAAAGGTATCGTATAATCCTCACTAACATCTTTAGTGATCCGGGGGATTATAAATCGATCAATAGTATGATTCGTAATTTTTTCAAATATCAAAGACGGATTAAACCACACGAGTTGGCCAATTACTTGCACTTTATTTGTCTCGATCTTCGCCAACACATAGTTCGTGTATATAGAATCATTACAAAAAATATCGTGTAATTCCCACTAACACTACACCATATATGGGCTATTGCAAGCCCAATATGTATTAGTGTTACATGAAGTGTTGCTAAAAATATAAAACTTGGTAATCTATTGCAATACTTTTAAAAATGTTACATAAAATGTAAAAATGTTGCAAGTAAAATGGTAGTTTTAAAATTTTCGATACAATTGCAATACTATTATAAAAGTGTTACAATAAATGAAACACTTTTTATACTTTTTCACTAAAATTGTAGGCGAGAACAGTTTTTTTCATTGGCGGGATGTTTCCACGCCAAAAATTTTCAGACAAAAACTTTCATACACGAAAATTTCAGACAAAATAATTAAACAAAATATTTCACTCTCTCCCAAAACTGCCACTCTCTCTCATCTCTCCCTCGACCCTGTCTCTCTCCCGACCACGTCTCTCTCCCGACCCCGTCTCTCTCTCCCCCTCACGATTCTCCTTTCCTCTCTCTATTTCTCTCTGTCCCCCACACTCTCATGTCCAATTAAGCCGAAGCCCAAAACCCCAAACCTAATTGAGCAAGATTTGTGCAAAAATCGAAGTAAAGATTCAATTAGAGGTATTTTACTCATCTTTTTATGCTTATACTTGAATATATATTTATGCATGTGAAATTTGTTAGATTTTTGTATTAATTAGTTGAATATATATGTTAATTTTGTTGTGATTTGTGTAGATATATAACCCTCCTGTTAAATTGTTCTTATATTTGTGATTTATTCTTGTAATTTAGTAGATATTTGGTAATTTATGACTTTGTTGGACTGTTTATGGTATAATTTATTTGTTGTTTTAAATGGATTTGTTTGTGTTAATCTCTATTGAGCTTGATGTTGTAATGTTGTCATTAATTAAGGTTTAAAACTTGAGGCTGTTAATTAAGGTTTAAAGTTTTAATTTTAAGTACGATAAGAGCATTTTAATGTTGTAATATATGTGCTATGTCTCTACTGTCTCTCTGTCATTGTTAGTATTTGATATACTTTGTTTTTTTGTCCAATTTATTTATGTAGAAAATGGATGTTGAAGGAGAGAAATGGATATTTCTTCCTAAGTACAGTGATAAATATAGGAAGGGGGTGGAAGATTTTGTTACGGTAGCATTTTCTAAATATGCCGTAGGAAAGGAGTTAACGTGTCCTTGTAAAACCTGTAGTAATCGTTTCTGGAGTGATGCCAAGGGTATACGTGAGCATCTCGTATGTAATGGTCCTTGTCCCCATTATCTTGAATGGATTTACGAGGTCTCAACCCTTAGGATAGAAAACATGATCGGCGACATGGATGAGATGGATACTGATATAGGTATGGGTTTAGGCGATGAGTTCGAGGCGATTATGCAAAATGTATATAGAACTGGTAATGATACTGGTGAACACGGAGTTAGAAAGGGAATGAATGCTGATGCGAGGAAATTTTATAGGCTTGTTAACGAGGGTAGGCAACCTTTATATCCCGAGTCTAAAAATTTTACTCGTTTAAGTTTCATAGTTAGGCTTTACCAACTAAAGTGCATTCATGGATTTAGCGAGGCGGCATTTAGCGATTTGCTTGATTTAATAAAGGAGGCTTTTCCCAACGTTAACGTGCCGTCATCTTTCAATTCAGCCAAGGTTATGATTAAAGACTTGGGTCTTGATTACCAAAAAATACATGCATGTTCAAATGACTGCATGCTATTTTGGGCTGAAAATGAGGGGCTGGATATTTGCAAAAAGTGTAAAACATCTAGGTGGAAAGTAGTTGAAGATAAAAATGGGCCTAATATGGATATATCTAAGTCGAAGGAACATAAAGTCCCAGCAAAAGTGTTGAGGTATTTTCCTTTGAAGCCAAAGCTGCAAAGAATGTTCCTGAGCTCTGATTATTCTAACTCAATAACATGGCATGCGTTAGCACGAAAAAAGGATGGCAAGTTGAGGCATCCGATTGACGGCAAGAGCTGGAAGTCGCTAGATACCAAATATCCAGAATTCGGGGCAGAAATGCGAAATGTTAGGTTAGGATTAGCTGCCGACGGATTTAATCCATATCGGTCAATGAATATTTCTCATAGCACCTGGCCAGTTGTGCTACTGAATTACAACCTTCCCCCTTGGTTAATCATGAAACCTGAAAATTTAATTCTTTCAACCTTAATTCCTGGCCCTATTTATCCTGGCAACGAGATTGATGTTTATATGCAGCCGTTAATCAAAGAATTGAAAGAATTATGGGAGGTTGGGATAGAAACTTATGATGCAAGGGTAGACAACACATTTAGGCTGCACACATGCCTCTTATGGACGATAAGTGACTTTCCGGGATATGCAGTTTTATCGGGTTGAAGCACGAAAGGTAAACTGGACCGCCCTTCATGCCACTACGAGACCTCGTCAATATATTTAAAACATAGCAAGAAGGTGATATATTTAAACCACATAAAATTTCTTCCTCCCGACCATAAGTGGAGGTCTGATAGGCGGAGATTCAATGGGGATGTAGAATTGCTAGGAAGTCCTAAACTGTTAACAGGAACAGAGGTTGAGCATCTTTTGTGTGGCTATGAAAATGACTTCGGGAAGCAACAGAAAAAACATAGGGGTTCTTCATCAGATTGCCCTTGGAAGAAAAAGTCCATCTTTTTCGAGTTACCATATTGGAGCAGTAATATGGTAAGGCATAACCTAGATGTGATGCATATTGAAAAGAACATTTGTGATAAAATTCTGGGTACTTTATTAAATATCGGGGGCAGGACAAAAGATCATCTTAGTGCTCGTCAAGATCTAGAAGAAATGGGGATTAGGAAAGATCTTCATCCAGTCAGATGTGATGATAACAAACATGTTAAAATTAGGGCAGCTAGTTTTGATATGACCAAAAAAGAAAAAGAAATCTTCTGTTCAGTTTTGATGAATGCTAAGTTACCCCACGGATCTGCCTCTAATATTAGCCGCTGTGTTCAAATGAATGAGCGGAAGATATCGGGTTATAAGAGTCATGACGCATATTTTATTCTTCAATTTCTATTACAATTTGCTGTGGTTAAAACTCTAAAACCTGAGGTAGCAATACCTTTAATAAGGTTGGGAGCATTTTTTTGGGGTATATGTGGCAAAGTCATCGAATTAGAAGATGTTGAGAAGTGAAAAAATGAAATCATTGAGATACTTTGTGAACTTGAAATGATCTTTCCACCTGCGTTTTTTGACATAATGGTTCACTTACCAATTCACTTGTGTAAGGAAATCGAATTTGGAGGTCCGGTGCACTTAAGGTGGATGTTTGGAGTTGAAAGGTATTTGTGCAAGTTAAAATCCTACGTTCGAAATAGGAGCAAGCCAGAGGGGTGCATAGCTGAGGGGTACTTGGTTGAGGAATGTTTAACATTTTGTTCTCGATTTTTTGATGAGCAGTGTAAAAACAGAAGTGTTCAGAAGGACTTTAACAAAGATGCTGGATATCCTATTGGATCTCGTAAAAGAAAAGATGGGAACTCTATACACCTAGAAGATAAAGTATGGACTAAGGCTCATCGATACATATTATTCAACTGTGACAACGAAGAAATCGAGAAGCTTAAAAAGTAAGTGTTTCTGGGAACAAAGAAAGCTGATCCAAATTTTATAAAACTATAAACCATCATAATCTTGTGCTAATTTGGTGTTATTATAATTGCAGTGAACAATGTAGCTTGGTTGAAAAAGATGCGAAGGTAAAGAAGTATAAACGTGAAAGAACACATGCAACTGAATTTCACAAGTGGTTAAAAGAGGTGGTTCGAAACAGAAATGACATATCAATGGAATTGTCGTCTTTGGCAAGAGGGCCTCATCGGGAAGCTAAGCAATTTACGGGTTATATTATCAACGGGTTCAGATTTCATACCAAGCAGAGAGATAGTAGGTGTACTACACAGAATAATGGTGTCTTCCTCACTGCTTTAACCACTAGTTTCGTGACTGTTAAAGACAAAAATCCAGTAGTTGGGGAAGTTGGTTATTATGGCGCAATTGAGGACATCATTGAGGTTGACTACTGGGGAGCACTCGCTGTAGTCATATTTAGGTGTTGTTGGTATCAAAAAGAAAAGGATTGTCATGGGTTAACAAGAGTGAATTTTAATAAATTATATGAAAAAGATGATCCTTTCGTTCTAGCTACACAAGTTCAGCAAGTCTTCTATGTAGAAGACCCTACTGAAAAGAATGTGCATTTTGTCATCAAGAAATTTCCGAAGGATCAGTATTCTGATGTAGAAGACGAGATAAATGCAGTAGTAGAAATCACCGAAGAACGATTACCTACAGATGATATCATGAGTTGGTGCAGAGATGACGTTCCGATAAAACAAATTCCGGTTACCCCTGATGAAGAAGTAGATAATAATGAAATCTGACAAAAAGAGAATTTATTTTCTCTTTAGAGTTCTGCTACTTTGCAGTTATTTCATATTTTGATCAGTTTCAATTGTGGTAGTTTAAATTAAAAGAATCATTTGTATTCCTTAGTTGTAAAAGAATGTTGTATTCAGTTGAATTTTGTGTAATTTGGTGTTCTATTTCTCTTGTTCATAAAATCTGTTATGTTTTCATTATTCGTGTTTTCTTTTTTTTTTGTTGTAAAATCTAATTGTGGTAGTTTAAGTTAAAAGAATCATTTGTAGTCTCTTATTCAAATATAAATGTGGTATTCAGTTCATTTTTTTTGTTCTAGTAAGTGTTTCTATTATTCGTGTTAGTTTTTGTTGTATTTCCCTTTGTCATATTTGTGCACGTTTCAATTACTAATTTTTCTTAAAATATTCTTATTTTCAGGATGGCCTCTAAGGATTACATTCTCAGATTTTTCCACAAGGGACAGTTCACAAAGACAAGATATGTTGGTGGTTTATGTAAGGAGATAGTGGAATATGTTGATTCTGATAGGTTCTCGTACACTGTCGTGATGGAATATGTGAAGGATGATGTCAAATATGGAGAAATAGGCGGTGTTTATGTTAAAAAGGTGCCAACTAGTTGGAAGCTTATTGACAATGATCACGACTTACAGGAGTTTGTACAGACAGTTGAAGGGGATAGGTTGGATTTTTATGTTGATGAGATTGTTGACAAATCTGTGGAGCCTAAGCCACAGATGCAGCCATATGTGATTGTGCGACCAAGAACTCATTTTTTGAAGGTATATTTATTTTGTCGAGTTGCGTTATTACTCATGTATTGTGGTGTCAAAATAATATTTTGTATCCACTTAATGTACCAACAGGTTTAGAAGCAAAGCGTAAGTTTGTGATGTTAGACGGACTGCAGAAACAAAGAACTAGTCGTCGTTTGCTTGTTGATAATCCCGAGGCTGAGAATGAGCAGGGAAACTCAAAGAAAGTTGTTCCAAAGGTAATAAGTTCAATATGGTAGTTATTCTTCTACTATAACTGCCTTGAGTCTAACTTAAAATTTATGTTTTCTTTATCAGATATCAGAGTATGAGAAGAAAAGGATGGTGCAGGTAGTAGAAAATAAAAAGAAAATTGAAGAGTTGGGATTAAAAAGGATCGCTCATGGTCTGACCAATAAGAACAAAGAAAAAGTTCAAGTGGATGATGACTTCGAACTTGATGGGGAGTACGTTCCTGGACAAGATAGCTGTGAAGCTGAAGACGACGAAAACATGGTTGCTAAGAAGGTTGCTAAAGAAAAACAATCTTTCAAGATTAAAGCTAAAACAGTGAAGAAAGTGTCCAATCCTATTGGCAGGGCGCCAATGACACGTTCAAGGACCGTAGGTCCTTCATCTACACAGGTATGTAATTTCATTTGTGTTGTGGACTTTTTAGCAGTTTTTGGTTCTTACACTATTTTTAATTGTGTTAATAACTACTAATAGTCTGAAAACTCACTCCATCCTCCATCTCGAAAGTCAACCCCTCCGGTAACTGAACCTCCGGTAATTGAACCATCATCCCATGTTTTACCACCTCCCCCTCCCTTGCCTAAAGATATATCACCAACCTTTCCTCAGAGAGTAGCACCACCAAAAAAGTATAGTAATCAGGGTATTGGTTCAATGGAGGCTTATAACTTGATGAAAGAACGCCAGAAAACATTAGAAAAAGAAAAAAACCAAACTGATGATGGTGGTCAGCCATGTGAAGAAGAAACTCATGAGGAAGCCACATCTCCTGGTAATAACTGTTTTTTCTACTATTGGCTTGGTTCAACAATTTGAATAGGTTCTTGGCTTAATCTTTTTTACAACTTTTTGATCCAGAAAAGAAGAGGAAGCGTAGAGGACCCACTTTAATGAAAGTTGTGTACACAAGAAAAGAAGATGAGAAGAAGATTATTAAGCTGAACAAGGAGTTGGGGGCCGTGGCTGATGATGACTAAACCTTGTCTGAATTCAAGGATTTTTTGGGGACATTGGGTAGGCAGTCTGTCCCCTTGATTCAATTAACTGGCATAGAGTTCCTGAGCAACTGAAGGAGGATTTATGGAAATTTGTGAAGGTAAACACAAAATTTAATCTATGTATAATATCTATTTTTGTATTTTTGTTCATAGTATATGATTAATTGAAATTGACACTCTATATCCCTGAGATGTAAAAGGCAACTAACTTAATTTATTTGGACAAAATATGAGATTCCCGAAGAGGGAAGAACTTACACATTAAGGACCATTGGTGCTCTGTGGAGGCTGCACAAAAGCCGAGTTAAGCAGAGTCATTATCTTGCTTATGATAATGATGACGACAGGCTGAAAAACAAGCCTAATGTCATTCCACTTGAAGAATTCAAGGTGCTTCTTAAATATTGGGGGAATGAAGAAGTTCAGGTATATGTATTTATTTATCAATCACTTAGCTAGATGTCCACCTTATCGCAATGTTTTTTTGAAAAATTGGTGGAACTTATTTTATATTTCTGCACCTTATTGGATAATCAGGATCGAGCTAGGAAAAATGCGAAAAATCGTACGTTGATTGTAGAAACACACACAGCTGGTCGTAAAAGTTTTGCTCAAATTGGCGAGAAAATTGTATGTCTAGCGTTCAAAAATTGATTTCATTTTCTCTATTTTAATCATCGCACTTCTGTTTTCTTGCATTATATTGGTTTGACATAATGCCATTCTTTGCATTTTTTTACAGAAAGAGGAAAAGGAAATTGATCCATCTGAATTAGCTCCAAAAGATGATATTTACTCAAAAACTCGCAAAAGGGAACCAGGACGACAGTATAAGGTACCAATGCAATTAACTTAATTGTTTTAGTCATTTCCATCTTTACAATATCATATAGTTTTTATTATTCAGAGTGACACTCATTTTTAATATGTTTGTATTATTGTTTATTGGTAGACTCCCAATGCTGAAAATATCACTGGTGATGACCAAGTCAAAAAACCCAGCCATGGTTCCAATTGGCTTCTGGGTAGATCTGGAAACTGTAGAAAATTGAAAAAGGATCAGCAACGATAACTTCTTGGTTCTAGTACTACTCCTGCTGATATGGAGGATTTGAAGAAGACAATAAGGGAAGAATTGATGGTTGAAATGCAGGAGATGGTAGATAAAAAGGTTTCTGAAAAAGTTACCAAGGTCATAGTAAAGCTTGGAAAAATCAATCCAGATTTTAAACAAATTGATCTTGAAGAATTATGCACGGACAGTGATGAAAGTGAGGACAACAATAAAGAAGAGGATGGCGATCGTGAGCCTGAAAGTGACGAGGACGATCTTAATGAAATTCATGATGCTTAATGTTGTGTACTTTTATTTTATAAATGTGTGCTTTTGGTATGTTGCTACTTAGACATGAAAATAGACTATGTTTTGTCTAGATTTATGGTGTAACGACGTAGGTCGACTATGTGTTTCGACTTTAGATTTAGTACTAGACGTAGCTACAAGATGATCTTCTGGTATAAGCCATTTCTTGGGCCTTATTGACTTGTATTTTGTTGGATTTGCCATCTGGCCGGAATTGGAAATGTGGAATCCAGATTTATTGACAACTTGTGATTTTGGGATGGTTTTTGACATTTCAAATAGGATATTGCAACTTAGAGTAATAAAAAGTGTTGCAAATTAATGTTGCTAAAACTATTAAAAAGCATTACAATATGAACACAAGTGTTGCACTACAATGTTGCTAAAACTATTAAAAGCATTACAATAGGAACACAAGTGTTGCAGTAAAATGTTGCTAAAAATGATAAATTATGCCAATAGGGAAAAAGTGTTACATAAAAATGTTGCAATAAATTGACTTTTATAACACATTAGACTCCAAAATGTTACAGGAAAGTGTTGCAGTATTTTATTGCAACACCATCAATATGTTGCTAAAACTGGCAAAAATGTTGCAATAAAATGAGTTATTGTGACAATTTAAATGTTGCAATAAGTCCAAAAAATGTTGCTATAGGTTTCTATTACAACGGCAGTAAATGCAACGCCGAATTTTAGTAAAAATGTTGCAAAAACCTCTATTGTAACATATTTGGTATCTTTTACTACACTTTTTTGGGGTTGCAATAGCCCATATATGGTGTAATGTATCTTCAATGTTCTCTGGGATTATAAATCGATAAATAGTAAACCTCGTAATCATCCGTCTAAACTTTAAAAGCACAAAACCAAAGTCAATTACTTGCACTTATTTTATCTCAATCTTGGCTTATATAGAACCTATAAATTGTGCACGAAGTTAAAATTATACTTTGGCTCTATAATTGTCAAAATATAAGTATACTAAAATCCTTAAGCCTACGAGCTTAAAAAGGATAAGTTACAATTCCGAGATTATAACTAAAGTATTCTTCGATTTATAAATACATAATCGAAAGAAGAAGAATACTAAAGAAGTCATAAGCCATATTACTTATATATATAAAAGACTTCTTATATTACTCCGATAAATATAGTCTATAAAGACAGAGTAATCGAAAGTATACTTGACATATTATTTTATATCTCAAGTCAAGTATACATAGTTGATATTTAATATTCTTAATTGAATATTATATTATCTTGTGGGCTAGTATCGTAACATACTAGTTGAACCCATCTTTTCTCTATACGTTTTGTTTTGTGGATTATCTTATTAGTTTTGTAGTGAGGTGAAGTGACGTGTGGTGATTCTCATTCTAAGACCCAAGTCTTATACGTATTAAACGGGAGTTAGTAGTATTTGCACCGTGAAGAAGAGAAAAGACCCAAAACCGGATCACTAAGATCCAAGATCGACAAAAGCTAAGGAAGCCAAGTCTACACAAGGGTTCTACATCAACTTTGAAGAAATATCGGAGAGTTATTATCTAAGCTAAGTTATGTAGGTATTACATTTATTTTAAGGTGGTAACCCATATGTTACGCACCAAGAAAAATATTTGTAAGGGTGTAAAGGCTTCTCCTCCTACTAAAGGAGTGAGTTTATTAAAAGAAAAAATCCCGAGTCCGGGAGAGGAGCTCGGGGACTAGACGTAGGGGTGAACAAATCTATTAGAGGTTGCGCCATCGCGAACCAGGATAAAATCTCCGTGTGTTATTCTTTCCTCGCATTTTATTTTCCGCACTGTATAACTACTCGGTAAATATTTAAAAAGGGATAAAATATTTTAAAATTCCATAATAATTTTTAAATTGGTAATTAAGCTATTCAACCCCTTCTAGCTTAATATAGTCCTCTTACGGGAACTTACAATTGGTATCAGAGCGGTGCTTTTTAACGTGTTTGTTAAGTGATTTGCAAATTATAGGAACAACAAAAAGTAATCCTAAATGGCATATATTAATCTCGTTGGTTGTGGTGAAGGTCTGTCAACCTCACGACTTTCTCTATTTGATGGCACCAACTTTGCAACATGGAAAACAAGGTTTCACATTTATGCTAGATCTCAAGGAGTCAAAATTGGATGGCTATCGAAGATGGTATTCGTGTTCCTACCAAAATTGTCAATGACGTCATCGTCGAAAAGAAGGTTAATGAATATAATCTAGAGGAAGAAGCTATAATCAATATAGCCGCCAAGGCGGAAATGGTTCTCATAAGTGCACTTACAGAAAAAAATATAAAAGAGTAAATAATTACAAGTCGGCACAAGAAATGTGAAGTAAGTTAGTGGTAACCTATGAAAGAACCACTGATATAAAAGATTCTCAGATGGAAACGTTGATCCAAGAATATGAGAACTTTAAACTCCATGAAGGAGAAAATATCATCAATATGGAAATAAGATTTACTCGTATTATCGATGAATTATCTCAACTTGGAAAGAATTATACTCAAAATGAAAAGAATAGAAGGGTGCCCAAATCTCTACCTCCAAATTGGAAAGTCAAAGTTACTACTATAAAAGAGATGCACAATCTAAATGAGTATAAGATTGATAACCTATTCGGAAATCTTCGTGCTTATGAGGAAGATAATATTCCCGAAAAGGTAACTCCTAAAGTGGATGATAAAAATAAAAATATGGCTTTAAAGGCCATATTGATAGATGAAAATGACAATGACGGAGAGTTGAATGTAGAACTCCAAGATCTCGATGAAAGTGAAATTGTTTTACTTACGAGACAACTTCGTCGTGTGCTTCAAAAAAAGCTCAAATATAGGGAAAAGGCTTCCTTAAATCAAATAATCAACAAAGACTTTTTAACTCTAACGGAAGGCCAAATTACTCTCAAAATTATTCTTCTAACTACAAGAGTAATTTTCCGTCAACGAGCTACAACAAAGGCAAAGGCAATCAAAATATGAATACCTATAGTAATGCTAATGTCTCTACTAATCATCCTGTGTTGTGGCGCCCTCCAAACCCGGGTCAGAAGTTTGGGGTCCACACACACACACCTTATATATAACCCGCTTATAACAATAATAAAGATAATAATAATATGCAGTGACCCTACTTACCAACTTCAACGGACCGCAACAGGTTAAAGTATGTACACAAGCCATACACCCATTTTATATTACAAATGTCCAAATCCCAACTATTCAAACTATGAACTGAGTATTAAACATTATTACAAACTTTTACAAATTTAAATTATCTCAAAAGATGTCTACTAGCTTAACTCGATCAACCTGAACCCCTAGCTCTCCCCTGGACTGGGGATCCTTGCTACCAACTGGTTCCTTCTTAACTGGAAAAGAACATGAACAACATCGCATAAATGAGCTAACTAGCTCAGCAAGTCACAATGACAAGACTGAGAATAATGATCATCAAGTAAAAAGGGTTATGATATCAAGTGAACAATGAATTATGATTTAGAATTGGATATTATAATTTTATTTTAAAAACCAAGGTTAGGCTGCTGATCAGTCACGCACTAACCCCGAGCAAAGCCCACAACACTGCTCTAACTACTGGATCCAAGGCACACATTGGCCCAACTTGACCATTAATATGGTCTCACCGTGAATCTGGTCCACAATTTTATAAAAACAATCCAATTCTAACATAGTAACAGGATAAACAATGTAAAGCATTAAATAAAATCATAAATAACATGGGATGTTCGATAATGAAATGGTTTCGATCTTTACAAGGATCAATATGGCATTTTTAAAGCTTGGCTGTTAGGTAATGAAAGAATTGGATAACAAAGGAATCAATGTTTCAAGGTTACAAGGATTTGGTATTTTAAAGCACAAGATACAGTGATTTGAATATGTAAGTAAATTGGTTCAGTGTTTGGTATTTAGTTTGTATGTATTTGTGGAGTAGTATCGTATATTGGTGGTACGTATTTGGGTATATAACAATCAATGGTTTAGAAAGAATAAGGTTTACGGCTCAAGATCAATAACCGGAATCAGGGTTTAGGTTTCAGTGCTTCAAAGCACTTGCAATATAAAACAGGACTATCAATCAACTACAATATATCTCGAGAAAGTTCAGAACACTTGCCTCGTACTAGCTTGCTATACTGCGCTAACTTCCAATCACAATCGTCTACTCCTCGACTATCCGTTTCCCTTTCCTACACCTTGTCTCTTCTGCTCACATATCATAAGTATCTATCAATACTCAACTTATACGATTCTATTCGATACACAATACTATCTACCCTTAGTCTTACCCAAATCCGATTAACGGATTGAAAGTAATGCAATAAACAAGTAAACATCGAACACATAGGTCGACAGTCAAACAACAAGTCACATATAGCACATAACACGTCAAATAATCAATGACATGTCATTTATAAAGGAGTCTCGGGTTATAAACAGGCTTTCGGGTATTTAAAATGATTTTTAAAACATTTTTCGGAATTAAAACGGGTCGTTGGATCAAGTTAAGGGTAATAAACAGGGTCCGGTTGGCTAAATCTGGCTTCAAAACAATTTTATAATAATTATTAAGCCTTGAAAACAATTTAAAATAATATTTTAAAGCTCGAAACTATTTTTCGGAATTTTTAAATTATTTTTAAATAATTAAATCTAATTAAATAATTAATTAAAATCAATTAATAATTAATTAAGCCAATTAATCAATTAATTTTTGAATTAATTAACCAATTAATCAATTAATTATTAACTAAAACTAATTAACTAATTAATTCAGATTTATTTTTGATTTAAAAATAATTTTTGGAATTAAAATAATAATTTTTGGAATTTTCAGAAATTAAAAATGAATTTTTATAATTAAAATAAGTAGAAAATATGATTTTTAAACATTTTTAAAACAGGAATCCTAATTTTGAAACTTCTGTAAACCTCAGGGACTAATCTGCATCGTCCCCAATAGTTAAGGTACCGAACTGTAATTTTGTAGGGGGGTCGCCGGAAAACGTTCTGTCTCGCCAGAGAAGACGATTCCGGCGTCCTAACCCCACCAACACCTCCATATCATAACTACGCAATACCAGGAACATAATCATGCCATCAAATCACACAACCCATCCCTGAGTTGACCGGAATTTGGCCGAGAAGTTTGCCGGTTTCCGGCGAACTCGACGTAACTTTAAAAATACAACTCCCTTCGATTCACGAATCCTCTGTTAACGAGCTATATACCAATCGATTGCAAATTTCATAAGGAACACAACACTATATATCAACAGCTTATAACCCCTAAATCAAAAAGCCCTAAATTTTAATTAAGAACATTCATACGGGTTATAAACCCTAATTTCAAAATTCGAAAATCAAACTCAAATTTGAACATGTTATTGAACTCCAAATCAGTCATATAATATATCAAAATCATCAGGAAAACAAGCTCTACAACATGCAATCATCAAATCATTCAAACAATCATCCGAATAAAAATTCATATTTTTAATCAAAATAATTCAAAAATAAATAAAAATATAGAAAATAAACCTTGATTTCTGCAGTTCTGAAACTTGAAGAAACTGATAGAACACTCCGAGACCTTCGTTTTGGTTACTCAAGCTTTGAAAACAGAGATCACTAACGCCTTCAAATTACTGTTTAATTCTCAGAAAGGTTTATGAATATAATTATTTTCTCTGGAAAATTATATATTACTGTCTGCAAATGATTTTTGATACGGAATAAAATATGGTAAAGGCTATTTATAATTACGGAAAATTAGTATCATGTTGGATCATTCCGGATATAAAATGGTACCTTTATTTATAAAAAATGATCCAAGCGGTACCAGTTTTCAGGATAATTATCCAAACCAGTACAATTTGTACTGCGGTCTTGGTCTCAGCGCCTGGTTACATGTATTACGAGGTGATAATTGTGATAGTTTAATAAAAAGATCCTGTTTATCGAAAATACGAGTTTTATTGATTTACCGAAACGAATAATGTATCGAAAATGTTGCGCCGGGACTCGCGCAGGACAAACCGTACGCCGGATCGAAAAAGTCGAAACATGGAAAATGCTCGGAATATTGCAATTAGGTTAGGAAGGAGTTTTCGGAAGAGTTTCGGGTTATAAAAACGTAAAAACGGATGACGTCGGTTGGTTCCCGATTATATAAATTGGTTTTTAAATACTCGGAAAAAGATTTTATAAAATCCATATATTTCCTATAAAATCATAAATCAACATAAAAATAATTAGGAAGATATAAAAATTATCTATATTTTATTTTGGACATATAAAAATTAAAATACTGAATTAATATTATTTTTAAACATCCAAACACATTTAACACTTAACAAATAATTCACATAATAAATACTGAACATACATAATAATTATTTATTAGCAAAATAATTATACGATATATCCTGGATATTACACGTGTACACTCCTCCAAAACCAAAAGTTGCATCTCCAAAGGAAACACAAGATGTGTTTCGAATGTAAACAACCCGGTCATTACAAAAGAGAATGTCCTAAACTTTCAAAAGGATGAAGTCTCGTGGTTGAAAATGGTTGGGATTTGAGTGAAGATGAAAAAGCTCCTGAAGCTAGTGAAGAAGTGGTTAATCTATGCTTGATGGCTCTCGGAGATGAAACTACCTCAACGGAAGTCTCCACTATAAATCAAGAGGTAATATCTAACTACATCTTAATTAAGTCATTATTAGATGAATCCAACGTATCCATTATAGATATGAATAAACATGATTTAATTGAACTTGTAGTAGACTATAAAATAAATATAGAGATGTTGAACGAAGGTTTCAACTATTGTGGTCCGAGAAAATGAAAATAGAAGAAATGCATCATACTCAAAATAAAGAGTATACTCGGATGATGGACTTAAGAGTCCAAGATAAAAATGAGATTACATCTCTAAATGATCAAAACCTTCTTATCAAGATTGAGGTAAATAAACTTAGAGAAAATATTCTCAATCTTGAAACGGAGAATATATCTCTAATTCTTCAAGACGAAGAGATGGTACGTGAAATGTTAGGTCACAGAACACTATAGAATGAGGTTGAATATAGTGTTTATATAATCAAATTGATTTTCAACACAAGTATGTAATAGTAATAAAGTATATTCAATAAACTCTATTATAATTGAACAGTTGTTCTCTCTCAGTGATGAACAATATCACTAAGAGATGCTAGGTTACAATGTATAATCTTCTCGATAATGATAACACATATAGTATAAACCCTAAGCTGTGTTTATATAGTACACAATTACAAATTATCTTCTAATTGATATGGAATATAATTCTATCTCCTAAAATATATCAATCAGATATTATCTTCTACAAGTCTTCTATTCTTCTAACTCTCCATGCAAATCTTCTATTGTTTTAGTCACGATCCTTTCGTGTAAATCAACTGCTTTCCTTATCTGAAGTATCCGCACTTAAGTCCTGATATAAATGCTAACAGCCTTAAGTTCTGATATAAGTTCTGACTTCAGTAAGTTTTGATTTCCAGTAAGTCCTGATATTAAGTTCTGAAACTAAACACAACAAATTAGGCATGACATCATAAATATATCTAACAATCTCCCCCAACTTGTAAATTATGAAAAATATACAAGTTACTAGATTTGATGAGGTTAAAAACATTTAAGTACAAATACAATAAGAGTTTAATCAGACAACTAACTACAGCTTACAGTCCTTATAGCTTTTACCAAATTTACTGAGTCAATCAGAATCCAAAGTGATTCTTGACAAAGTTTGATATCAGCTTTTCTTCTACATTCCTCAGGACTTGAGCTAGTGTAGCTTTGACTTGCTTCAATTCTTCATCTTGACTTCCAATCTGGTAGATTGCGGTCCTAAGTGCTGAGATGTGATTTCTTTCCAAACCATCACCAAGTCTGATCACCCTTGGATGAGAAGAGTCTTCATTATAGCACATACATTTCTCTTTCAGAATCACTTCAAGTTTAGAAGAATTTTTCTTCATTGGAATTTCATTTCCATCATCTTTAACTATGTTTGGAACAAATTGTGTAACCCTTGATCCAGAAATTCTTGCTTTATCTCTTATGGTCTTTATGATGAAATTTGACCGACTCCTGGTAATCTCAGACTTTATCTCCAAAAGATAATGAAAGAATTGAAATTCTTTCAAAGATTTGTTCAGCACATCTGATTTTGACATTTGATATGTTCTTCCATCTTCAAGAAACAGAATCAGATTTTCTTTGACATTATGCCTAACATGAGCATCCATTACCACTTGAACATATATAACCTTATCAAGGTGTTTCTATGTAACTTCTTCAAGAGGTTTTTCAGTCAATAAAAATGGATCTCTTGTAAGTACTTCAACTCCTGTCTTGATTTTGGCTTCTTCAGAACCTAATCCAGCTCTGTCTCTTGCTTCTCTGGCTTTCAATCCAACAGTCATGAAATCAGATAACAGTTGGCTTTTCTTAGGATCTGATGGATTAACATTCTTCCATGGGAGTTTTCTCTTATCAGTAACTGTCAGTTTGTTCAAATCAACTTGAGCATTGTCTGAGGTTGATGTCTTGATGACTTGATTAAAATTTGATGTTTCTTCTATAGCTTGTTGTTGTTAATTCTGAACAACTTGAGCTGTGTCAGAGGTTGTCTTAGATTCTTCAGTTATCTTCCTTCTCTTCAGAGTTTGAACAGTTTCATCTACTACAGCGGCATCATCAAATACTTGAACCAGTTTGCATACAAGTTTCATCAGGATTTGAGGAATCTTCATCTCATGTAGCTTTGTTGGTTCATCAATATTTCCTTTCCCTTAAACTTGGAATCAACTTGTGATCTTGTCTTGTGCTTTGAAGCCTCAGAATTTGACCTTTCCTTGATCACAATACCTTTTACCTTAGGCCTTGGAGGTTTCTTTGCATCAGAAGCTTTAGACTTAAGATTTGTCTTCTCAGCTGTAAATCTAGCTTCTTCCTCCTTTAAAGTCTCTAAATCCATTACAGGATTATGCTTGAGAAATAGTCTTCTAGCAATTTCTTCATCAAGTGTCTGAATTTTAGGATCTTTGTAGTAGATAGTAGTCTGCTTTCCCTTTAGTTTTAGAGTTTATAAAAACTTCTGAGAGTCTTTAGATCCTGACTGAATTAGGATATCAGAACTTGACATCAGACTTTTAGCATGCACATCATCAGAACTTGACTTTTTCTGTGTAGATAATTTGCTAACATCAGAAATTACTTTATGGTGAAGATTTTCCTTGACCTTTTCCTTGACCTTGACTCTGACCTCTACTCTTATCAGAGTTTCACTGGTCATCACCTTTATCATCCTTCTTCTTCAGTATTTGACTAGTTGAGCATTTGGATTTAACTACCTTCTCCCCCTTTTTGGCATCATCTGGTAGTAGGAGAGAGAGAAGAAATTCTACTGAAGATTGAATTTCATTTAGTTGAGCTTGTTGAGAGGCTTGTTTCTGCAGGACCTCAGTAAGTTAGGCCTGTTGCTTTTTTTGAACCTTCTTAATAGCTTCAACTTTCTCATGAATAGGTCTGTAAAACCTCTTTTTGTCTAGCTTGATCTCCATATCCAGCTTATCAGCTCTTTCCAGAAGTTTGTCAACTTTTTCATGAGTAATGGAGTGTTGACCTTGAAGGGTTTTAGTACTTAGAGCTGTGACTTTGAGTTGATGCTTGAAATCAGAGTTTATCAACAACTCATCAGCTTTTGTAATATGCTCTGTCAGAACTTTAGAGCTTGGAATGAAATCAGATTCATTCCACATCTTGGTCCACTCAACTCCTTTGTGAGTTTCTTCTCAAGGAACAGGAGCATCTTTTTCAACAAACTTTTGAATCAATGACTCCTTTCCAAGAATGGGAGCATTGACTAGAGCACTGTCTCCAAAACTTGATAACATCTCCTCATCCTCTGATAACACAAGAGTGTGTGTAACTGAAGGAGATTCTGGAACAAGTTCATCTAAATTCTGATCTTCAGGTTCGAGATCCAGAATTGGTGTAGATGGTAACTCAGCCTGTAAGATTGGAGAAGTAATAGTAGATGGTTGAGCTGCAGTTGGAGCTTCCAGATAGAGCACAGTTGGAATGTTCAGCCTGTGGATGTCAATTTCAGGACTTAATCCTGAATCTTCAACTATTGTTTCTTAATAGGAGAGACAGGAGGTGTGATCACTGTGTCTGGAACAGTGTCTTTAGCTTGAGGAAGGGCTTCAATGACAATTGGTTCAGATGAGATTAGAGATTCCTGATCCCCTTCCTCAGCTTCTTGAGTATCCTCAGAGTGAGGTTGTGCCAAATGCCTTCCTGCTCTCTGTTTCTTTGATCTCCTGGATGGTGGAGAAACATGATCTGCATCATAATTTGCAGATCTTTTCCTTTTTTGAATTTCAGACCCTTCAGCTTCTACCTCCTTCTAGAAAATTACATTTTCATCTTCTAGCTTTACAGGTTCTGATGTGGGAACCTGTACATGTTCATCTTCATCAGATTCATCCCTTAGAATGATCCTCCTCCTTCTCCTTGGTGGAGATTTAGGCACAGAAATAGTCCTTTTAGGCCTAGAGGATGAGGTTCTAATTGTAGGTGTTGATGGTTGTGGTTGTGAGGATTGTGCTGGTTGGAAATATGTTCTGATGGTAGGCTGTGGTTGAGGTTGAGAAGTGGTAGGTTGTGTAGGTGCTGATGGAGGTTGGGATGGTTGTACATCAGGATATATGGCAATATAGGTGTTTGGATCAGAGTTTACTAAGACTTGTTTGACTGATTGAGGAATTTGGAGGGGTCTTAGTACAGTCTTCTTATTATTAGTAGATAATAAGTCAGTGAAAGCCCTTTTAACAAGTTTAAAGGGTTCAATTATCTCACTAAAATTTTGAGGTGCATCAGAACAACAAAAACTGTATATAAGCTGACAGAATCGAGCAAAATAAACTGTGTTTCTATCTTCTGTCGTCCTATCACCTATGAAACCTAGAACAACACTAGCAAAATCAAAATGAGTTTGATGAATTAGAGCATACCCAATTTGCTGACTCAAGATTGGTATAACATCAAAGTTGGAGCACTTGTTGGCAAGGGCCTGGGTGATGTAGTCGAAAAAGAAACTCCACTCCCTCCTGATGTGGGGCCTCTTCAATTGTCCCAGCTTGGACAAATATTTTTCATAACCAAGGTTTTTCATCATCTGTTGAAGAGCTGGTTCCCCAACTTGTGAACTTGTCGAACAGTTGACAATGTAACCAAGTGTTCATCTTCCCATGTTGTAAATATGATGTTTGGGAAGCCATCTTTTCCACCATCATCATAAACACCACTCCTCCAAAACTCCAGTACTTAATTTCCTGAAAGTGATTCTGGTTGGGTCAAAGCATACCTAATCTCACTACGAGAGTCTTGTAAGAAGTGAAGATCTGATGGAGCTTCGTCCTTGCTAAGTATGGTCAGATAGTTGTTGGGGACGAACTTGGCTCCATTAAAAATGATGTCCTTTGGTGCCATTTCTGTGAAAAATCAAGTGAGAAAATGTGTGTATAGAAGGTGTTTGATAAAATGCCTGTTAGAAAATAGCTTAAGAGAATATTAGAGAGAGAGAAAATAAGAGAGATTAGAGAATTAGAAAAGTAGGTAAAAGATTGTAAAATCTTTTAACTCCTATATATATACTCTCTATTTGACAACAGTTATAATTGAAGCAGAACCGACATTAGACATATGTCACGCAGTAAATAGTCAAAATAATAGTTAAAGGCACGAGAAATAATAAGTAATAATTGTGCACATGCAGTTGTCAAGGCAAACACGTTTCCCACTAACCAAATGATCATCACTGTTTTATCTCACCTAATTACTTTTTGATAAATATGATTTTTACAGTAAATACCATAAATAAGTCAAGTAAATAAATAATGCCACATAAGCATCAGAGTTTCCATCAGGATTTGCATAAGAACTTGAATATTATCAGAATTTAACGGTCATCAGAACATGGCTTCTGTACTCAAAACGTGAATGTCTGTTTCTGTGATTCTTCACACAAATACTGACTATAACGACCCATATATTTTTTATTATTTAAATGTGTAATTATTGAGTAGTTAAATAAATAAAGTATGTATATGGGATTTGTCAGCGGGTTATTGCTTTTTTATTATGTATATGTGATTATTAGTGTATGAGATTAAATTGCGTGGTTAATTATTAGGTTGTATGATTTCGTGTCACTTTTAAAAGTGATTTTATTGCAGTCTTATTTTCCATAAATATTTGGATGTCTCAAAAATTGTTTTTATGGCTTTATAATTACAATAATTATTTTTGGGTTTTATAAAATTTAGAAATTTATATTTCATCGATTATTTAGCCCTATATGATATTCTGATTGCATTTATTTGTAAAATCCGTATTTAATTCCAGAATTCTTCAAAAATTATAAAACTCATATTTAATTAAGTTTGGAATATTCCGAGAATTTGAAAATTATTTTGGAAATTTTTGGGATTAATTTCACCCGCGCGTTGATTCGTTTAATAATTAAAAGTGTTTACTAGTTGCATTTCAAAAATGCTTTTAAAATTATGAAAATTTTATTTTATTAACTTTGGGATTTTTTGGAAATTTTAAAACTATTTAGATAATTTTCTGAATTTATTTTATGTGCGTCTTGGCTCGATAAATTGTGAAATAACGAAATAGAAAGAGGGCCGTAGTGCATTTTCTTAATACAGGTCCATATTTATATACACGTGTCGAGTTTTCCACCACTATCAGAGATGTGTAAACTGCAGATTGGAGAAAATTAAATAAATAAATAAACAAAAAAAAACTTCATCCCTGTTCTTCACCCCCCGACCCCTATTACTTCCTATCTCTCGATTCTCTCATCTCGATCTCTCACTCTCTCTTACACTCTCTTAAATCCTTTATTATTTCCCTTTGTTCTACTTTCCCCTTCTTCCTCCTTCCCGTTCTTCTTGTTCCTGTTCCTTCTCCTTCGGGTTCTGCCTGTTTTCCGGCGACTCCGCCGCCGCCTTGGTAACTTCCAGCCTCGTTTTTTTTCTTTTCTGATTGTTGGCTTCAGTTGTGTCTTATTGAATGCATGTGTATACCTTGTGTGTATATATGTAGGTGACTGTTGTAATAACCCCAATTTTTGGAATGTTTGAAACACGGATGAATAGTAACTTTTACTGATGATGCTGATTAAGGAAAATTATCAGACCACGCTATATAGGAGTACTGTTATGGAAATTCTAAGATCGTATTAGTATTCCATAAAGTAAATAAGTGTATGTAAAGATCGTCAGAATCCAAATTCGAATACTTTGATTTTTCCCGAAAATCCACCAGATACCGAAAGAATTGAGTATAAGGTAACATGATTAAAAGGATTTAATTCAAGGATTATAAGAGAGGATCATCAAAGGAATATAAAATATTGAGAAAGGTTTGGGGGAACCGAAGTAATAAGATCCCGGGTATGATCCCTCAAACAATAAACGAAAGTTAAGCGAACCATATAACAGATCAGCGGTCATTAGCCAAGAAATTAGGGGTTAATCAAAGAGGTTAATGGACGATGATGTCATCACACCAACAAGAGGAAGACAAGTTTAACAAGATGACATAAGCAGATGACATGAGCATGACAAAGTGGGAATGATTGGTTGGTTGATTGTGAGCCACATAATTTTTACCATGGTAACAATTTAATTAAAAAACAAAAGGTAGCAACCAAGCCAAGGCAAAACAAATCACAAAACACAAATTAGAAGTTGACTTTTGCTTTCCAAGAACAAAAGCTCTCGGCCAAAACCAGAGCAGCAAATTAAAACTACCATATCTCCTTCAATATCACTCAAATGTTGTGTTCTATAGCTCATTGGAAAGGTATTGAGATGGCCTACAACTCTTGTTCACAAGTCTCGTCCAAATAAGCATGGTATGACCCTCATTTTTACAGTTCTTTAAATCGGACTTTTAGAAACTTCAAAACCTAACTTTGTGTTCTTGATTTCTTTGGAAAGATCAAGCTTGTAGGAGGTTAGATTAAGGCTCCCTAAGGCTTCCTAGCAACTTAACACCTACCAAGGAAGGTATCAACTTCAAACCCTAGCTTTGATTTTATGATTTCATTAAGTTTTATCGAAGAATTGTTAGTATTAAGGCTTGATCTTTGATTATAAGTAGTTTTGGTGGATTTGTATTGGTTTTGAATATTGGGTCTTTGATTGGTTGGATAAATTGGTAAAACTTGGAGTTGGGGACTGAGTTTGTAGTATGATGGTTGAATATTGTTGTATTGGTGGTTGTGAGTGAATTGATGATAATTTAGATTGTTATTTAAATTGGAAATCGCGTAAACATAAACGTCATAATGCCCGATTTTCCTTAACTGTTCTGTTCTTAATTTTAGGACCCGTGAACTCACTTAAAGATTCTAACATTTGCCATTTTTAGATAGTTCATGTTACGAGCTTCGTTTTGATATGTGGTTCGCTTGAATCCGATGTACGGTTTAGGAGAAACAACCTTTTAAGTAACGACATTTCGCGAACGAACCATTACCCCTCGCCTTACTTTGAAACCTTGGTTAAGGCCCTTAAATGACTAATTGGAGTATGAAACAATTATGTAAAGTGGATTAGGCAGTTGGTAGAGTACTCGCGAAAGAACCGCCTTAAAATTCTTAATGGTTAATTTATTAAAAATGGTGGAGCCAAGGGTACTTGAATGACTTATGTGATTCGTTAAGCGTAGAAGTGACCATAAGCGAACATTAGGGTTCAATTGGTTAAAGTCTAGTTTCTTAAGCGACCGTGGGTTAATTCCGACTTATGTTGTTGTTCATAGGTTATCGGACCCACTCTAAGCTTAAGTCTATCCGGGAACACTCAGGCAAGTTTTCTACCCGTTATATTGTTGTTGTGATGTATATATGTATATGCATTATCTTGTGATAAGTGCATGATTGCTATTAGCAAATCTTGCGATATATTGAAGCATGCTGATATGGTATATATGCATGTCTGTTTCGTAATCTTGATATCTAATTGTTGATTCAATTGCTTATAAGTTGCATAATATCTATGCTAGAGATAAGTAGTAGTTGCGTATACCCTTAGTATAGGGGACCCAAAGGTGAACATTTTTCTAAAACCGGGAGTCGATGTTCCCGAGTATAATATATATATATTTATATTTATATATATATATATGGATATAGTTTTCAAAACTATTAATTGAATAAGGTTTATTCGATAACTTTATTTTATTTAATGAATTTTATCTTGGATATTCATTCGAGGACTTATGACTACGCTTTATTTTATTTAATGGATATTATTTTGAATATTCATTCGAGGACTTATGACTCCGCTTATTTTATTAAATAATATTCTTTATTATATTAAAGAATAATGGTTCGATATTTCAAACTTATTTTCGATTATTCAAATAAAGATAGTACTTTCGTATAAGTATATCTTTGATTAATTATTATTCATTTTAAGGATGAGCTTTTAAAACTTTTACTTCATTTATTTTTATAAAGATTATCCTTTATGGGAATATTATTTAAATAATAATATTAAGATATTCTCCAACATATCGGGACTGATTTATTTTATTAAATCAGCATTACTCCAAACATTCTTAAAAATGTTTTCGAGTCTTCAAAATGATTTTTAAAAGTTAGAGCGGATCCCAAAACTCGTTTTCAAATTTAAGAACTTCCTTTTAAAGGGGACTTGAATACTCGATCAAAATCTAAAGGATCCGGCTCTATGGTATATTTATATTCGCAACGAGGTTGCTGTTTTGATAAATGAATTGATCACTTACCCAACGTTCAGGAAGTAAGTCCATCTATTTGAGTCGGCATAAGCAACATTGGCTCAATGGGCATCCATGAAAGTGTAAGTGGCTCAGTGAGAGTCCATCAATGCGTAAGTGGCTGAGTGGCAGTCCAGCATAGGTCCTAATGCTGCCAGGGTGATGACTAATGGGGAATTCGTCCATCTACTAGTAGAAAAGGTTACTTATTGGTATCTGTGCCTGATCAACAAGATATCAGGTTTATGCCAAAGTTTTCTCCTTTCCAAATTTATTGGATATTGCAACTCTGTTTATAATTTTCATAACAGAGGTTTTCATGGAGTGTATGAAATGTATATATATAGGTGTATATATATATCGGGACTTAATGAAGTATCTCGTAAATTCATTATTTATAATGATATTTCAAAGATTGAATCTATCCAAGTCTTTTCTTGTAGTCTCATCTATGTGATGAACTTTTGAAACTGATTATACCTTGAACGTTGGTAGTTCAATTAGTATTCGGAAAAGATATAAGTATATTGGAGTATCTTGTAACTTCATTTTTTCAACTTATATCTGGTTAATGATTATCTTATGCATGACAAAGATTTTCACGAAAACGTTGAGACAATGTTAGATATATGAGATCACCTTGCAACGATATCTTTATACAGTTATAAACTGGAACTCTATGTATATTATGTATGGAAGAGGACTTCCAAGATTTTGAAAAGTATATATACATATATACTGAATATTTTGCGACTTGGTCACGATAAGATATCAAACTTGGTTCATTTTTTACTTGACCAAGACTTTCATGAGTACTATGAGAATGTTCATATATTGTTAATCATTATACATATTATTTCGGTGAGCTTGTTGCTCACCCTTGCTTTCTTCTTTCATCACACAACAACAGATAGACAAGATGAACATGACCAAGCTCCCAATTCGTGAGCGGATAGGAAACGTTCCGCAGTTTCCTGTAGGCGTTGATGCCGTTGTGGATGAGGTAGGAACTACCAATAGGCTAGGCTTTCAACTTTTGATGTACCAGACTTATGTATATTATGAATTGTAATAATGGCAAAGAAAATGTAAATTTATTCAGAAACCCTTTTGAGGTATAATGACTTATAATTGTGGAATAAAATGACTGGTGTTATTTTTGGTATTCATCTCTGAGACTATAACTTGTGGTGTGTGTGTGTATATTGTGGGGTCACAGTACGCAGTGGTTGGTTATTTATTAAGATTAAGAGTTGTTAAGGGAATTGGAACTCGTGACAACCCGGATCCCCGACCCCGGATTTGGGGGTGTTACAGAAATGGTATCGGAGCCAAGCGTTATAAACCTCAGAGATGATGTGACGTTAAAATAATAAGTTCACTAAGATAATAAGGACTCTTGCCAAGTTCATAGTCGGACTACCTAACGTAGTATTGACAGTTAAAACCCTTATGGGAACCCTTATAAATATCGTGATAGAAGCGTAGTTCGTTATCGTATATGGTAGCGAGACTCCGAACCCTGAGGTTGTGGAGCAACAACGCGATGATGTTTTATTACTTATTGGAGATCAGATTGTGGATCTGATAGAGCTTCCTAACGCAGGACCGGATGATGTTCATATTGAGGATATAGCGGTTGAGGATGTTGTCCTAGAAGGGATTGTTGCTGAGGAGGATCCTGTGGGGGATCCTGAAAAGAATGAATAAAGGACCGCTGAGGAATTGATAACCATGGTTAGGGAAACTACCAGAGGTAGGATTGGCCGGTTACTACCGGAGGTTCGTTCAAGTTCGTAAAGATAGTAGCCCCTTTAACGCGCTTACTCGTAAGACTGAGAAGTTCGAATGGACAGAGAAATATGAGAACAACTTTCAAGAACTGAAGCAAAGATTGGTGATGGCCCCTATGATGGCGTTGCCGGATGGAAAAGGAGATTTTGTGATGTGTAGTGACGGTTCGCATAAGGAATTAGGGTGCTTCTTATACAGCACAACAAGGTAATCGCGTACGCGTCAAGATAATTAAGGGAATATAAAATTTGATATCCCCACCCATGAGCTTGGGCTCGTGGCAATGTTTTTTCCCTAAAGATTGGAGGAACTACTTGTATGGAGAGAAGTGCAAGATTTACACAAACCATAGGAGCTCTAGTACATTTTTACGTAGAAAGAACTCAACATATGTCAGAGGAGGCGGTTAGAGCTAATCAAGAATTATGATTGGGAGATTCTTTATCATTTGGGGAAAGCCAATGTGGTGGTTGATGCCCTTAGTAAAAAGGAGAGACTCAAGATGATAATGTCTTTGGGAGAGTTTATAAGAGATTTTGAGAAAATGGAAATAGAAGTGAAGGTAACTGGAGCCAGTACCGAAAAGCTGTTTGAGATTGCAATACAGCCCGAATTATTGGAAAAGAACATATTGTGCCAGAAAAAGTGATGAATGAAGGCAGAAAGCCAACAAATAGATAAGAGATTAATACTGAGAAAGATGATAAGGGAATAATGAGGTATTCCTACAGAATTTGGGTTCCAAATGTTCAAGGGCTTAAAGATGAGATCTTAGAAGAAAGCTAGTTTGAGGAATAAGATTTAGAGCAAACCCTGAACGTGATAGTCAGGGAGGTCGCCATCAAGATAGAAGGAACCCATAACATAATGAACTGGAAAATGAGGATTTAAAACATGTAGGATGACCCCGATTATGGGGAGGAAGAGTGAACGTTCAGACTAAGGAAATAGAACTCGAGTAAGGAAAGAAGACCTGAGACGGTATTCCTATACGACAATTTATGGACCTTTCTAGACAGAACTTAGACTATTATCCCCAACCACCACCCTGAGGAAACAATGCGGTGAGAAATTCTTTCAGGACCTTTAAGTCGCTAAGCTCTCAGAGTTCCAAGGAACAAGCTGACCTAGCCGAGGCAAGAGCCTGGCTAAAGGAAATAGAGGAATGATTTTATATTCTAAATGATTGATGAAGCGCAAAAGACTGTTTTTGTCACTTACCTTCCTAAGAGAGAGGCCACCCGCTGGTGAAAGGCGAAGAAAGACACGGGGCCAGAGGTTATAATAAAATGATTAAAGTTTAGTCAATTGTTTTCGGGAAAGTCCTTCCCAAGGTTATAGAGATAGTGTAAAAGCTTTAAAGCCAGAACAAAGGCGGACAAGTATGATGAATCATGAATCTAGGTTGTGAAAGTCGTTAAGGTTCGTCTGAAGGACACGAATCCAGAATGACGGGATGTTTAAAATCAATGCTTATTCGGTGTTGGTTCATGAAATAGTTGTAATAGAAACGAAAATAAAAGACTGAAAAGGGAATGAGTATAAAGGGATATAAAGGAAATAGAGTAGAGAACTGATAAGGGAGTTAGGTATGGGAAACCCTAAGAAACCCTTGCAATAAATATAGAGAAGTGTGTCATCACCAGCGCGATGATGACTGATCATGAGATAAATTCAAGGTTTGAAGGCGTAAGCGATACATATAGTTAATCCCCATGAAGTTGAGGGTATTCAATGAAACTTTGAGATAGATCGATGGATTAATAAGGAAACACGGATGGACTGAGGAGACAGGATAACAATAATTTAGGAAAATGGGATGAAGGAAATGACCTTCAAAAATATGAAGTGTATGTAACACCTGTGGCTTGATGCCCAAAAGGGAGACTCTAGGTATCAAAAGGTATTCCAACATTGAGATGACTGTTGAGATAAACAACAAAAGTAAATAAGGATTTATTAAGAAGAAGTTCACGTTGAACACGACTAATATCTTCCAGAACATCCATGTGATCATTACCAAGTCAGGAAAGAAAAGTAGATAACCATTGTTATCTTTTGGAGGCCATATGGATTGACCTCAATTTGAATAAGAATGTTATTGTGAAATTAGGTATAGACTATCGAGGTGGGAATGATTGAATAAGATACCCTTATCATGGATATATGACTTGATTTACCCGTGGAAGAATGCGGGTACCTTTTTAAAGGTGGAATTAAGGATAAAACCTCGATAACTTGAGAGGAACCATAGGGGAATGCATGAAGGTCGACATTTCACCCTTAATAGGGATAATATGAGTTTTGACAGTATGAATTGGAAAGGATTAAGGTAACACCAACCTTTAAGGATCAGTGGAGAAAATTTTTCAGAAGTGTATAGACAATGGTTCTAGTATT
Organism: Apium graveolens; assembly: GCF_009905375.1. Lineage (NCBI taxonomy): Eukaryota > Viridiplantae > Streptophyta > Magnoliopsida > Apiales > Apiaceae > Apium > Apium graveolens. Next base: position 58,287,086 of record NC_133648.1, on the reverse strand, counting down.
AGTAAATGATATTTTGATATGCCCTGTATCTAGGGAATACAGGAGGAAGGATTTAAGGATAACTTTAGAGGTTTTGCAAGGAGAAAGGTAATATTCAAAGTTCTCAAGAATAGAAAATTTTGATGAAGGAAATATGACGTAATTATAATAATGCCAGGTAGGGCACGTGTTGAACCATAAGAAAGTATAGATTGACCCAATAAAGGTTGAGATTGGTGAAAACAAGAAGGACCCAATATAAGAGACGTCCTAAGTATGATCGAGAGTCAGTCGTGACAATGTTAGCCTCTAAAGACCGAGGCAATAACTTATGGAAAAATGGTGATATTTTTTTCTTTCTCACCAAAGCTTAAGGAAGAGCATTTTCACACAAGCAGTGATTGGAAATGAGGTAGAAAATTTAGTTGGAGATCGTTCAAAAGACATTGATTGTAAGGAAATATTCCTAATAGGAAAGGCCAATGAGGTGGCCGACACTCTAAGTGTAAGAGAGCAATTATAGGCGCTCATGCCAGAGGAATACAGTGATGATGGTTAAAGCTGTGAAGGTTGTATTATGGTGTGAAAGATTGGCATTCCTTCTGATGATTGTACGATACTCAACCATAATAGTAGATTGGTAAAGATTTAATTCATGTAAACGCCGTGAGCAGGATATCTATCTTAGAAGGTACTATCTTGAGATAAGCCAGGACCATGTTACGGGATGACTAAATGAACCTTTGAGCTTCATGTTTCCTAATAAAGACATATGGTTAATAATGGTATTAGTCTGCTATCATTGCTTTCATTGAAACTCTTCTGCAATTTTATTTTCTTCATGTCATGTATGTACGTCAGGATCAGGAGTGTTCTTCACGAATCATGAATGATGATTATGTTACCTCCTTAGAAGGATTCGATATGATATGAATGGACTCTGTATGGTTAGCTATTAAAACTTCATGGAAAGCGAATGACTACCGTAGGTCCGTGGTGGACTATAGTAATGCATCAACGATTCTTTGAATAATGAGCCGATTATAATCGCGAGAGTTGTATGGTAATGAATGTTGAGATTAAGTACCACTAATCGGGTCGTGGTGGTGTATAAGTTATCATTGATAGGCTAATTAAGTCGATTATCTCCCTATTGAATACTTATTCCTTATTATCAATAGAGAGTCGTATTACTATACGAGGAAGGTTGCGGTGCAAGCATAAAATTCTAGTAACGAGGAGGTCTAGAATGAAATCCCAGATTCGATTTTCGATGTCGAGGGAGTTTCAAAGGTGATTGTTTATAAGCTCAAGCAAGAGCATGGTTCCATAGAATGATGGACGGAATAGTAAATATTCAGACACGTGAAATACGATGCTATAATACTTGATGTTGATATATATACGTATATGTTTTTTTCTCCTATGACAAACCTCTATAGTTTAGAGGTAGATTCCAAGCCAGATATTTTGTGGCAGTATATTTTATATATATACAATTCTCTTCAGTTCGTTCTTTTCTCTCCTTTTCATTTCATATAAGCTGAGGAGAACAACCCTTCCAGAAGGGGGTATTGCCGAATGACTATCTATCTGTGTGATAGAAGCCTAGTAGGATACCATCTATTATTTAATTGCTTGTCAAGTACTAAAGGTTGGCCACCTTCTATAGTAACTATGCAATGTAACAAGTGTTCATGATCATAGTGATCTCTCAATAAATTCTTTTACTTCTATATAAAGGACCAAGCTTTCGAAGATAGAGGCAGCTAGAGATGAAGTGGTACCAAGTATGGTGGTATTCTGATTCTAACGCGTTCGTGATACTAAGGTTGACGCATTTATTAAAAGGTTATAAAACTCTAGCGAGTAAAGGTATATCTAGAATAGTATTCTGTACGGAAGATAGTAACGCTTACGAACAAGAAAAGAAGGAGTATTGAGAAGTAAAAGCTATAATGCTAGAAGCTATGATGAGAGTCTGTGCAATAGACTTGAAAGAATTTGGAATGATCACTTAACGCGGATTGAGTTTTCTTACGGCAATAGATCATATGTCCTTATCGAGATGTCGCCTTATGAGATCCTTGAGGGAAGACAATGTCGATCTCCCTTATGTTAGGATGAAGTTGTAGAGCGCAAGATGCTCGGACCCGCAGTAGTCCAAAGGACCAGGGATATAATAGATCTAATCAGAAGACGGCTGGTAGTAGCCCAAGATGGACATAAAAAGTATGTTCATTTGACACGAAAGGACAAAGAATAGGAAGTAGGGGACCTAGTGCTATTATAGGTATTCCCTTGGAAAGGATGGATGAGGTTCGGAAAGAAAGGAAAGCTAATCCCATGAATTGTTGGACCCTTGGATATATTAAGACGTATTGGGAAATTAGCATATGAGCTAGCCCTACCCCCGAACATGTAGCAAGTTCATAACGTGTTCCACGTATCAATGTTAAGGAAGTGTAATTCGGATGCCAGACAAATAGGGGCATATGAGCGCATAGACATGCAACCAGACGTAACCTATATGGAGCAACCAGGAAGGGTTATAGATTGAAAAGGAACAAGTGCTTAGGAGAAGGGTTATCAAACTAGTCAGAGTTTGATGGTAGAACCACAATGTAGGAAAATTTACTTGAGATTTAGAAAGTGCAATGCTAAGAGAGCATCCCTATTCATTTTCTATCCGATTCCGGGACGGAATCCTTTTAAGGAGGGGAGACTGTAATAACCCCAATTTTTGGAATTTTTGAAACACGGATGAATAGTAACTTTTGCTGATGATGCTGATTAAGAAAAATTATCAGACCACGCTATATAGGAGTACTGTTATGGAAATTCTAAGATCGTATTAGTATTCCATAAAGTAAATAAGTGTATCTAAAGATCGTTAGAATCCAAATTCGAACACTTTGATTTTTCCCGAAAATCCACCAGATACTGAAAGAATTGAGTATAAGGTAACATGATTAAAAGGATTTAATTAAAGGATTATAAGAGAGGATCATAAAAGGAATATAAAATATTGAGAAAGGTTTGGGGGAACCCAAGTAATAAGATCCCGGGTATGATCCCTCAAACAATAAACGAAAGTTAAGCGAACCATATAACAGATCAGCGGTCATTAGCCAAGTAATTAGGGGTTAATCAAAGAGGTTAATGGACGAGGATGTCATCACACCAACAAGAGGAAGACAAGTGTAACAAGATGACATGAGCATGACAAAGTGGAAAGGATTGGTTGGTTGATTGTGAGCCACATAATTTTTACCATGGTAACAATTTAATTAACAAACATAAGGTAGCAACCAAGCCAAGGCAAAACAATTCACAAAACACAAATTAGAAGTTGACTTTTGCTTTCCAAGAATAAAAGCTCTCGGCCAAAACCAGAGCAGCAACTTCAAACTACCATATCACCTTTAATACTCACTCAAATGTTGTGTTCTATAGCTCGTTGGAAAGGTATTGAGATGGCCGACAACTCTTGTTCACAAGTCTCATCCAAATAAGCATGGTAAGACCCTCATTTTTACAGTTCTTTAAATCAGACTTTTAGAAACTTCAAAACCTAACTTTGTGTTATTGATTTCTTTGGAAAGATCAAGCTTGTAGGAGGTTAGATTAAGGCTCCCTAAGGCTTCCTAGCAACTTAACACCTACCAAGGAAGGTATCAACTTCAAACCCTAGCTTTGATTTTATGATTTCATTAAGTTTTATTGAAGCATTGTTATTATTAAGGCTTGATCTTCGATTATAAGTAGTTTTGGTGGATTTGTATTGGTTTTGAATATTGGGTCTTTGATTGGTTGGATAAATTGGTAAAACTTGGAGTTGGGGACTGAGTTTGTAGTATGATGGTTGAATATTGTTGTATTGGTGGTTGTGAGTGAATTGATGATAATTTAGAGTGTTAATTAAATTGGAAATCGCGTAAACATAAACGTCATAATGCCCGATTTTCCTTAACTGTTCTGTTCTTAACTTTGGGACCCGTGAACTCACTGAAAGATTCTAACCTTTGCCATCTTTAGATATTTCATGTTACGAGCTTCGTTTTGATATGTGGTTCGCTTGAATCCGATGTACGGTTTAGGAGAAATGACCGTTTTAAGTAACGACGTTTCGCGAACGAACCATTACCCCTCACCTTACTTTGAAACCTTGGTTAAGGCCCTTAAATGACTAATTGGAGTATGAAACAATTATGTAAAGTGGATTAGGCAGTTGATACAGTACTCGCGAAAGAACCGCCTTATGAATTTTAATGGTTAATTTATTAAGAATGGTGGAGCCAAGGGTACTCGAACGACTTATGTGATTCGTTAAGCGTAGAAGTGACCATAAGCGAACATTGGGGTTCAAATGGTTAAAGTCTAGTTTCTTAAGTGACCATGGGTTAATTCCAACTTATGTTGTTGTTCATAGGTTATCAAACCCACTCTAAGCTTAAGTCTATCCGGGAACACTCAGGCAAGTTTTCTACCCGTTATACTGTTGTTGTGATGTATATATGTATATGTATTATCTTGTGATAAGTGCATGATTGTTATTAGCAAATCTTGCGATATATTGGAGCATGCTGAAATGCTTTATATGCATGTCTGTTTCGTAATCTTGATATCTAATTGTTGATTCAATTGCTTATAAGTTGCATAATACCTATGCTAGAGATAAGCAGTAGTTGCGTATACCCTTAGTATAGGGGACCCAAAGGTGAACATTTTTCTAAAACCGGGAGTCGATGTTCCCGAGTATAAAATATATATATATATATATATATATATATATTTATATTTATATATATATGGATATAGTTTTCAAAACTATTAATCGAATAAGGTTTATTTGATAACTTTATTTTATTTAATGAATTTTATCTTGGATATTCATTCGAGGACTTATGACTACGCTTTATTTTATTTAATGGATATTATTTTGAATATTCATTCGAGGACTTATGACTCCGCTTATTTTATTAAATAATATTCTTTATTTTATTAAAGAATAATGGTTCGATATTTCAAACTTATTTTCGATTATTAAAATAAAGATTGTACTTTCGTATAAGTATATCTTTGATTAATTATTATTCATTTCAAGGATGAGTTTTTAAAACTTTTACTTCATTTATTTTTATAAAGATTATCCTTTATGAGAATATTATTTAAATAATAATATTCAGATATTCTCCAACATATCGGGACTGATTTAGTTTATTAAATTAGCATTACTCCAAACATTCTTAAAAATGTTTTCGAATCTTCAAAATGATTTTTAAAAGTTAGAGTGGATCCCAAAACTCGTTTTCAAATTTAAGATCTTCCTTTCGAAGGGGACTTGAATACTCGCTCAAAATCTAAAGGATCCGGCTCTGTGGTATACTTATATTCGCAACGAGGTTGCTGTTTTGATAAATGAATTGATTACTTACCCAACGTTCGGGAAGTAAGTCCATCTATTTGAGTCGGCATAAGCAACATGGGCTCAGTGGGCGTCCATGAAAGTGTAAGTGGCTCAGTGGGAGTCCATCAATGCGTAAGTGGCTGAGTGGAAGTCCAGAATAGGTCTTAATGCTGCCAGGATGATGACCAGTGGGGAATTCGTCCATCTACTAGTAGAAAAGGTTACTTATTGGTATCTTTGCCTGATCAGCAAGATATCAGGTTTATGCCAAAGTTTTCTCCTTTCCAAATTCATTGGGTATTGCAACTCTGTTTATAATTTTCATAAGAGAGGTTTTCAAGGAGTGTATGAAATGTATATATATAGGTGTATATATATATCGGGACTTAATGAAGTATCTCATAACTTCATTATTTATAATGATATTTCAAAGATTGAATCTATCCAAGTCTTTTCTTGTAGTCTCGTCTATTTGATGAACTTTTGAAACTGATTATACCTTGAACTGTGGTAGTTCAAGTAGTATTCGGAAAAGATATAAGTATATTGGAGTATCTTGTAACTTCATCTTTTCAACTTAAATCTGGTTAATGATTATCTTATGCATGACAAAGATTTTCACAAAAATGTTGAGACAAGGTTAGATATATGAGATCACCTTGCAACGATATTTTTATACAGTTATAAACTGGAACTCTGTGTATATTATGCATGGAAGAGGACTTCCAAGATTTTGAAAAGTATATATACTTATATACTGAATATTTTGCGACTTGGTCACGATAAGATATCAAACTTGGTTCATTTTTTACTTGACCAAGACTTTCATGAGTACTATGAGAATGTTCATATATTGTTAATCATTATACATATTATTTCGGTGAGCTTGTTGCTCACCTTTGCTTTCTTCTTTCATCACACAACAGATAGACAAGATGAACAGGACCAAGCTCCCAATTCGTGAGCGGATAGGAAACGTTCCGCAGTTTCCTGTAGGCGTTGATGCTGTTGTGGCTGAGGTAGGAACTACCAATAGGCTAGGCTTTCAACTTTTGATGTACCAGAATTATGTATATTTTGAATTGTAATAATGGCAAAGAAAATGTAAATTTATTCGGAAACCATTTTTAGGTATAATGACTTATAATTGTGGAAGAAAATGACTGGTGTTATTTTTTGTATTCATCTCTGAGACTATAACTTGTGGTGTGTGTGTGTATATTGTGGGGTCACAGTACGCAGTGGTTGGTTGTTTATTAAGATTAAGAGTTGTTAAGGGAATTGGAACTCATGACAACCCGGATCCCCGACCCCGGATTTGGGGGTGTTACAACTGTGTACACGATTTTGTGTGTGTGTGTGCAACCGCGTGTGCGTGTGTGCATGTCTTAGTGTGTATTGTGCGCGTGAAGCGCGTGGGTTATGGTGGTGAGGTTTGTGTTCCGTGGTTCAGTTACTGTTGGAATTATAATGGGGAATTTTGAATTTTTTGGCAGGAATAATTGTTTGATTTTATGAAATAAATTATTCATGCGGGAAACGATTATTAGATAAATCGGTAGAATTCGTGATGGAAACCCGAAATAACCGGGCACCACCGAATTTTGCCACCGTTGATGGTGAACTTCGGTGAGTCAACGGTGGACTGTGATGACACGGTTCTGAGTCCTAATATTTTAAAATAAATAATTATAAAATACAGATAATAATTAATAACTGTAATGGAATGGGCGTTTAGGAACTTGTGACTTACAATTATTGTTTTTGTTTCAAATTGGTGGTTGGGACTTGTAAATTGGATTGTGGTGGTTGTTTTGTTGATTTGACGTCGAGTTGTTCAACGGGTAGACCGATAAACAGAGGAGGTGCTGCCCGAATTTTTGGAAATTAAATTCAAAAATGTGCGACATACCCTGTAATTATCGGAACGTCGAGCGAGTATAAATAATTATATACATATATTTTGTGCGGAACTTGATTGTATGTAGTGGTAAATTGTTTTTCCAAAACAAATAACCCTTATTTCGTAAAATAACAAGTATACATAGTTTCTGGAAATGAACACCGAACCAATTTTCGAGAGCGTGAACCCTAAACTGATGCGTGTATTATAATAATGTATATAAGTACGAGTCGGGATTTGATTTCGAAGGGTAGATGTGTTATTGAGGATATTTCAAGCATACCTAAACGTCTAACGTAGGGTATTTTGACTCTCTATGTTCTAGTCGAAGAACTCTGGAATTGGTATTGAACTAAAGATAACCCAGTGATCAGTCAAAAGGCGCAGCGAGGTTCCGAATGAAGGACCTGAGCATGGAAGTCGGATCCAGGATAGTTTGTCAGTAAGGCGGTAAAGCTGAGTGTCCAAGTCAGTCCAAGGTCAATTGGTATTAGTTGTAAAGCTCTGCAAGGTAAGTACCCCTGACCATTCTTTTATGGTTCAGTATATATGAATGAAATGTTGTTTTATTTTTGAACAAGAACAGAAACGTTTTAAGTTACGTATCCCCTGTGTTTGAAAATGTTGTTAAATATGTGTTTTTGGGGAAAAGTTACTTCTGAAAATACCTATCTCTAAAGTGTGATTAAAAATGGAAAAGAGGTTTTGAATAGTGTGTTGTGACATAATTGATTTTAAAAAGAGATAGGTAAAAGTAATTTTGAAACTGGATAAAATGAATCAGATATTGGATAACGTTGCGTAAGTGGCTAATTCGGTTGCGCGCATTACATAACTGATTAGTCCAACATAGTTAATCAGAGACTTAGCTAGTCTCTACGGATCCGGTGATATTGTGTGAAAGCCCGATCAGCTTTCCTAGACATTTTGTGTGATAGCCCGGCCAACTATCCTAGATAATTTATGTGGAGGCCTGATCATCTGTCCCTAGATAACATCCAATACATATCTGATTGTGATTTAGTGGTTCCCGTAATGGAACAGATGATTTTGTGGTTCCAGTTACGGAACAAGTGATTGAGGTTCCAGTAATGGAACAAATGGTTTTGGGTCCCTATAACGGGACAAATGGTTTTATGGTTCCTGTAATGGAACAGAAGGTTTGAAAATGAAAATAGCAAGCTAAAATTGAACTCTGGTATTTTTGACACAGCACACTATAAATGATATTGTTTTACAGAGCATGCTAGTTTTGATATCCAGTTTATACATGTTTTACATGTTTCTGGCAAGTTCTGAATTTTGTTCCTATAACTGCTTTACTTTAAATTGTTTTACTTGTTATTCATATAGTGGTACTGCTGAGCAATTGATTGTTCACCATTGTAGAATGTTTTATATATGTATTGCAGATTCCTAGGAGATTCTTCCGCGATAGTCAGGGCAGGGTTCCAGATTCTTCCGTGTCAGGCTCCTCTGAGGTAGTTGTTTTGAACCAAAGATGGTCTATTGAGTTGCTGTATTAAGTTAGTTGTGTCAGGATGGTTCGTTGTAAGTCGGTTTTGTAATAGTTGTAACCTAAATCATACTTAAACCTGGAAAAGGTCTTGGTAAAGGGGTCGTGGTTATGTATAATTAATGATTTAGATTATATTATGTTTATTATTATTGTTGTTGGTGACGTCAACTCCTGACCCCGGGGTTGAGGCCGTCACAGTTGGTATCAGAGCTACAGGTTTGAGTCCCTGATTTAGGTTAAGTGTAGAGTTAAAAGAGTGCAAGAAAGTTCACATGTAGATGGGAGTCAGCAACTCAATCAGAGGAGCGAGTCTATGAGTTTAGTCAAGGGTTTCGGAAATGTAACCCTGACGTCTATTGAGGATTGGATGGAACTGCCCTAACCTAGAATACGTTTCCTTCATATGTGTATTATTAGTAATGTTCAATAGAGATTTCTAGTTTCCCTCTCAAGAATTCAAGTCTGAATGAGAGAATTTAGCTTTTGAACAGACCCTTGATGTGTCAGCTGAAGAGACGCCAACGTTATTTCTAAATATCACATTTTCTATGACAAAGAATGATTGGACCGATTGTGTGACCTTGGTGAGTCCGGATAGTATGATAATAGTCAGTGACTGCTATGACGGCCAAGTCTTATAGTGAATGTGGATCAGGATGGGAGGTTGTATCTTTGAACCCTTCTATTTCTTTCTTGATACGTATTTTGTTTCCAGAGTTATTTTTTCTTATCCTATAAGTTGCCTACTTTCCCTGTGAGAAAGTTTTGAACGCGAAATAAGCCACTTAGGGTTCTGTTGATCTCATTACAACTCAGATTCTCCCCTTCCTATTTGTGAATTTCCTTTTTAAACATTGTTTCTTTTCTCGGAGATGCTATCAGTTGATTGGGGCAAGCAATGCATATGAGATGACCATTTATCTGTGTGACAAAGGGGTTGGTGGGATGCCACCGAAGTATGTGTTGTGAGCTATGTGGTGCTAAGACTTGCCACCTTATATACTTGTATGATTGCTCTCAGTCATACCTACATCTTCTTTACTGTTCCTTTTTATTCGAATCCCTTGATTCCTTGACTTTGAAATTTCATTCGAAGTCCCGAGGCAGTGAAATGTTAGTCTCTTTTGTAATTAGACATACCTAGTTATTGAAAGTAAACAAGAGTTGACTATCTGGAAGAATAAAAGTTTTCATCGGGTTGCTACTTCTGAAATGAAAATAGTAGAGAGGATTCATGATTCGATATTGAAGGTTGCAGCTTTAGAAAAGTTGACTCCGTGGAAGATGGGTCAATTGTAAGAGATAAGAAGTCGCCTTGGGAAGGATGGTTGATTGAAACTTGGACTAGTACATTAGCCAAGTCTATGATTTTTAAGTTTAACTTGACTTGCCAATTTACCTTTTTGGGTGGTGCCTAGTATAACCCATCTAGATTTGCGGTATATGGAATTTGTTAGTGTTGTATTTCAATGGTGCTGAAAGGTTGCTCAGTTGTTGTTATATTGAGAGGGCATGTTATAATATTTATTACCTTTATATTCCAGTTTTCTGCCATGTTGTTGATTCTGCTACTGTTACCGTTGTTATTGTTTCTAGTGTTGCTAATCTAGATATCTTTTATAAATGGATCCTAAGAGTAGGGACATGGGTGCTTTAATTGGGCAGCATTTTCCTGACACAAGTGCACCGTTTGAACGATGACATTTTGTTAAATATTCTCATTATGTTTTTGAATAAATTCTTTGTTATATTTCAGGAAAATGCCACCCAAGAATGCTACCCAGTCTAAAGAAAATAGTAGTAGTTTGGCGGAGGTTCCAGTTATAAATGAAATTCTAGACTTGTTGCGCCAGCAACAGGAAGAACAGTTACAGTTAATCCAACAGATTCAGCAGCAACAACATCAACAAGGAGAGCTAAACCAAACCACTAGTTTTAAGTCCTTTCAGTATGTTAAGCCCCCAGAGTTCAAGGGCGAAGTTGATCCTGTTGTTGCCAGAAATTGGCTGAAGGAAATGGAAAAGGCATTTACCCTCACGCAAGTAAGTGATAATCTTAAGACTGATTATGCAAGCTACTTCTTAAAGAATGAAGCGAATTACTGGTGGGAATCCACTCGAGCGTTAGAAGGAGAAGGCCCTATTTCGTGGGCTAGGTTTACCGAGTTGTTTTTGGAAAAGTATTTCCCTGACTGTGTGCGAAATCAAATGGAGATTAAATTCCTAGAGTTAAAGCAAGCTGAAAGAAGTGTGCTGGAGTATGAGGCCAAGTTTATAAAATTGGCCCGATTAGTTCCTGAGTATGTAAGTACGGAGATTCAGAAAGCAAGAAGGTTTTAGCAAGGGTTGAAGCCGGAGATTCACAGAGGAGTTGTGGCATTGCAACTCGAGACATACTCCTCTATGGTTCAGGTCGCCCTGGTAGTAGAAAGTGACCAGAATTTGGCTGTTAAGGAAGAAAGTGATAAGAAAAGGAAGTCAGAAGGTGTTATGGACAAGGCAGACCAAGGAGAATCCAGTCAGGAATTTGAGAATCGGTTTGGCCGAAACAGGAGTAAGGGATTTCGGAGACAGAGTTTATTTCAGGCTAGGTCTGGTGCTACTTCAATTGCTTCCACTCTAGCTCAGTCAGTCAAGTCAGCAGTGGATTGTAAGTCCTGTGACAGGAGACATAGTGGTTCGTGCAAAAAGAATGTGCAATGTTTTAGGTGTGGACATAAGGGTCATTATGCATCGGAATGTAATCTAGAAAATCTAGGAGTTACATGTTATAATTGTGGAAAAGTTGGGCATATTGCAAGGAGTTGTAGAACGGTTACTCAAGATACTACATCCCAAGGGCCAACATCCAGCACAACTAGAGGCAGAACTTTTAAAAGGACCAAGAGATTGAGCATTTAGAATTTGGATGTAGACGTACCTGATTTGATACCCTTCGAGCTAGAAGAGTTCGATGTGATCTTAGGATCGGGTGGGGTGTCCTGTAGTAAGGCAATGAATGGTTTTTTTGGAAGAAATGAATTATAAAGTGTGCAAAAGTCAATAGTAAGGCAAGTTTCTAAGTGTAGAGGCAATATAAGAAGTTCTTCCAAGCATGCGAGAAAAAGAGTAATAAGCTAAGGATATAAGGTAGATCCACCATGTGTAAAGAAACGAACAAGAAAATACTTAATCTGGAGGAAGTTTGAGTAATAAATAAATGTCCTGGAGTCTCTGGAGGCCAGTGGAATGAAGTGAGTAGTTTGATAATTGTAAAGGTTATTGGAAAGGGAAATGAGTATAGCAGATATAGTCCCTTGGGGTGCACCAGTGATGTTGTTGGAAAAAAAAGGGATGGAATTACGAAATTGTGTACTGATTATCGGGAGTTTAACAAAATGACAAATAAGAATAAATAAATTCTATCAGGAATTGATTACTTATGTAACTTAGTTTAAGAAATGTGTAACTTCTCGGGAATTTACTCAAGATCCAGCCTGAGAACATGTCAAAGATTGCGATATGAACGAGTTATGAGCGTTGCAAGTTTGGTGATATCATGTGGAGTAACAGGTGTATGAGTCATCTCTAAGAATTTAAAGAACATGGTGTATGGTGAATACTTGGATAAGAAAATTGTATTTATTAATAACATCCTCAACTATTTAAAGAATGAGAAAGTCTGGGTAGAATGCTTAAGGATTAACCTATGAAGATTAGAAAGAAAGAAAGCGGACTTGCATTAAAAGAGTGTGAATATGGAAATAGGATTGTTGGTATTAACAAAAGATTCACCTTGAAAGAGATTGGTTGAATTCGAATAAAAGGGACAAGTAGAGTCCTAAAAATACGGAACCATTCGAGATATGGAGAAATATAAGTAAAAGTTACTCATGAGTTAGTCTTACCACCACAATTACAGTATATATATAATGTGTTATGCGTATCAATATTAAGGTGATATGTATTTAATTTGAACCAAGTCATTGATTAGGAGCCAATGGGCTCTTATCCAAATTTATTCTGCGTGGAATGATCGACCCTAGTTCTGGATCATTAAAAGTGAGTCCTTAGGAATGAGTTTATATCCATAATGAGTATATTTTGAATAAATCCTTGAGTCGAAGAGTTTACCTGGAAGTTAGAGTCAGATATGCTTGACAAATATCCTTGCTTGTTTAGTTAAGTCAGATTCTGAGGACAAAATTTTTTTAAGGGGGGAAGACTATAATGACGCGTATATTTTTTATTATTTAAATATGTAATTATTGAGTAGTTAAATAAATAAAGTATGTATATGGGTTCTGTCAGCGGGTTATTGCTTTGTTATTTTGTATATGTGATTATTAGTGTATGGGATTGAATTGTGTGGTTAATTACTAGGTTGTATGATTTCGTGTCGCTTTTAAAAAGTGATTTTATTGCAGTCTTATTTTCCATAAATATTTGGATGTCTCAAAAATTGTTTTTATGGCTTTATAATTACAATAATTATTTTTGGGTTTTATAAAATTTAGAAATTAATATTTCATCAATTATTTAGCCCTGTATGATATTCTGATTGCATTTATTTGTAAAATCCGTATTTAATTCCAGAATTCTTCAAAAATTATGAAACTCATATTTAATTAAGTTTGGAATATTCCGAGAATTTTAAAATTTATTTTTGAAATTTTTGGGATTAATTTCACCCGCGCGTTGATTCTTTTAATTATTAAAAGCGGGTACGAGTTGCATTTCAAAAATGCTTTTAAAATTATGAAAATTTTATTTTATTAACTTCAGGATTTTTAGGAAAGTTTAAAACTATTTTCATAATTTTCTGAATTTATTTTATGTGCGGCTTGGCTCGATAAATTACGAAATAGAAAGAGGGCTGTAGTGCATTTTCTTAATATGTGTCCATATTTATTTACACGTATCGAGTTTTCCACCATTATCAGAAATGTGTCAACTGCACATTGGAGAATAAATAAATAAATAAATAAACAAAAAAACAAAAAACTTCATCCCTGTTCTTCACCCCCCAACCCCTGTTACTTCCTATCTCTCGATTCTTTAATCTCGATCTCCCACTCTCTCTTACACTCTCTTAAATCCTCTATTATTTCCCTTTGTTCTACTTTCCCCTTTTTCCTCCTTCCCGCTCTTCTTGTTCCTGTTCCTTCTCCTTCGGGTTCTGCCTGTTTTCCGGCAACTTCGCCGCCGCCTTGGTAACTTCCGGCCTCGTTTGTTTCTTTTCCGATTATTGGCTTCAGTTGTGTCTTGTTGAATGCATGTGCATACCTTGTGTTTATATATGTTGGTGACTGTGTACGCGATGTTATGTGTGTGTGTGCGCAACCGCGTGTGTGTGTGCGTGTGTTAGTGCATGTTGTGCGCGTGAAGCGCGTGGGTTATGGTGGTGAGGTTTGTGTTCTGTCGTTCAGTTACTGTTGGAATTCTAATGGGGAATTTTGAATTTTTTGGCAGGAATAATTGAATGATTTCATGAAAGAAATTATTCATGTGGGAAACGATTATTAGATTAATCGGTAGAATTCATGACGGAAACCCGAAATAATCGGGCACCTCCGAATTTTGCTGCCATCGACGGGGAACTTCGGTGAGTCGACGGTGGACTGTGATGACACGGTTCTGAGTCCTAATATTTTAAAATAAATAATTATAAAATACGGATAATAATTAATAACTTTAATGGAATGGGCGTTTAGGAATTTGTGACTTACAATTATTGTTGTTGTTTCGAATTGGTGGTTGGGACTTGTAAATTGGATTGTGGTGGTTGTGTTGTTGATTTGACGTCGAGTTGTTCGACGGGTAGACCGATAAACAGAGGAGGTGCTGCCCGAATTTTTGGAAATTAAATTCGAAAATGCATGACATACCCTGTAATTATCGGAACATCGAGCGAGTATAAATAAGTATATACATATATCTTATACGGAACTTGATTGTATATAGTGGTAAAATTTTTTTCCAAAACCAATAACCCTAATTTCGTGAAATAACTAGTATACGTATTTTCTAGAAACGAACACCGAACCAATTTTTGAGAGCGTGAACCCTAAATTGATGCGTGTATTGTAATAATGTATATAAGTACGAGTCGGGATTTGATATCGAAGGGTAGATGTGTTATTGAGGATATGTGAAGCATACCTAAACGTCTAACGTAGGGTATTTCGACTCTGTAGGTTCTAGTCGAAGAACTCGGGAATTGGTATTAAACTAAAGATAACCTAGTGTTCAGTCGACAAGCGCAGCGAGGTTCCAAACGAAGGACCTGAGTGTGGAAGTCGGATCCAGGATAGTCTGTCAGTAAGGCGGTAAAGCCGAGTGTCCAAGTCAGTCCAAGGTCAATCGGTATTAGTTGTAAAGCTCTGCAAGGCAAGTACCCCTGACCATTATTTTATGGTTCAGTATATATAAATGAAATGTTGTTTTATTTTTGAATAGGAACAGAAACGTTTTAAGTTATGTATCACCTGTGTTTGAAAATATTGTTAAATATGTGTTTTTGGGGAAAAGTAACTTCTAAAAATACCTTTCTCTAAAGTATGATTAAAAATGGAAAAGAGGTTTTGAATAGTGTGCTGTGACAGAATTGATTTTAACAAGAGATAGGTAAAAGTGATCTTGAAACTGGATAAAACGAATCAGATATTGGATAACATTGCGTAAGTGGCTAATTCGGTTGCGCGCATTACATAACTGATTAGTCCAACATAGTTAATCAGAGACCTAACTAGTCTCCGCGGATCCGGTGATTTTGTGTGAAAGCCCGATCAGTTTTCCTAGACATTTTGTGTGATAGTCCGGCCAACTATCCTAGATAATTTGTGTGGAGGTCTGATCAGCCGTCCCTTGATAACATACAATACATATCTGATTGTGATATAGTGGTTCCCGTAATGGAATAGATGATTTTGTGGTTCCAGTAACGGAACAAGTGATTGAGGTTACAGTAATGGAACAAATGATTTTGGGTCCCTGTAACGGGACAAATGGTTTTATGGTTCCTGTAATGGAACGGAAGATTTGAAAATGAAAATAGCATGCTAAAATTGAACTCTGGTATTTTTGACACAGAACACTACAGATGATATTATTTTACAGAGCATGCTAGTTTTGATATCCAGTTTATACCTGTTTTACATGTTTCTGGCAAGTTCTGAATTATGTTCCTATAACTGCTTTACTTTAAATTATTTTACTTGTTATTCATATAATGGTACTGCTGAGCAATTGATTGCTCACCCTTGCAGAATGTTTTATATATGTATTGCAGATTCCTAGGAGATTCTTCCGTGATAGTCAGGGCAGGGTTCCAGTTTCTTCCGTGTCAGGCTCCTCTGGGGTAGTTGTGTTAGACCAAAGATGGTCTATTGAGTTGCTGTATTAAGTTAGTTGCTTCAGGATGGTTTGTTGTAAGTCGATTTTTTAATAGTTATAACCTAAATCATACTTAAACCTGAAAAAGGTCTTGGTAAAGGGGTCGTGGTTATGTATAATTAATGAATTGGATTATATTATATTTATTATTATTGTTGTTGGTGACGTCAACTCCTGACCCCGGGGTTGAGGCCGTCACACTGACCGGTTTCTTTAGAGTTTAATCATCAGAACTTTCATCAGAACTTGTTCTCAGAATTTATGCAAATAATACTTAACTGTTTATCTGAAACAACATAATCACCACAATAATTTTCATCATTCATATGGAGTGAGAGTGTGTGTATTTTCAAATGATCAGATAAAGATTAGAGTTTGATAAACTTCAGTATATCTTAGAAATAAGGCATAACTAAGAAAAGTGCTTAAAATCTGTCTTCAATTTTAAAGTCTACTCTAGAATAAATTTATGCAAGAGTCCACCTCAACTGTTTGTGCTCATTTTATGCATCTTTTAACATTCTTTTTACAGTGGCTTCTCAGTGTAAGTGAGTCGCAACTGCTATCAGAATTTATGCTATTATCATAGTATTTCTCCAGTAATCAGAAAATGTGAAAAGTCACCAAGAAAAATTTATTTGCTTTTCTAATGCATATAACTTAATACCAGCAATGCACTTGGGTCTTCCCTTTCACATATTTACTCTTGATCTCATTGGAGTACCTGACTTCAATTTTCTTTTCTTCAGATAAGCGAGGCTTATCAAGCATGTAGTTCATCCTTAAGATTTACTGACATCAGAATTTGACAGATAAGAAGCAAGAATCTAGTTTGTGACTTAGTAATAAGATACACAAAGTAAATTTGACTAAGCTCAAAATCAGAATTTGCTTGTGTTAATGAATTTCCACATAAAGAACTAATTCAAACATGGGATAATAGTTTTTTAATGACTAGTAAGTCAGCATCTAACAATTAATCCTCATTGGAGTGAATAGTCACAGAACATTCAAAACACTATCAGAGTATATAGAATCACATCAGATAACAATTAGTATTTAATATATTAATGTTTAAGCACAGATCACATGGAGATAAGACAATCTGTAAACACTGATCATATAGTCTGATGCATGAGAATAAAAACTAAGCAGATTTTGAGAAAGAACCTGAAATCATTCCAAGTTCATTTACCAGTCTTGTAAAAGTAGCTTCACATAGTGGTTTTGTGAAGATATTTGCTAGTTGTTAATCTGTTGGAACAAAATGCAATTCCACTGTACCTTCCATCACATGTTCCCTTATGAAATGGTACATAATGCTGATGTGCTTTGTCATTGAGTGTTGAACTAGATTACCTGTCATAGCAATATCACTTTGATTATCACAGTAAATGGGTATTTTAGAAAATTCTAACCCATAGTGCAGTAACTGATTCTTCATCCAGAGAATTTGTGCACAACAGCTTCCTGCGGCAATATATTATGCTTCTGCAGTTGATGTGGAAATTAATTTCTGTTTCTTGCTAAACCAAGAAACTAATCTGCCTCCAAGAAATTGGTAGCTTCCACTAGTGCTTTTCCTGTCTATTTTGCATCCTGCGAAATCGGCATCTGAGTAACCTATTAGCTTAAAATGTGATTCTCTAGGATACCACAATCCTAAATCAGCTGTACCCTTGAAGTAGTTAAAAATTCTTTTCACAGCTATTAGATGAGGTTCTCTTGGATCTGCCAGAAATCTTGCATAAAGACAGGTAGCATATATACATGATATCAGGTCTACTTGCAGTTAAATAGAGTAAAGAGCCAATCATACCTCTGTATTTAGTAATATATAATGGTGCTCCAGTATTTTTATCTAATTTGGTTGCAGTGGCCATGGGAGTGGATGCAGTTGAACTGTCTTGCATTCCAAATTTCTAGAGTAAATTTCTGGTGTACTTGGATTTATTTATGAAAGTACCTTCTTCATTTTGCTTGACTTGAAGTCCCCAAAAATAGCTAAGTTCTCCCATCATACTCATTTGATATCTTGACTGCATTAGCTTTGCAAACCTTTCATAGAGTTTGGCATTTGTAGAACCAAAGATGATATCATCAACATATATCTGTACCAAAAGTAAGTCCTTTCCATGGTTGAGGTAGAATAGTGTTTTATCAATTGTGCCTCTGGTAAATCCACTTTCCAGAAGGAATTGAGCTAAAGTCTCATACCATGCTCTTGGAGCTTGCTTAAGGCTATAAAGTGCTTTGTCAAGTCTGTAGACATGATTAGGAAAATTTGGATTTACAAATCCTGGAGGTTGTTCAAAATATACCTCTTCTTCCAATTCTCCATTGAGAAAAGCACTTTTCACATCCATTTGAAAGACTTTAAACTTCTTGTGAGCAGCATAAGACAAAAAGATTCTTATGGCTTCCAATCTAGCAACTGGAGCAAATGTTTCATCATAGTCAATACCCTCATGTTGAGAGTAACCTTTAGCAACCATCCTTGCTTTGTTCCTTGTAATTATGCCATCACTATCAGTTTTGTTTCTGAACACCCATTTTTTGCCAACAATTTATCTATTCTTTGGTCTTGGCACTAGGGTCCAGACTTTATTTCTTTCAAATTCATTTAACTCTTCCTGCATTACTTGCACCCAATCAGCATCTTGAAGAGCTTCTTCCACTTTCTTTGGTTCAGCTTGAGATAGAAAGAAATGATAAAGACATTCATTTGATGTTGTTGTTCTAGTTCTGACACTTGCTTCAGGATCTCCAATTATTAAGTCAGGTGTATGTGCTTTAGTCCACTTCCTTGCAAATGGAAGTTGTTCTCTAGAACTGGATCGTCCCCCATGATCCATGTTGTCCCCATCAGCATTTTCTGATGCTCCCCCTGAAGTTATGCTCTCTGAAATTTCAGAATTGGAGTTGGATCCTTCAGGAATTGAAGAATCAGAGTTTCCAGAATTATCAGAATTTGGCTCATCAGAACTTGATGAATCAAAACTTGAAGAGCCAGTGACAGGTTCTGATGTTTCTTGAGAGTTTTGAGTTGTGGTAGGATCATTAGCTTGCTCCCCCTGAACAGGTGCATTTTCGTTTGGAGTAATTACCACGGTTTCAATGACATCAGAACTTAACTCGTCAGAACTTACAGGATCAGGATTTAAGTCATAAGAATTTACAGAATCAGAATTAAATCTTCATTTTCAAATCTCAGCTGATCGTGATCATTGAAATCTTCAAGTCCAGTAATCTTTTTATCATCAAAAGATACATTGATAGATTCCATGAATAAGTTCTTAAATTGTAGACTCTGAAGGCTTTTGTGGAAAGTGGATATCCAACAAAAATTCCTTCATCATCTTTTAGATCAAATTTTGACAGCTGTTCAGGATGAGTCTTAAGAACAAAACATTTACATCCAAATACATGAAAGTATTTCAGATTTGGCTTCTTCTTCTTCACCATCTCATATGGTATTTTTCCATGCTTGTTTATGAGTGTAGCATTCTATGTAAAACAAGCAGTTTGCACAGCTTCAGCCTAAAAGTAGGTTGGTAGCTTTGCTTCATCAAGC
Source organism: Apium graveolens (assembly GCF_009905375.1). NCBI lineage: Eukaryota > Viridiplantae > Streptophyta > Magnoliopsida > Apiales > Apiaceae > Apium > Apium graveolens. The sequence continues at coordinate 58,267,328 of NC_133648.1, read as the reverse complement.
ATAGTTCGTGCAACTTTAATGAGAGTCATGTTATTTCTTTCTACAACTCCATTTTGCTGTGGGGTTCCAGGTGCAGAAAATTCCTTCTTTATTCCATGCTCTTTGCAGAACTCTTCCAAGATTGAATTATTGAACTCAGTGCCATTATAACTTCTTATTATTTTAACAGAATTTTTGACTAATTTATCCAGCTGTTTGACATGATCAGTTAGAGTAGATGCAATTTCATTCTTCTTGTGCAAGAAATTCACCCAAGTGTATCTTGTGAACTCATCCACTATAACCATAGCATATTTCTTCTTTGTAGTGGACATGACATTGACTGGACCAAATAGATCAACATGCAGTAAGTGATAAGGCTCAAGAATTGAGGATTCAGTTTTGCTCTTGAATGAAGATTTTCTCTGTTTTGCCTTTTGACATGAATCACAAAGGCCATCAGGAGAAAATACTGATTTTGGCAGTCCTCTCACAAGATCTTTCTTTACTAGCTCATTTATGTTGTTGAAATTTAAATAAGAGAGTCTCTTGTGCCAATTCCAGCTTTCTTCAATTGATGCTCTACTTAATAGACAGATTGCAGAACCATCAGAGTTTGTTGAAAGTATGGCTTCATATTTGTTACCATGTCTGTAACCTTTCAAAACCACTTTTCCTGTAGAATTACTTACAACTTCATAGTGTTCTTCAAAGAAATCCACATGATAACCTCTGTCACAGATTTGACTCACACTTAGTAGATTCTGTTTAAGTCCTGAGACAAGAGCTACTGTTTCAATGATGACATTCCCAAGATTGATATTGCCATATCCCAAAGTTTTTCCCATATTTCCATCTCCATAAGAAACTCCTGGGCCAGCTTTTTCCATAAAGTCTGATAGCAGAGCTTTATTTCCAGTCATATGTCCTAAACATCCACTGTCCAGAACTAGGATGTTTTTCCTGTTGCCCTGCAATCACAAAGACCACTATTGGTTAGTTTTAAGGACCCGGACTTGCTTGGATCCTTTGGCCTTTTTAAGTTTGTTAGCATTTACAGCGGATTTAGTTTCAGAGTTTATGCTAACATGCTGTTTATCAGACTTTATATCAGACTTTGCATCAGACTTTACACTAGAAGGAATTACACTAACTTTCTTTAAAAAAGGTTTTATTTGATAATAATCATAGTATAAACTATGATATTCCTTACAAGTATAAATGGAATGCCATAAACTACCACAATGAAAACAATGATTTTATGGTTTAAACCTAACAGACTGACTCTTAACTCTTGATCTAGGAGGCAAAGAGTTTATATCTATATTTTTCCTGCAAAAAGAAGCAAGATGGTTAGAGTTTCAACAGTTATAGCATTTCATTCTAGGAGCATTAGGAACGGGCATATAATTATTGCTTTTATTCACACCTTCCTTTCCATTCCTATTTTTCCTAGCTTCCTTTACCTTGTTCATATTTCTAATCTCTTTTAGCTTATGCTTAAGCTGCTTCTTAGTCATTAAACCTATGTTTAGTGAAGTTGGTTTATCCCATTTTAATTTGTCAGAAGTTGACTTTTCTTTGACTTCACTTCTAGAATCTTTCATCTTTTCAGAATCAGACATTACAGTTTTTGCTACAAACTTAACAGGATTAACTTTAGGCTTTTCAGCTTTTTTGGTAAAGTTTGGTTTAAATGACACATTTTCCTTTTCTACTTTATCATCTTCATAACCTAAGCCCTATTTCCAGTTTCCACTACATAGTATATTCTAAGTTGTTCTGCCAGAGTTAGTCCAAGTTTTGATGATTTATCTTTCCTTTTCTAATTCAGATTTAAGAGATTTATTCAGTTTTAGCACTTCATCTCTAACATACAAAGCATCATCTCTTTCTTTCTGAGTTTGATGGAACATAACTAACTCCTTTTCTAAATAGTCATTTCTGTTTCTAAGAGCAAGACTTTCAGATGTTAATCTTTCATTTGTTAAAGTCTGATCTCTAAAACTAATGAACATGGTTTTAAGATATAATCTCAACTCAGTAATATTATCAGTATAAAAGAAAAAGTTGTTTGAGGTACCTTCAATTCAGCAGTTTCAGGACTGCCATCAGCATTTGCCATCGAGGCATAGTTCACCTCATCTTCAGAATCTGAAGTGTCTGTCCAGCTTTTCTTCTTTGTGACAAATACCTTGCCTTTATCACTTTTTCCTTTCTTGCAGTTAGGAGATATGTGGCCTCTTTCATCACAATTGTAGCATTTGACATTTGAGTTGTCTCCTATGTCAGACTTTCCTCCTTTGCCTTCAAACTTTCTGAATCCTTTCTTTTCAGAACTTCCACCTTTTCTGGAAAACTTCTTGCCCTTTCTGAATTTCCCGTAGGCTATCTTTGCGATACCCTTCACCATAAGAGCACAAAATAGCATCATCTCTCCATAACATCCACTTTAGGTAAACTTTCAGTTTCTGAATCATCATCATCACAATTTGATGATTCTGAATCAGACTTTATGGTGAGAGCCTTTCCTTTGCCCCTCTTTGAGATAACAACTTTAGGAGATTCCTCTTTAGCTTTAAGAGCAACTGTCCTTGACTTTCTTCCATGCCTCTTGCTCCTTTGATCCATCTCAAGTTCATGAGTCTTGAGCATACCATAAATTTCATCAAGAGTAGTTTCAGTAAGGTCATAGTTGTCTCTTATGGTAGTTGACTTCAAATCCCAATTTTCAGGAAGAGCTAAAAGGAATTTTAGATTTGAATCTTCAAGATCATATTCCCTGTCCACCAGTGACAGATCATTCAAGAGTTTGGCAAACCTTTCATATAAATCAGTTAATGACTCATCAACTTTTGAGTCAAAGTGCTCATACTCTTGAGTGAGTATAGTCTTCCTATTCTTTTTTATTACATTGACCTGACCAAATAGATCAACATGCAGTAAGTGATAAGGCTCAAGAATTGAGGATCCAGTTTTGCTTTTGAATGAAGATTTTCTTTATTTTGCCTTTTGACATGAATCACAAAGGCCATCAGGAGCAAATACTGATTTTGGCAGTCCTCTCACAAGATCTTTCTTTACTAGCTCATTTATGTTGTTAAAATTTAAATGAGAGTGTCTCTTGTGCCAATTCCAGCTTTTTCAATTGATGCTCTACTTAACAGACAAATTGCAGAACCATCAGAGTTTGTTGAAAGTCTGGCTTCATATATGTTACCATGTCTATAACCTTTCAGAACCATTTTGCCTATAGAATGACTTACAACTTCACAGTGTTCTTCAAAGAAATCCATATGATAACCTCTGTCACAGATTTAACTCACACTTAGCAGATTATATTTAAGTCCTGAGACAAGAGCTATTGATCCAATGATGACATTCCCAAGATTGATATTGCCATATCCCAGAGTTTTTCCCATGTTGCCATCTCCATACGAAACTCCTGGGCCAGCTTTCTCCATAAAGTCAGATTACAGGGCTTTATTTCCAGCCATATATCCTGAACATCCACTATCCGGAACTAGGATATTTTTCCTGGTGCCCTTTAATTCAGCAGCATCAGTACTGCCATCAGCATTTTCCATCAAGGCATAGTTCACCTCATCTTCAGAATCTGAAGTGTCCGCCCGATTTTTCTTCTTTGTGATAAGTGTCTGGCCTTTATCACTTTTTCCTTTCTTACAGTCAGGAGAGATGTGGCCTCTTTCACCATAATTGTAGCACTTGACATTTGAGTTGTCTCCTATGTCAGACTTTCCTCCTTTGCCATCAGACTTTCTGAACCCTTTCTTTTCAGAACTTCCACATTTCCTAGAAAACTTCTTGCCCTTTATGAATTCCTTGTAGGCTATCTTTGTGATACCATTCACCATCAGAGCACACAGTTGCATCATCTCTGCATCAACATCCATTTCAGATAAATTTTCAGATTCTGAATCATCATCGTCGGAATATGATGACTCTGAATCTGACTGTATGATAAGAGCCTTTCCTTTGCCCCTCTTTGAGACACTCACTTTAGGAGATTACTCCTCAGCTTTAAGAGCAACTGTCTTTGACTTTCTTCCATGCCTTTTGCTCCTTTGATCCATCTCAAGTTCATGAGTCTTGAGCATACCATAAATTTCATCAAGAGTAGTTTCAGTAAGGTCATAGTTATCTCTTATGGTAGTAGACTTTAAATCCCAATTTTCAGGAAGAGCTAAAAGGAATTTTAGATTTGAATCTTCAAGATCATATTCCTTGTCCACCAGTGACTGATCATTCAAGAGTTTGGAAAACCTGTCATATAAATCAGTTAATGACTCATCAGCTTTTGAGTCAAAGTGCTCATACTCTTGTGTGAGTATAGTCTTCTTGTTCTTCTTGATTAACTCAGTTCCCTGGAATCTTGTCTCCAAAGCATCCCATATCTACTTTATAGTCTTGCATCCAATTACCCTGTTTGACATGACATTGTCAATTGCACTATGCAGTAGATGCCTTACCTTTGCATCCTTGGAAATATATGAGATGTCTTCAGCTGTGTAATCATATTTCTCCTTTGGTATCATCTTTGATGATTGATCAGCAACTGCAACAGAAATCTTGGTAGACTTATAGGGCCCTTCATTAATTCTATCAAGGTATTCTGGATCTGTAGCTTCCAGAAACATAGCCATCTTCACTTTCCATATAGGATACTCAGATGGTCTCAGTATGGAAACCCTAATAGTCTTATATCGACTGTGGGTTTGAGTGTTTTGAGTATCTTGAGTTTTGGTGGGCTTAGTTGGAGTTTGTGTTTCTTCAGACATGATTGTTTGTTTGGATCTTACTATATGTGTGTCAATAGAAAGGCTCAGATACCACTTATTAGGTCACACAACACTATAGAATGAGGTTGAATATAATGTTTATACAATCAAATCGATTTTCAACACAAGTATGTAATAGTAATAAAATATATTCAATAAACTCTGTTACAATAGAACAGTTGTTCTCTCTCAGTGATGAACAATATCACTAAGAGCTGCTAGGTAACAATGTATAATCTTCTCGATAATGATAACACATATAGTGTAAACCCTAAGCTGTGTTTATATAGTACACAGTTACAAGATATCTTCTAATTGATATGGAATATAATTCTGTCTCCTAAAATATATCAATCATATATTATCTTCTACAAGTCTTCTAGTCTTCTAACTCTCCATGCATATCTTCTATTGTTTTAGTCACGATCCTTTCCTGTAAATCAACTGTTTTCCTTATCTGAAGTATCCGTACTTAAGTCCTGATATAAATCCTGACGGCCTTAAGTTCTGATATAAGTTCTGACTTCAGTAATTTCTGATTTCTAGTAAGTCCTGATATTAAGTTCTGAAACTGAACACAACAGATTAGACATGACATCTCAAATATATCTAACATGAAAAGATTCAATTGAATGATAAAATAGGTAAACTTCATGTCGATCTATTGAACTTAAAGATTCAAAATGAATCAAATGTTCAAACATATTCTAAAGATAATCTTGATAAATAAAAAGAGCTATTAGAAACCAATGAGCTTAGCTCAAAGGTTAAAAGAAGAAAATCATAAGCTCATAGCTCAAGTTAAGGATCAAGAAAGATTCCTTAACAACAAGATTGATGCCTTAAAAAATAATGAAAATCTTGAAATTGTTATTCAAAGATTTACAAAAGGCAATAAGATGTTGGATCAAATGGTGCATACAAAAACCTCATATAATCATGAAGGTTTGGGATATGATAAGAACTCTCCTCCTAAAAGGACTACTCGAAGATTTGTATCACCAATAAAGACTTCACCCGAATCACCATCATATAAATGTTCATATTGCAACAAGATTGGACACACCGTTCAATATTGCAAATTCAAGAATGGTGAAATTAAGGGGAAGCATGTTTGTATTCGCAAGGAATCATACAAGAAAGATGATAAACGAATGCCTTACAAGAATAGGGAATATAAAGATCAAAGGAAACAAAGGTCTCATAAACCTCCCATGTTTCAAAATAGAAACATAAATATCATGTCAATGGTAATGCATTTAGAAGATAACAACCTCTTAATAAGAATATGTATGCTAATTACCATGCTAATAATAGACATACTGTTTATCATGATCCACCCAGATTTCATGATAACTCTAGGTATTATCAACCTCAAACTAGGCATTATGCATCTAGAAATATTTATGTGCCTAATGATAAGTATACCATGCCTAGATTCTTTCATGAAAAATCAAATGTTATGTATGATGTACTAACCCCAGGACCCTCAAGACAAAGGGGTACCTATAAATTTTATTAATCGGTTTTGTAGGTTTGTCTTACCCCAAAACAAGACCTATGGTACCTTGATAGTGGGTGTTCAAGACATATGATCGGAAATAAGTCACTCTTGAACAACATTAAAAAGGTCACCGCGGGTAACATAACATTTGGAGATAATAGCAAAGGAAACATTGTTAGCATCGGAGATATCGATAATGATAAAGTTAAAATTTCCAACGTGCAACTAGTCACCGGATTAAAGTACAATCTTCTCTCTATTAGTTAACTATGCGACAATGAATACAAGGTAATTTTCTACACTACTCATTGTTCAATTCTAGATAAATTCGGAAAGTTGGTCCTTACTTTCCCTCGAAATAAAAATATATATACATGTGACATGAGCAAGCAAGTGAGCATATGCCTAATCACTATAAATGATGATCCATGGGTATGGCATCGAAGATTAGGACATGCCAACATGAAGTTGATAAAGAAAATATCAACTAAAGACCATATATGAGGTATACCAAAGTTAAATTATCCTAAAGATCATACTTGTGAACTTGCGAAATTGGTATAGAAATTCGAGCCTCTCACAAAGAAAAATTGATAGTATCTACCTCAAGACCGCTCGAGCTATTACATATGGATCTTATTGGTCCGGTTACTATACAAAGTCTTGGAGGTTGCTCATATATGTTGGTAATTGTAGATGATTATTCACGATTTACATGGACGGAATTTCTTAAAGCTAAAATTGACACTTTCGAATCCTTCTCTTCTTTATGTAAAAGGATTCAAAATTAACAAAATAAAACCATAGTCTATATAAGGACTGATTATGGCAAAGAATTCGAGAATTCTAGTTTTACCAACTTCTGTGATAAACATGGCATCACACATAATTTTTCCGCTCCATAAACTCCACAATCAAACGTAGTAGTTTAATGAAAAAATAGAACACTCCAAGAATTGGCTAGCACAATGCTAAATGAATATCGTCGACCTAAATATTTTTGGGCCGAAGCTATGTCAACGGCTTGCCATATTCTCAATTGGATTTTGCTACGACCTATAAAGCAAACGACTCCTTACGAGCTCTATTTTGGCAAAACTCCGAAGTTAAGCTACTTTCGAGTATTTGGAAGCAAATGCTTCATATTAAATTCAAAAGAATACCTTACAAAATTTGATCCAAAATCGGAAAAAGGTATACTTCTTGGATACTCGAATAATAGTAAAGCTTATCGAGTGTTTAATCTAAAGTCACTTGTGCTGGAAGAATCAATGAATGTGGCATTTGATGAAAGTAAACCACCCACGAAATATAAAGACCTTGTTGACCAAGAAAATATCGAACAAGATGATATTGAAAATATTATTCGATAATTCGAAAATATGGATATCAGGACTCTCGTTCATAAAAATCTATTAGAAATAGATGAAAAGGAAGATGAACTACCCAAAGCAATTCCTACAATAAAAATTCATCAACTAGATAATATTCTTGGAGACTTAAGGAAGGGAGTTCAAACGCGGTCACAAGTTCAAAACGATGTGAATCATCTTAGTTTTCAATCTCAAATAGAACCTAAGACCGTGAAAGAGGCTTTATTAGACGAGGATTGGATCTCTGCTATGCAAGAGGAATTACTCCAATTTTCTCATAGTAAAGTTTGGGAACTTGTCCCAAAGCCTCGTGATACCTCTATAATTGGTACAAAATGGGTATTTCGAAATAAATTAGATGAAAATGGAATGATAGTTCAAAATAAAGTGAGATTAGTCGCACAAGGATATATCCAAATGGAAGGTATAGACTTTGATGAAACATATGCACCGGTAGCAAGAACTGAATAAATTTGAATGCTATTGGCTTATACATGTCATAAAAATAGCAAAGTATACCAAATGGATGTGAAATCTGCATTCTTAAACAGGATATTAGAAGAAGAAGTATATGTAAAACAACCTCCCGGTTTTGAAGATGCAACTCATCTAGATCATGTCTATAAATTATATAAAGCTTCATATGGCTTGAAACAAGCTCCAAGAGCTTGGTATGAAAGGTTGAGAAAGTTCCTTTGGGAACGGCCGATAAAACCTTGTTTGCGAGGCAAGAAAAAGATGATATATTGCTCGTACAAATATACGTAGATGACATCATATTTTGTTCGACAAATGATGCACTATGTAAAGAATTTTATGATAATATGAGTAAAGAATTCGAGATGAGTATGATGGGAGAATTAAACTTCTTTTTAGGATTGCAAATAAGGCAATCTGATGAAGGCATCTATATCTCTCAATCAAAATATTGTAAAGAGATGTTAAAAAATTTGAAATGGATAATGCCAAACCCATCTCTACTTCTATGTCTACAACCGATAAATTAAAGGAAGATCTAAAAGGAATTCCTATAGACACAAAAAAATATCGGGGAATTATTGGTAGCTTGCTCAATATCACTGCAAGTCATCCCGATATTCAATATATTTTTTGTAAGTGTGCTAGATTTCAAGTAGCACCAAAAGAATCTCACTTATCCGCGGTAAAAAGGATATTGAGATAACTTAAAGGAACCACTGATATTGGTCTTTGGTATCCAAAAGGAATTCCATTTGACTTGGTATATTTTTCTGATTGAGACTATGCCGGACATTTAGTCGACAGAAAAAGTACTAGTGGTACTTGTCAGTTTCTCGGCAGATGCATAATTTCTTGGTTTTCAAAGAAACAAAATTCCGTATCCATCTTAACAACAGAAGCTGAATATATAGCAGCTGCAAAGTGTTGTGCTCAAATATTTTGGATGAAGCAAACACTAGCTGACTATAATATAAAGTTTGATGTGATCTCAATCTTATGTGATAATATGAGTGCTATTGATCTTAGCAAAAATGTTGTATTACATTCAAGATCTAAACATATAGATGTGAGACATTACTTCTTACATGATCATGTTAATAAAGGTGATATAAAAATGACTCATATAGATAATGAGTTTAATCTCGCTGATATATTCACGAAACCATTGAATTCTGAAAGATTCACTAAACTCCGTCTGGATTTAGGAATGTTGGAATCAATGAAATAGATAGACAATAAAAGAAATTATATTATCTATCGTCTGAGACAGTTTAAGCCATCTCACGAAAAAGATAATTTCTCGATGAAATTATTAAGGCTCGTAAATTCAGATATGTCAATAAAAAGATTTATTGATCAGATTTAATGAGATCCTAAATAACTTAGATTAACCGTGAAAATAAAACTATTAGAGTAAATATTTTTACTCAGTGAGATTTATAAAGGCTATTATAAAAATATTCTCATAAGATATTATTATATATCAATATATATATATAATCTTATTAAAATATATATACATGGTGTAACGCCCACAAATCCAGGGTCAGAGGATTTGGTCGTCACGATGAAACCTTAATCCAAAAAAAAGTTAAATAAATAAATAAATAAATGCCAGCAGTTGAAATATAGCATCCGTGACCCCAAACAACACCAAGATCTTTTCGGGTTACAGTTCTAGAAATAAGGTATCCAAATTCCATAAATAAAATTTTCCTTTCTTTTAAAACTCTTTTCAATAATTCAAATCTCAAGACTAACCCGCTAGTATAACTTCGAAAGGAAGTATACTAGGCCCAATTATATAATAATTCAACTATTATATATATACAAAAAGCTTTACATAACATAATTTACACTAGTTCCCCAAACCCTGAACCAATCATCTTCCCAAAAGCTCCATCCTTCACTTTCTCGAATTATGCAGCTAAACAGCGCAAGTTATTCCTCAGTGGAAGGTAAAATTCAAAAATAGGAATGAGCGAAAGAAATGTTCAGCAAGTTCAGTATAACATATATATGGTCTTTTGATATAAAAACCGACATCTACAATAGAGTAGACCATTTAAAATCATAATTGCTGAATTAGAAAATTTAGTTAAGGAATCCCAGAACTGGTTCCTTATCTGTATTCAAAACCCTTTCGATATTTTTCAGTAAAAATGATTCAACAATACCTTGAATCTTGACGAGGATAAACTCGTAAAACAATGTTTATGAAAATATCGTAAACAACAATATGAAACAGTGATTATGGGCTGAATCATAGACTTAAATCCCCATTTTACTCAAAACCCCAATAATGATATCAATACTTATTTTTATGTCACACCAAATTAGATATCGATACTAACTTAGATGCTCACAACATACCAGTACTAAAGTATTGAAGTCAACATCAATCATATATATCAATACCACTTTTGATATTAACCGCAAATTAAGTATCGACATCAATCAGATACTAAATTTCACCTTTTATCCAAATGAACATCATTTGATAAATCATTTATTATAGGATTATCAAAAACAATAAAGCAATTTAGACAGGAATCCTCGAACGAAGGTGTGTTACCACCGGTGATCAACTGTGGAGCAACACCGGTATGCCGAAGCATAGCCAACTAAACAAAGGGGCACCCAAGGCACACATTGGCCTAGCGAGGTATTATAATCAAGTATAATACATGGCTCACACTGGACCTCCACCACAGCCTCTTACATAACTAGTAACCATCCAATCTTAAAACTAATTTATGAAAAGGAGCTGAATCAATCGACATCCTAAATAATTTTATTTCCCCCATTCACTTAGGCATGAGTAGTCACAAAAAAATCATTTTTTACAAGGTATAAAACATTTATAAATCCAGTATTTGGATAAGTAAAAACAATTAACTATTCTGAACTTAGAATAACAGAGAGTACTTGCATGATAAACATTTAACTCAGCGATATATAAAATATTTATCTAATCTGAACTGAGAATAGAGAAACAATATTTGCATAATCATAAGCAGTTAGATATGTAAAATATTGAACTATTCTGGAATTAGAATAGCGTAGAAAACTTGCCTTTAGTTTTTAGCAGTTAGTCACACTCGTAATAATACAATCCCTCATTCTGACATCTCATGTCATCACCATCTTTCATTCCAAAAATTCACCAATATGCTACTCCTGTGATTTCTAGAAGCCTGATATACAATACCATTCTATTTCATTCTTTCCAATGTCTGGTCCCGATCAACTCGAATGATCCGCATCCAGAATTAAAAGATACAACTTTAATCGTCTAAACGATAAATACTCGACGAATTACGCGTCAAAACCCTATCGTCTACCCATACGATAGCCCACACATAAAGAACATAGTCAAATACAAGAATTTTGACTCACATACACACGTAATTCACATAGCACATAAAAACATAACTCACATATCATATAATTCATATAACACATGACTCTGTTCGTCAAAATATTTGACTCGGTATGTTAAAAACTGAAATCGGGTCAAAATAATGATCTATCGCTTAATAATTGACTCAGAACGACTCGCAAAACAAGCGACCTTTTGAAACAAAAAAAATTGGGTCTCGAAAGTATTTTTATTGGAAGCGAAATATTTTTCTGAGTCTAGACGCGTTCGTTTTGTATTAATCGGAAGAATGATTTATTTATTATGAATAAACAAAAATAAATCAAATAATAATAATAATTAATTTTTAAATACTTAAATATATTTTTAAAAGCTCAAAATATTTTTAGGATTTATTTGGATTAACCATAAATAATTATATTTTATTTAACAATTTATAAATAAAATTAATAGATCAAATGAATGAATCAATTAATTAATAAATAATTGCTTAAAATAAATTATAAAAAATTAAATCAAATTTTTTATTCCTGAAAATAATAAAAGAGAATAATTTGTGAAATTGAAAAGAATTTAGTTAATTAAAATAGTTAGCTAAAATAATTTTAGAAATAAAAGAAATAATTTTTGAAAATTGAAAATGAATATTGAATAATTTTTAAAAAGGTATATTCAGAAACAAATTTCCTGTTTCAGATTTGGAAGAAAACAGATCAAACAGCGGGCTTCCAAGAACGTGGCCGGATTCATGAAGAACCCTACCGAAAGTTCACAGGTTTCTAGGAAATTCCCATATTCCGACGAAACTCCATTGAGCTTTCGCGAAGTCCGGCAAATCGAAAACACGACCATAACTGGTCTTTTTCGATCGATTTCAACATCCAACCGACTCGACTCAGTCCCAGCAACAAAAATTCATCAATCAAAACATCTATCGATTACCGGAACACAAAATCTGGTCAATACGCATCCAAAAACCGGTGAACCAATCAGAAATATCCGATTAACCTTAGTACTGAATGAAACTCACAGATATATGTCTCAAAATGATCTTGTTAATCATACAAACATGTTTGAATACGTTTAAACATCAAACGACCATAAAAAATCAGAAACCCAGTTTGAGTTCATAATTTGAAAAATCAAAATTGTACAATACTTAACCTCAGATCGCGATGTTGTTATCAACATAAAGGTCGCGAATCAATCTTTGTTTTGGTATAAAGAACATCAAAAACCATAACTTTTAGCTCTTGGAATCAAAGGATAAAGATGAAGAACAAATTTTTACCCCCAAAAACATATTTTCTATTTTCTTATTTTCTGATTTTTTTTTGATAAAAATGAATAATAAAATAAATTTTTTAGCTATTTATATTATCTGAAAAACAAATATCCCAAAATCAATTAATGGTATTTTTATCCCTTAATTAAAAAATTAGGCCCAACAATAATAATTATGGAGAATAATTTGTAAATCAAATAAATATAAAATTTATGCCAAAATTCCCTAAAATTATGAATAATTCAAAAATGCAAAAATAATGGATATTTGAATTATGTATGATTTTATATGAAAAATATGATTTTTGTGGCCTTTGACCACCTGGTGGGGTCCCGGCCCGTTGATTTTTGAAAAACAAAAATATTTCCTAAATTAATAGAAAATCCCGAAAATATATATAATGTATGCAAATGTACACAAAAAGGTAAAAAATGTACCACGATAAAAACGCACTTTGACACGCATCCAGATTGCGTATAATTTCATACAAATACATTTTAAACACGTAACAAGTTTCCGAAAATAATCTGGTCCTCACGGGACCACACATAAATCCACTGCATGTTAAATAATGGAAATACCCATTTTTAAATAATATTAAACACATAATAATTCATTTAATACGTAACTGAATAGCCATAAAATACTATTTTTAAATATTTTTAAACCTCACCCTATGCCCAGGTGAACACTGTTAAAATACCAAATAATATTTCTGACACAGATAAAATATTGGGCGAGTAAAATAACTACTCAATCCTCAAAACTGGAAAACATACTCAGTTTACCAATATCGATAAAACGATTGACTTTCAGATAAAATTTTGAAATAGTAAAAATATTTAAATACTTTTATAATACTAACAAAATTGATACCAACCATCAATTAGCATATTAAGCCATTTAATGACATGAACTCATCAAACATGAATAAAATATCCATAATTTTATTCCCTCTAAATTGAACAATCACATAAAATCATTCAAACAACAATAATAATAACCTCTGAAATACGGGATATTACAATCTACCCCCTTGTAAGGATTCCGTCCTCGGAATCAGCAGAAGAAAACACTAAGGGTCTTCTTACCAAATTTCCAATCTTGCATAAGCAACCTTTCTGGAAAATCTCAAATGAAAACTTGGATTTCTTGTATGATATAATTATCTCGGGAACTTCAGTCCGCACTATTGATTCTTCCTCTTATAATTTGACCAACTTCTCAATAGGATCACTTTATTGATAGAGAGAGAAAAAGATAGAGAAGGATAAAAGAAAGAAAAATAAAAGAAGATAGAGATAAATAGAGAGAGAATAGAGAAATAGACTGACTGCGTTATACGCCACTGATATTTTAATCGCATTACAATCCACTATGCTATTGGTAATCCCATCACATAGCCTTACTTCGACTTGACCAAGATAACTCAGCAAAACTTGATTGGCATACCTTTGAATATTTCAGATGATAAAATCATGTAATTTTAAAGAGAAGAGAATTTCATATCATAACGGGTGTCCCACCATCGCGGTTACCAGAAATCTGAATTTTTGAGAATGTATTGTTTAAATGAAGAATAGCTGAGAGATTAATATGATCAAAAGAACTTATGTTGTGTGCCTTAGTTTAGACACTTACAAGTGAAGATAATTAGCGTTTCTATAATGCACAACACACCAGTGATGGCATCTCATCTAACTTCTATCACACAGACAGATAGTCCTGGCGTCCCTTATAAATAAGGTTGTTCATCTCAGTTAGAGTAAAAGAAAATGAAAAGAAATCAAAATTAAATGAAAAATCAACGGTTTCTAATAACTGACTTGTTAATGCAATCCTTGGATCGAAACTGAAAATGTTTCAAAGCTGATATATTTGGAGAAAAAAACGAAATCCAGAAAATAAGATTCTGACATAAAATGGTCATGTGGTGTCATATTATCAATAAAATTATCCATTATATAAGAAAAGTGGAAGTCCAATATCATAACTTGACAGAGCTATCAAATTCTAAAAATAGGCATTATGACAGCCTCTGGCACATTTAGAACATATACGTGATTTGAAAATAAGTGTTAGGGAATATATCCTCTAACATATATCTCTTTTTGAGAGATGTCAAATGAAGTTATAGATAGAGAAGGTATTGCCAAGGTCTTAATACTTATCTTTTTTATCGATTCTTCAAATGACTCGTCATCTATTTCCAAAATCTTCTTCTCTATATCTTTAATTTGTTGATAATCTATGTCACCGTCGACTCATAGTGGCCTTGGAAAATTCCACAATAACCGTTCGCAGATGCCAGGACTTCTATCCAGCTCAGCACAACCAACTCAATCTAGCATGCCTACCTTAACTTACTCATTGGTACTGTATCCAATAGTCCAACACGAATACTTTATGAGCTCAGGCATCCTTATATATCTATACACACTCCTACACACTCTCGTTTCTAGGTTACTATAACCTCAGCTCCGATACCAACCTATAACGCCCCCAAATCCGGGGTCAGAGGATTTGGTCGTCACGATGAAACCTTAATCCAAAATAAAATATTAAATAAATAAATAAATGCCAGCAGTTGAAATATAGCATTTGTGACCCAAACTACACCAAGATCTTTTCAGGTTTTAGTTCTAGAAACAAGATATCCAAATTCCATAAATATATTTTTCTTTCTTTTAAAAATCTTTTCAATAATTCAAATCTCAAGACTAACCCGCTAGTATAACTTCGAAAGGAAGTATACTAGGCCCAATTATATAATAACTCAACTATAATATATATAAAAAAAGCTTTACATAATAGAACTTACACTAGTTCCATAAACCCTGAACAAATCATCTTCCAAAAAGCTTCATCCTTCGCTTTCTCAAATTACGCAGCTAAACAGCTCAAATTATTCCTCACTGGAAGGTTAAATTTAAAAATAGGCAAGTATGAAAGCAAGTTCAGTATAACATATATATATATATATAGTCTTTTGATATAAAAATCAGCATCTGTAATAGTGCAGAACATTTAAAATCATAATTGTTGAATCAGAATATTTAGTTAAGGAATCCCAGAATTGGTTCCTCATCTGTATTTAAAACCCTTTCGATATTTTTGAGCGAAAATGATTCAGCAATACCTTGAATCTTGATGAGGATACACTACGCCATAAGTGGGCTACTGTAATGCAAGTGTTACAAGGAGTGTTACATTAGGTAAAAGATTTTTGGCCTATTGTAACACCTCTCTTACAGTTTTACAATAGCTATAAAGCTAGTGTTGCGGAGAATTTACGGTGTTGCACATCATGTAACACCAACAACTGGTGTTACATTAGATCCTTTTTAAAAATTTTAAAACTATTAATATAGAAATATAATCATAAATTAGTATTAAATTATGTTTCGATTTACTAGTGAATGATCAAGGTAACATATAATATGATTTAAATCTAGAATTTCTTACACATAAATTTGAAGACTTTTTTATTTTCCTATTTAATCAATAACAATTAAATAATAAAAAAACTAAAATTAAAAACTAAAATAAAAAATATGTATGATTTTATTAAGTGAAATATTTGGGTGGTATTTTCCCCCAAATGGAAACACAGATTTCGACAAATCTCTTACAATCTCAACATTCTCTTTTAAACCCTCACTCTCAGCCCCCTCTCTCTCTATCTCTTTCTCTCTCTCTCTCCAAATTACACACACTCTCTGATCCTTGCCAGTTTGATGATGTTGTCTTCATCTTAGCCGCCAACGTCCCTGTATCTCAGCCGCGATCCTTCGGAAACCTTAAATCGAGGTTATTTACTTCAATAAGCTCTAATATTTATTTTATGTGCTTAAATTTCACATATATTATCTTCTCTTTGCTACTCTATATTTTTGTAGCACTTCTCCGACTCGCAGCTGCAAAAATGATGATTCTGATGCTAATTCAGCACTCGTAAGTGTTTGAACCAATTGTTAATTGGATTGAATGTATATGTGTTTTCTGAGAGAGGGAGATAGTTTTATTGAACTTATAAAAATGTGTTATTTGTGGTGAATGATTAAGTGTATCTAGATTTTATATTTGTGTGTGTTCTGAAATTGTATATAAAGAAATTTGATGACTTTTGGGGAATGATGGAGAGGATTTTGATTTGTGTGTGTGTGTGAGAGAGAGAGAGAGAGTGAGGGACAGGGAGATAGAGAAGAGAGAGACAGAGAGAATATATTGTACCAAGCTTGTGGAAATATGACGACTGTGAGAAATCATAGAAGGGCATCTTGATTATATTTATACGGGAGAGTCTTGATTATGTTTATGCGAGAGAGTGTTGAATTACAGTGCATGTATCCAGAATATGACGACTGTGAGAAATGATAGAAGGGCGTCTTGATTATGTTTATTCAGAACCGCAATTGACAATGCAGAGTACCTCCAACCATAACAATTCCTTGGCTTAATAATTGCATTTAACTAGCAAATTAAGCTTGAAAGAAAGTTGAATTAGGTTAGAAGTCTATAAATAGGTAACTTATGTTATGTATATACCATTATCAGTTTAGTATAGCACAGATTGTCCCTGAAATTATGTGGAAAATAACTATCAAAATAGTTTAGGAAAATAAAATTTTGTAGAAAATACTAATAAAATAAAACTGGATAGCACTATATAACTTTTAAGTGCTATATATTGAAAATAATTTTGTTATCATATGTCTCTTGCCTTAAGCAATCTAATATTTATCCATTTAGAAGTTTTGTAACATCAACTGTTGAGCAATTATGAACTCTTGGGTCTTCTTATATTTTCTTAAAAAAATTCTCTTTTTGTCTGATTATAGAGGAACCCAACTAAGTCGCTAAATACCTGAACTTCCTCTTAGTTAAATTGATTTAACTTGCATGGGTTTCGAGCACCAAAAGAGCTTCCTTGTAAATCTTTGGTTACTATTGTATGATCCATGTTAACACAGTTTTATATGTTATCTTATTTACACTGATAATTGGTTCCTGTATTATTTTCCAAGTCCCAACCCAGTTTGCTCAAAATTATTAAAATTGCATTTAGTAGATATGGATGTGTAATGAAATTCATGTCGGGGTTTTTTAAGAATCGGTTTTAAATTTGCAGTTGGGAAAACCTTCAACCTGTCGGTGGTCTTCTTTCTTAACCATAATGGATAGCATGGGACCAAACTGTTGAGTATTGTGCCTTTGCCTATCAGCAATACATTGGCATATCTTCCTTGCGCCCTCAATATAGGTACTTGGGAGATGTTGCAATTCCATGTGCTACAAGGGCTATTTGGCAACGGAGACAGCTGTTTGTAGTTACATCAACTACGATAGAGTAAGTAGTACTTTAAAAAGATCTTAATTATGTATTATAATATATACTTGTATGAGCAGAGCAGAGTTGAGAGTCCGATACTTGTATGATCCAAACTTTAGAAAATGAAAGTTTGGCTCGTGACACATTGTGAAGTGTGTACTGCTCGACTATAAGATACCATTGTTCACTAATTTAGCTTCTTTTATACTGTTGAGATGAAAAAAAATGTCCTATGTATATTTTAATTTAGAGATTTATTAAATGGTCCTCTTTTTGAACAGGTCTTCTAGAGCAAATCGAGTAGAACTAGAAGCACTGCTGCAATAAATGTTGAAAGCAAGAGAGAGCATGGATCTGGAAGAAGCTTTGGACCTCTTTTGTCAGGAACAACATACTACATTTCATCTTGCAACATGATATTGCTCAATAAAATTGTTCTATCAAGTTATGCCTTTGATGCAGGCATATCATTGATGTTGTATCAGGTATCGAAAAGTGATGATTTTTTGTTTGGTTAAATTATAAACCAATGGTTAATTTGTTACCATTTTCTGCAAAACCTCATTAGTTGTATACTAGTTGCTCTTTTGAGTTTGTTTGGAGCAGTCACACTAGAGAAGCGGAATTGGAAACTGATAAGGGTGTGACTTCCGATCAATGTCATATTTGTGGCTATGCTTGTATCAGGCATGTACAGGTATGTACTAAAGCTTACTAAATTGTGAAATAGAACTAAATTCAGTCTTGACTACAAATAGATTCTCTTAAACAAAGAGTCATCACTTAAGTATGAAATCTAAAATTCCGTCTTTTATGTTGTAAATCTTAATTCTTCTATATATATCCAATTTTGTTTAATTGATGTATCCTAGTGTTTTTTGTTTAATGTTTTCAGTTTGAAATACATATATATTGCAATGGTGATTATCCTGAAGAACGTGATGAATATTTTAACAGCAATTGGTGAACTATATTTGTTCTGAAAGCGTGAGAATCAACAAGTTTGGGCTGCCATATTTCTCATGGTATATAATCTCTTCTCATAAAATCGGTTCTGATTGTTCATTTTATTTTTTAACAAATATGTGGTTTGGTAGGGGAAGTAGAGTGGTTATCCTGTTCTGTATTCATATTGATATTAGTATAATAACATAGACTAATATGAATACAAAAGTTCAATTCCAAAAAAGAATGGTACATCCAAATGTACTAGTAATATTATTAAGGTGGCAAAATTCCAACAAAGACTAATATGCATAGTTAATTGATATCTGCACCTTTAGTGATCGTTGTTGTATCCTTCTTCCTCTCTGTCAATGGTTATACGTGATCATACATAAATATGACTTCCTTATATAATTTATGGATACATATAAAAGTTAGTAACAGTGGATAATCCCAATTATTTTCACTGCTTATGTTCGATAAGCATCTCCAGTCAATGGCTTTGTGTAGTTCTTATTGCGAAAACCTATTGTGCAGGATGCTGCTGCTTGGCTTGAGTACAGAAGTAACATAAAAAAAACTTGGATGGAAAATATTTGTATAGGTGGAAAGGAAGTCAAATGCAGCAAATAAATATAGACGTAACAAGGCTTTTCTTTTTATTCTTATTTTTCTAAATCATAGAAAACTTATATAAAACATCTGAATATGTAATTTTACTTGTTGGGTTGTTCTTAGTTATGTTCAAGCAATTTTACTTGCTTTTCTTATCAATATATAAAATTGCAATGAAATCGAAAGCTAGGCCATTAAGAATAAGATTTAATAATAATAATAATAATAATAATAATAATATATAAAATGAATATACCACATTAGTCATGGGCCCCATTTATGCAATCTTGGTCAAGCTATTGTATCACTTATTTTGTGTAAATTTGGGTCTTTTATTGTTACAATAGTTGTGACGCCCTCCAAACCCGGGTCAGAAGTTTGGGGTTCATAACACACACACACACACAATATATAAATCTGTATATAAAATATTATATGCATTGACCCTTCTTTACACAACCACGGATCGTAATAGGTTACAGTATGAAAATAAGCCACAACCTTAACTTTTATTACATCGTACCAAATCCCAACTAGTTCAACTTACAACTGATAATGATATCATTTTTACAATCTTGCATAACTCATCTACAATATAAAGCTCCCGCTAGCTTAATCCAACTTAACCTGGAATCCTAGCTCGCACACTGGACTGGGAATCCTCGTTTCCAACAATTTCCTTTTCAACTGTAAGATACATAAAAAGATTTGCAAGAGTGAGCTAACTAGCTCAACAAGTCATAATAGCAATAACTAATGTTAAACAATGATCAATTTAAATGATTCAGAAGAATCAAGTCTCTAGATAAGTAAGAATTAGAATTGGATATTCACTTTTCATTTTAAAATCCAAGGTTAGGCTGTTGATCAGTCATGCACTAACCCCGAGTAAGGCACACAGCTATGCTCTCTATACTGGATCCAAGGCACGCCTTGGTCTAATATGACCACAAATCTAGTCTAACCACAAATCTGGTCCACATTTATAAAATCATCCAATTCTAAAATGATTCAATATGATATCCATTGTAATTCAATAAAACAGAATCATAATTAACATTGATAAAACATTTATCTCAAAGCATAAACATTTCATTGATATAACCAGGGTATATTAAGGTGTAAATATGAAGAACGGCTTTAAGCCTGATGAAGAATCAAGTATCTGATAAATAATGGTTCAATGATAATACAGGGTATAGATCTTTGATGTCATAGGGTATTCGAGGGTATATAAGTTTCTGTATGCTCAAGAAATTCTGTTGCAATACTTGGTTTATGGTGTGTATGTATTTGTGGAGTAGTATTGTATTTGTATGGTTTATTATCTGGAAAATCAACCCTTGGTGGTTTACAAGAAATATTGCTTATAGCACAAGTTCAATGATATGATCAGGGTTCAAGGTTGAATAGTTTAAAGCGCTTGCAATATAAAATAGGACTTATTATGAATACTAGCAACATGTTATGAGAAAGTATGGAAATATTTGCAATATATCTTGAAGAAAGTTCAGAAGAACTTGCAATTATACTACAAGAAAGTTCAAAGATACTTGCCTTATCATAGATGATTTCCAACCTCAATTCTACTCATCTAACAGTTCTACTCATCAATCAATTTCCTTCTTTTTCTATGCCTTGCTTCTATTCATCGACCAATTGGTTTCCTTTTATACACTTCAGTTCTATTTATTTATCACCAGCTTTCTTTTCTATGCCTCGCTTACTCAGCTAGGCATCACAAGTATCTATCAATATTCAGTCTCATATTATTCTAATCGCCACAAAGATGTCATAAGCTTTTATCTACCCTTCATTTTACCCAAGTCCGATTTACGGATTGAAAGTTACAGCAAAAACCATCCAATGATAACCACATAGGCATATAACACATTAATTAGATATCACGTAGCACACAACACGCAAGATATTCGATCAAAATATTTTTTCAAGGAAGATTCGGGGTTAAAATGATCTTCCAGGTATTTAATACAAATTTTTGAATATTTTTCAGAATTGAAATGGGTCTTCGAATCATTTTACAATTAAATAACAGCGTTCGAATACCCGGATCTGACTTTAAAATAATTTAATAATAATTATCGAGCCTTAAAAATAATTTAAAATAAATAATTAAATATAATTATTAAATCAATTAATAATCAATTAAATTAATTAATCAATTAATATTCAATTAATCGATTAATTAAAATAATTAAAAACTAATTAAAATTATTAAATAAAATAAATCACATTTACTTTCAAGTAAATAAATAATTAAAAAACAATTTTCTGAATTTAAAATAATTAAATAAACATTTTCCTGATTTTTAAAATAAGTTTAAATAAAAAGGACTGAAATGCAATTTATACGAAAGTTGGGTGATGAAACTGAAGTTTCACCACCACCTTCACCTTCCGCCACCGGCAGCCATGGCCTCCACCACTGAGCTCGCCGGCGGCAACTCCAGACTACCCAGATCTGCACCAAAAGGTGCAGATCAACTCGTCTGTTCGTCCTAAGTTCAGATCCAGTGTTAAAACATTCAAGAAGACGATGGATTCGCCGGAAAATCCGGCCGGACCTTATCCACCGTCGCCGACCAAACTCCGGTCAAGGCGATATGGGGCTCCCCTGTTAAAACGACCACCACCAACAGAATCCTCATAACACGATCTACCTATTGATGTAACTTATGTGTACCTAGGTTTAACGGATCAAAAAAATCCGGCCAAAACATGAACTTTCCGACGAGTTTATTCAAAAATACCAAGAACATTCAAACTCGAAAATCAAACCAACTTTTCTACATATTATTGAACTCCAAATTCATCATATAATATACAAAAATGACCAGGACAAAATTATCTACACGATACAATCATCAAATCATATAAACAACATCAACATCAAAAATTCCTCTTTTAATCAATAAATAATTCAAAATTAAATTAAATAAATAAGATCAAAACCTTTATTTCTGCACTGAAATGGATGGTTGATTCAGAACGAGCTTTTCGAGACCTTCTATTTGGTATATGGCACGCTCCATTCCGAGTTCGATAATGCCTTCAGATTTGAGTTTGATTTTCAAGAACATGTTAGGAATATGTTGTGAACTTAATGATAAGTTAAACAAATCACCTTAGTAGATTTAACTTAGTGAATTTTGTAGCACTCGACGGATAATCTAATATAGTCCCGAAGGATAAACTTTACAGTCCCGACGGATGACAGATTAACATCCATCGAGTGAGTAGCTTATGTAATAATAAGAACTATAGCACATTTTGTGCAAACAACATGTATAAGTCAAGTAGATTGCTTAGGGATTTGTAAGTCATGTTGACTACTAGATTGATATGCAGAATAGGTTGATTAATTGTAAATATGATATGTCTTGTAATTATGTATAAGTGAAATGGAGTCAAGTGACAAATAGACACCCGACGGATAATCTACAAGACTCCCGACGGATGATCAACAAAGCTTCCCGACGGATGACGAGCATAGACCTGACGGATGATCAAATTCAAATAGTTGTTGACAGTGACAACACAACCACATGCGTCGGATGTTTGCAAAAGGAATATGGCATCCAGTTAGCAGGAATTTGAGAACAAAGAAGCATTACCATTTCCATGCAATTGTGAAGATATTCAAAGATGCTGGAATAGAGTAATAAAGCAGCATGAAGTTATACTAGATATGCTTTGTTTTATTATCTTGTCTTATTATCATGTAAACATAGTGATAGAGTTTTTATTATCCGGAAAGAATAATTGAAAAGATGAGTAGAATAATCAACTAAGCAGATACATTTTCAGAGAAACATATCAAGCTATATCCTGTAAGCATTTCTCTGTATTTTAGTTGTTCAAACTTGTAAGAAGCTGTGAGCTATTTAAGCTTCATAGGGTTCTCATTTGAAATATTTATATATATATATATCTGGTGGATACTTTCAAATCCACCAGAAAGTTCTAAAATCTTTTGTTTTATTACTTAGTGTTTTGATTTCTATCATCTTTTATTCCGCACAACTGCTAATCAAACACTGTCATATTTATCAAGTTAGAACTATTTTAAAATATAAAAAACTAGCCAGAATTACATTCAACCCCACTTCTGTAATTCTTGTTGTACTGTTAGGGAATAACAATTGGTATCAAAGCAAGCTCTTGAAGTACAAAGAGTATAAAGATCACAACAAACAACAAGATGAATAAGAAGGATGTGGCATTCAAAATTCCATTTCTGGACAAAGATAATTATCACCATTGGAAGGTGAAGATGTACCTCCATCTTCTTTCTCAAGATGAGGCTTATGTGGATTGCATAGAGAGAGGTCCTTATGTACCAATGAGAGATACAACTAGCAATGAACCATCTGTTCCCAAACCTAGGCATGAATGGTCAGACCCTGATATTGAGCAAGTCAGGAAAGATAAGAAGGCCATGAACATATTGTTCAATGGAGTTGATGGTGATATGTTTGAAAACATCATTAACTGTAAAACAGCCAAAGAGGTTTGGGACATAATCCAGATTATTTGTGATGTTACTGAGCAAGTAAGGGAGAACAAGATGCAGCTACTGATTCAGCAATATGAGCATTTCCACTGTGAAGAAAGTGAGTCTCTCACTGATATTTTTAGTAGATTTTAAAAGCTATTAAAAGCTCTGAAGTTGCATGGAAGTGCCTATCAAACAAAAGACTCTAACCTCAAGTTCCTTAGATCTCTTCCAAAAGAGTGGAAGCCAATGACAGTCTCATTGAGAAATTCTCAGAATTACAAGGAGTTCACCTTGGAGAGACTGTATGGCATCCTAAAAACTTATGAGCTTGAAATAGATCAAGATGAGAAGATGGAGAGAGGAAGGAAGAAAGGAGGGGTCCATAGCACTAGTTGCTGAGTTAGAAAAGGAGAAAGAGATGAAGGTAGAAGCTGTTGAGCCTACATCAAAGGTCTGTGAAAGCAAGGGTAAAGGGCTGGTAGCTGAAAATGAAGATCACTTGAGCCAAGATGACATGGATGATATTGATGAACATCTAGAATTCCTATCCAGAAGATTTTCCAAGCTCAAATTCAAAAAGAATTTTGGAGTAGCCAAGCCAAATAGAAATATGGTGGATAAATCCAAATTCAAATGTTTTAAATATAGCTTGGCAGGGCATTTTGCCAGTGAGTGTAGAAAGTATGATTCTAACAAGAAGAAGTTTGATCTTGTTGACTATAAACAGAAGCACTTTGAGTTGCTCAAACAAAAGGAAAGGGCTTTCATCACACAGGAGAATGATTGGGCTATAGATGGATTGGATGAAGATGAAGAAACAAGTTATGTCAATCTAGCCCTAATGGCCAAATCTGATGAAACAGAAACAAGTTCTTCAAGCAATTAGGTAATCACCACTAACCTAGAACATTTATCTAAAGCTGAGTGTAATGATGCAATAAATGACATGTCCATAGAATTATATCACCTGCTTGTTACATTTAAGTCCCTCACTAAGGAAAATGCTAAAATTAAAGAAAACAACTTGTTTTTAAGTGAGAGGAATAATGTGCTAGAGTCTTAGTTTATTGAATTTGAGAAATTGAGAATTGAGTGTAAGATTGATAAGGACGAATTAACTGAGTCCTTGAAGAAAAAAGAGATTTTAAAGAAGCAGCTTGAACGAGAACATGAAGTGATTAAGGCATGGAAATCATCCAGAGATGTCCATTCTCAATAAGTTTACATGAGTCCTCCCCCCGGGCGAATATTGACTCTTTTTGTTACTATTTTAGTTGTAGGATTAAGTTGATCTTTTGATCACCCAATTTTTGAAAACCCTTTTTGGGAGTAATGCTTCCTAGCACGGGATACAAGATTTCATTCTTATTGTCACTGCCAGAGTCTATCCAGCTACATGATAGGATAAATTGAGTCCTTTTGTGATGCATCCTGGAAGAAGAGTAAGAGAAGCTTGAGTCCAATTTGGTTGAAGGATTGCTTACAGATGTGGACTCGACGGATGATGAAAATCATCTGTCGGATAATCAAAAAGATTATATCAATCTTTTTGATATGGCAATATCAAATCTTGGGAATGTCATCATTGAAAAAGTAGCTCTGGTCTTAGGACTTAAACACAATCTGCTGAGTGTTAGTCAAATTTGTGACAGAGGTTATCATGTGGATTTCTTTGAAGAACACTGTGAAGTTGTAAGCAAATCTACAGGCAAAGTTATTCTGAAAGGATACAGGCATGGTAACATTTATGAAGCCAAGCTTTCAAAAAGTACTGATGGTTCTACAATATGTCTGTTAAGTAGAGCATCAATTGAACAAGGAGCCACATCCGTCGGCTGTGAGTAAACCAGTTAGCAAAGCTAAGCTAGCTAAGTTAAATGAGAAATATGGATCAATTTCTAAAAACTTTATTCCAGGAGAATCAAGTCAAGTTAGGAAGGAAAAGAAAGTTAATGTTGGTCATCTGTCCATCAAGCAATTGAATGACAGATTAGAAAAGATTGAGGTTAAAACAGAAGCCAAAAGGAAAAATAATAGAAATGGGAAAGTAGGAATTAACAAATATAACAACTACACACCTGATAAATATGCTCCAAGAAAAATCTGTGTTAAGTGTGGTAGTGTTAATCATTTGTCTGTTAATTGCAAACTTGCCATGCCTACTTCTATGTCTACACCCTCATCTTTTCCCAACATGACTGCAATGCCTACCATGCCTATGAATGCTATGTCTGCTCAGAATATGAATGCACAATTTGCTAATATGCCATTTGCACCTAATCCTTATTATGCTGCATTTAGTATGCCTCAAATTCCATTTAGCATGCCTTACTGGAATAACATGTTTGAAAATAGCATGCCTTTTCTTGTTAATCAAAATGTGCATGATAATTCTGTTTTAATGACTGGTTTCAAAGGTCCAACTCAGATGACTAAGGATGAATCAGAAATTCCAAGTCAAATGAGATCAAACCTAAGAAACCAAAGAAGAAAGCTAACAAGGTAGGATCCAAGGAAACTTGGGTACCGAAATCAACTTGATTTGATTTTGATGTGTGCAAGGAAATAGAAATAATCTTTGGAATCTGGATAGGGGTTGCTCAAGGCACATGACTAGAGATTCTACCCTAATCACTGAGTTCAAGGAAAGAGCTGGCCCAAGTATTACTTTTGGAGATGACAACAAGGGTTATACTGTGGGATATTGCTTGATTTCAAAAAATAATGTCATCATTGAAGAGGTTGCCCTAGTGGATGGTCTCAAGCATAATTTGTTAAGTATTAGCCAGCTTTGTGATAAGGGCAACTCAGTAACCTTCAATTCAGAAGCCTGTGTTGTGACAAAGAAAAAGAGCAACAAAGTGGTTCTTACTGGAGTGAGAAAAGGAAATGTGTACTTAGCTGATTTTAACTCATCAAATGCAGAATCAGTCACTTGTCTTCTCAGTAAAGCAAGTCAAGATGAAAGTTGGCTTTGGCACAAGAAGCTGTCCCATCTAAACTTCAAGACCATGAATGAACTTGTCAAGAAAGCAATTTTTTGGGGAATTTTGACATTAATTTTATATTTTATCATTTTTAAAATTATTCCCCGTAATTATTAATTTGGGGGTTAATTATTGTAATTGAGGGGATAAAAAAACACCCTTAATTTATTTTAGGGTATCAATTTCTGCAATAGTATAAATAGCTGATCAGATTATTTGATTTATTTTATTTTTATAAAAATTCAGAAAAAAAATATAATAAAAGAAAATCAAGAACAAGTGGGGGTGTTCTTGAGGGTAGGAATTAAAATCAAAAGTTGAAGGTGATTCCGGGATCCGTTTGTGACGCTCGAATAGTCGATTTGAAGCACTCTTCAAGCTCTAGCTATTGATACAAACATCATCAACTGAGTTTAATCCTTCTGTGATTTTGTTTTTTTCATTTTTTTGTTATTTAAATTCGGTTTTGCTTATAGATTGATTGTTTGGTGTTTTTGAGTATTGATTAATGTTCCTGGGGTCCTAAGGATCGATTTGGTATATCAATTCGTTAATTGTGATTAGGATTTTGTTAAAACCGAGTTTTGTTTTCTGGAATTTTTGAATCAATGTTTTGCGATTTGTGTTGAATCTGGGTACTTATGGTTGCTGTAAATAGATTTTCATTGATATAAGCTTTAATTTAAGACGGAATCACTGAGTTTGGTTAAGAAGCATGTGAATTCGGGATTTTCCGGTTAGTTCACCGGAGTTGGCTCAAATTTTGGCCGGGGAATCAGTTCCGGTGATTGGTGAAGGGTGTAAAGGTGATGGCTGTGTAGTAGGAGATGAGGGGAAGTTTTTGGCGTTAAAACGGATAAAAGCCGAGCAGATTTGGTGGCTGACCGGACGTCGCCAGAAAATGGCGAAGTCGCCGGTTTCTGGGGACGAACCCAGATTTCGGTCGACCTTCGACCGGTTTCCGGTCGTCTTCCTCAACCACCACACCCTCAGATCCTTTTCAGACCTCTTCCTGTTTACAAAAATGTTTCTGCAGAAGTTTGTTTTATTTATTTTCTTTTTCTTTCTTTTTTCTTTTCTTTTTCAATTTTACTTTTCTTAAAATCATTTTATTAATTTTGAAAATCATTTATTTATTATCGTAAATTCTGAAAACTATTTACTTACTTATTTTAATTTCCAAAATTTATTTTCTTTTATTGTCTTTAAAATTCAATTTGATTTAATTATTTATAATTTATTTTAGTAAATTATTTATGAACTTAATTAATTGATTAAAATCATTTAATCAATTAATTTCATTTATAAATAGTTAAATAAATATAAATTATTTATAATTAATTCAAATAATTCCTAAAATTATTTTTAAACTTTTAAAAAATATATTTTGGTATTTAAATATAAATTAATATTATTATTAATTGATTTATTTCTATTTAAAAATTATAATAAATAAACCGTTCGTCCGTTCAGTACAAAACGAACGCGTATAAACCCAGAAAAATGTTACGCTTCCAATAAAAATACTTTTAAGTCCTAATTTCTTTTGTATTGCAATGAAATTTGATTTGTGTATCAGTTTGAGTGGATATTTGATTGGTAAATGCTAATATTGACCTGATTTTAATTCTGAACGCACTGAGACATATCTTTTAACGATCTGACTTAGGTGTTACATGAAATATATGATTATGTGTTATACGAATACCAGGATTACGTGCTATGTGATATGTATGCTACCTATTTACAGTTTTAAAATGTCATGCTTAGTTATAAACGATCGGGTAGATGTCAAGACGTATAGTTACGTCGATTGAGTTTGGTTCTGTCAGTTAAGATAGCCCTTTTATTTATAGAATCAAGTAGCAAGGAGTGTAGTCAAGTACTAGACGGAGTTAGTAGACCGCATTTATAAGCCAGGATTTTTGTGAAAGTTATTGAGCATACCATGCAAGTATTTTCCCCTATTCTAAGTTCAGAATAGCTTATTATTTTACATATTCAAAATATAAGAATTGTTTACAAATACTCTTATAGCGCATTGAATATCAATACTCCTATATTTATTGAAATTCTCTTATTTTAGCAATCATTCTGCTAGAACCAATCTTTTGATTCGATAGATAGTGAATAACTATACTATCCAGATATACTCTATACAGTGAAACTTTGAATTGAGATTAGCGAATAACTAATTGTTCTGCTTATTTCGCCATCACTTGTTGAGATAACTCCGGACCATGTGACATGGGGAGTTGAATAGATAAGGATGTCATTGATCCGACTCCTTTAATCAAAATTGATTTTGTAAATTGGTTATTGGTTAGCGTAAGAGGCCGAGGCACCGGTCCAACATGAGCTATTATACGAAAGTGTAATATCTTGCTAGGCGAGTATATGTTTTTTATGGATATCCAATAGGTACGATATGGCTGCGGGATATCGATACCTATATTTATGGTATGGCTGCGGGATATCGGTGCTGATTCATGACTGATCATCAGGAACAACATAGTGCATAATTTTGTTTGATTAAAATGTCGCTTAAACTTTAAAGTTTATATCAGCTTTAACTTTTACTCAGATATTGTTATTGTTGTTCACTTACAAACTTCATATCACTTGCTGAGCATCTCTTCGCTTATACTTATTTATTAATCAAATCTTTCAGCTAAGCCAGAGCAAGCTTGATTTCCAGGTTTGATCAGAAGTCAATTGCTTATAGATAGTTTTGTGTGTTTTCCAGGTAGGCTATTTTGGGACGCTTGAATAGTCTTGAGGTTTGTAATAAAAATTGGAATAATCTATAAAACTAATTAGACTTATGGTTTGTAATAACAGTTGGTTTGTATTAGTGCCTGTTCCATACTATAACCTGTGATCGATCCAGTGCATGCAAGGGGTCATATTTATTATATTATTCCGCTGTGATTATTTTATTATGGTTTAGTGGCCAGTGACCCCCAGATCTAGACCCCGGGTTTGGAGGCCGTCACAGGTTGGTATTAGAGCTACAGGTTATGGTCACTGAAACAGGCTTAGGATTGTCATAGATGAGTCATAGGAAGATCACATAAGATAGGCGCGTGTAGTTTAACTCTTAGGCTGGGTTATAGTTAAGTTGTTTAGGTTCCCTATTTTGCATTTAGCCTTAGGCCTTTGTGTTATTGCTCTGCTATTTTGTTGGTTTTGAGAATGGTAAGAAGTGTTGGAAGAGAGGTTGGAAGGTTGTGTTGCAACCCTATCCATTGTTTGTTGGTTTATTTGAGATTTTGAGCGAGGGTTTAAAAGGTTTGGATAATTTTTCATAAATTTTCTTTGTGTTGTTATTCTCAAGATAATAAGCAGGATTATGTGATAATCATGTTGCTTGTGTTAATATGGTAGCAAGTTTATGATATTTTGAGAAGTGATAATGCTTGAGAATTTTGATATGCTAAAGAATTGCTACATATTTGACACAATGCTTGACAGGTTGTTATATATGTTGCTTGTTTCTTACCAGAATAATGGCACCAAAGAGAAGGCATAATGTAATAACCCCAAAATTTTTCAACTTTTTGTAACCCTTGTGAATAGTGTTTTAGCTGAATGAGAAAACTTTTCATGCCACACTATGTAGGGGTTCTGTTATGGATATTCTGGGATATTATTAGTACTCTATGAAGTATATAAGTGTATGTAAAGATCGTCAGAATCCAATTCCGAACACTTTGGTTTTTCCCGGAAATCCACAAGATACGGAGAGAATTGAGTATAAGGTAACAGGATAAAAAGGATTTAAATTAAAGGATTATAATAGAGGATCATAAAAAGGAATATAATGTATTGAGAAAGGTTAAGGGAACCTAAGTAATAAGATCCCGGGTATGATCCTTCAAACGATAAACGAGAACGAAAGTTAAGCGAACCGTATAACAGATCAGCGGTCATTAGGCAAACGATTAGGAAGCTAATCAAAGGGATTAATGAGAGTGATGTCATCCAACCAATAGAAAGAAGACAAGGAAGGAAGGATGACATCATGAGGATGAGGTAAGCATGACATGGGAAGAAGGGAGGTGTGGTTGATTAAGAACCACACAAATTCTAGGGCAAGGTAGTAATTTGCTAAATCAAATACAAAACCAAGCCAACCAAGCTAGCAAATCATTTCATCAAGAATCAAAAAAATCAGCCAAGGCATTTGTTCATCACCTAGCTCTCGGCTTTTCACTTTTTCAAAGAAAAAAATTTCCAAAATCAAGATCCAAGCATCCTTAATTGGTAAGAAAATTCCCTAACCATCTTTATGCTTAGTTATGGCTATATCATGAGTTTAAGCCATTAATTCTTTCTCTAGCTTCTCCATTTAATCAATGAAGAAGACAATGAATAGTGTTTTCAAGTTTTTAACTTGAACTTTTTCTTGTTTTTCTTAAAGATCCAAGCTTTCCCAAGGCTTCTCCAAGCTTCTTAAGGCTTCCTAGCTCAACCCACCACTTCAAGGAAGGTATACCATTTTCAAACCCTAGGTTCATATATATATTATAAGGTGATTTTGATGAGTAGGATGTTATTGTAGTTGTTGTTATGATTAGAGTTTGAGATTTGGAATGGTAGTGAAATGAAATGGTAATTTTGTGGTTTTGATTTAAAGAAACTTAAGAATGATTAAAGTAAAGTTTAAGCATAAGTATGAATGGTTAAATTGAATTGGTTGGGGTTGTTATGATGTGATAAGGATGGAGGATGGTTGTATGTTGGATTTGAGGTTGATTTGGGTTGTTTGTGAATGGGTTAAAATTTGGAAATCGCGTAAACATAGCCGTCGTAATGTCCGATTTTCTTTGGACTGTTTTTGTGCATAGCACTAGGACCCGAGAACCCCCTGCTAGATTATGACCACTGCCATGTTTAGATAGCTCATGTTACGAGCTTCGTTTTGATATGTAGTTCGTTCGATTCCGATGCACGGTTTAGGAGAAACGACCGTTTCAAGTAACGGCGTTTCGCGAATGAAACTTTTTCCCTCGCCTTACTTTGAAACATAGGTTAAAGACCAAAAAGGGTTAATTAATGTGTGAAACATTTATGGTAAGTGTGTTAGGCAGTTGGTAAGTCATTCGCGAAGGAATCGCTTTAAAACTCGTAAAGGTTAAATTATTAAAAATGGCGGAGCCGAGGGTACCCGAGTGACTTAAGCAAACCAGTGAGCGCAAAACAAGCGTTAGAGTCTAAGTTAGTTAAAGTATAGGTTTACAAGTGATTTTGGTTTAATTCCAACTTACTTGTTGTTTATAGGTTATCAGACTCGTCCCGAGCCTTTCTCACACCCAAGTC
Source organism: Apium graveolens (assembly GCF_009905375.1). NCBI lineage: Eukaryota > Viridiplantae > Streptophyta > Magnoliopsida > Apiales > Apiaceae > Apium > Apium graveolens. Next base: position 58,234,806 of record NC_133648.1, on the reverse strand, counting down.
GCTCAGGCAAGTATTCTATCCGTTATACTGTTGTTGTGATGAATACACTTGTATATGCATTATCTTGCGATAGATGCCTATTGGTTATTTAGCAAATTTTGCGATATATTGTAGCATGTGATATGGTATATATGCATGCCTGTTTCATATTCTTGAAATATATATCTGTTGGTTCAGTTGATAATACCTATGCTAGAGGATAGCGGTATCTTGCATACACCCTTAGTATAGGGACCCAAAGGTGAAAATATTTTCTAAAACCGGGAGTCGAGGATCCCGAGTAGAGTTTATATGGATATGGATATATATATATATATATATATATATATATATTTATATATATATATGGTTATAGTTTTTCCAAACTATTAATCGAATAAGGTTTATTCGATAACTTTAACTTTATTTTATTATTGAATATTATTTCGAATATTATTCGAAGGCGTATGACTCCTTTTATTTATTTATTTGAATATTATTTTGAATATTCATTCGAGGGTTATGACTCAGTTTATTTTATTATTTCAATATGATTTGAATATTCATCGGAGGACTTATGACTCCTTTATTTTATTTAATGAATATTATTTATAATATTCATTCGAGGTATTATGACTCAGTTTATTTTATTTATTGAATATTAATTGAATATTCATTTGAGGATCTATGACTCCGATTATTTGCTGAAATATATTCTTTATTTTATTAAAGAATAAGGTATTAATAATCAAACTTATTTTCGATTATTCAAATAAAGATAATACTTTCATATAAGTATATCTTTGGTTATTTAATACTCGTTTCAAGTATAAATTTTAATACTTCTACTTCAATTATTTTTATAAAGACTATTCTTCATGGGAATATTATTTAATTAATAATATTCAGATATTTTCTAATATTCTGGGGACTGATTTACTTCATTAAATCAGCCTTACTCCAAACACTCTTTAAAGTGTTTTCGAGTCTTCAAAATGGTTTTTAAAAGTCAGAGCGGATCCCAAAACTCATTTTTATATTTAAGATCTTCCTTTTTAAAGGGGATTTAAATACCCGCTCAAAACCTGGGAAATCCGGCTCTGTGGTGTATTTTATATTCGCAACAAGGTTGCAGATTTGGTAAATGAATTGATTACTTGCCCAAAGTTCGGGAAGTAAGCCCCTCTCATTGAGTCGGCATAAGCGACAGGCCGAGGTACGGTCTATTATTGTGTAAGTGGCTCAGTGGGAGTCCATCAAATGCATAGGTGGCTGAGTGGCAGTCCAGCATAGGTCTTAATTATGACCAGGGTGATGACCAGTGGGGAATTCGTCCATCTACTAGTAGAAAAGGTTACTTATTGGTATCTTTGCCTGATCAGCGAGATATCGGGTTTATGCCAGAAAATTCTTTTCCTTTCCAAAATTCATTGGATGTTTCGAACTCTGTTCATACTTCACATAACAGAGGTTCCAGGAAATGTTTTCGGGATATATATATATGTGGATATATATATATCGGGACTAAATAAAGTATCTCATAATTTTTTTTCAATAATATTTCAAAGATTGAATCTATTCAAGTCTTAACTTGTGGTCTCATCTATGGGATGTTTTTCTTAAAACTTATAATACTTTGAGCGGTGGCAGTTCAAGTAACTTTATATGATATAAGTGTGGTGAAGTATTGGTAGCTTCATTCCTTGTTTTTACTTATATCTAGCAAGTAATTATCTTGCATATGATAGAGATGCTAGTAAGTATCCATGTAGATACTTATATTATTGTTACCACTATACATATTATCTTGCGAGCTGTAAGGCTCACTCTTGCTTTATTTCTTCATCACACAACAACAGTTAGGAGAGATGGCCAGACTCCAGCAGACCCAGCGCAAGCGCGTGGGAAGCGTCCCGCGTCTTCCCGCTGATATTGTAGCTGCTATAGCTGCAGAGGTAGATCCATTGTAGTTTAGACCATCTACTTTTGAGAATCCAATTATGTATAATTATAACTTGTGGCAGATAATGGCAATTAACTGTAAATTATCAAGTAATTATTTTGGGTTGTAATAATTTTAAATTGTGGATTCAAAGACTTGTACTTATTTCAATTTCATCTCTGAGACTATAACGAGTTGTGGTGTGTGTTAGTGTGGGGTCACAGCATGAGGGTATTTATTATTAATTAAGTAAAGTGATATTGTGGAAAGAAAGACCGTGACAACCCGGATTCCCGACCCCGGATCTGGGGGTGTTACACTTTGTGCAAGGTTTGCTAAGCTTATGCAGAGTAGGTATGAGATGAGCATGATGGGTGAGTTGAATTTCTTCCTCGAACTTCCAGTAAGCCAGAAGCCAGATGGTATCTTCATTTGTCAAACGAAGTACATCAGGGATCTTCTGAAGAAATATCATATGGAAGATTCAACACCTGCCAAGACTCCTATGGCAACTGCCACAAAACTTGATCAAAATGAGTCTTGTAACAAGGTGGACATCACTCACTATAGAGGCATGATTGGATCCCTTCTCTACTTGACTGTAAGTCGTCCAGATATAATGTTTGCAACATGCTTGTGTGCGAAGTTCCAAGCTGATCTGAAAGAGTAACATCTGATAGCTGTCAAGAGGATCTTTAGGTATTTGAAGGGTACACCAAATATGGGTATCTGGTATCCTAAAGACACGGGCTTTGATCTCATTGGCTATACGGATTCTGACTATGCTGGTTGTAAGATTGATCGGAAGAGTACTTCAGGAAGCTGTCAGTTTCTTGGAAGAAAATTGGTTTCTTGGTTTAGCAAGAAGCAGCATTCATTTTCTACATCTACTGCTGAGGCTGAGTATAGTGCTGCTGGAAGTTGCTGTTCTCAAATTCTATGATGAGAAGCCAACTCCGAGACTATGGACTTGAGTTGAATCATCTTCCTATCTACTGCGACAACACAAGTGCCATAGCAATCTCAAACAATCATGTTCAGCACTCGAGGACCAAACATATTGATATAAGGTATCATTTTATAAGAGAGCACATAGTGAATGGTATTGTGGAACTAATTTTTGTTCCCACAGCTGATCAAATTGCAGACATTTTCACTAAGCCACTTGATGAAGCTACTTTTAGCAAGTTGGTTAGTGAACTTGGCATGTTAAACTTGTCCACTTAAAAATGGAAGTTAACATATTATGTAATTTGATTGGGATAAATTTTACAAATCCTATGATGATGCTTTGAGGCCTTGTAAAGTTTATTTACCTATATTCATTATCCATGGATTGAAGCAAATTGATTATCACATGTTTTGTATGCTTGTATGCTTAGTGATAATTAGATTTGAGATTTTGATGCTAATTGATTACCATGATCTTATATGTTACATGTTATGTGGTAATTGAGTTAGTTTATCTGGAGCTTTGTATGTACTTGAGATAGGTTAGCACCCCTTTTCTGTATTGGACCTAACACTCTATCTCAGATAAATTTATTCCTAGCATGAATTGTGTTTAATTGTCTTAAATCATAATGTCTATTTGTCCTGTATGTATGCACGCTCTTGCTCTGATACATAAAATATTTATGCCTGTGTACATACTTGACAAAATACTTGAAAAATATGACTGAGATATGCTAAGATAACCCTTTATATTGGTTTAGAACTAAAATGAGTAGAGTATTTCTTCCATCTTTATCACATGTTTCATCCATGTGGCTCTGATACATTCTCTAGAAAGAATTATTCTACTTACTCAGTTCTAAATCAATACATGATGCTATTTACCATTGCTACTAACTATGTTGCTATTTAAGTCTTGCGCTGAATATCCAAGCACAGAAAGCAGCTAAGGTAAAGTTCAGGTATGACCAATCTTTCAGAATGTACTTCAAGTTGAAACACCACACAATCACACACTGAATGATCTCCGGTAGTAGATCCTGTCTTGTGTTCTCTGTGGTTACTTCTAAGGTATCATTCCTTGATCCTTAAGAATTCTGAAACTTTGTGGATTATTCCTAAGGCCCGGTCCTAGTATTCTGAAACTTATAACTGCCCCCAGTGGCTTAGGAAGCTGACTATGATCCTATCAAACCAATAGGTTCTGACCAAAGTCATAGAACCAAACACTCCTTAAACGAAATTTATCCAAAGCTTTTGCTCTGATACATGAAAACCACATGATCAGTTACATTCTGAACTTTGATAACTGGAATTGAGTTGAGTGAGGGAGATAATGCCAAGCAGCACCACATAAGGAAGGAAAGGTCAACCCTACAGCTCTGTCTCTCACAAAGTAGTGGAGTATTTAAATCCTGAGACAACTGTAAACCCATTTATATTCTCTCAAAAGAATGTAAAGCTGAAAAAGGCACTGAAACTGTTACTAGAAGCATTCTCTCAACAGGTTGTATTTCTATTGAAAATTCGCCTGTCAGTCAGGGCATCTGAATGAGAGTCACTACCTTACCTCAAATATTTCAATGCACGTGTGAGTTTCACACACAAGGAAGGTTTTGACGGAGCAAGTTTATCAAACCATCTCAAGGTCACTGATAGAACTTGAGATTTAATTTTGATTAAATCTGAGATCCATATGCATTCTAACTCTGATGAGATTCTGGTACTCTGGTTTATCCTAAGACCATTATCTCTGATTCATGTCTAAGTAATATAAAAATAAATCATTGATCCCTAATGGCATATCATTGATCACTGGTTATCTTCCCCGAATTCAAATCTGGATATGATTTTGACTAAGTCAAAATAGAAACTTCTAAATGAGGACTCAGATATCAACTGACGAGTTTATAAGGTATGATTCTTCATAGAAGTTGAGGGATATCAGGAATTCTGCCACTTTATAGAATCCTAATTTCCCCTCTCAGAAGGAATATTTCTGAATCTCTTGACTGAGAGTTTTCATCCTTGAAGATGGAAGACAACTTTTCTGTGAAAAAGATTTTCTTGCATGTACATTCATTGTTGGACTTCTGGAGCTTTGAGTGGAGTGAAACACTTGTGAGGATGAGTTCAAACACTTGAGTGTAGAGTGGAGTGAAACACACTGTGAGGACACTAAACAGAAATCACACACTTGCACTGTGAGGAAATTTGTAGCACCTGTTCTTCTTCTAGCTTGGTTTTGTTTGTAATATTCTCAAGAATGTTGTGATGATCTGGGGTTGAGGACTTTTTCTGTATGAGGTTCTCTTCTGGTTCTGGTTATGGAATTCTGTTTCTTGAGAGATATAAGGAAGCTAGAAGGAAATTTTTGGTGATATAAGGGTAGTTCTTTTCTCGAGTTGAGAATCCTGGAACTCCTTTTCTCTCTGAATTGTACTTGGTGGGAGATTTAATTTATGTAGTCTACATTTGAAGGATTACTCAACTAAGGGGGAGAATAAATATGGCATAACACAAAAAAAAATTCCCAGTATTGGACAAATGGGGAGAAATGTGGAACAAAAACTGGTGGATATCCTTATTCAACTAGGGGGGGGGCAGCCTTCTTCAACTTAGAAGAAGACTGGATAGGTCACCTAAGATATTTCTCCTACCTACTCATGTTGATTATCTAAGGGGGAGAAATATGGAGATTTTGATGACGTATCTTTTGTATTTCTACTAAAGGGAGAATATATGTTGTTCTCTGCTGGAGATGAATGAGTATGAGTGTAGAAGATATAAGATAGTATTATTTCCAAGTCCAGGACATCAATGTTGAAAGCTGATTGAAGATTTTTTTGGTTATGGTTAGTTGAGTTATCCTCCAAATTGATACTTCTCTAGTATAAATTTGACTGTCATGTTTAACAGCCAAATAGGGGGAGATTGTTGGATATAGAAGGAGTTGAAGATTAAAGATAGATTCATCTATGACAACAATGCAGAGGATGATAACTCCTATATCCATTGAAACCAGTACGAAGATAGAAGACTTGACATATACACAATGATTTGGAAAGCTACAGTGAAGAAGTCGTCAACAGAAGTTCGAAGGAAGTTCATTAATATATTCATTCATCGAATGAATAAGGTTGAAGATATTCGAAGTAGCAATCTGGATTGGTGTGAAGGTCATAAGGGTTTCAGTGAAGCTGATTTGATATGGTAGAAGACTTGACAATGAATTGTATAGTCTATAGTATGAAGGCCAGAGAGCGGAACTAGTCATCTGTGAACCAGACCATTGCACTAGGCGTCAGTGATCCGTGAAGGGAAACTAAGTACTATCATTTGAAAGACTGTCAAGTGAGATTCATATTCAAGAAAACTATTTGAATATTGAAGACGAAGCTCAGAAGACTGGAAGACATGAAGTGGTATAACTAAGGTTTTGTAGAAATCATGTTTAAAGAAGTAAAAGAGTTCAAGTTTAAAGTGATTGCAGGTCAACTTCCATGAGTTGCAAGTCAACCAAATGGAAGTGCATAGCAAGGAGGAAGATTTGTCTAAGGATGGAAAAGTTTTTAAGGCAAAGAAATAATATAAATCGACTACTAGAAGTTAAATCGAATTTTACAAATCCTAGCAAGCTACTAATCGAAATTGGAGGCCTACTAGTCGATTTTATGGCCTAGAAATCGACTAGTGTAGTGTGGCTTGAAGAAGCTAAGTCAAAAACTCCCTTGGCAATGAAAATCGACTTCTGGCATTTCAATTCAAGGAGAAATCAACTTCTAGATTCTACTAGTCAATTTTAATCTTCAAAAGTCGACTAGTAGGTACTTGGAAGTTATCTTGATGCAATTTATATCCTCTTGGCTTGATTTCGACTTGTACAATTTGACCACTGCACCCTGATTGATTAAATAATTTGCTCACAGCTTGCCACGTCTCTCCATCTACCTGCCCCTATATCAATCAGATCTGATGGGACGTTTCAGAATAAACTATCATCAAAAATAGTAGAGCTTTCACTTGCATTTTTGGAGATTCACTTGAATATCATCAATTACAAGGAGAAACTCTGCTGACATTTTTACAGAATTAAAGACTTACATCCGTCACACTCATAAGCGTTATTCCTTGGATTTGATAGCTGATTGTAATAGGAACACTTGCTTATTAGAGTGATAGCTTTTCACACATTCGATATTATATCATTTGTAGTGTGAATTGCTTTTGTTACTTTGATTTGTTTATCAAAGTTGTAAGCACCCATTCGAGGTTTATCTTAATAACATAAGATTTACCCCCGAAGCTTTTGTGTTTTTGCTTTAGTTTTTATTATCTCGTATCCGCTGTAATTAGTTGATAAAAATGAACGATAATACATTCACCCCCCCTCTGTATTAACCTACCGGACCTAACATGAAATGTATTCGTTTGATATATTAATGAAATTTTACTTTATTGCAAGATTTTTCCTCTGAGTCGTTTCATATTCTGATGACCCTTTACATTCTTATAATAATCAAGTTGTGCTGCTCACGTGGTAGTGTTTATTTGCTTGGTTTATTTTTTGTTATTCTTAAATGGGATTATTTTATCAGAATAATTGTTTAAATGGGATTACTTGATTAATGGGATTACTTGGTTAGTGGGACGGTTTTTCTCCTTGAAAAAATGCATGTGATAAGTAATGATTACTGAATACCCGTGCCCATTAATTATTTTTTACTGCTGCATGCCTGACAGGTGTCCAAAGACCTTTCATATTCGTCTCAACGGTTATCTTTTACCATGTATAAGTAAAAGAGAGAAAAAATTGTAAAATCTTTTATTCACTTTTATACTCTATCTCTCTCTTTTTACTCTTATACGCTCACTATTTTCTGACGATTTATCACACAGTCATTTTCTCGAACACCTTTCAGACACTCAAATTTTTCACTAATTTCTCAATGGCACCTAAAGATATTATCTTCAATGGAGCAAAGTTTGTTCCTAATAACTATGCTGCCATTCTTACCACGCAAGAAGCTCCCTCAGAACTTCACTTTGTTCAGGACTTCTTAGCTAATAGTGAAATCGGATACGCTTTGACTCAACCATGGGTCAACTCAAACGTGCACACATGTGCCGAGAATGGAGCTTTTTCTTTGACTACATCACAAAGGCATTTGGTAACAAATGTACAAATTTTGATGCCATTCCAATATTGTCTTAACAATTGGGTATGCTCTTCTCCATCAGTCTCATTTTGATTTTGCTAGAACTGTGCTATGCTTTATTGGTGACAGAATGAAAGAGGATAGGAATATTGTCTAATTTTCTAGATTCTGTCAATTAATTTATAGTCACTGTACAAAAGATGAGCCTATCTTAGCCAATGACCTGTTAGAATCCTTTAAGCTAGCCAAAAGGGCTTTTACTGATTTACTAAATGCTGATAACAAAAAGGCAATTTTGAGACATCTTAGAATTCCCTAGTTGTCAAACAAGCCCTGGTAAATGCTGATGTTGCCAAATACTCTGTAATTTATCCTGATGTACCACAACCACAACCTCAACCACAACCATCAGAACCTACTGCTATCCCTCCTCAAACACAAACATCAGAAATGCTCATTATCCATCAGCACATACTACAGTGCAGCCTTCTTCTGCTAGAGCAAAAACATCAAGATCTAAGAAAGTTTCACAGCATAAAAGAAGGAGGATCATCTTGAGAGATGAATCTAATGATGAGGCACAGGTTCAACCTACAGAACCTGTTGTTCCTGCAGCTGAGAAAGTCTCTTCTCAGAAAGATACAGAGACTGGGAGTTTTAGGTCCCTGAAAAGGCCTAGAATAATTAATTCTGATGATGCAGCTCCTACAGTCTCTTCAAAAGCAAAAAGATTTAAAATATTAGCAAAAAGGCCTGCAGATTCTACTAAAAGAATGGAAGCAGCAGCTAAGGAAGGGGGTCAAGAATCTCTGATCTCACAAGACCCTGTTGAAGCTCACAATTCTCCAAGTGCTGATCCAGACCTTCATGCAACTCATCACTCTCCACTTCATGAGCCAGAAACAACTCTTATTCCCACACCTCCAGTATCTCCAGTACATGCTGATAACTAGGGGCCAAGTGATGAAATTGACATCCATAACTTGGAAGTGCCTCAGGTTTTGCATCTGGAAGCTCCACCAACTACACAACTTTCTCAGCACACTCCTCCAGCCACTCCAGTGCTAAATTCTGATGATCATGGAGATGGATCTCCAATTGCTTCTCATACAGTCATTTTATCAGCAGATGATGATAGTGAAGATTCTGCCACTTCTGTTGCACTACCTGCTACAAACTCTGATGAAGCTGATGTTAATGTAGATGCTGATGCAGCTGGTCCATCTGGACATGCTCCTCTACCACCAGCTTCTAAGGTTGCTTTTATCGAGAAGTTTGTAGAAAGGGCTCCTCCAGTTCCTTGGAGTGAGACTCAAAGAGGGCAAGAGTGGATTAAAGACTAGAATAATGTTGAATTTATCCCTAATGCAGCTCTTCTTTCTGAACATCTGACAAAAGCTGGTGAGATGTTTGCCAATGATGATTTCAAGACACATCTTAGAGTTACAGCACTGAGTACAAGGCACCTTCAAGGTCAACACTTAGCAACTCATGACCAGCTGGACAAAATTCAAAATAAATTACAAGAGGATGCGGAGAAGATCAAAGTAGAGAAGCAGAAGTTTTTCAAGCCTAACTTTGACTGTTTAGCAAATATTGAAAAGTCTCAAGACAAGCAGCAAGCTCAAATTTCTGATCTTTTACAAAATCAAGCTGCTCAACAAGTTCAGCTTAATGAACTTCAAAATTCTGTGGAATTGCTTATCTCGTGCTTCTTCCTGATGATGCCAAAAAGGGGGAGAAAATAATTAAGTCCAAATGCAAGTCTACTAAATCACAGAAAGAAAAAGATGATGAAAATGAAGAAGGGAAACTCTGAAAATGGTGGAGGTCAAAGAAAAAGCAAAGGCTCTTCATTATAGAAAGACAGAATTACAAGTCAAAGGCTAAGTTCTGATGCTGACAAGAAATCAAGCTCAGGTAAACAAGTTATAGTCAATCCTGAAGATCTTGATGAAGAGATCTCAAAGAAGCTGTTTCTTAAAGAAAATCCAGGGATGGATCTTGAAATGCTGGAAGAAGAAGAAGCTAGACTGAAAGCTGCAATTGATAAGTCACAATCTAAGTCTAAAGCTTCTGTAACAGCAAAGAAACCTCCACAGGCTAAAGGCATTGTGATTAAAGAAAGAACAAGTGATGAGGCATCTAAAGCCAAATCACAAGTGGAGTATGATCCAAAGTTTAAGGGAAAAGGTAAAGTTGATGAACCTGTAAGGGTTTACATGCCAACTATGGATGAACAAATAGATGCTGATGAAGATACTGATATGATTTTGAAGAAAAAGAAAGATTCTCAAACAACCTCTGACAGAGCTCAAGTTGTTCAAAGTCAGGAGTTAGTAAATTCAGATGCTACAAGGAAGCAAGCAACCTCTGACACAGCTCAAGTTAGCTTGACATCAGGAGATAAGGGAATAACCTCTGACATTGCTCATGTTAAACCTTCAACTACTCTACCAGGATTCACCCAAGCTAAATAATCTGCTCAAACTCTGAAGAGTACATCAAGAGGTTTTCAGAGTAGATTGCTTCTAGGAAAGGAGGCAAGAGATAAAACTGGTTTGGGAAATGCTGATGAAAGAAGAGTAAGCAAAACAACTCTAGATCCTACATCTCTGTCTGAACCAGGAATAGGAACAACTCCTGAAAGATTGGATCAATTGGAGTCTGTACAGATGGTTTACCACTTTGCACTGAAAGAACAGGTTATGTTATATTTCATGACAGATGGGAGGGTATTCCAGATTAGGCAGGATACTATTAACTTGAAGTACTATGAAGAATTGGAACATGTGCTATATTTGCTTCAAGTAAAGAACAAGTCTACAGATGATGCTGCCAAATTCTTAAGGTCTAATATTGAGAGACAGAAGAAACTTTACAGGATAAAGTCTGACAGCTCATACTATCCTAAGTATAGAGCTCAAGATGGAAAAATTGTTGAAATGAAGCCTAACACCGTAAAGATTGTTACTACCTTTCTGGGTTATAGGGCTGTTAAATTCAACATAGAATCAGACAAAGCCTATTATATCAGACTTAATGAGGATATAAGAAAGGCAAAGATCAATGATCTCAGAGCTATTATCTTTCAGATAAGTGAAGATACAGCTGAGCTAAAAGAAGCCAAAATGAGGATGTTGAATGAACTTTCATATTCTGAGAGATGTTTTTTGAAGAATTATCTCAGGACAACTCATGATATTAAAGAGATAACATAATGAAGCCAAGTCAGGGACTGTAACTGCTAAATTTTAAAGAACATACAGGCTAAAGTTGATATCAGACTTTAAAGATGGTACAAGCTACAAGTACTGTAAGTTGTAGTTCCTTAGTCAAATTCTCATGTGCATTTGTACTTAATGTTTTTGACATCATCAAATATATATTGAACGTGTATATTATGCTAATTTACAAGTTGGGGGAGATTATTAGATATATTTGAGATGTCATATCTAATGTGTTTCATGTTTAGTTTTCAGATCTTAACAAACAGGAAATATCAGTACTTACTGAAATCAGCACTTACTGGAAGTCAGAACTTAAGAATATCAGTACTTAAATTATCAGGAGATAATTATCAGAAGATGGATATCAGAACTTAAGTACGGGAGGACGAATAGTTATGGAAAGGCTGATTGAAAGGAAAGAAGATCAAGACTAAATAAAGAAGAGATATGCATGGAGAAGATTTCTATGGAAAATAGAAGACATGGAAAAGAAGATATCTAATTGATATATTTTAGGATACAGAATCATATTCAATATGAATTAGAGAGTATCTTGTAACTGTGTAGTTATCATAATCGAAGTTATTATTTATTGTAACCCTAGCAGCTCTCGTGATAAGTTGTTCATCACTGAGAGAGGACAGTTCCATATTGGAACATAATTTATTATGTTGAATAAAATCTGTTTTCTGTTACTTGTGTTCTTATATTCGATTTGATTGTGATAAATACTGTATTCAACCCCCTTCTACAGTGTGTGTGACCTAAAAATATTGTTAACATGTTAATCTCCATGGGTTATGCACTCACCATCTCTAAATTAAGTGAAATTAGGAGATTGGGTCTTAAGAAAGAATGGAGTTATCTGTGTGATGTAGTTACTAAAGTATTTTCTAGTAAAATTAGCAATTTTGATTATGTTAATATCTCCATATTGAATATGTTCTACATGCTAGTAACTGATAAATACTTCAATTTTAGTGATCTAGTCTTATTTGAGTTGGGGTTTAAGTTAGGGGAGCTTAATAAGAGGGGTAAGAATGTTTATTATGCTAGATTTTTCATGATGCTTGCTAACCACCTCTCTGAGGATATTGTGCTTGAGAACCCAACCACCAAGTTAGATTGTTAGGTTCAGGAAAGAAGAATTATTGCAGATCTTAATAGAGCAGATCACCACAAAGAGGTGCCACTCTCCTACTTTCCAGTAATGGAGACACCTCAGGTAAGTGAGGTAATTTCAACTGTCTCTACTCTTCCAACCTCAACCATTTCTTTTCCTTCTAGTGTAGCAGTGACATCTGTGTCAATGACCAGATAGATACCTACCCAATCTACCAAAACCAAAGTTTCAAAAACAAAGACAAAGAAATCCCCCTCTGGTGTGTCTCTCAAAAGATGCCAGTTGTAAAATCCACTAAACACAAAGAGGGGAGTGTGAAGGTGGGAAAGACAGGTGAGGGATAGGGTGAAAATCAAAGAAGCCCTAAGGATAAGGATGGTGAGCATAGTGTACCCAAACCAAGTCACACCACAGTTTCCCAACAAACTGTGGTTGTTAATAAGGATAAAAGCTCAATTCTAGTTTCATCCTCCCAAAAGGATGTAACTATTGAAACAAGCTCTCAACCAGGAGCACAGAACAAAAGGGGAAGGGACACAAGTTCACCATAAACCTATACAAGAAAGAAGAAATCTAAAACCCTTGGGGATGCACAGCGTACACACACAGTGCAAACTGGAGCTAAAGACCCAGTCACTGCACCATCTCAAAGTCAAATTGATGTGGCTCCAACAAATATGGAGTCACAGCCAAAATCTGTACAAATTGAAATACCTCAAACACTAAATTCTCCCACACACTCTTTGGATGTTAACATAATTCAAACATCACAACCATATTCTCCATCTTTAACTCTGTTGGAGAAGCCAAAAATCCATACAAGTGAGCATCATCTTCTAGATGATTTGTTGGCTCACTTGCCATTTCTTTCGGAGGCTGTTGAGACATCTGTGCCAAAATTTTCATCAATCTGCACAGAGTCCACAATAGTTTCCACTCCAAACTCATTCATTTCTACTCACTCGATGGATATTGTTCATCCGTCGAGTAGTGATTGTATCCCGACAGATGTGCCTAACAGAAGTCATCCGTCAGATAGTCAAATTACTAAACCGATGGATATTTCTCATCTGTCGGGTGTCTCTGCACAACTCCAAAGTTAACTATAGTCACAAGTGTAGATGACTTAGTAATTGTGCAATCACTATTAGGATTGAGGGAAGGTAGTAACATGAGTAAGAGTTTGGGTTGCTCCCAGGAAAAAGGAGAGAATAAGAGTGATCCAATGCAGTCCATTTCTTCAGGAATGGCAAAAGTGAGTGTGAGGAGTTCCACATTAGATGGTGAAGATGAGGGTGTGAGGGTAGGGAGCCATGATGAGACCTTGATGCAAGAAAAGAGAGATAATGAGAGAAATGCAGGTATAGGAGATATAAGGGTGGGTGTCATTGCAAGTGAGTTAATGAATGTCCAGGATGCTAACTGGGAGGAACTATTTCGGCAAAATCAAGCTGTTGTAGATTCCACCTCCTTGGATGCTGAGGCATTTACTCACCCTGTTCCAGTATATCAACTTCTAGCTGGACATGGCAATGACAATGCAGAAAGGATGCTAAACTTGGTGCATACCACACAGTCCATGCAAAGAGCTAAGGATGCCATCACAGCTTTGCCTTCAACAGCTGATGATGTTGATTATGAGACTGGTGGTTCAGAAGAATTATTTGGAGGTGAAGGTGGACATAGTGGAGAAGAGCCATTGGATATAGGGGAGAAGTAGGCCCTAGTTCAAGATCAGGTATGCCATCTTGGGCATTTTCAAAGCAGTGTGATGAACACTATTTCAAGACCACTCTCATCCAACTTATCAGCCAAACACAGTCTGCACTTCAATCAACCACAAATGCTAGCACCAAGAAGCTTCTACAAGCACATCTTGCATCTCTCCAACTACAGCAAATATCAGGCTACCAACAAAGTCAAAATATCTCCCTCATCAAAAATGAAGTTGAGCAACTCAAGAAAGACATGTCTGACAAGTTGGAAGCTAGACTTCCAGAGACAACAATGATAGACATTAAAAGACAGCTTAGGAAAAACTCTGATCTTGCAACCAAGGTGGATTCCTTGGACAAAAGAATGATTGCTATGGAAGCTTCTCTTATAGTAATCCATCTACACCAAGCTCAACAAACAGACTTGCTTCAAAAACTGGTGGCTGCACAGACCTCCTCCTCTACTCAGCTTGATGATAACAAAAAGGGGGAGAAAGAGAGTTCTAGGAGTGAGGGGGAGCAAAAAGTGCTTAACATTCAAATAAATAAAGCAATTGTGCTAACAATTGCTTTCACAAAGCCATCAGCTAAAGATAGCATTGATCTGATAAATAAAACAACAGCCACTTTGAGAGCAGCTGAAAAGAAGCAGTTTAGTCCAATAAACTGGGAGAAAATTGATGAGGATATTCAAAAGAAATTTGGTCTAGCAAAGAAGCCAGAAAAGTAAGCCATTCATCACTCTCAAGTCAGGCAAATTTCTGTGAATGATATGAGTATGAACTATCTGGAAAGAGGCCAGACATCCTGCATCAAATCTCTAAAGGCAGATCTAATCATGAAGCCAAAGGTGAACTACCCAAAATCTTCACTAAAGAATCCTTTGGACACAGTGTATGAGACACCAAAGCCTGATGAGAAGAAACTATTATCAAGATCTACAAGGATCCAGCTGATTCAGCACTGAAAAGGAGAATTGCCAAGGTTTTCAGAAATGGTAAGGAAATTTGTGTGGTGGCTGGACACCCTCAATTTGCTGAAGTAAAAAGGGAAGAAAAGGCAAGATTGAAATAAGAAAAGAAGCAAGCTGCTCTAGATGCTAAAAAGCTCAAACAAAAGAAGGAGCAAGCTGTTATCTTGGCCAAGTTGCAAGCTGTGAAACCCACACAACAAATTCCTAAACAACCATCTGAAACCACGGGATCTAAGGATCTGAAAATGCAAGAAGAATCACAGCAGAAAAGAAGGTTTAGATACAAACTTCACTCCTAGAGAAAAGTGAACTTTGATGAAGAAGGATTGGAAGATCAGTTTCCCAAAAAGTCTACTTCTACAACAACTCAAACATCCATGCCCTCTATGGCACATGAAGAATTCAAGATAGATCCATACAAGAATTTCCATGGTGAACCTATCATTCCAAAGGATGAGCCAATAGACTGGGATAGTCTACCAATTCCCGAACTCAGTCTACCTCATTTCAAGAAGCCAAAGAAGACAAAGACCAGAGCAATCAAGAAAGGGAAGCCCTCAACTCTCAGATCCAAGTCCCTAACCAAAGCTCAAACCAAGGTCAACAAGGGAGATATCATGTACATCTGTGACATCAAGGAATTCTCTGATCTAAACCTCTATCTAGATGAACTGGAAGAAGTTAGAGGAATTGATGCTTACTGGAATCTACCTGAAAGGTTAGTATTCAAGTACAAGGGAGGAAAAGAGATACCATGGCCACTTCATAGGATTCTTCAAGAGAGCCAATCTGTACTGATAAAAGTTTATTCATCCTTCAAAAAGAACTTTGGATTCAATGTGATAGCTAGAAGATTAGTTCTAAAGAAGATTGAAGAACTGAGGAGTATTAGAGCCAAAGATGTACTCCTAAAGACTTTAACTATTTCTTACACATGGAGCAGAGTGCATCTAAGGCCCTACTGGCTGATGGAATTCATGGATGATAAGGGAGTTAGAAGATTCTTCAGATTAGAAGACCAGTTGAGCATCTCTAGCAATGAGACTCTTTTGGAAATGCAAGGAATGCTAGATCTTTCAGAATCTGATGAACTTGAATTCCACAGACAGCCCAAAATCAGATAGAAGAAAATAACAGGAAGCTTGGGAAGAAATCCAGACAATCAAGGAAATAGATCAATCTGCTCAGACTAGAGGAGCACCTTGAAAATGATTGTGAGCAAATCTTTGTACACTTTATCTTGTAAATTTTTCAATAAATCTTGCAGCACCTTTTAGTTTTATCTACTACTTTTTAAATCTGTATTTTTAGAATCATCAAGTTTCTCTTAATTTATGGCTACAATTCTAGTAGACATAAATTGGGGGAGATTGTTGGGAATATGTTGTGAACTTGATGATTACATTAACAAAACACCTTAGTAGATTCAACTTAGTGAAAAATGTAGCACTCGACGGATGATCAAATATAGTCCCGAGGGATGAGTCAATATAGTCCCGACGGATGATGATTTGACATACATCGAAGGAGTAACTTATGTAACAATAAGTCATGTAGCACATTTCTGTAAACACCTTTGTATATATTTTATAGTAGCATATAAGTCATGTTGACTGTAATTAGATATGCAGAATAGGTTGATTAATTGTAAATATAAGATGTCTTGTAATTCTGCATAAATAAAATGAAGTCAAGTGTCAAATAGCTACCCGACGGATGATCAACAAAGCTACCCGACGGACGATCAACAAGGCAACCCGACGGATGATAATCATGTACCCGACGGATGATCAATTCAAACATCTGTTGACAGTGACAACACAATCACATGCATCAAGTGTTTACAAAAGGAATGTGGCAGCCTATTCAGTTGGGTTTTTGAGAACAAAGAAACATTACCATTTCCATGCTTTTATGAAGATATTCAAAGATGCTGGAATAGAGTAGTGAAGCAGCATGGTATTAGACTTGATACGTTTTATTTTATTATCTTGTCTTATTACTATGAAATCTTGGTGATATATAAACCAAGAGGAGCAAGTAGAATATAACAAGACTAAGCAAATTTATTCTCAGAGAAATAATTATAAGCTGTATCATGTAGTATTTCTTTGTAAGTTTAGTTGTTCATATTTGTAAGCAGTTGTGAGCTATTCAAGCTTCACAGGGTTCTCCTGATATATATATATATATATATATATATATATATATATATATATATATATATATCTGGTGGATACATTCAAATCCATCAGAAAGTTTTTAAAGACTTGTGTTTTGATTTAACTAACTCTTCATTCTGCACTTTACAAATCAAACACTTATATATTATTAAGTTGGAACCATTTTTCATTAATCTCAAAAAGTAGCCAGAATTACATTCAACCCCCCCTTCTGTAATTCTTGTTGTATTTTTAGGGACTAAAAGAATATCCGGGAGCTAATTCCACGAAGTAGTAGCTCTTCCTCCGAGGTTGGCTCAGATGAAGATGGTGAAGAAGGGGAGGACGAGGACGAGGTCGCTCAGGGAGAATGGAACGAAGAGAAGGAGGATTCTTCAGATGATTGATCGTGATAGCCTTACATGGCTTTAGATTCCACCTATGGCTTTTTATTCAGAACTTTGTTTATTTTAACTTTTATTTTCTATAACCTAACTATCCCTTGGTACTAATTTGCGACTCTTCGGGATCATATCTATGCATCGTTTGGTTTGGTTTCATACTAGTCTTTTATTTTTGGCATTTGGTCCTTCGGAACTTGCATTCTTTAGATGCTCGTACTTAAATGAATTGATAGATAAGATGATAGAAACAAACTTGCATAAATAGATAATATCTTTAAAAAATGGGTTCAACCCTTACATAAGATGGTTTCGTCGACCCTATTTATATATCTACTACTAAGTACTAGGAACATATTATGAACGTCCTAAATATAATAAACCTTCATATTTGAAGCGTGCCAAGTGCGGTGTACTTCATCACCGTTCAAAGTCTCTAACTTGTACAATCCTCATCCTAATGTCTTCCTAACCTTGTAAGGTCCTTGCCAGTTAGGGGCTAGTTTTCTTCTCTCCCTGACTTCTGATGCCTCAATCTTTCTTAAGACTAGGTCTCCTTGCTGAAAGAACCTTTTCTTAACCCTTCTATTGTAATAGAGGGAGTCTCTTCATTGATGCTCTACATTACGGGCGTTGGCCTCATATCTGACCTCGTCAATGAGATCGAAAGCGAGCCTCATTCTTTTTTTATTAGTTCCTGGTTCATAGGCTTCGACCCTAGGCAATCCATGGTGATTTCTAGAGATACTATAACTTCGGATCCATAAGCCAACATGAATGGGGTAGCTTCAGTCTTCACTTTACAGGTGGTACAATATGCCCATAGTATAGGCAGCAGCCCGTCCACACAAGTGTTTATCGAGCGTTCAATCCTTTTCTTAAGTCCATCAAGGATGATTCGATTAGCAACTTTCGCCTGCCCATTTGCATGTGGGTGTGTAACCTAGGTGAAGCGAAGCTCTATACTGTTATCGTCATAATATTCCTTGAACTCTATATTATTAAATTATCACCCATTATTCGTGTTAAAGATGCGTGGGATACCAAACTGGCATATAACATTTTTCCAGAAGAATTGGGTAATTTTCTTGGTGGTTATCTTGGCTAGTGCGTTAGCCTCAATCCACTTTATGAAGTAGTCTATAACTACCACAATGAACTTCCTCTATCTCGATGCCACATGAAATGGACCAAGTATATCCATTCCCCATATTGCAAAAGAGATGGGTGTGTTGATGGATGTAAGCCTCTCTGGGGGCTATCATACTATTGGAGCATGCCTCTGGCATTTGTTGTATTTCTTTATATAAGCCTTTGCATCAGCTAACATCATTGGCCAGTAGAACCCCAATCGAGTTATCTTGTGAGCGAGGGCCCTCCCCCCAAGTGTTCTCCATAAATCCCCTCATGGGCTTCCTTAAGCGGCTCCTCTACTTCGAGAGGTCTCAAGCACTTTAAGTACGGAATAACAAAAGAACTTGTGTACAGAAGACCTTCAATCAACGAATATCTCAATGCTCTCACCGATAACTTGCGTGCCTCATGAGCATCATCGGGGAGCCGTCCAGTCTCAAGGTAATTTTGATTAGATCTATCTAACAACTCGCTACACCAATTGGTGCTATCAAATTTATGACATGTGTAGTAGGGGTCTTCAGGACCTGGAAGTGGATACTTCTCTGGTAGTTCTCAATTTCAGATGAGGCAAACTTAAATAGGGCTTCGGCCGTAGTGTTCTCCTCTCTCGGAACATATTTAGCGTACCATTCATCAAACTGAGTCAGTATTCCCTATACGACTCTCAGGTACTTGGCCATTGCATCATCCTTGACATCAAACTCTCCATTGACTTGAGCAACCACGAGTCTCGAATCTCCATATATTTTAAGGTTTTTGGCCCTCGCAGCTCTAGCCAAGCCTAAGCCGGCTATCAAAGCTTCGTATTCTTCTTCGTTGTTCGTAGTTGGGAAGTCCAACTTCAAATATGTTATTTCCCAAAAATGCAACAACAGAATTACAGAAGGGGGTTGACTGGAATTCTGGTTTCTTTTTGGTTTTATGAAAACTCTTTATAAAATATATAACTGTATTTTTGAATAAGCAAGAATGTAGATAAAACTTTTGAAGTATTCAACTAACACAAAGTAAATAAACACAATATTTAAAAACTTTCTGGTGGATTTGTCTTTTCACCAAAGATATGTTGAAGAAATCTCTGTGATGTAAATTGCATACAGTTGCTTACAAGTATATCTTACAACTTAGAACTTGAGAGTGCTTCTAAAGATACAGCTTGTTTGTTCTACTTGTTGTTCTACTTGTTTAAATATACTTGCTACACTTGGTTAATATATTCACCAAGTTTACATGTGCAATAAGATAAGAATAATATTCCTATCAGCTAGGTCCAAGCACATGCTTCTTCATTTTTATGTCCAATACAATCCAAGTAAGATACAACATCTTTGAACGAGTTTGTTTTGCATAGAAATGGAAATGCTTCATTTTCTTTTAAAACCTGCAATCAGAATGCCACATTCCTTTTGTGCACTATCAACTCATGTGAATCTGTCGGCTTCTGACAAGTCACTATCAACTACTATCTTGTTGATTATCCGTTGAAGCTTTATAGATGTTATCCGTTGACACAATATTAGTGTCATTTGTTGAAACTTTCTTGATAGCATTCATTAACAGCTTTATCTGATATCCCTTGAAGGCTTGAATGGTTTATCCATTGAAGGCATATTGAGTTATCCGTTGAAACTTGTAGAGTCATCCATTGAAGTTTGCAGTTTAGCAGTTGAAGATGTTTCCTTAGCAGTTGATACTTATTCACTTATACAAAATTACAAAGCATTTTATATTTATACTTAACCCACCTATTTTGTATATCTTTGTAGTAGTCAACATGGCTTAGAAACTACTAAAACTATCAAACCCCCAGATATCATAGTGTACAGAATATGCTACATACTTATTAACATAAGCTACTCCTTCAACGGACAGATAACTGTGGTTATCCGTTGAAGGCTACTAATTGACACTTAATAAATCTAGTTAAGGTGTTTTGGTGAATTATTATCAATACTACAACATATTCCTAACAATCTCCCCCAATTTATGTCTAATGGAATTATAGGCATAAATTCAGGTTGACTTGATGATAACAAAAGACCCTTTACAGATAATACATTGAAAAGTAGATAATTTGTTAAGTGCTGCATTATAATTGAAATTCAAAAAGAAGGTTAAAAGAAGTTTACATGCCATTATCAAGGTGCTCCTCTAGTCTGATCAAATCATTTTCTTTTCTTTGATTCCCTTGTTTTTCTCCCCAACTTTTCATTATTTTCGTAAATTTGGAGTTGGAGTTGTCTGTAAAATTCAGCTTCATTTTCTTCATTGATTTTCGGCATCTCCTGCATTTCCTTAAGAGTTCCATTACTTGATATTTTAAGCTTATATTTAATTCTGAAAAATCTTCTGACATACTTCTCATATCTAAATTCCATGATCCATTAAGGTTTCATGTACACTCTATCTCCAGTATTTGGAATAGTAAAAACCCTTGGTAGTGCACTAGGATCTCTCCAGCTTTGTCTGATTTGACTTATCTTCTTGAGTATCTCTGACTTAGAAACCTTTGTGAATCCAAAGTCTTTCTTTAGTACAGAAAATACCTTGACTAATACTTTGTAGTTTTCCTCAAAAATCTTGTAGAATGGCCATATTATCTCATGACCACCCTTGTATCTGAACACCAATCTCTTAGGAAGTTTGAAAGTAGTATCAATTACTCTCACTTCTTCTAGTTCATCTAGATAAAGCTTAATATCAGAAATTTTTTTGATGTCACAGATGTAGAGTCATCATCTTTGTTGACAGTAGGCTTTTGTGGTTTTGAGATGGCTTTGGTTGGAGGTAGGGTTGGCTTGCTCTTCCTTCTTGGAGTTCCCATTATGGTTGTAAAAGGTATATTTAGATCAGTAATTGGTAAGGTCTCCCAATCAATAGGTTCATCATTTGGAACTATTGGTTTACCATGAAAATTTAACTCAGGATTTACCTTGATTTCAGTTGTTTCCATAATGGACACAATTGGTTGAGTTGAAGAAATAGATTGAGATGGATTACTCCTCTTTGAAATTTTTCTTGGCCTCTTTTCTCTCACCTTTACTCTTTGTCCTATTTTCCACTCAGGATTCTATTCCTTTTCTTCAGCCACTTTCTTTTCAGTTTGAGTCGTAGGCTTCTCAATCTCCTTTTGAGCTTCCTTAGCAGCCTGCTTTTTCATTTTTCTTTGACTGTGAATTTAACCTCAAAGCTTCTTCTTTCTTTGATTCTAAAAACTTTGGATGCCCGCTCATTATATAGATCATTTCACCATGTCAGTAGATTCTTGTTGTTCTCTTTCTCAAAGCTGCATCCTTAGTTATCTTGTAGCTAGTAATTGACTTTCCCATGAGTTTCTGCTCATCAGGCCTGTGAGGTGAATAATCTAGCTCCATTGGTTGTTTTCTTGTAAACCTAGAAGTTAAAGGTTTAGGCTTGAGCACCACAATGGGCTTGAGTTCATTTGAGATCGATGTATCTCCCTTTGCACCTTTCGCCGGCTTCAATTCATCTACAGTAAGAGGCTTCAAATCTTTAAAATGTTTCATAGATTTTGAGGGATTTGTAGTTGAGCCAAATACTTGAGCTATCCTTTCATCTATCTTTTATTTCTTTTCTTTAAGATTTAACTCAGCTGCAGCTAGGTTTATGAGGTTTATGCTGCCCAACTCCCCCTTTACTGAGGGCTTTGGCAAAGTAATAGAAGAAACTATTACCTTTATGACATGAAATGCACATCCTTATCCCCCTTTTTGATATCTTTAAGTTGAAGTGTAGAGGTTGAAGATTGTGCAACCACTAGTTGTTGGAGCAACTAAGTTTGGGTTTCTTGACCTTAAAGTATCTTGGCCATAGAATCTTCAACACTGATCATTCTTTTATTCAAGGCCTCAACTTTTCTTGATAGATCATTTTCTTTCCTGAGATTTTGTGTATTTCTCTAATCTCATCCATGTTTGTGTACAAGTCCTTCTTGACATCATCAATTGATAGTTTTAGATCATCCACATCTAGAGCCTATTTGAGGTGTTGAATTTTATAAAGTTGGAGGGACTTTAGATGGGCTTGCAGAAGTGACCTTGTACTAGCATTGGAAGTAGCTGCTAGAGATGTTTGAGTCTGTGAGATGAGCTTGCAAAGAATGGAGTTGAGATGATGAGAGTCACACTCCTTGCTGAGCATCCAATCAGGAGTATTAGTTGTAGAACTAAGGCCTTCATCTCCCCCTATGTTCATAATAACATCTTCACCAAACTCTTTATCGGTATCTTCAGCTTCATACTCAAAATCATCAACTACAGGAGGCATAGTAGAGATTGCATTTTTGGCCATTTGTATTGATTCAGTGGTCTGTACTAAATTCAATGTTCTTTCTACCTCCTCGTTGCCTTGAACAGCCAATGTTTGATAGGCTGTAACAGGATGAGTAAATGTCTCAACATCCAAGGAAATAGAATCTATAACAGCTCTATAATGTTGCTGATGGTAGACTTTCCTTTTTGGCATCAATGACATCCATTGACTCACTTACAATGGCTGCCACCCTTATTTT
Source organism: Apium graveolens (assembly GCF_009905375.1). NCBI lineage: Eukaryota > Viridiplantae > Streptophyta > Magnoliopsida > Apiales > Apiaceae > Apium > Apium graveolens. The sequence goes on along the minus strand of NC_133648.1, from coordinate 58,211,500 downwards.
TCTTGTACCTGCTTTTTTCTTATTTTCTCTATATTCTTGCATTAGGGGTTCCCCTCCGCTCAAAGTCCTCACACCCTCACCTTCACCTACTAAGGTGGAACTCCTCTCACTCACTTTTGCCACACTGGAAGAAATAATGTGCATTATTGAACTCTCAGCCTCTCCTTTTTCCTGGGATCAACCCAGCCTCTCACTCAATTCACTCCCTTCCCTCACTACTAGAACTTATTGAACAACTACCAAGTCATCTGCACTTGTAGTAGCTTTTGAGATGTCAAGTGTTTGTGTAGTGACTATAAACTGCTGTGAAATAACATTTGAAGGTTTAGTTATGACTATCAATGGATAACTGCTGTGAAGCATATCCGTTGAAGGACAATCACTTATCAACGGATGATGGATATCCGTTGAAGAAGAATAAACAAGAGGAATAGAAGTTGAAACTATGGTGGAGTCTGTGGAGATTGATTTTAAAGTTTGGTGCACAAACCTCTCAACAGTTTGAGAAAGAATTAGTAAGTGATCCAACGAATCATCAATTGGATGATGATCACTTGTTTGAATTTGGGGCACCTCCATAAGTTTAAGAGATGGAGAATAAAGAATTGATGTGGAAATCATGTCCACATCCAGAGATGTAGTTGGAGAGTTGTGTGTTTGATGTGTTTCAATTGTTAAAGAGTGGGGCTGTGACTCCACATTTACTAGAGCCACATGAACCTAACTTGAGATGGTGCAGATACCAAATCTGGGACTTGGGTTTACACTATGTGTGCACCATGTGACTCCCCCATGGTTTTATATTTCTTCCTTGTGATATAAGTTTGAGCTAAGTCTTTAGTGTCCCTATCCCTTTTGTTTTGTGCTCCTGGTTGGAAGCTTGTTTAAACAGTCACATCCTTTTGGGAGGATGCAACCAGAGATGTGCTAATTTCCTTTTATATCACTACAGTCTTTTGAGAGACTGTAGTGTTGCATACTATTAACTGGCATTTATATCCACTTAGAACGCTTCGTAAAGGCTTGAATTGGTATTTTGTACTCAAGTTGTTTGTGTATTTGATGCATTTTTCGCAGTGTTTTGCATTTCAGGGCATAATTAGAAGAAGGTCTGTAAATTGCTTGATTGATGCTTGGAAGAGTGTTAGGATGGAGCCTTGGTTGAGTGCGCAAAGAACCAACAAGAGAAGACAAGTGAAGAAGAAAAATCCAAATTTTTCAGAAGCTCAGTGCGGTCGCGCTACATTTGGGAGCGGCCGCGCCAGACACAGAGCGGCCGTGCCGGATCCCAGGGCGGCCGCGCCAGGACATTTTCCAGAAATCCTGATTCTAATAGAAGATAGATTTGTTGGGCTTTTGGACGGTTTGGGCTGCTATATAAAAACTCTTTAAAGATGTTTTTCATAACGGAGACTAAGAAGAAGGCAAAGAGAAGACATAGGAGCACAATTCAACGAAGGAGAAGAAGAACTTATAAGATAATATGTTAATCTCTATTGAAGCGACGGTGAATTTAGAGGTTTAGAACTTGCCATGCTAGCATAGGTTCATGTATTTATTATGCATGATTTGTAGGTAATTTTAACCATCTTACTTGCCCTATGTAATCATATAGATAACTTGTTCATTAAACCTTTATGTTGTCAAATTCTATAGACATATAGGTCTTAACATAATTTGTGTATATTCATCTTCTATCTCTTTTGTGGATGTCTGGTAGTAGGGTATTCGTACAACGAAAGTTGGTATTTACTAGTTTCGTGTTATCTGATTAGTTTTCATCACCATTGCTTGCTAAGGTTAAGAACAATGATTTTGAATGAAGCAGTAATGACGTTAGAATCCCATGTTTGTCTCATATAAGTGATTCAACCTCAATTCTCGTAGTTAATGCTATTTAGTATAATCTCTTAGTTTAATCAAAACCAATTTGTTATTTGTCTTAGGATTGAACGATAGACATATCATTGTTGCATAAGTGCATAGATTGAAGTTAAACTAAATCAGTCTATGTGGGAATGAACTAGAAAGAATTCTATATTACTTGCGAACGTGTATACTTGCGTGTAATTTTAGCGCGTGTCTTCGTCCTAACAAGTTTTTAGCACCGCTCTCGGGGACTCAATGTGAATTTTTAGTTTACGTGCTTGATATCAGTGGTCGTTAAAGTTCACTGACTCAGATATTCTACTTACTTGTTTGCTTGTTGGTATTTCAGGTACTATAGGGAGCGTTTATGCTAAAGCGTTCTCGATCTCACAAGAGAACACTGGATAAAGCAAAAGAAGAAGTTGAAGTATTTGAAGGAGAAATCTTTGTTGAGGAGAAAGTTGAAAAAGAAGTTGCTATTGCAATGGGAGAACTAGCAGCGAATCCGAAGGCTTTTATGGATTACTCTCAGCCGAAGATCAATGATATTCAGTCTAGCATTTTCAGACCAGCCATCGCGGCTAACATTTTGAAATCAAGGCTAGCATGATTCAGATGGTGCAAAACTCAGTTCAGTTTAGGGGTTCTCCAACGGAAGATCCCGACATGCATATTAGAGATTTCATCAAGATCTGTGACACTTTCAAATTCAACAATGTTTTTGAAGATGTTGTTAAGTTGAGGCTTTTTCCATTCTCTCTGAGGGATAAAGCTAAATGTTGGTTACATTCTCTACCATTAGGCTCTATTACTACTTGGGAAGATCTTGCTCAAAAGTTTCTTACTAAATTCTTCCCTATGGCAAAGATAGCTGTAATCAGAAATGCTCTTACTCAATTTGCGTAGCAGTCGGGAGAGTCTTTATGTGAAGCTTGGGATCATTATAAGACGATGCTTAGAAAGTGTCCTCATCATGGGATGCCTGACTGGATGATTATTAACTACTTTTATAATGGCTTGGGAGCACAGTCTAGACCCATGGTTGATGCAGCATCAGGTGGAGCCTTGTGGGCTAAGAGCTATGATAAAGCTTATGAGTTGATTGAACTGATGGCTGCTAATGAATACCAGAACCCTTCTCAGAGACTACCTCAAGGCATGGTCGCAGGAATTCTGGAGGTGGATGCAGATACTGCTATAGCTGCTCAACTTAAGGATTTAACGATGAAGGAGGATTATTCGGCTAAGTATGGAGTTAATAAGATCACAAGTGTTTGTGAGCTTTGTGCTGGTGCGCATGAGACGGAGCAGTGTGCTATTTCTAGTGAATCAGATCAGTTTATGAGCAACTTTCAGAGGTCGCACCAACTAGTTCCAGCCACATATCATCCCAACAACCGCAATCATCCTAACTTCAGCTGGAGCAATACTCAAAATGCGGTGCAACAGCCTTATCAGCAGTATGCAGCAAAGCAATTCAATCCTCCTGGTTTTCAGAAACCGCAATATGCACCAAGACAACAACTCCAACTTCAATAATCTAATGAAAAATCCGAATTGGAGGAATTGAGGCTCATGTGCAAGAGCCAAGTGGTTTCTATTAAGACCTTGGATAATCAAATTGGACAGATTGCCAATGCCTTGTTGAATCGACAACCTGGTACACTCCCTAGTGACATAGAAGTTCCAGGCAAGAAGGAAGCAAAAGAGCAGGTTAAGGCAATTACATTGAGGTCTGGGAAGGTTACACACCCCGAAAAATCTCAAGTTCCAGAAGATGAAGTTGTGGCTAAAGAAGATGTGCAGAAGGAAGCAGAAGTGGAAACAAGAAAGAAAACTGTGGAACACACTCCTCCTGAGGGTAATACAGGGGAGAAACAGGTTTATCCTCCACCTCATTTTCCTAAGAGGCTATAGAAGCAAAAGTTGTATAAGTAGTTTGCTAAGTTTCTGGAGGTGTTCAAGAAACTTCATATCAACATACCTTTCGTTGAAGCTCTTGAACAGATGCCTAGCTATGCGAAGTTTATGAAAGGTATTCTCTCTCGAAAAGTGAAGCTCGATGACTTAGAGACCATTGCTCTTACAGAGGAATGCAGTGTCGTGCTGAAACAGAAGTTGCCTCCGAAGCTTAAAGATCATGGGAGCTTCACTATTCCTTGCACCATCGGAAACTTGTCGTTCGACAAATGTTTATGTGATTTGGGAGCTAGCATCAATCTGATGCCTTTTTCTGTCTTCAAGAAGTTGGACTTACCTGATCTAAAGCTTACTTATATGTCTTTGCAATTGGCTGATCGTTCTATTACATATCCATGAGGCATTGTGGAGGATGTCTTGGTCAAGGTGGAAAAACTCATCTTTCCTGCTGACTTTGTAATTCTTAATTTCGAGGAGGATAAAAAGATTCCCATAATCTTGGGAAGACCATTCTTGGCTACTGGCCGAACCTTGATTGATGTGCAGAAGGGTGAGCTCACTATGCGAGTACTGTATCAAGACGTGACTTTTAATGTATTCAATGCCATGAAATTCCCTACTGATAATGAGGAGTGTTTAAAAGTGGAATTGGTGGATTCTGTGGTTACTTCAAAACTTGATCAAAGGCTAAGGTCGGATGCCTTAGGGAAGGCCTTGATGGGGAATTCAGATAGTGAAAATGATAAAGGTGATGAGCCATTGCAGTATTTGAATGCTTCTCCTTGGAAGAGAAGGCTAGATATGTCTTTTGAATCTCTTGGAATGTCGGAACTCAAAAATGCTGAGGTTCGTCTCAAGCCTTCTATTGAGGAAGCTCCTACACTCGAGTTTAAACCTTTGGCTGAACATTTGAGGTATGCTTTTTTAGGTGATACATCTACTTTTCCTATTATTATTGCATCTGACCTTTCAGGTAGTGATGAGGAAAAGCTCTTGAGAATTCTAAGAGAGTTCAAATCGGCAAATGGATGGACTATAGCAGATATCAAGTGAATTAGCCCTTCTTATTGTATGCATAAAATTCTGCTAGTGGAAGGAAGTAAGCCGACTGTTGAGCAACAAAGAAGGCTAAATCCAATCATGAAAGAGGTCGTGAAGAACTAAATTCTCAAGTGGCTAGATACAGGGATCATCTATCCTATTTTTTACAGTTCTTGGGTGAGCCCAGTTCAGTGTGTGCCGAAGAAAGGAGGAATCACAGTGGCTGCTAATGAGAAGAATGAGCTCATTCCTACTCGAACAGTCACAGGGTGGAGAATTTGCATGGATTACAGGAATCTGAACAAGGCCACGAGGAAGGATCACTTCCCTCTTCCATTTATTGATCAGATGCTTGACAGGTTGGCTGGGCATGAGTATAATTATCTTCTGGATGGCTATTCATGTTATAATCAGATTTGCATTGCTCCAGAAGACCAGGAAAAGACTACCTTCACTTGTCCATTTGGTACTTTTGCCTTCATAAGAGTTTCTTTTGGGCTGTATGGGGCACCTGCCACATTTCAAAATGTGGAGGTGTTCATGGATGATTTTTCTGTGTTCGGAGATTCTTTCGATAAGTGCTTGCAAAACCTTGGCGCAGTTCTTAAAAGGTGTGTTGAGACCAATCTGGTTCTCAACTGGAAGAAATGTCACTTTATGGTGTAGCAGGGCATCATTATTGGGCACAAGGTCTCTAGTAAAGGTCTTGAGGTGGACAAAGCCAAGGTTGGGGTAATTGAAAACCTTTATCCACCAATTTCTGTTAAGGGGATTCGCAATTTTCTTGGTCATGCGGGTTTTCATCGGCGGTTCATCAAGGACTTCTCTAAAATCTCTAAACCATTGTGCAATCTTCTAGAGAAAGATGTCCCTTTCAAGTTTGATGATGAGTGTCTAGCTGCTTTTGAGAGCTTAAAGAGGAGTTTGATTACGACACCTATCATAACTACACCTGATTGGGATGAGCCTTTTGAAATGATGTACGATGCAAGTGACTATGTATAACACCCTCCAAATCCGGGGTATAGATTTGGGGCATTATTAACAACAATAACCAACTAAACCTGCACAAGCGGAATATAAATATAATAATTACCCTGAACTATCACTACTCAGGATCTTTTAAGGTCTGAATTGAAAACAAGAACCACATACTACACTTTATTACAAACCCAACTAAATAAAACCTGTCTCAAGAACTCTCTTTGTTACAAAACTTTATTCTATCTACAATCTCACTACACAACTTTTATTCAAACTACACAAGACTTTTATTCAACCCAACATTACTACTTATTCTGCTACACCTGATCTGGCAATTCAAAGCTCTCTTCGGGAATAGGAAGGAACACTCTTGGTATAAGAGGTGCCTGCTGCTTGACTCGCTTCTTGACTATGCGGGTCCTGATGGGTTTCATTCTCTACTTTAACTGTAAAACAATAGGAATAACAATAAAAAGGGATGAGCCAAAATTGCTCAACAAGCCTGCAACAATATATATATAGTATAACGAAAGAGAAATGAGTGAACCAATAAGCTGCTGGTTGGAACAACCATCTGAATCTGTATAGGATAGTAATTTGCCAATGCTGGCGAGTACCAAATGAACAAGACTGGAAACAAGAACCAATATATGCACTATAACCTGCTGATCAGTCAGAATATAGTACGGATCTATACCCAACTGCATAGACCCAACCAACATAAGGAGTACTCAGGCAACTATGGCCTATTAAATAATGGTCTGGGTAAAACTCAGTCCGTATAGTAACCATCCAGTCCAAGGCTTAGCATCCGGAACAATCGGAATGCTATTGATATATCCCAACACCAGGATATACCAGAGTATATGTAACAAGGGTAAAGGAATTGAAATATGAACAGGGAATTCAATAAATTGGGTGAATCAAGAATTGAAATGAAATTGAAAACAAGCAATAATAATTGGATAACAGTGTATATGAACAATGATTATCAAAGAGAATTGATACGATAGAAAATAAATATAAATCACTATTCTGAATTTAGAATAGGGGAAAAACTTGCCTTGCGCGTACTTAACCTGGTTTAACTCACCGCCTTCTAACCCTAGCTTGCTCGGCCTTGCTAACACTGAACAGATCATGGAAAGATAGGCGTTTAGATAACTTACTATATACGTGTATCTTGAATTGATAACACGCAACCTTATCGGTCTACCCATGTGTTTCTATCTGACTCGCATATATACACATACATTTATATAGCACATCTATACATAATCACGTAAAGCACGTAGCACATAAAACACATAATCAATTTCTAGACTTATAATTATTTTTAGAATCAATTCTGGACTCTTATCTGCATTACTAGTCTTATATGATTTTATTATAATTTTTCAGGATTTATTCGGCTCAATTATACCCCTACTAGGACCTACGAGCTATCAATTATCACCAAACAACTCTCTTTTCGGAAGAAATTATAACTTACAACTATTTTTATCGGATTCGTCTCATTTTTCTGAGTCTAGGGGTCTTCGTTTCGCTCAAATCGGACTAACGGTTGAATTATTATGAATTAAATAAGATTTAATTAATTAATAATTAATTATAAATAATTAATTATAATTAAACAATCCTTAATTATATTTTTAAATAATTAATTAATAATTATTATATTTTATAATAATTAATCCCTAATTATTAGGAATTATTATTATTTATTACAAATTATTATTACTTCTTCGATCAGATCGATTATTTACAAATAATCAATCGATTTAATTAACCGATACGCTATTTATCGAATAACTACGAGCTACTCTCAATTCCCACATAATTATCGAACTATTCTATTATTATTGCTACTCGTACGATTCGCTCAACAGATAATTACCGATAACTAGTTATACGATACGAATAATTACCACAATATTATTCGAATAACTAACGCTCGAATAATAATTCTAATTATCGAATCATTATTCGCATTATTAACTAATTATTAGATTATTAATCATATTACTTAATTATTTCTAATCTTTATTTATTAATTAATTACCTAATTATTGATTAATTACCCAATTATTAATTAATTAGATAATTAATACATAAATAGATAAATGATTAAATAATTAATTAAATAAATAAATTTGAATTTATAATTTAATAAAATAATTCAAAAATTATTAATACTATTTTTCAGAATTAAAAACTAATTTTTAATTAATTTTTAGAATTATTAAAAACTGATTTTTAATTACTAAAATATAAATAAATAAATAATTTAATCAGAAACACAAAAACAGGAACAGGGGTTGGACTTTTAGGATCAAACCCGGGTCGTTTCCGGGTTGCAAACCGGGTCGTCCCCAACCCAATCGGGTCGGGAAGAACACCGTTCTGCACCCAGAATCCGACACCGGCGGAAATTTCCGGCGAACCAAACGAAGGGCAACCAACACGATTCCAGGCTCGTTCGGCTGCGTTTTTGTTCGATAATCAAGCCCAGCTTCTCCCCTCGTCCACCTCCTTCTTCGTTTCGACGTTCCGACGCCGTAACCACAAGAACAGCCGCCATCGACGGCGGTTCTCCGGCGATACCAAAAACAACACTAACAGACTCAAACCCGGTGTCAATCGACTCCATAATCGACGATCTAAACGCTCGTGGCAACGAAATCATCAAACAACTACCAGAAAGTCAAACCCGAATTCAAGAATTAAACCCGAAATAACAAATCAAAAATCAAACAACAAAAATGGTTACATAATCAAAAACTACGAATCACCAGCTTCAATTTGACTACTTACATGAACGATTTGGACTCCGGAATCACCCTCAAATTCGCGATTGATTCTGCTACTGTTCTTCACAAAACCCTAACCCTAATTCCCTTTTCTGATTTTCTTTTTATTTTCTGATTTTTAAGTATAATTAACTGATTTAATTAATAATTCAGGTATTTATATTTGTGAAAATAATACCCCTAAGTAAAATTAAGGGTCTAATTACACTCCTAATAAAAATATTTGGCCCCAATTTTTATAATTTTTGGGTATTAATATTGAATTTTTAAATATCCAATAAATACAAAATAAATACTAAAAATTCCCAAAAATTGTGAAAATTACAAAAATACAAAGAAAAATGATATATGATAATTTCATGATCATATAAAAATAAAAATAAAATTTTTGTGGGGTTTTTGGTACCCGCAGGGGTCCGGAAAAGTCATTTTTCGCGAAAAAGGTCAATTTGTAAAACGTCTAGGAGTTCAGAATAGCTATATGGTACATTGCATTTTTAATAAAATAGAGTCAATGATTTTGTTTGAAATATGGGCTTTTAAAACATAGTTTTGAGCTGTACAGGTTTTAATATAATATATATAACTGACGATAAAATGCTCAATAAATATCCAAAACATGTTTGGATCAAAACAACCAACACATAACACATAGCAGTTAGGGTTTAACAACTTAACACATTTAATCACATAATAATACACATAATTTAGCATTATCATAATATAATACAAGCGTAATTCCTCGGTCATTGCATTCTCCCCCCCCCTTAACAAGATTTCATCCTCAGAATCACACTATACAAATAACTGAGGATACCTTTCTAACATTTCACTCTCAAGCTCCCAGGTTGATTCTTCAACCACTGGGTTTCTCCACAAGACTCTTACTAATGACACGGACTTATTTCTTAATACCCTCTCTTGCCGATCTAAAATCCTTATCAGCTGCTCTATATACGACAAATCTGCCTGAAGTTCTACTGGTTCATATTCTATTACATGCCTTGTATCAGGATTGTACTTCTTAAGCATAGATACATGAAATACGTTGTGAATGTGCTGCATATAGGGTGGTAGAGCTAACTCGTACGCAACCTTCCCAATTTTCTTCAAAATTTCGAATGGCCCAACATATCGTGGCTTCAATTTCCCTTTATTGCCAAATCTGGTCAATCCTTTCCATGGTGATATTTTGAGCAATACGTGTTCTCCTTCCTGATAGTCTATATCCTTCCTTGTTTGGTCTGCATATCTGCTTTGCCTGTTTTTCGCTGCCTCAATTCGTTTTCGAATAAGTTCAATCTTTTCTTTTGTCTGCCGAATTAATTCTGGACCCAAAATCTTGCGTTCTCCAACTTCATCCCAATGCACTGGTGATCTGCATTTCCTCCCATATAATGCTTCATACGGTGGCATTCCAATACTAGCGTGATAGCTGTTATTATAAGAAAATTCCACTAGGGGTAAATGTTCATCCCAACTACCTTCAAAATCGATCGCACAAACTCGTAGCATGTCTTCAATCGTTTGAATTGTCCTTTCACTTTGACCGTCAGTTTGCGGATCATAGGCTGTACTCATATTCAACTTCGTTCCTAGACATTCTTGGAATTGTCTCCAAAATCTTGAATTGAAACGAGGATCTCGATCCGATACAATCGATACTGGTACTCCATGACGCATCACAATTTCTTTAAGATATAAGTGCACTAACTTGTCCAATGAAAACCTCTCGTTAATTGGAAGAAAATGTGCTGATTTCGTCAATCGATCAACAATAACCCAAATTGCATCGTGATTTGCTTTCGTCCTTGGAAGTCCCACTATGAAATCCATCGCTAGATGTTCCCATTTCCATTCTGGAATGTCTAATGGTTGCAATAACCCACTCGGACGTTGATGTTCTGCTTTAACTCGCTGGCACGTGTAGCATTTACTCACCCATTCTGCTATCTCCTTCTTCATATTCGGCCACCAAAAGTTTTCCTTCAAATCGCGATACATTTTCGTGCTTCCTGGATGAATAGAATACTTCAAATTGTGCGCATCTCGCATAATCTCTTCTTTTAATTCTGCCACGTTAGGGATCCAGATTCTTGACGCAAAACGTAAAATTCCTTCATTATCTTTCTGAGTTGTAATCTCCTCTCCCGTTAAGTTGTCATCTTGACTCATCACTTTATCTTGACGATGGCGAATCTTTTCTAGCAACCCTGGTTGAAAAGTCATAGCGTAGATAGTTCCTGCAGATTCATGGGGAATACGAATCTCGATTTCCAATTTGTCGAATTCTTTAACCAATTCATCACATGAAGTTAACCGATTCAATCTTTCTTTTCTACTCAATGCATCCGCTACAACATTTGCTTTTCCTGGATGATAACTGATTGTAACATCATAATCTTTAATCAATTCCAGCCATCGACATTGTCGCATGTTCAGTTCCTTTTGCGTGAAGATATACTTCAGACTTTTATGATCCGTATAGATTTCGCATTTTTCACCGTACAGATAATGTCTCCAAAACTTCAATGCAAATAAAATTGCTGCCAATTCCAGATCATGCGTAGGATATTTCTGTTCATGAGGTTTAAGTTGTCTCGAAGCATATGCAATGACGTTACCATGTTGCATCAACACACATCCTAGCCCGCGATACGAAGCGTCACTGTAAATAACAAAATTTCCTTGCTCGTCTGGCAGTACTAATACTGGTGCAGTCACCAACCGATTCTTCAACTCTTGAAAACTTTCTTCACACTTACTATTCCATTCAAACTTTTCACTTTGTCGAGTTAACTTGGTCAACGGTGTTGCTATCTTTGCAAAATCTTTGACAAATCTTCGATAATATCCTGCCAATCCTAGGAAACTTCGAACCTCTGTCGGCGTCCTTGGTCTTTCCCAATTCAACACAGCTTTAATCTTTGCTGGATCAACTTGAATGCCTTCTCTACTGGTGATATGCCCTAGAAACTGCACTTCTTTCAACCAAAATTCACATTTTGAAAATTTTGCGTAAAGCTGCTCCTTTCGTAATATCTCCAATGTCGTTCTTAAATGCGCTGCATGTTCTTCTTCTGTCTTTGAGTAGATCAAGATGTCATCAATAAATACAATGATAAACTTATCCAGATACTTCTTGAATACTCGATTCATCAAATCCATAAATGCTGCAGGTGCATTTGTCAATCCAAAAGCCATCACAAGAAATTCGTAATGTCCGTACCTCGTTCTGAACGCTGTCTTAGGAATATCTTCGGCCTTGATCTTTAACTGATGATAGCCTGATCGTAAGTCGATTTTCGAAAACCATGCTGCTCCTTTTAGTTGATCAAATAAATCATCGATGCGAGGTAAAGGATATTTATTCTTGATAGTTAACTTGTTCAGCTCACGATAATCAATACACAGTCGCATACTACCATCCTTCTTTTTCACGAACAATACTGGCGCGCCCCATGGGGATACACTTGGCCTTATGATTCCTTTGTCGAGAAGTTCTTGCAACTGCTTTGCTAATTCCCTTATTTCAACAGGTGCCATTCGATATGGAGCTTTCGAAATTGGTTCAGTCCCTGGCGTCAAGTCAATAGTGAACTCGATTTCTCGATCTGGTGGAAGTCCTGGTAGTTCGTCTGGAAAAACATCAAGAAACTCACAAACTACAGGAATATCTTCAATCTTCGGATTTCCCTTATCAGCATCCCGTATATAGGCTAAGTAAGCTTGACATCCTTGGCGTAACAATCTTCTCGTCTGCATTATTGATAGAAATTTCTGCTTTTGTTTCTCACCTTTAAATATTACCATTTCATTTTCTTCAGTTTGCAATTTCACTCTCTTATTCGCACAATCAATCTAAGCTTATTACTAGATAGCCAATCCATTCCTAGAATAACATCAAACTCCCCTAACCTAAAAGGTATCAAATCAACTGAAAAATGACATCTCCCTATCTCAATATCACAACTCGGGCATACTCTATCTACTGCAACCTGATCATCATTTGCTAATTTTATGACTAACACTTCATCTAACCACTGGATCTCACAATCTATCTTAGAGATAAAATCTTCAGAAATAAAAGATCTAGTAGCTCCTGAATCAATCAATACTAAATAATTTACGGAATTTGCAGGGAGTGTACCTGGAACCACATTCGGACTCTGTACCGCTTCCTTCATTGACATATTGAAAGTCCTTGCTCTGGGCTGATTTTGTTGTGGTAGTGGAGGTGGAGGTAGTGCTAAAACTCTTGGAATACTAGCGGCCATTACAATTCCTCTGCAGTCTCTGGCGATATGTCCTTTTCTCCCATATTGAAAACAAGTAACTTCTGCTTTTCCCATTGGACATTCTCCAGAATAGTGTCCCCTTTGCTTGCACTTAAAACACGTGACATTTGGCTTGTTGCAAATCCCCGTATGCTTTTTACCACACGTTTTGCAATCAGGTATAGGCGGTCGAATAAGCCTTTGCTGAGTTGAGGCAGGAATTCGATTACCCATCCTCTGGTTATTTTGTTCCGGCCTCCTAAAATTTACTTTTCCTCGAGCTTAAAATCCCGGCCTTTTGATGAAACGATTCTGAAAATTTCCTGGTCCTTTCTCTTTTTGAGCTGCTTCACTTTCACCTTCAATAATCATAGCCTTCTGAACAACAGCCGTATAAGTTGTCAGTTCAAACACAGCTACCCTACTACGAATCCATGGTTTCAGTCCTTGCTGGAATCTCTTGGCCCGCTTCTCATCCGTATCTACTTGTTCTGGAACAAATCTTGCCAATTCAGTGAACTTGATCTCATAATCCGCAACCGATAAGTTGTCTTGCTTCAGCTCCAGGAATTTGATCTCCATCTGGTTCTTCATAAAACGAGGAAAATATTTCTCCAAGAAAAGATCAGTGAATCTATCCCAGGTCACCACACCTTCTTCTTCCAAAGCTTTCTTCGATTCCCACCAGTAATTAGCTTCACCTTTCAGAAAGTAGCTAGCAAAATCCGTCTTCTGTTCTTCCTCAACCTTTACCAACGAAAAAGACTTTTCCATCTCTTTCAGCCAAGCTCTCGCTTTTGTAGGATCCGTGGAACCCATAAATTACGGAGGCTTCACTGACTGAAATTGCTTGAAAGTGACCGTGGGTGCTGCTGGTGGTACTTGATGTCCTGGATGAGCGGCTTGCTGTAACATCTGTTGCTGGAACTGCTGTTGTTGCTGCTGCATTTGTTGTTACATCATCAACATCTGCTGTTGTATGAGATTAAACATCTGATCCATCTGGTTATTATTGTTTTGGCCCTCGGTGTTTCCATTTGATGAGTCGGGTTGTGCTTTTCTTTTAGGTGCCATCTTTCTGGTAAATAAACAATGGGTCTTCTTTTATTAACAGTATATTAAACATATATTAAAACAGTCGATTTGGGAAAATAAAACAGCTTATTAAATAACTGAATAAATAAAATAGTATGATGTATTTTTTTTTAAACATAAGGGTACAACATGATCGTAAATAAAACAACATTTGTAAATATGTAATGGTACTGAAATAAATGTAAATGCTTAAATAACTGGAAATAAAATAAAGAAAACGTCTAAAAGATCATCTCATATATATATATAGGTAGAACACCAGCTGCAGGTGTCAGTGCTTGATACAAAAACCTATGATATAATAGTCATACTGCTACTACTATCAGTCAAAGTCAGTAACTATACTCATACAAACTAGTCATACAATACTATGCTGCCTCTATCTACACAATATACATAATACCACACTCATCGATCTGCTAGTCTCAAAATCCTGGTGGCACGTGGCACAACTCCTCCTGCAATGCCTCTAGCACTTCCTCGGTAAGTCCTAATGCTCTGCAATATGCTGTCTCCACACTAAGATCCTGCTGTCTCAAATTAGTAAGCTGCTGAGAACTAATCCGGTGGATCTGATGTAGTCTCTCTCTCAGTATATAATCTGGTCGTAATGCTCTGACAGGACCATCTGCCTGCGTCTCATACAATCCAAGGATCTCTCTACACTGGTTCTGCCATCTAATCCTCTCCTCCCTCTCCTCCTGAAAGCGCTGGTAAGTCACTGTATGATGCTCACGAAGATCAGTGCTGGAATCTCGAGACGGTAATGGTCCATCTACCATGATATCATCCATAAACTCTGGCTGAGGAAATTGATTAACTCCCGGAACAGGTGCATAAATGGCTAATGGGGTAGGGAATAAGACAGGTTGCTCCATAGGTGCATACACTGGCGGCTCTGCCTCTGGCTCCATCTGTGGCATCTCTGGAATCTCGACTGGTGGCATAGGAATATGAGGCTCTAAATCCTCCCACTGCGGAAGATCAACCATGTCAGGAATATCGAACATCGGAAACTCTAAAGGTGGAAAATCTGGTATCTCTGGCTCAAAATATGGAAAATAATCTGCAAAACCTGGTACCTCTGGGGGAAGTGGTATCTCTGGTGCTGGGTCAGGTGGCAATGGTGGAGGTAGTGGCAATGGAGGTAAGATCTGCTCTGACACTGGGGCTAATACCGGTGCATCCACTAGATCTGTCTCGGTCCTCTCCGTTGACGATGATAAAGAAGCCATCTAATATACATAAAAATAATAACATAAAAACAATCAAATCATAATTCCTAAAACTCATAACTTCTAATCACATAAACAAACAATCATAACACTCTTACTTCTATCCTATCTCATTTTCCTATCTTATCTTAGCCCTAACGTTCTTGTTTTCAAAGGTCAAACCTAAGCTCTGATGCCAACTATAACACCCTCCAAATCCGGGGTATAGATTTGAGGCATTATTAACAACAATAACCAACTAAACCTGCACAAGTGGAATATAAATATAATAATTACCCCGAACTCTCACTACTCAAGATCTTTTAAGGTCTGAGTTGAAAACAAGAACCACATACTACACTTTATTACAAACCCAACTAAATAAAACCTGTCTCAAGAACTCTCTTTGTTACAAAACTTTATTCTATCTACAATCTCACTACACAACTTTTATTCAAACTACACAAGACTTTTATTCAACCCAACATTACTACTTATTCTGCTACACCTGATCTGGCAATTCAAAGCTCTCTTCGGGAATAGGAAGGAACACTCTTGGTATAAGAGGTGCCTGCTGCTTGACTCGCTTCTTGACTATGCGGGTCCTGATGGGTTTCATTCTCTACTTTAACTGTAAAACAATAGGAATAACAATAAAAAGGGATGAGCCAAAATTGCTCAACAAGCCTGCAACAATATATATATATAGTATAAAGAAAGAGAAATGAGTGAACCAATAAGCTGCTGGTTGGAACAACCATCTGCATCTGTATAGGATAGTAATTTTCCAATGCTGGCGAGTACCAAATGAACAAGACTGGAAACAAGAACCAACATATGCACTATAACCTGCTGATCAGTCAGAATATAGTGCGGATCTATACCCAACTGCATAGACCCAACCAACATAAGGAGTACTCAGGCAACTATGGCCTATTAAATAATGGTCTGGGTAAAACCCAGTCCGTATAGTAACCATCCAGTCCAATGCTTAGCATCCGGAATAATCGGAATGCTATTGATATATCCCAACACCAGGATATACCAAAGTATATGTAACAAGGGTAAAGGAATTGAAATATGAACAGGGAATTCAATAAATTGGGTGAATCAAGAATTGAAATGAAATTGGAAACAAGCAATAATAATTGGATAACAGTGTATATGAACAATGATTATCAAAGAGAATTGATACGATAGAAAAGAAATATAAATCACTATTCTGAATTTAGAATAGGGGAAAAACATGCCTTGCGCGTACTTAACCTGGTTTAACTCACCGCCTTCCAACCCTAGCTTGCTCGGCCTTGCTAACACTGAACAAATTATGGAAAGATAGGCGTTTAGATAACTTACTATATACGTGTATCTTGAATTGATAACACGCAACCTTATCGGTCTACCCATGCGTTTCTATCTGACTCGCATATATACATATACATTTATATAACACATCTATTCACATAATCACGTAAAGCACGTAGCACATAAAGCACATAATCAATTTCTAGACTTATAATTATTTTTAGAATTAATTCTAGACTCATATCTGCATTACTAGTCTTATATGATTTTATTATAATTTTTCAGGATTTATTCGGCTCAATTATACCCCTACTAGGACCTACGAGCTATCAATTATCACCAAACCACTCTCTTTTCGGAAGAAATTATAATTTACAACTATTTTTATTGGATTCGTCTCATTTTTCAGAGTCTAGGGGTCTTCGTTTCGCTCAAATCGGACTAACGGTTGAATTATTATGAATTAAACAAGATTTAATTAATTAATAATTAATTATAAATAATTAATTATAATTAAACAATCCTTAATTATATTTTTAAATAATTAATTAATAATTATTATATTTTAAAATAATTAATCCCTAATTATTAGGAATTATTATTATTTATTACAAATTATTATTACTTCTTCGATCAGATCGATTATTTACAAATAATCAATCGATTTAATTAACCGATACGCTATTTATCGAATAACTACGAATTACTCGAATTATAAACCACCTTAACGAGTAATCACTCGTATGAGCTACTCGCAATTCCCACATAATTATCGAACTATTCTATTATTATTGCTACTCGTACGATTCGCTAAACAGATAATTACCGATAACTAGTTATACGATACGAATAATTACCACAATATTATTGTAATAACTAACGCTCGAATAATAATTCTAATTATCGAATCATTATTCGCATTATTAACTAATTATTAGATTGTTAATCATATTACTTAATTATTTCTAATCTTTATTTATTAATTAATTACCTAATTATTGATTAATTACCCAATTATTAATTAATTAGATAATTAATACATAAATAGATAAATGATTAAATAAATAATTAAATAAATAAATTCGAATTTATAATTTAATAAAATAATTCAGAAATTATTAATACTATTTTTCAGAATTAAAAACTAATTTTTAATTAATTTTTAGAATTATTAAAAACTGATTTTTAATTACTAAAATATAAATAAATAAATAATTTAATCAGAAACACAAAAACAGGAACAGGGGTTGGACTTTTAGGATCAAACCCGGGTCGTTTCCGGGTTGCAAACCGGGTCATCCGCAACCCAATCGGGTCGGGAAGAACACCGCCCTGCACCCAGAATCCGACACCGGCGGAAATTTTCGGCGAACCAAACGAAGGGCAACCAACACGATTCCAGGCTCGTTCGGCTGCGTTTTTGTTCGATAATCAAGCCCAGCTTCTCCCCTCGTCCACCTCCTTCTTCGTTTCGACGTCCCGACGCCGCAACCACAAGAATAGCCGCCATCGACGGCGGTTCTCCGGCGATACCAAAAACAACACAAACAGACTCAAACCCGGTGTCAATCGACTCCAAAATCGACAATCTAAACGCTCGTGGCAACGAAATCATCAAACAACTACCAGAAAGTCAAACCCGAATTCAAGAATTAAACCCGAAATAACAAATCAAAAATCAAGAAATCAAACAACAAAAACGGTTACATAATCATAAACTACGAATCACCAGCTTCAATTTGACTACTGATAGGGATAAATAAATTATGTTTGTATAATTAAATACTGCATTAATTGTACAAACTGTGGGCTGCCAGGCCCAATAAAAAGATATATGATACTCAGACCAGAAAGGTTAAGCCTGATGGACCAGATCAGGCCTGATGGAATAAAAAAGGCCCAAAAGCCCTGATTATTAATTAATTTCGTAATTAATTAATAAGGGACAAATCAGATGTTGAAAAGAGTCCCGATAAGGATATAAATCCTTGGAGATTAGCCTCAAGGGGACCTAGAAGGATAAGGAATCAGTTTCCTACTATCTAGGACTCCAAAGTCCATTCTAATTATGAGACTTGCCCACCAAGTCTCCTATACCAAGTCCAATTCAAGGACTCCCAACATTTATATAAGGGGTCTCACCCCCACCAATCAGAACTACGTTTTTTGGCTTGATTCTCTAATTCACAGAGATACGTAGGCATCTCGTAAAGGCAGATTAAGTCACGAAACACGAGAGCAGCCATTAAAGGCCTTGAGCTCCCGAATCTTAGTATTAAATACAGCAAGTAATACCTTGGTTTTTTATCCATAACATTTGGCGCCGTCTGTGGGAATACACGGAACAACAACCATGGCGAGAACACGGAGAGCAACCAGCACTCTAGAGGAGGGAACACCATCAGGGACAACCCAGGTGATTTCATCAACCGTGGAGGTTCCTCCCCATTCAACTTATGCATCTACTCAGGGGGAAGCCCAGACAGGGGCAACTCAACCTCAGCCACAAGGGACAACTCCCCCGACTATTCAAGGTACGAATCCTCAAGTTCAACAAGTACATATACCTGTGAATTCTCGACCCGTCGGGTATGAATATTCAACTGTTGTTACTACTAACCCCCCTTATGGGATGCCCCTTCACCCTGAGGTTGGAGGAAGCGGATATGCTGGGCGAAGTGAAGCACGAGGGCGGTCGCCCCCCTATATACGAGGTTTGGATCCTATCCCTGAGGATCGGGAATTTTCTGGTCCATACACTGAGAGAGACTCCGAATCTTCGGATGATGAAGTGGCCCCGAGGAGGAGGCGTCCTGGAAAAGAGCCAATGGCCGATGGAAGGCAACGCCCCCAAAGCACCCCAGGGGCGAATCCCCAAGAAGTGCAGGAAAAGATCAGGGCTCATGAGGCTGAAATCCAAAGGCTGAGGCGTGACTTGGAGGCTCACCAAGCCACCAGAACCCACATACCACCTAGGGGGAGAAATCCTCCTCCTATCATAGACCTGGATGGTCCGGTAAGAAGAAGGGCTGCTGTCCCAAGAACTGATCCAAGCAATCTCCTTCCCCTTGGAGATCCTGATGATCCAACTCCACCCTTCACAGAAGAGATAATGAATGCCCATATCTCAAGGAAATTCAAGATGCCCACTATCAAAGCCTATGATGGCACGGGAGACCCCGCTAATCATGTTAGGACATTCTCTAATGCACTGCTGCTGCAACCCGTGAATGATGCTATAAAATGTCGGGCCTTTCCTCAAACCCTGTCGGGTATGGCTCAAAGATGGTACAGTCGCCTACCCCCGAATTCTATTGGATCATTCAGAGAATTAAGTCAGGCTTTTATTAAGCAATTCATCAGTGGAAGAGTCCATGAGAAAAGTTCAGCATCTCTTATGAGTCTTGTGCAGGGAGCTAAGGAATCCTTAAGAGATTACCTGAATCGTTTTACAAAGGAGGCTTTAAAAGTCCCAGACCTTGATGATAAGGTAGCCATGATAGCACTACAACAAGGAACTAGGGATGAGTTTTTTAAGATGTCTTTGGCCAAACGACCCCCTGAGAGCATGTTGCAGCTCCAAGAGAGGGCAGGGAAGTATATCAAGGTTGAAGAAAGTATGAGGAAGACCGTAGTAAGTAATGAGCCCACTGGAGGCAAGAAACGAAAAACTGATTTGGAGTATATCGCTAAGGACAAATATCCTAGAACCGAACAAAACCCTGATTCAACCCCCAAGAAGGGAGGACCTGGGCAAAAGTTCACTGAATACGCTAAGCTGAATGCTCCCAGAAGTCAGATTTTGATGGAGATTGAGAAAGATAGAGATATTCGCTGGCCTAAGCCCTTGAAGGCTGATCCCGCCAAGCTAGATAAGGGCAAGTATTGCAGGTTTCACAAAGATGTTGGCCATGACACCGATGAGTGTAGGCAGTTGAAAGATGAAATTGAGTTTTTGATTCGAAAAGGAAGATTGAACAAGTATACTGGAGATGGAGGGGACAGAAATAATAATGGAAGGAAGAACTTTGAAGATCGTAGGAGGGACCAAGATGATCAGGGGCGGAATCCCCAACCTAGAGGACCAGTTATAAACACCATTTATGGAGGGCCGAGACCTCGAGGGCCTGTGATAAACACGATCTTTGGAGGTCCAACTGCTGCTGGATTGTCCAAAAATTCCAGAAAGGCATATACTAGAGAGGTTATGCATATTGTCGGAGAAGCCCCGAAGAGGGCCAGGACAGAAGTAACATTGGCTTTTGATGATTCCGACCTAGAGGGTGTGAAGTTTCCTCATGACGACCCGCTGGTCATAACGCCGATAATAGGAAATAGCCCGGTTAAGAGGGTCCTTGTGGATAATGGTGCTTCTGTGGATATCTTGCTTCACGACACCTTTCTAAGGATGGGGTATAACGACTCCCAGTTGACACCAACCGACATGCCGATATATGGATTTGCTGGAGTGGAATGTCCTGTGGAAGGGATAATTAAATTGCCAACCACCATAGGTACGGAGCCAAGGCAAGCGACTCAGATGCTGGATTTCGTGGTGGTAAAGGCTAGTTCAACTTATAATGCTATCATGGGGAGGACAGGGATACATGCCTTCAAGGCAGTCCCCTCTTCCTACCATTCAGTCATGAAGTTTCCCACCCGAAACGGGATTGGAGAAGAGAGAGGAGATCAAAAAATGGCTAGAAGCTGTTATGTGGCCTCTTTGAGGGCAGATGGAGTCGGGGGGCAGGTTCTTCCTATTGAAGATATGGATGTTCGAGAAAATGATGAGAATAGAGGAAGGCCAGCAGAAGAATTGGTTTCGGTTCCTTTAGATCCCAAGAATCCTGAGAGGATGACTTTCATTGGAGCCACATTAGAGGAGCCCCTTAGAGGGAAGTTAGTGAAATTTTTACAAGAAAATAGTGATGTGTTTGCATGGTCAGCAGCTGATATGCCAGGCATAGACCCGGAGTTAATTACTCACAAGTTAAACGTGGATCCAAGCCGGAAGACAGTGAAACAAAAGAAAAGAAATTTTGCCCCGGAAAGACAAGAGGCTATAAAGCAGGAAGTGGAAAAGCTCTTAGAGGCTGGTTTCATTGAGGAGATTCAATTTCCGGAGTGGTTAGCAAACCCTGTAATGGTGAAGAAGGCTAATGGAAAGTGGAGGATGTGTATAGACTTCACCGATCTGAATGATGCATGCCCCAAAGACTGTTTTCCGCTGCCCAGAATTGATACTTTGATTGATGCCACCGCTGGACATGAGATGCTGAGTTTCATGGATGGGTTTAGCGGATACAACCAGATCAAAATGCATAAGAATGACATTCCAAAGGTATCATTTATCACTGACTTTGGTGTTTATTGTTATCTTGTTATGGCGTTTGGTCTCAAGAATGCAGGAGCCACCTATCAAAGGTTGGTGAATAGAATTTTTAAGGATCTTATTGGTAAGACTATGGAAGTCTATGTTGATGACATGTTAGTCAAGAGTCTAGTAAAGACTGATCATATAGCCCATTTAAGGGAAGCTTTTGAGGTCCTGAGGTACCACAAGATGATGTTGAATCCGACGAAGTGTGCTTTCGGCGTAGGATCTGGAAAGTTCTTGGGATTGATGGTCTCGAAGAGGGGAATTGAGGCAAATCCCGATAAAATAAAGGCGATCCTGGACATGGAACCCCCCAAAACTGTCAAGGATGTTCAGAAGCTCACAGGAAGGGTTGCTGCGTTAGGACGATTCATCTCCAAGTCAGGAGACAAGTGCTTGTCATTTTTCAAGTCACTAAAGAACATCAAAGACTTTGTATGGAATGAGGAAAATCAGAAGGCATTTGAAGAGTTAAAGAAGTATATGGGCCAGGCCCCGTTGTTGGCCAAGCCAGTTCTGAATGAAGTTTTATTTTTGTACTTGGCTGTTTCAGAGAGCGCCTTGAGCGCCGTGTTGGTTAAGGAGGAACTGAAAGTCCAGAAACCCGTATACTATGTCAGCAAAATTTTGCATGGTGCTGAGTTGAATTATTCAGCCATTGAGAAATTCGCTTTAGCCTTGGTAATGGCTTCAAGAAAGCTGCGTCCTTATTTTCAAGCTCACCAAATTGAAGTGCTAACAAATCAGCCACTGAGAAATATCATTCACAGTCCCAAGGCAAGTGGGAGACTGATTAAGTGGGCAATAGAGTTGGGAGAGTTCGATCTCAAGTATAAGCCACGTACGGCCATAAAAGCCCAGGCACTAGCTGACTTCCTGGTGGAATGTACCATACCCAACCAAGAAGTCGGGGGGCAGGAAGATACCATACCTCAAGACAAGGGAGTCGACAATGGGGACAAGGAGAAAGAATATTGGGTTCTCTATTTTGATGGAGCATCAAAAACAAATTCCAGTGGAGCAGGGTTGGTTTTGCAAAGCCCTGATGGATTCTTAATTGAGTATGCCATGAAGCTAGACTTCCCAACCACAAACAATGAGGCAGAGTATGAAGCCCTGATTGCTGGCCTTGGTCTAGCTGGGACACTTAGAGTCAAAAACTTAAAGGTCCGTGGAGACTCGAAGCTGATCATATCCCAGGTAAAGGGAGAATTTGAGGCAAGGGATGATACGATGGCTAAGTATGTTCGCCTAGTAAGGGCTGTGATGACCCAATTTAATGAATGCCATGTTGAACACATTCCAAGGGAAGAAAATGCTAAAGCAGATGCGCTATCAAAGTTTGCTTCATCTGAGATTGAAGAAAGTTCAGGAAGTGTGTACTTCCGTGTTTTGAAAACACGAAGCATAGATGTTAAGCTTGTGGCTCCCGTAGGCTTGGGGACGTCATGGATTGATCCCATCAAGGCTCACATTCAAACCGGTTGGTTGCCAAGCGATGCAATTGAGGCACGGAAGTTAACTGTTCGAGCACTAAGGTACTCTTTGATAGAGGGGATTCTATATAAAAGATCTTTCGTGGTTCCTTACCTGAGGTGTCTCAGGCCCGATGAGGCACGCTTAGCTCTTGAAGAAGTGCATGGAGGTATTTGTGGGCAACACTTGGGGGGCAGGGCCTTGGCTCATAAGATAACTCGTTTAGGCTTCTATTGGCCAGAAATGATGGCTGATGCCAAAGAATATGTGAAGAAGTGTGATCGCTGTCAGAAGCATGCACCAGTTGTTAGACAACCCCCCGAGATGCTGACCTCTATCAACTCGCCTATTCCCTTTGCCATGTGGGGAATGGATATTCTAGGACCTTTTCCTATGGCCACGGCACAAAGGAAATTTCTGATTGTAGCCATTGATTATTTCACCAAGTGGATCGAAGCCAAACCCTTGGCCCAAATCACAACTAAGCAGGTTGCACAATTCCTGTGGGAAAACATTATGTGCCGATATGGAATTCCCCGTATCCTCGTCACTGACAATGGAACACAATTCAACAATGAGGAATTCAAGAAGTATTGTGAAGAAAATGAAATTGAGTTACGATTCACCTCTGTGGCTCACCCGCAAGCCAATGGGCAAGCAGAGGTAGCAAATCGGATAATCCTGGATGGACTAAAAAAGAGGATCGAGAAGTCAAGAAATAATTGGGTGGATGAGATACTTCCAATATTATGGGCCTATAGGACCACCTGTAGAGTCACGACAGGAGCAACTCCTTTCATGTTGGCATATGGGGCAGAAGCAGTAGTTCCCGTGGAGATATCGCATTCCTCTCCAAGGATTCAGACTTTCAATGCTGTAGAAAATGAGGAAGGGCAGAGGTTAGCCCTGGATTTAATTGATGAAGTGCGAGATGAGGCACATGCAAAGATAGTAGAATATCAGAAAAAGGCTTCATTCTATTACAACCTAAGGGTTAAAGAGAGATTTTTTAAACAAGGAGATCTAGTCTTGAGAAAAATAGAGGCTTCTGGTGTTGGACAGAAAGGAAAGCTTGCCCCAAATTGGGAAGGGCCGTACAGAGTCAAGAGCGTTCAGGGTAGAGGAACCTACAAGCTGGAAACTATGGAAGGTTTTGAAGTCCCGAGGACCTGGCACGCACAAAACCTGAAGGTTTACTATGTGTAAGATTGGAGAAGTATGATTCTCACTTGTCATTGACAAGTAGGTTTAAAAGCACCTTGAAGCTTTGCTTGCATAGGATTTTATATTCCAGTAGAATTTACATTGTCTAGTTATTGTTGATTAGGGTCGAACCCATGCTATGTAAGGTTTTGGAAAACCAGACTTCATATTAAAGAGTTTGAAATTATTTCTATCTAAGGATGTTTAAGGTTCAAATGCATATTAAGATGGTAAAGATAAAACAGAAAAAGGCAAGAAAAGCAACGTATAAAACATAACCCCGAAGGGTAACAAGTTCTGATACAAATAAAGTTCAAAAAGAAGATATACAAAAAGCTAGGCCTTGGAAGGATGAGATTCCTCAGAACCACTATCCGAAGTCTCTTCGGAAGTTTCAGTCGTTTCTTCGGACGTCTCGGTCGTCCCCTCCGAAGTCCCTGTAGAAGTTCCCTCGGCAGAAGATGATGGCTGTTGAGGCGCTGCTTTGGGAGATTCTTCCACCCTGGCCTTCTTAGCAACAGGCTCGAATTCCTCCTCGGGGGAATCTTCCTCCTCTCCATCCTTGATCATACCAGCAAGCTTTTCAGTAACACCTCCAAGCTCTGGAACCCGTACTGGGCAAGGAAAGGGCAACTGCTCAAGGACCTCGGGAAACTCATCCTGGATGGCCTCCACAGCAGCGTCCCAGCCTTCCTTATAGCTAACAGGATGAAGAAGGGCGTCATGCTCCACCATCAAGTCTTTGAATTCTTGAGTGTCCATCCAGCCATCAAAGGCTTTTTCCTTCTGCGCCTTCAAGATGACGTTCTCAGCCCGGGCCGTCTCCAGGTCAGAAGTGGAAGAGGCCAATTGAGCTTCAAGGGCCTCAATTTTTTGATTGGCCTCCTCCAACTTCTTGTTGGCATCTTCCAGGCCAACCTTCCAAGCCTTGGCTTGGTGAATAGCCCCTTGAAAATGGGCGTTAGCCTGCAGGAGAAAACAGCAAAGGTTTAGAAAAGAAAGAAAAGAGAATTGTAAAAAGCATAAGTAAAGTACATACCGTCGCCAGAGCTTGGGCTCCAAACAGCTCATTCCCCTCCAAGTCCTGTTGGAGGACAAAATCTTGATAATCCACCGGGGAAATGGAATGCTTAGACCATTCCTTGGACAGGGCCGTGCTGCCCACAATTGAGTCCTTGCCCCGGATCCCCCAAGCAGGTTGAAAGTAGGCACCTGGCCTCTGCTTGGTGCGCAGAACTTGGCTGGGGCCTTCCTCATCTGGCTCCGTCGCCTGAAGAAGGAACTCCGGGAAGCGGTCACCCAGTCGAGGGTCCTTAAAGATCTTCCCGGCCCTCTTCATCCTGGTTGTCTCCAGGTCCTTCGGCTTGGTAGCCTCCTCAATCTTCTCAGCCACTGCGAGAAACAAAGTCGGTTGAAAATCAATGAAATAAAAGTGCAGGAAATAAAGGAGATAAGAAAGGGAACTTACTTTTCTTATTAACGGGCGAAAGGCCGCGTTCTACCAGGACGGTCTCCCGGATAAGGTCCCAACAATGGGAAGTGCCGTTGTCTTGCGTAAGGAGGTTGAAACCTCTAGCTTCCTCCTCAGACAAAGTTATGTCATTCGGGCTCCCGTCCACGGCCAGCCCAAAGGATGATCGAAACAGGGAGCCCCAATCTCCACCTTCCCAAATAACAAACAAAAAATCTTTCTTCCACCCCAAGTTGTTGTCAGGGATGGACTTCCCATTTACGATATGGGGGATAGTGGGGCGCTGGTTGATAGAAACCCAACCCGGACTTTTATCTGGGCTGTTTTTAAATTGGAAAATCTTCCTGAAGACAGCAACAGATGTGGGGACGTTGTGCTTGGCGCATTGGGACAGATAACACAGAATCAACCTCCAGGAATTAGGGGGAAGTTGGCAAGGGCTGATGCCCACATCAGCCAGTAGCAAAGTAATGAATGGATGAAAAGGGAGTCTAATACCTGCCCTCAGAGTATCCCTATAGACGCATAGCGCGTCCTTCTTCCACTGACAGGCCCTGTCGGCCGGACCCGCAAGAACCAGCTTAAAAGGCTCCTTGATTTTGAAGCAGCTGCTCAACTTTTCCAGCTCCTTGGGATCCCGTAAAGCACTGATATGATCGTGCGCGTCCAGATGCGCATCAGACGGATACTCGTCCCCTCGAGTGTTGATCATGTCGATTAAGGAAGTATACCTCGATCGAATAGGAAAATCATTGGACTTTCTAGCCACGTTCATCTTGGCCAAACGAGTCATTCTTTTGTCAGCCATCTGAAAAAAAGTATGAGGCACGTAAATAGGCTATCTTAAAATGGCACACAATGGAAAAATAATGAAAAGCAAAGGGAGGAATCTTACCTGAAGAAGCACTCCTGAAAAAAGGCTTTGAGCTCCGACTTGCTGTTATTCCTCTGAGAATCTTAGCAGGAAGATGAAGAAGAAAACAAAGAAATGAGAAAGTGAGGAGTAATAGCCTTTCCTCATTCCTTTATATAAGAGGAAAAGGAAGTTGAAGGGACGAAAAGCCCATTGAGGACAAAAGCCCATAAGAAAAAGCCCAGAAAAAAGAATATTCCAGAATATTCCAAGGAATTCTAGAGCATTCTTAACAGGGTGTATTAAGCCCAGATCAATAGAAGAGGCCCAATAAGATTTGGAAAAGCCCAATAATAGAGGCTCAGAAAAATTTAAATAAGGCCCAACAAAAAGGCTAGGCCCAAATCCAATTAGGATTTGGAAAATACAATACCCTAAATTAAAGCTAAATAAAGAAGGCTAGTGGAAGACCAGAATCCAGGTCGAAATCCAGGTCGTGAATCCTGCCCGAAATCTTTCGAGCAGACACCCGAAAATAGCGGGTAAAAAAGACCAGAATCCAGGTCGAAATCCAGGTCGTGAATCCTGCCCGAAATCTTTCGAGCAGACACCCGAAAATAGCGGGCAAAAAAGACCAGAATCCAGGTCGAATTCCAGGTCGT
Organism: Apium graveolens; assembly: GCF_009905375.1. Taxonomy (NCBI): domain Eukaryota; kingdom Viridiplantae; phylum Streptophyta; class Magnoliopsida; order Apiales; family Apiaceae; genus Apium; species Apium graveolens. The sequence continues at coordinate 58,183,943 of NC_133648.1, read as the reverse complement.
GAATCCTGCCCGAAATCTTTCGAGCAGACACCCGAAAATAGCTGGAATAAAGGAACTGAATTGAGGTCGAAGTTTCGACCAGGAATGAGGTCGAATAAAACCAAGCATCTTTCAAAAAATAGGGATTAAAAACCCAGGTCGAAGTTCGACTAGGATCCTGGTCGAATTCCAGGTCGTGGATCCTAGTCGAAATCCTTCGACCAGGAAGCAAGAAAACCAAAGAATTTTCGAACAGGATTCAGGTCGAAATATCGACTAGAATCCTAGTCGAAATCCTAGTCGATAGGCTCATAAAATAAAAAAAAAAGGGGGTTGAATTTTCGACCTCGATCCAGTTCGAATTTTCGACTAGGATCCTGGTCGAATTCCAGGTCCTAGATCCAGGTCAAAATTTCGACTAGGATCCTGGTCGAATTCCAGGTCGTGGATCCTAGTCGAATTCCTTCGACCAGGATGACAAGGCTGGCCCCATTTTTCGACGAGGATCCTGGTCGAAATTTCGACCTGGATCCTGGTCGAAAAAAGGGCTGGAAATTTGAAAATTCCAGAAAATAAGGAAAAATTAGGGAAAATTCCAGAAAATAAGGAAAAATCCCAGAAAATTCCAGAAAATTAGGAAAAATTCCAGAAAATAAGGAAAAATCCCAGAAAATTCCAGAAAATTAGGGAAAATTCCAGAAAATTAGGGAAAAATTCCAGAAAATTAGGGAAAATCCCAGAAAATTAGGGAAAAATTCCAGAAAATAAGGGAAAAATCCCGGAAATAAGGGAAAAATTCCTGGAAATTAAGATAATTCCTGAATAAAAGGAAAAATTCGTTGTAAATGTGTAGGTCGCTCCACACTTTACGGAAAAACGAGACCCTGTAAGGGAACCAATAGACTTAACTTCTGCGAAACCTAATCAATGTTTCCCAAAAGTTGGGGGGCAAATGATAGGGATAAATAAATTATGTTTATATAATTAAATACTGCATTAATTGTACAAACTGTGGGCTGCCAGGCCCAATAAAAAGATATATGATACTCAGACCAGAAAGGTTAAGCCTGATGGACCAGATCAGGCCTGATGGAATAAAAAAGGCCCAAAAGCCCTGATTATTAATTAATTTCGTAATTAATTAATAAGGGACAAATCAGATGTTGAAAAGAGTCCCGATAAGGATATAAATCCTTGGAGATTAGCCTCAAGGGGACCTAGAAGGATAAGGAATCAGTTTCCTACTATCTAGGACTCCAAAGTCCATTCTAATTATGAGACTTGCCCACCAAGTCTCCTATACCAAGTCCAATTCAAGGACTCCCAACATTTATATAAGGGGTCTCACCCCCACCAATCAGAACTACGTTTTTTGGCTTGATTCTCTAATTCACAGAGATACGTAGGCATCTCGTAAAGGCAGATTAAGTCACGAAACACGAGAGCAGCCATTAAAGGCCTTGAGCTCCCGAATCTTAGTATTAAATACAGCAAGTAATACCTTGGTTTTTTATCCATAACAACTACTTACATGAACGATTTGGACTCCGGAATCACCCTCAAATTCGTGATTGATTCTGCTGCTGTTCTTCACAAAACCCTAACCCTAATTCCCTTTTCTGATTTTCTTTTTATTTTCTAATTTTTAAGTATAATTAACTGATTTAATTAATAATAATTCAGGTATTTATATTTATGAAAATAATACCCCTAAGTAAAATTAAGGGTCTAATTACACTCCTAATAAAAATATTTGGCCCCAATTTTTATAATTTTTGGGTATTAATATTGAATTTTTAAATATCCAATAAATACAAAATAAATACTAAAAATTCCTAAAAATTGTGAAAATTACAAAAATACAAAGAAAAATGATATATGATAATTTCATGATCATATAAAAATAAAAATATAATTTTTGTGGGGTTTTTGGTACCCGAAGGGGTCCGGAAAAGTCGTTTTTCGCGAAAAAGGTCAATTTGTAAAACGTCTAGGGGTTCAGAATAGCGATATGGTATAGGGCATTTTTAATAAAATAGAGCCAATGATTTTGTTTGAAATATGGTCTTTTAAAACATAGTTTTGAGCTGTACAGGTTTTAATATAATATATATAACTGACGATAAAACGCTCAATAAATATCCAAAACACGTTTGGATCAAAACAACCAACACAAAACATATAGCAGTTAGGGTTTAACAACTTAACACATTTAATCACATAATAATACACATAATTTAGCATTATCATAATATAATACAAGCGTAATTCCTCGGTCGTTACACTATGCAGTTGGAGCAGTTCTTTGGCAAAGGAAGAACAATATATTTCATGTGGTCTACTATGCTAGTAATACCATCAGTGGTGCTCAACTGAACTATATTACGACTGAGAAGGAACTCTTAGCCATTGTCTACGGTTTTGAGAAGTTTCGATCTTATTTGCTTGGGACGAAGATGACAGTTTTCACTGATCATGCCGTGATTCGCTATCTCGTCTCGAAGAAGGACTCGAAGCCTAGACTGATTCGATGGGTTCTTTTACTTCAGGAGTTTGAGTTAGAGATCAAGGACATAAAAGGTACTGAGAACCAAGTTGCTGATCATCTCTCTCGTTTAGAAGATCCAAGTACGACTTCAAAGGATAAAACATTGATAAATGAGTCTTTTCCCGATGAGCAATTATTTGGGGTGCAAGAAGAGGAACCGTGGTTCGCAGATATTATGAACTATCTTGTGAGCAACATTATGCCTTCATACTTGTATTCTGCTCAAAGGAAGAAGTTTCTTCACGATATGTGGGATGAGCCATTTTGTTTTGGTAAGGAGCTGACCAAATCATTAGGAAATGTATTCCGTACAGGGAGACGGAGGGTATCTTGTGAGACTATCATTCAACTATTTATGGAGGCCACTATGGTGGAGAAAAGATAGCAGCTCATATCCTTCAAGCAGGATTCTTCTGTCCTACATTGTTTAAGGATGCGCATCAATACATTTTGACGTGTGATCGCTGCCAGCGTGTTGGTAATATGTCCAAGAGGGATGAGATGCCTCTTAATGTGCTTCTCGAGGTTGAGGTCTTAGATGTTTGGGGAATTGACTTCATGGGGTCATTTGTCTCATCTTGCAATAATTAGTATATCTTGTTGGCGGTTGATTATATCTCAAAATGGGTGGAAGTTAAAGCTTTGTCGATGAATGATGTGAAGGTAGGGCTTAATTTTCTTCAAAAGCAGATATTCACAAGATTTGGGACTCCAAGAGTCATAATCAGTGATGAGGGATCGTATTTCTGCAATCGCAAGTTCACTGTTATGATGCAAAGATATAATGTGAATCATCACATTGCTATAGCCTACCATCCTCAGACTAATGGTCAAGCTGAGGTATCCAATAGAGAGATCAAGCAAATTCTGGAGAAAGTTGTATGTCCATCGAAGAAGGATTGGCCTTTGAAGTTGGATGAAGCTGTTTGGGCATATCGAACAACATTCATGACTCCACTAGGCATGTCTCTGTTTCAATTAGTTTATGGTAAAGGATGTCATTTGCCTGTGGAGTTAGAGCAAAAGGCATATTAGGCTTTGAAGAAATTGAACCTTGATATGGATGCAGCTGGTAAGAAAAGGAAGCTTCAATTAAATGAACTCGATGAGTTTCGACTTCAAGCATATGAGAACAACAAAATGTATAAGGAGAAAGTCAAGAGGTGGCACGATAGGGGTCTAGTGCTCAAATCATTTGTGTCGGGGCAACAAGTTCTTTTGTTCAGCTCTCGTCTCCGTCTTTTTCCTGGGAAATTAAAGTCGAGATGGTCAGGGCCGTTTGTTATCAAAACTGTGTTTTCATATGGAGCGGTGGAGATTTTTGAGAATGATCCATGCCAAGAATTCAAGGTGAATGAACGGCTTTTGAAGCATTACTATGGAAATACAATAAATCGTGAGGTGGTTAGTGCCGTTTTATTGTCCACTTGATCTCGGAATTCTACATCAAGCTAGCGACGTAAACCAAGTGCTTCTTGGGAGGCAACCGAAGCTTGTTGTATATTAGTAGAAGATATAAGGAAGAAAAAAACAAGAAGAAAACACAAAAAATCAGAAAAGCGGAAAAAAATAGGGGATTTTTGACAGAAGCACGGCGCCGCGACCCGCGCTGGAATAGCAGTAACATTGCATGCCCGCGCTACCAGGCGGGGCGGCCGTGCTGACTCTCTCTACCCGAAATTTTTTTACAAAATTGGAAAAATCAAAACACAAACACTACATCATCCGAATTTTACTATTCCACTAACCTAATTCCTTCCCCTAATCAATTTCTAACACTCCCCATTACCCCCACTAACCCACAATCACAACCCACCTATTATTCCTATTCTCTATATATACATACAATTCCATACATCCATCTCCAGAATATTCATATTCTTAAACCTAAATCTCTCAATACACTCTATTATTCTCACTTAATCAATCTCAATGGCATCCAAAAGAGCCCGCACTTATGTTAGCAACAACACTAGTCCCACTACTGCCGATTCATCGAGTGTTGAGGGAACGAGACCTAGGTTTGTGACTCCGGAGGTGAAAATGAAGTATACGAGGTTGTTTTCGAAGCCGATAGCAAAGGAGAGGGGTTTTCTACCGTCAGGTAAGGATGGTAAGTTGCTTGAGATGATTTTAGAGATGGGTTGGGTTTCTTTTCATGAGCCACCTCAGGCAGTGCCAATGAGTATTGTTCGCGAGTTTTACGTGAATGCGGAGGCAAAAAGGAATGGTTATTCTGTGGTGAGGGGGTTAACGATGGATTATATAGCTGAGGCTATTTCCAGGGTTATCAACCAACCGGTGAGGCAGCCACAACAGGAGGATTGGGTTACGAAGACAGAGGATGATTTTTAGTTGGATTTGATATTGGCCATATTGTGTGTTCCGGATACGCAATGGAAGTTTAAGAGGGGGTCGAACGAGTATGCTAACTTCCCCGCTTTTTGCATGAACCGATTTGCTCGTGCATGGAACGCTTTCATCTGTGCGAACATCATGCCTTCATCTCATGTACATGATGTGATGGTCGATAGGGCGAAGTTGTTGTGGGGGATATTACATGGCGATTATGTGGATCTTGGCTCGGTGATTCATCAGGGTATTCTGAGTTTTTGTGAGGCAGCACTATGGGTTCTATCCCATATGCCTCGATTGTGACGAAGCTATGTGTGGCGGTGGAAGTTCATTAGCCTCCGTATGAGAAGCTTCAGATGTCGAGCGCCCCCATTGATAGTTCGACGATTTTGAGCAGGCAGGAGTGGTACGGTGGGAAGGCGGATGAGAAGGGACCGGGTTACACCTTTCCGAGTGGCGAGCCAGCCGATCAGACATATTCTGGTGGTTCTTCGCAGGCACACAGAGTACCGTGGCGGCATTAGGTTGGGGAGCCTAGTTCTTCGCAGCAGAAGTAGCAGCGAGAGGCTGATGATAGTGCTGGTTTGGGTTCAGGGCAGTATAGGTGACTTTCGAGGCGGATGGATGCGATGTACGAGTCACATAGTAGGTTTGTACATGATCTCACCCTTGCGTTGGGAACAACTTACAGGGAAATAGGAGTTGACATTCAGTGGCCAATTTTTGGTGAGGATGTTGTGTACCCGCCTCCTAACACTCCACCCGCAGAGGGTGATGAGGATTCTTCTTCTGAGATGCATTTATTCTTTACTATTACCTTCACTGAGGTCAGTGAAAATTTTAAGTTTGGGGTGGTAGTTAAGGAATATATATTTGTGAGTCCATATAGATGCATATTCATGATAGTTTAGTTCATATAGTTGCATATTTGTCATGCAGTTTTTTTATTATTTTTTTATTTTGCATGTTAGTATGTTGCATATAGATGCATGTGCATTTTATCATGGTCCTTGAGGTTACTGTTCCGATTATTTTGTGATATTGATTCAAGTGTAGTGATGTTGTATAGAGGAATGTTAAGTCCTAACGAATTGATTTGCATGCTAGGAACAAGAAAATTTTTACTAAGTCTTATAGGTTACTTGAGTGCTAGATCATGTTCATGGTTTGTTTGTTTGTCGAGGTTTAATCACTTGATTATGTTTAGAATTTAGGATATTTTCTTAGTGGCGAAATAACATGGATATTTAAAAATTAGAAAAAAATATTGGATATCATTTTTAGTTGTGGCTAGGTGTCAAATGGCTAGTAGCCAGCTCATATTTATATGAGTAGTCTAGGGTTGAGCGAGATGGAGCGAAACACACTCATTCAGAAATTGTTGAAAGAAAAGAAAGAAAAAAATAGAAAAGAAAAAAAAGAAAAAATATGTGTTATGCATAATTGATCACGAGTGAGCTCTTTAATACTCGAGTTATTAAGTTCTAGGGGACTTTGTGCCTAGTGACCTAGGGCTTTTATAGTCTGGGATCCGCTAACCTAACGCTCGCTACATGGGTATTATTGCATAAGTCTTTTGTGGACCTCACTCATTGCACGGTCAAATAAGCATATTTGTGTTTGTTATGTGTTATAAATAAAAGCATGAATCCTTGTCTAACTCTGATAAAATTGAAGTGTTGTCAGTCATTTTGAGTTTATCGTTTATTCAGTTTATAACCTTGTGAGTGCCTTAATGAGTAGTGAGTTATGATTATTGATCTAGTTGCAAGAGTATATTTTTTAAGCAATTGCACACACACACGTTTCTGGTTTGTGAGTTGATTTGTGGGATTTGATTGAACTTTGTGCGAATAATTGCATTTGCTGAGATGTTGCTCATTGGTTGGTTTAGTTATTTTGAGGGGATCATTGCATTCATGCATTTTTATTTCTTGTTCTTTGAGTCTTTCCATGCTTGAGGACAAACATCGATTCAAGTTTGGGGGTGTGTTAAGTGGCATTTATATCCAATTAGAATGCTTTATAAAGGCTCGAATTGGTGTTTTGTACTCAAGTTGTTTGTGTATTTGATAAGTTTTCGTAGTGTTTTGCATTTCAGGGCATAATCGGAAGAAGGTCTGTAAATTACATGATTAATGCTTGGAAGAGTGTTAGGATGGAGGCTTGGTTGAGTGCGCGAAGAAACCAGCAAGAGAAGACAAGTGAAGAAGAAAAATCCAAATTTTTCAAAAGTTCAGCGCGGCCGCGCTACACTTGGGAGCGGCCGCGCCAGACACAGAGCGGCCGCGCCGGATCCCAGGGCGGCCATGCTTTCACCGGAACCAACGGTGATGATGAGTTCGGTTATGAACTAATCAATATCGTGGGGTTCTAACGAATTTACTTATGAATTTTAATAGTTAATTTATTTCGATACCTTAATGTGTGGTGATTGTATGATATCCTAGTATTTGTTGTGCTTATTCATCTTATGAGTGTCGGCGAACTTATAAGATAGTGTGTTAATCTCTATTGAAGTGACAATGAATTTAGAGGTTTAGAACTTGCCATGCTAGCATAGGTTCATGTATTTATTATGCATGATTTGTAGGTAATTTTAACCATCTTACTTGCCCTATGTAATCACGATAGATAACTTGTTCATTAAACCTTTATGTTGTCAAATTCTATAGACATATAGGGTCTCAACATAATTGGTGTCTATTCAGCTTCTATCTCTTTTGTGGATAGTGTAATAACCCCATTCTTTTTGGAAATTTTTGAAACACTGATGAATAGTAACTTTTGCTGACTATGCTGATTAAGAGAAATTATCAGACCACGCTATATAGGAGTACTGTTATGGAAATTCTAAGATCATATTAGTATTTCATAAAGTAAATGAGTGTATGTAAAGATCGTCATAATCCTAATTCGGACACTTTGATTTTTCCCGAAAATCCACCAGATACCGACATAATTAAGTATAAGGTAAGATGATGAAAAAGATTTCAATTCAAGGATTGTAAGAGAGGATCATTTAAGGAATATAAAATATTAAGAAAGGTTTAGGGAAGCCCAAGTAATAAGATCCCGGATATGATCCCTCAAACGATTAACGAGAACGAGAGTTAAGCGAACCGTAAAACAAATAAACGACCAAGAGACAAGCACATACAAGTAGAATTGGAAGGAAGCTTCCAAGAGAAGCTAAAATATGTGGTTAAAAGAGAAGGTGATATTATCACACCATGAGGATTGGACAAGTTGCAAGTTGATGAGGTAGGCAAGATGATGCAAGCAATTTGCAAGATATTTAGCCAAGGATTGATATCAACCAAGCATTTTTATGCACAAAGATCAATAAAATAAAACAAGCTTCTCCCCCCACCCATTTTATCTTCTTCACTTCGAGTTTTCATGGAAATGGGGATTTGGAAATTCAAAACTCAAGTTATACTCCATGGAAAATTATAAGGTTTGTTTCTTTGGATCCTATATTTCATAAATAAGAAGAGCAAGTAGTTTGAGTGCTTGAATCAAAGGTTTTCAATCTTAAACAAATCATTTTAGTGGAGGGTGAATAGTAACCAAGTTAGTTGTGTTTTGGTTTTTTTAGGTTCCATTGAAGATCCAAGCTTCCTAAGGCCATATAAGCACCCCTTGAAGCTTATAAGTGAATCCCCACTCTCCAAGGAAGGTATAAAGTCCTTGAACCCTTATAAATCAGCGGATTTAATATGTTTTTAAGAATATTATGATAGTTGTTGGAGTATGCTAAGAATTGGTATGATTAGTGATATGATTAGGATGAGTTTATGCTTGGTTATTGCCATTAGTTAGTCAAGTTATTGCTTAATGATTAAAGTTATGAATCTTGAATGTTTAACCTAGAAATTGGTGGATTAGGTTATGATAAAATGTCGATGGTTGAATGATCTTGTATTTTGGTTGAATGATGGTGGAATGGTGTTGATAGGTGGTGGTTTGGTATTGAATTGATTTGGTAAAATTTGGGAATCGCTAAGTTATAGCCGTCATAATGCCCAATTTTCCTTAGACAGTTTTGTGCATGACTTTTCTCCAGAACACTCACAGCCATGAACTGACCATTACCATGCTTGGAAAGTTTATGATTCAAGCTTCGTTTTGATATGTTGTTCGCTTAGATCCGATTTACGGTTTAGGAGAAACGACCATTTTAAGTAATGGCGTTTCGCGAGCGAACCCCGAAACCTCGAGTAACTTTGAGACCATAATTGAAACCTGTAAATGATTAATCGAAACACGAAACAATTATGTAAGGTGGATTAGGAAGTTGGTAAAGTACTCGAGAAAGAGTCGCCTTAAAATTCGTAACGGTTAATTTATTAAAATTGGTGGAGCCGAGGGTACGCGAGGGATTAACGCAAATCGTTAAGCGTATAAGTGACCGTTAGGGTATGAGTGAGTTTTGACTAGTTTCTTAAGAGACCATGGTCTAATTCCGGATTATGTTATTGTTCATAGGTTACCGGACCCACTATAAGCTTAAGTCTATCCCGGAACGCTCAGGCAAGTTTTCTACCCATTTAACTGTTGTTGTGATGTATATATATGCATTATCTTGTGATAAATGCATGATTATTATTAGCAAAGTCTTGCGATATATTGGAGAATGTTGATATGATATATATATATGCATGCCTGTTTCGTAATCTTGATATCTTGTTATCGATTTAATTGTTTATAAACTGCATAATACCTATGCTAGAGATAAGTAGTACTTGCGTATACCCTTAGTATAGGGGACCCAGAGTTGAACATTTTTCTAAACTGGGAGGCGATGTTCCGGAGTATATTATATATATATATATAAATAGTTTCCAAAACTATTAATCGAATAATGTTTATTCGATAGTTTTATATCATAGATGAATATTATTTTGAATATTAATTCGAGGACTTATGACTCCACTTATTTTATTAAATAATATCATTTATTTTATAAAATAATAATGTTTCAATATTTGCCAAGTATTCGGAAAATAATTGTACTATCAAATCATTCTTACTTTAAATATTTCCAGAGATTATTTTCAAACTTTATCAAAACTATTTTTGGAAGGTTAGAGCGGATCTCAAAACTCGTTTTCAAATTTAAGATCTTCCTTTCGAAGGGGATTTAAATACTCTCTCAAAAATCTAAGGGATCCGGCTCCGTGATGTATTTTTATATTCGCAACAAGGTTGCTGTTTTGATAAAAGAGTTTTTGATTACTTACCCAACACTCGGGAAGTAAAATTCTTGGAATAAGTTAATCCATTAACAGGCATCGCCTGGGAAATATCGGTGAGTTTTCCTTTCCAACTAGATACGACTTCTGGGTGGAGCCGTATCAACAAGTTTCTACTTGGGGAAAGAGGGACGAGCTTTACGTTTCAGAGTTATGGATTTCATCTGAACTAGGAGTGGCGTAAGTGGTCGAGTGGCGCCGACCCAGCCTTATTATATTGGCCCAAATGGCCCGGAAGTTCCGCTAAGACGGTCCATTCCTTAGGAGTCTAGTGTTCGGTTGACAAGTAAATCCGACTGTTCTCCTCTACATGTAGAAAATGGTGGGGTTGCACTACTGCGACTGATCATCGTAAGTGGTCTTCCTGGCGCGGCAAACTCCCGTAATGAGTTCATCATCCATTTGGATATTTCTGCAACACTACCCAGAGCACTTTGATAGAAAGGCTACGGCTGGACGATTATTAAGTGTTGGCAGGGTCGAGTTTTCAAAATGATGTTTTCATCAAATGAAGTATCTCGTAACTTCATTTCATTTTGATGATATTTCAAAGATTGATTCTATACAAGTTTGTCTTGTAGCTTCATCTATGGGATGAACTATTTATACCTTGAACAATGGTAGTTCAAGTAGTATTCAGAAAAGATATAAGTATATTGGAGTATCTTGTAACTTCATCTTTTCAACTTATATCTAGTTAATGATTATCTTGTGCACGACAAAGATTTTCAGAAAAACATTGAGACAAGGTTAGATATATGAGATCACCTTGCAATGATATTGTTATTCCCAGTGGACTAACAATGAGATTTACAGAAGGGGGGTTGAATGTAAATCTCAAAACTTTTTCAAGTTTTGAGCAGTTTCTAAGGCTAAGTGTTTGAGTGATCAAATGTGTGTGAATTGCTTGAAGCTGATGCAGACAGATATATATTCAAACACAAATGTAATGAGCACAAAGAACTTAAAAACTTTTCTGGTGGATTTGTTGTTCCACCAGAGATGTGTTATTTCAGAAAATCTGTGATTCAAAGAATTAAATCACAGCTGCTTCCTAGTACAAACTAGATGATTTTCTCTTTTGATATTTCTAAACAGCTCAAGGAAAATTAATATCTAATTACTAGCTGCTACTTGGTTTATATATCACCAAGTTTACAAGTAAAGACAAACTGGAAAATACAATTGAAAAGATTCTTCACATGTTTCTTCTTTATTTCTCTATCCAATGCAATCTAGGATAATCTGTAAATCTTTGAATACTTCCTTGTTTGCATCAGAATGGAAATGCTGCATTTTCTTGATTCCTCCTAGAGGCTTCCACATTCCAGTGTGTCTCTGTCAACCCATGTGCCTCTGTCAGCTTGTGAATTGTCACTATCAACTGCTAATGAACTAAGCATCCATTGAAGCTTTCATCCGTTGATGCCTTATCCGTTGAGGCTTTATCCGTTGAAGCTTTATCCGTTGATGCATTATCAGTTAAAGTCTTTATCCATTGAAGCACTTATCCGTTGATGGATATTATCCGTTGAAGCATTAGAGACATCCGTTGAAGCTTTGTTTCTTATCCGTTGAAGGTCTTCAATATCCGTTGACACTTCTTCACTTATACAAAATTACAAGGCATGAAATATTTACACTTAGCCCTCCTATTTGTACATCCATTAGTAGTCAACATGACTGATCATTTCCTAATAACGTCTAAGAATTACAGCTTGAAACCAGAGAGTGAAATGTGCTACAATACTAAACTTATTACTAAGTAAAGCTACTCCTTCAACGGATAGCCAAGATGGTCTTATGCGTTGAGGCTACAAACACTAGATTTCTACTTAAGTGTTTTGCTTAACTTATCATCAAACTAATACACATATTCCTAACAATCTCCCCCTATTTATGTCTACTAGAACTGTAGGCAGAAATTTGGGTTTAGCTTGATGATAACAAAACACTTTACAAATATATAAACTGTAATAAAGCAGAAATTCAAAAGTGCTACAAAAATGTATATGCTGAGATGGAATTGAAGAATTACATTGTTTCCAAGGGTGCTCCTTTAGCCTGAGCAAATTACTTTCTTTTCCTTTGATCCCTGGTTTTCTTTCCTAGCCTCCTGTCATTCTCCTCTATTTGAAGTTGAAGTTGTCTGTAGAATTCAGCTTCATCTTCTTCATTGATATCTAACTTAGATTGCATATCCTTGAGAGTTTCATTACTGGCAATCTTTAGCTGATCTTCAATTCTGAAAAATCTTCTGACTCCTTTGTTGTCTCTGAACTCCATCAACCAATGAGGTGATTTGTGAATTGTAATTCCTCTTTCTTGAATGAGTAAAGTTCTAGGCAAAGCATTGGGCTCCCTCCAAGTTTTCCTTATGTTGGCAATCTTGTTGAGAATCTCAGTCTTGGCAGTCCTGGTAAAGCCAGAATCCTTTTGTATGGCTGAGTAGACTCTAATCAAGGTAGAGTAGCCTTCATTCAGAATTCTGTGAAGAGGCCATGTTCTTTCCCCAGCTCCTTTGTATTCGAACACTAGTCTTTCTGGTAGCTGTCTGTAGGCAGCTATTCCCCTTACTTCCTCCAGCTCATCCAGATAGAGTTCAATGTCTGAAAATTCTTTTATGTCACAGATGTTAACATAATCATCTTTAGAGGTTTGAGGTTTAGGCTTAGGCTTCTGTGTGAATTTGATTGAGGCTTTAGAGGGTGTTGATTTGATTCTTCTTTTCTGCTTCTTTGATGGTGGAGAAGAGGTTAGGAAGGTGGGCAATTTGATGGTGTCCCAATCAATTGGTTCCTCCTTGGGAATGATTGTTTCACCATGAATGTTCATGAAGAGGTCTGGTAGAATAGGTTCAGGAATAGAGGGTAGTGGTTTGGATATTGATTGGGTTTCTTCAGTCTTATCTACCTTCTTTCTCTTTGCATTGACCTTCTTTCTTTTCCCTTTCTGCCATTCTTCCTTACTTCTTTCCTCCATCTCAGTACCAACCATGTCCCCCATAGCTTCATCTTCACCTTTGTCTTCAATTTTATTTCTGTTCTTCAGCCTGACTTGACTTTAGCTATTTTTCAAGCTTTGCTTGTGCTCTTTTGTCAGCCTTTAGCTGTTTGGCTTCTTCCTTCAACCTTTTGGTTTCTTCCCTCTTGGCTATTGAGAATTTGGGATGTCCTTGCATCACACATATGCTCTTTCCCTCTCTGAAGATAATAGCCATGTTTCTCCTTACAGCCTCATCCATGGTCTCTTTGAGATATGCAATACTTCTACCTAAAAGCTTGTCCTCATCAGCTTTTGGAAGAGGAAAATCCACCTCTTTTAGAGGATTCTTTATAGAGTCCTTATTTGATCTGTTGTTGGGCTTGAGAACCATAGGTTGCAGATCTTTGGAAGAAGTTTCTCCATCCTTATGCCTCCCTACTGGCTTGAGTTCCATAATAATTGATTCCACTTTTGTGCTATACTTCACAGATTGTGATTGAGAAGTTATAGAACCAAATATTAGTTGCATCTTTTCATCAATCTTCTTCCTTTGCTCTTTGACTTGCAATTCAGCTGCTGCTATCTGGATTAGATCAATTCCATCTAGCTTTCCTTTGACTTGAATAGTTGGAGAAGTTGTGATGACAGGAACTAGCACTTGAGAAATCTGAACTGTTGTAGATGGCTCTCCTTCCCCTTCCCCTTTATTCTCCCCCTTTTTGTTATCATCAAGGGTAGGGGTCAAGCCTTGTGCTTGTGCCAGCTGCATGAGTAGATTTGATTGAGTTTGTTGATTCTGAAGGATGGTGACCATAGAGTTTTCAATGATGTGAACCCTATCTTCCAATCTGGCCAGCCTCTTGTCAGCATCAGATGCTTTCTTCAGTCTCCCCAACAAATCTTGCATAGTACCATAGGGTATAACTGAATCCAATTTCTCAGCATTGTAGGATTTCAGATCAGCAATGTCCTGCTTGAGCTCATCCACACTTAGATTTTGCTGGTAATGCTGCAACTGCAAGAGATGCAGAGATTCCAGATGAGCTTGAAGAATTGCCTTGGTACCAGCATCTTGAGTCTCCTGAAGGGCCTTCTGAATTGTCATGACTTGTCTGACCAAAGTGACACCAAACTCTCCTGGTGTTGATGGTTTTGCCCATGCCCATTCAGGAAGATCAGGAACAGAACTTGGGCCTGCTACTCCCCCTAAGTTCATGCTCTCATTCAAAGAATTAGAGTCATCATCATTAGAATTTACTCCAAATTCTTCAGATGGCTCACCAGCTTGAGAAGGCAGCCTATTGACAGCAGCTTTGTCTCTGAGAAGAGATTCTGAAGTGTGTACAATGTGTAGTGTATGTTCTGCCTCCACATTGCCCTGTGCAGCCAATAATTGATAGGCTGAAACAGGGTGAGTAAAAGTGTCAGCATCCAAGGAAATGTTATCAATGACAGCTTTGTAATGTTGCTGAAATTGTCTTCCCTTGTCTGCATCATCCACTTTCATTAACTCACTAGCAATGGCTGGATCCACCCTTATAGCTTATGTACCTGCCTTTCTCTCAATTTCTCTCTGTTCTTGCATCAGGGGCTCCCCCTGGCTCACACACACCCTCACACCCTCACCTTCACCTTCTAAGGTGGCACTCCTCTCACTCACTTTTGCCATGCTGGAAGAAATAACATGCATTTGGTGACTCTCAACCTCTCCTTTTGCCTGGGAGCAACCTAGTCTCTCACTCAAAAGATCACTCCCTTCCCTCAAACCTAAAAGTGATTGTACATTTGCCATGTCCTCTACAGTTGGAATTGTTTCTGTTAAGTGTGTAGAGACCATCAACGGATAGGGAGTATCCGTTGAAGTAGAAACTGATGGTATCAACGGATAACTGCTGTTAAGCTTATCCGTTGAAGAACAACCACTTGTCAACGGATGAGAGATATCTGTTGAGGAAGGAAAAGATGTAGATATAGAAAGTGACATAATTGTTGAATCTGTGTGGATTGATTTTAAGTGAGGTAACACGGATTCTTCAACTACATCTGAAAGAATTGGCTGATGATCCAACAAATCATCTAAAAGATGATGATCATCAGGTTTTGAGTGGGGCTCCTCCCTGAGTTTTAATGAGGGAGAATCAGGAATTGATGTGAATATCATATCCACATCCAGAGAGGGTGTTGGAGAGTTTAATGAATGGTGTGTTTCTATATTGAGAGAATGGGGTTGTGATTCCACATTTGCTGGAATCACATCAAGCTGAATTTGAGAAGGCACAGATACTGGTGGATGTATCTGTGTTGTGTGTGTCCCTTGTATGGAAACTAGGGTTTTGGCCTTCTTCTTCCTTGAAAAGGCTTTAAATGGTGAATGTGTGGCTTCAGTGTCCCTCCCTCTTTTGTTCTGTGTCCCTGGTTGGGGACTATTTTCAATAGTTACATCCTTTTGGGAGGATGCAACTAGGGATATGCTGGACTCCTTTTGAACCACCACAGTCTTTTGAGAGACTGTGGCTTGGCTGGTTTGGGTACCACTCACCTCTCCCACGTTATCCTGGGGGGCTTTTTGATGTTCACCCCTCCCCTCACCACTCACACCCTGTTCACTCCCTTCAGGGTTTATGGTAGTTGTTACAACTGTTTTCTTTTGAGAAACAACAGAGGTAGGTTTCTTTGACTTGACTTTGGAAACTTTAGATTTGGTGGCTTTGGTAGGAGCCTATTTGGACAAAGACACAGGTTCCATAGCCACACTAGAAGGCAAAGAAACATTGGGGTTGGAAATAGTAGGAGTTATAGAAGTATTTACCTCACTTACCTGTGGTGCATTCATGATTGGCAAGTATACCAATGGCACCTGGCTGTTGAGGTTCATTCTCAAAAGGTCTGCAAGGACCCTTTTCTCTTGTGCCCAGCATTTGAGTTTATTATTCTCATTAGATATAACCAAACCTTCAGCAACATGGTTAGCCAATAACATAAAGAATCTAGCATAGTAGATGTTATGTGGTCTATTAGCTTTGTTACCTAATCTGGAACCTAATTCTAGCATAACACAGTTGCTAAAATTAAAGTACCTATCAGAAACTAGCATATAGAGCATATTAACAAGAGATGAAGTGATAGCATCAAAATTGCTAATCTTCCCAGAGAAAACCTTAATAAAGGCATCTCCAAGAAAACTCCATTCTTTCCTAAGGCCTTTCCTTCTAATACTACCTAAACTAGCAGAATCAAAAGCATAGCCTATGGAATCTAGCATAGCAGAGACATCTTTATCAGTGTGTGGTGTCATGGCATTATTCTCAGGCAACTTAAAGCAAGATTGTATATCATCACAATTAATGCAATAGTCCTTACCTTTGAGAGAGAAGGCAATAGTCATATCTGTGGAGTTGAACTCTGCAGTTGTCCAAATCTCCTCAATCACCTCATAGTAGATGGTTGGGGCTTCCAGCATTGCATAGCTTAGTTTGCAATTTTTGATGAAGTCCATCATCTTGTGATAATCAGAATGGGCTTCATTCTTTTCAACCAAGGCTATGAAATTATTCTTTTCATAAACAAATCCTATTTGAGACATAATTTTGACTACTGGTGCCATTGTTGTGAGTAGAGGTTGCAGAGAAAAACTTGAGAATTTAGAGAGAAAGAGAATAAGAATTGCAAGAAAGCGTAAAGTGAGAATAAGAGTTCAATTGGGCTTTTATACTCTCTTGAATTAAAACGTAAATAAAATGATTGAATGATAATTTTAAGTAAGTTACATCCGTTCAAGAACAAATAAAACTGTAGAAATTCTGAAAACTACCTTAAATACAATTACATACAACACTGTATATCTGTATCAACGGTTGAGTAAAAGAATCAACGGCTGTGACTCACTTATAGTAACTGACGTGACACTTCAACGGATAAGGGAAATAGTTATCCGTTGATGAACAACACCATTTTATCCGTTGAAGGATAAAATTACCAGAAATGTATTTGTATTTCAACGGATAATGAACATCCGTTGATAGAACAATTTTGGCTTTCAACGGATAGAGAATATCCGTTGATAGGATAAGTCTTAATTAAAGCCAACTTTGTTCTTGCAGCAAATTTCATTTCAGGCTTCAAGGCAGATTATATAGATGACATAAATTATGAATAATTAAGCATACCTAACTCACTTACTAATCTTGTGAATGTTGATTCATCAAGTGGCTTGGTAAATATGTCTGCAATCTGCTTTTCACTTGGAACAAAATGAAGTTCCACTGTACCTTTCATCACATGTTCCCTAATGAAGTGGTACTTGATATCAATGTGCTTGGTTCTTGAGTGCTGCACTGGATTTTCAGTAATGGCAATGGCACTTGTGTTGTCACAGAATATTGGAATTTTGTTAACAGTCAGACCATAGTCAAATAGTTGATTCCTCATCCATAGTATCTGTGCACAGCAACTACCAGCAGCAATGTACTCAGCTTCAGCTGTTGATGTGGAAACAGAATTCTGCTTCTTGCTGAACCATGATACAAGCTTGTTCCCTAGAAATTGACAGGTGCCTGTTGTGCTTTTCCTGTCTATTTTGCAACCTGCATAATCTGCATCTGAGTAGCTAATTAGATCAAAACCAGACTCTCTAGGGTACCAGATTCCTAGATTTGAAGTCCCCTTGAGATATCTGAAAATTCTTTTAATAGCCACTAAGTGAGATTCTTTAGGGTCAGCTTAAAATCTAGCACAGAGACATGTAGAAAACATTATATCAGGTCTACTAGCAGTTAAATATAAAAGTGAGCCAACCATGCCTCTATAACTTGTAATATCCACAGACTTTTCAGCCTTGTTTAATTCAAGCTTAGTGGCAGTGGCCATGGGAGTTTTTGCAGGTGAACAATCCATTAAGTCAAACTTCTTTAAAAGATCATAAATATATTTAGTTTGACTAATGAAAATTCCACCACTAACTTGTTTAACTTGTAAACCAAGAAAGTAAGTTAGCTCTCCCATCATGCTCATTTCATATTTACTTTGCATTAATTTAGCAAACTTTTTACAAAGCTTATCATCTGTAGATCCAAATATAATATAATCTACATAAATTTGTACAAGTATCTTAGAGCCATTAACATTTCTAAAGAAGAGAGTTTTGTCAACAGTACCTCTTGTGAAGTGATTATCTAGAAGGAACTTTGACAAAGTCTCATACCAGGCTCTAGGTGCTTGCTTTAGTCCATAGAGTGCTTTCAACAGATAATACACATAGTTTGGAAAATTTGGATCTTCAAAACCTGGAGGTTGTCTTACATAAACTTCTTCCTCCAATTCCTCATTTAGAAATGCACTCTTGACATCCATTTGATAGACTTTGAAATTGGCATTAGCTGCATAGGCTAGAAAGATTCTGATGGCTTCAAGTCTGGCAACTGGAGCAAATGTTTCATCAAAATCTATTCCCTCTTGTTGAGAATAGCCTTTAGCAACCAATCTGGCTTTATTCCTTATGACAATGCCATTTTCATCCATCTTGTTTCTGAATACCCATTTTGTGTAAATAGAACTCTTGTTCTTTGGCTTGGGTACCAGCTTCCAAACTTTGTTCCTCTCAAATTGGTTTAGCTCCTCTTGCATTGCTAAAATCCAATCTGGATCCAATAGAGCTTCTTCCACTCTCTTAGGTTCCTCCTGTGATAGAAAGCTACTATACAGACATTCATCTTGAGTAGCCCTTCTAGTTTGTACTTTTGATGTAGCATCACCAATGATCAGTTCAAAAGGGTGATTCTTGGTCCATTTCCTTTGAGGTGGTAGATTAGCCCTAGATGAGGTTGCCTCAGTATTGTCATGATGTGAGATAGAATGTTGATTTGTTGAAACTCCCCCTGAGTTGCTGATCCTTTGAAAGGAATTGGGAGCTCTATCAACTGATGAAGTGAATTGATTATCCGTTGACAGACTGTGATCAACGGATGCTTCATTATGAACTTCAACGGATGATGCACTTTGTCTTTCAACGGATGCTGCATCGCTTCTTTCAACGGAAGCTGAATTATGACTTTCAACGGATGCAGCATTCTGTGCATTATCCAAAGGCAGATTCTGAATTCTTCTTAAGATGCCTTCTTCATCATTCTCATCTTCACTATCATCACAGTATATCTCAATGTTGTCAAATTTGAATCATTCATGATGTCCCTCATCTCTTAGTCCATCAATCTTTTTATCATCAAACACAACATGTACAGATTCCATGACAATGTTGGTTCTTAGATTGTAGACCCTATATGATTTTCCAGCAGAATAACCAACAAATATTCCTTCATCAGCCTTTGCATCAAACTTCCCTTTGTGATCAGATTGATTCCTTAAGATGTAGCATTTGCAACCAAAGACATGTAGAAAGTTTAAAGTTGGTTTTCTTCTCTTGAATAATTGATAGGGAGTCATGCATTTTGCCTGATTGATTAGAGAAATATTCTGAGTGTAACATGCACAGTTAACAGCCTCAGCCCAAAAATAAGTTGGGAGTTTTGACTCTTCAAGCATTGTCCTTGCAGCTTCAATTAGTGATCTGTTCTTCCTTTCCACCACACCATTTTGTTGTGGAGTCCTTGGAGCTGAGATGTAACACCCCCAGATCCGGGGTCGGGGATCCGGGTTGTCACGGTCTTTCTTTCCACAATATCACTTCACTTAATTAATAATAAATAACCTCATGCTGTGACCCCATACTAACACACACCACAACCCGTTATAGTCTCAGAGATGAAATTGAAATAAGTACAAGTCTTTGAATCCACAATTTAAAGTTATTACAACCCAAAATGATTACTTGATAATTTACAGTTAATTGCCATTATCTGCCACAAGTTATAATTATACATAATTTGATTCTCAAAAGTAGATGGTCTGAACTACAATGGATCTACCTCTGTAGCTATAGCAGCTACAACATCATCGGGAAGACGCGGGGCGCTTCCCACGCGCTTGCGCTGGGTCTGCTGGAGTCTGGCCATCTCTCCTAACTGTTGTTGTGTGATGAAGAAATAAAGCAAGAGTGAGCCTTACAGCTCGCAAGATAATATACATAGTGATAACAATAGTATAAGTATCTAAGTGGATACTTAATAGAATCTCTATCATATGCAAGATAATTACTTACTAGATATAAGTAAAAACAAGGAATGAAGTTACCAATACTTCACCACACTTATATCATTTATAAAGCTACTTGAACTACCACCGTTCAAAGTATTATAAGTTTTAAGAAAAACATCCCATAGATGAGACCACAAGTTAAGACTTGAATAGATTCAATCTTTCAAATATTATTGAATGAAAAAGTTATGAGATACTTTATTTAGTCCCGATATATATATATCCACATATATATATATCTCTGTAAACATTTCCTGGAACCTCTGTTATGTAAAGTATGAACAGAGTTTGAAACATCCAATGAATTTTGGAAAGGAAAAGAATTTTGGCATAAACCAGATATCTTGCTGATCAGGCAAAGATACCAATAAGTAACCTTTTCTACTGTAGATGGATGAATTCCTCACCGGTCATCACCCTGGCCGCATTAGGACCTCGCGCTAGACCGTTACCCGGCCCCTCACGCGTTGATGGACTGCCACCCAGCCACTTACACAATAATAGACCGTACCCCGGCCTGTCGCTTATGCCGACTCAATTAGATGGGCTTACTTCCCGAACGTTGGGCAAGTAATCAATTCATTTACCAAAACTGCAACCTCGTTGCGAATATAAAATACACCACAGAGCCGGATTCCCCAGGTTTTGAGCGAGTATTTAAATCCCCTAAAAAGGAAGATCTTAAATATATAAAAAAAAAGAGTTTTGGGATCCACTCTGACTTTTAAAAATCATTTTGAAGACTCGAAAACACTTTAAAGAGTGTTTGGAGTAAAGCTGATTTAATGAAGTAAATCAGTCCCCAGAATATTTAGAAAATGACCGAATATTATTATTTAAATAATATTCCCATAAAGAATAGTCTTTATAAAAATAATTGAAGTAGAAGTATTAAAATTTATACTTGAAACGAGTATTAAATAACCAAAGATATACTTATATGAAAGTATTATCTTTATTTGAATAATCGAAAATAAGTTTGATTATTAACACCTTATTCTTTAATAAAATAAAGAATATATTTCAGCAAATAATCGGAGTCATAGATCCTCAAATGAATATTCAAATAATATTCAATAAATAATATAAAAGAGTCATAAGCCCTCGAATGAATATTCAAATAATATTCAGATAAATAAATGAAAGGAGTCATACGCCTTCGAATAATATTCGAAATAATATTCAATAATAAATAAAGTTTAAAGTTATCGAATAAACCTTATTCGATTAATAGTTTTGAAAACTATGACCATATATATATATAAATATATATATATATATATATATATATATCCATATCCATATATATACAAAATCTACTCGGGATCCTCGACTCCCGGTTTTAGAAAATATTTTCACCTTTGGGTCCCTATACTAAGGGTATATGCAAGATACCGCTATCCTCTAGCATAGGTATTATCAACTGAACCAACAGATATATATTTCAAGAATATGAAATAGGCATGCATATATACCATATCACATGCTACAATATATCGCAAGAATTTGCTAAATAACCAACATGCATCTATCGCAAGATAATGCATATACAAGTGTATACATCACAACAACAGTATAACGGATAGAATACTTGCCTGAGCGACTTGGGGGTGAGAAAGGCTCGGGACGAGTCTGGTAACCTATAAACAACAAGTAAGTTGGAATTAAACCAAAATCACTTGTAAATCTATACTTTAACTAACTTAGACTCTAACGCTTGTTTTGCGCTCACCGATTCGCTTAAGTCACTCGGGTACCCTCGGCTCCACCATTTTTAATAATTTAACCTTTACGAGTTTTAAAGCGATTCCTTCGCGAATGTCTTACCAACTGCCTAACACACTTACCATAAATGTTTCATACATTAATTAACCCTTTTTGGTCTTTAACCTACATTTCAAAGTAAGGCGAGGGAAAAAGTTTCGTTCGCGAAACGCCGTTACTTGAAACGGTCGTTTCTCCTAAACCGTGCATCGGAATCGAACGAACTACATATCAAAACGAAGCTCGTAACATGAGCTATCTAAACATGGCAGTGGTCATAATCTAGCAGGGGGTTCTCGGGTCCTAATGCTATGCACAAAAACAGTCCAAAGAAAATCGGACGTTACGACGGCTATGTTTACGCGATTTCCCAATTTTTAACCATTCAAAACCAACCACAAACCAACCTCAAATCCAACATACAACCAACATCCATCCTCATCACATCATAACAACCCCAACCAATTCAATTTAATCATCATACTTATGCCTAAACTTAACTTTAATCATAATTAAGTTCTTTTAATCAAAACCACAACATTTACCATTCCATTTCACTACCATTCCAAATCCCAAACTCTAAATCATAACAACAAGCTACAATATCAACCCACTAATCAAAATCATCTTATAATATATAGGAATCTAGGGTTTGGAGATGTTATACCTTCCTTGAAGTGGTGGGTGGAGCTAGGAAGCCTTAAGAAGCTTTGAGAAATCTTAAGAATGCTTGGATCTTCAAGAAAAACAAGAAAAAGTTCAAGTTAAAAACTTGAAAACACTATTCATTGTCTTCTTCTTTGATTAAATGAAGAAGATTGAGAAAGAATTAATGGCTTAAACTCATGATATAGTCCTAACTAAGCATGAAGATGATTAGGGAATTATCTTACCAATTTAGGAAGCTTGGATCTTTGATTTTGAAATTCTTTGCCTTTAAAAATGCTAAAAAGCCGAGAGCTCTCAAGAACAAGCCTTGGTTGCTTTTGATTTTTGATGGAAATGATTTTTACTTGGCTTGGTTGACTTGTTTTGTATTTGATTTAGTCAATTACCTTCTTGCCCTTGAAATTGTGTGGTTACAAAGCTACCACACCTCCTTCCTTCCCATGTCATGCTTATGTCATCCTCATGATGTCATCCTCCCTTCCTTGTCCTCTTTCTATTGGTTGGATGACATCATTCCCACTAATCCCTTTGATTAATTTCCTAATCGTTTGCCTAATGACCGCTGATCTGTTATACGGTTTGCTTAACTTTCGTTCTCGTTTATCGTTTGAAGGATCATACCCGGGATCTTATTACTTAGGTTCCCTTAACCTTTCTCAATACATTATATTCCTTTTTATGATCCTCTATTATAATCCTTTAATTTAAATCCTTTTTATCCTGTTACCTTATACTCAATTCTCTCCGTATCTTGTGGATTTCCGGGAAAAACCAAAGTGTTCGGAATTGGATTCTGACGATCTTTACATACACTTATATACTTCATAGAGTACTAATAATATCCCAGAATATCCATAACAGAACCCCTACATAGTGTGGCGTGAAAAGTTTTCTCATTCAGCTAAAACACTATTCACAAGGGTTACAAAAAGTTGAAAATTTTGGGGTTATTACAGTCTCCCCTCCTTAAAAGGATTCCGTCCCGGAATCAAACAGAAAACAAATGGGGGTACTTTTCTAGCATTGTGCTCTCTAGTTCCCAAGTTGATTCTTCCACATTATGATTCTGCCATAGTACTCTGACTAGCTTGATCACTTTGTTCCGAAGCACCTGCTCCTTCTTATCCATAATCCTTACTGGCTTCTCCACGTAAGTTAGATCTGGCTGCATATCCACCTGCTCGTACTCCACTATGTGCCTGGCATCCCGATGATACCTCCTTAGCATTGACACATGGAACACATTATGAACTTGTTGCAAATTAGGGGGTAGGGCTAGCTCGTAAGCTAACTTTCCAATCCGTCTTAATATCTCAAAAGGTCCAATGTATCTTGGGCTTAGTTTTCCTTTCTTTCCGAACCTCATTAATCCCTTCCAAGGGGATACCTTCAGCAGTACTAAGTCCCCTACTTCATATTCCTTGTCCTTTCGGGCTAGGTCTGCATATTTCTTTTGTCTGTCTTGGGCTGCTACAAGTCGCCCTCTGATAAGATCCACTATATCTTTGGTCCTTTGGACCACTTCGGGTCCGAGCATCTTCCGCTCTCCTACTTCATCCCAGTATAAGGGAGATCGACACCTTCTTCCGTACAGGGCCTCATAAGGCGGCATTCCGATGCTAGCATGAAAGCTATTGTTATAAGAAAACTCGATCAACGGCAAGTGATCATCCCAACTTCCTTTAAGGTCTATTGCACAGACTCTCAACATATCCTCTAGTGTCTGGATGGTCCTTTCACTCTGTCCATCCGTTTGGGGATGGTACGCGGTACTCATATTTAACTTGGTCCCCGCACATTCCTGAAAGCTCCTCCAAAATCTGGAGTTGAACCTGGGGTCTCGGTCTGAGACAATGGACGCTGGGACTCCATGTCGCGTCACTATTTCCTTAAGGTAAATGTCCACCAGTCTATCGACTATGTATCTCTCATTGATAGGAATGAAATGAGCTGACTTTGTCAGTCGGTCTATAATTACCCAAATGGCGTCGTGATTGGCTATCGTCCTTGGCAAGCCTACAACAAAATCCATCGCTATCTGTTCCCATTTCCATTCGGGAATCTCCAGGGGTCGCAAAAGTCCACTGGGTCTCTGGTGCTCTGCCTTTACTCTTTGGCAAGTCAAACACTTGTTTACCCATTCTGCTACGTCCCTCTTCATGTTGGGCCACCAGTAATATTCCTTCAAATCCCTATACATCTTGGTACTTCCTGGGTGAATGGAATACCTTGAACTATGGCTTTCATCCAAAATCTCATCTTTAAGTTCTTGAACATTCGGAACCCAAATTCGGTAGGAGTACCTCATTATCCCTTTATCATCTTTCTCAGTATGGATCTCCTCTCCAGTCATTGACTCTCTGCCTTCATTCATTATTTTCTCCTAGCACAATCTGATCTTTTCCAATAACTCTGGCTGCATTGAGATCTCAAAAAGCTTTTCAGTTCCGGTTCCGGTTACCTTTACTTCTATTTCCATTCTCTCAAAATCTCTCATTAATTCTTCCGAAGTCGTTATCATTCTGAGTCTTTCCTTTCTACTAAGGGCATCAGCCACCACATTGGCTTTCCCTGGATGATAGAGAATCTCACAATCATAGTCCTTGATTAGTTCTAACCATCTCCTCTGGCGCAAGTTGAGCTCTTTCTGCGTAAATATGTACTTGAGGCTCTTATGGTCTGTGAAAATCTCGCACTTCTCTCCATACAAGTAGTGCCTCCAAATTTTTAAAGCAAATACTATTGCCGCGAGCTCAAGGTCATGAGTAGGATATCTAACCTCGTATTCCTTCAGTTGTCTCGACGCATACGCAATAACTCTACCGTGCTGCATAAGCACACATCCTAATCCTTTGTGCGACGCGTCACTATATATCACAAAATCTCCTTTTCCGTCCGGCAATGCCAATACCGGAGCCATTATCAACCTTTTCTTTAATTTTTGAAAACTGTTCTCGCATTTCTCCGTCCATTCAAACTTCTCTGTCTTACGAGTAAGTCGTGTCAAAGGGGCTGCGATCTTCGCAAAGTCCTGTACAAATCTTCGATAGTAGCCGGCCAATCCTATGAAACTCCTTACCTCTGTGGGTGTGGTTGGCCTTTCCCAATTTGAGACCGCCTCTATCTTGGAGGGGTCGACCAATACTCCTTCTTTATTGATCACATGTCCTAAAAACTGTACTTCATTCCGCCGGAATTCACACTTCGAGAATTTGGCATATAACTGTTCCTCTCTGAGTATTCCTAGAGCTATCCTCAAATGCTCTGCATGTTCTGCCTCAGTCCTTGAGTAGATCAAAATATCATCGATAAAAACTATCACACACTTGTCCAAGTACTTCTTAAATACTCTATTCATTAAATCCATGAAAGCCGCTGGGGCGTTGGTTAATCCAAAGGACATTACCAAGAACTCATAATGCCCATACCTGGTACGGAACGCTGTCTTGGAAATATCTTCGGGTTTAATCTTTAGTTGGTGATATCCAGTTCTCAGGTCGATCTTGGAAAAATAAACAACATCCTTTAGCTGGTCGAACAGATCGTCTATTCTAGGCAATGGGTACCTGTTCTTTATGGTTAGCTTGTTCAACTCTCGATAGTCTATGCACAACCTCATGCTCCCATCTTTCTTCTTAACAAATAAAACTGGTGCTCCCCACGGAGACACACTGGGTCTTATCATACCCTTATCCAAGAGTTCCTGCAATTGGATAGCTAATTCCTTCATTTCTAACGGGGCTAACCGGTAAGGTGCTTTTGAAACTGGCGCCGTCCCTGGGGCCAACTCAATAGCAAATTCAATCACTCTATCGGGTGGTAATCCCGGAAGGTCTTGGGGGAATACATCTTCAAATTCATTGACTACTGGAATATCTTGTAAGTTGGGCACCTCCTTCTGCGTGTCCACCACATAGGCTAGGTAAGCCTCACTTCCTTTTCGTAGCATCCTTTTGGCCTGGGCCATAGTCAAAAATTTCTGCGTCTGCCTCTTTTCTCTAAATATAACTTCTTTCTTCCCGGGGATATTTAACTTAACTTTCTTCCCTTTACAGTCTATCTGAGCATCGTTGCTAGATAGCCAGTCCATTCCCAAAATCACATCAAACTCCCCTAATTTAAAAGGAATCAGATCAACACTGAAAGATTGCTCCCCTATGCCTATCTCACAGGCGGGGTGAATTTGGTTAACAGGAATAATTTCACGATTGGCTATTTCTACTTGTAAGGGTTCTATCAAGAGTTTAGCCTTAAGTCTTAACTTACGCGCAAAGTCCCTTGATATAAAAGATTTAGTTGCTCCCGAATCAAATAAAACATTTGCACTGACTGAATTTAGAGAAAGGGTACCTGCTATCACATCTGAATCTTTCATAGCATCCTGGACTGTCATGTTGAAAGTCCTTGCAGTAGGTGGCTTATTAGAAGCAGCCCTGCTTGCTCCCGAAGCTGCTGGTTTGTTCATTGGGCATTCCCTCTTCCAATGACCTGGGCGTCCACACAGATGACAATTGGTGGTTGGAACGACGGCAGGGGTTGATGATGGGCACTTATTTGAATAGTGGCCCTCCCGACCACACTTAAAACAGGTTACTGGCCTTTCTTTACACTCCCCAGTGTGATTCCTTCCACATATGTTACAGGCTGGCAATGGGGGTCGAGACTGGTTGGAATAGGACATCCTTGACTTCTGGCCGCCCTGGCTCACACTCATTGGCCGCTTAAACCCAGTGTTCCTTCCTGGTAGGGACACTGCTCCTCGATTAAATCTAGTTGGGAAGCTCCTTCCTGCGGAACCTCCACCCATGCTCATACTTTTCCTCTTTATTCCTTTCTTCTCTCTTTCCTTCTGCATCTGTTCACTTCCAACTTCTACAATCGTTGCCTTTTGCACCAGAGTGGCATAGTCCGTAAGCTCAAGGATTGCCACCCTATTCTGAATCCATGGTTTCAGTCCCTGCTGAAACCTCCTAGCTTTCTTTTCCTCGGTGCTCACAAACTCCGGCACAAACCTTGATAACTCAGTAAATTTCACTTCGTACTCTGCTACAGACAAGTTATTCTGCTTTAGCTCCAAGAACTTGAGCTCCATCTGGTTTTCCATAAACCTCGGGAAATACTTTCCCAGAAACAACTGACTAAATCTCTCCCAGGTTATAATAGCATCTGTCTCCATGTTTTTCTTGGCCTCCCACCAGTAGTTAGCTTCTCCTTTCAGAAGGTAGGTAGCAAATACAGTCTTCTGTGCCTCCTCGGTACTCAAAATCTCAAAAGATTTCTCCATTTCCTTTAACCATGCTCTTGCCTCAACTGGGTCGGCTGATCCGTGGAACTCAGGGGGCTTAAGGGACTTAAAAGCCCTGAAAGAGTTTGCCACTGCATTGTTACTTCCTTGAGGGGGTGGGTTGGGTTGACGTTCCAAATTCTGCCTTAGGAGTTGCATGAACTGGCTCATGGGATCCATGCCTGGGTTTGGTACTGGTTGCTCAACCTCGGTTTCTCCCTCTTCAGCCTCTATCTCAAATCCCTCAACATCATATGTTTCCTCTTCCTCTTCATACAGGGAGTCATCCTGTTCCACATAATCCTCATCTTCCTCTTCACTGTGTTCTTGGTTTCTATTGTCCTGATTATGGCTTCCCTGGTCCTCAGATCCAGGGTTCGCCCTAGTTCCAATCTTTCTTGGCGGCATGATTCTGATAATAATAAAAACAATTATTGGGAAAATTCAACGTTAGGTCACAATCATATACAACATTGTGCCTTGCACAGCTCTTATAATGGGGAGAACGTATATCGCAATTCTATTATTTTAAGAAAGTTCTAATACGAAGTACAGTAAAAATAATGATAAAAACAGTGATCCCGTCACTATGGAACTGAACTGAAAGGAAACAAATATATACATAATGCGAGAATACATAGTTTGATCTGGTCAAAAGTACAACAGTGCTACAGTCATCTGTCCCAAAAGTGATACACAAGAGTCTATCTGTCTAGTCAGAAAAAGGGATGCTATATACAAGTCAACTATCCCGGAAAATTGGCTCTTACTAAGGCCTCGGCTAACTAGACAACTAGACTATTCCATCATCAATCCTGAATCACACACCGGAGCGGGTCAGCTCCCAAACCCTTTCCATCGCACGACGGAAGATATAGTCGGCCTGCCGCCTGGAGATCCTACCATGCCTGTCCCCCTGGAGAGATCTGAGTCTCGCTCGGGACGTGAGCTCTATCCCCGTAAGCTCCCTCCTCAAGGATCGGGGTATAGAAGCCCTGGTCTCATAAGCTCGGGTACGCCTACCCGCCCTCTCTGCATCCAACTCCCTCCTGGCCTCATCTAGTCGGCCCTCGGCAACAGCCACTCGGGTCCTCAATACATCCTGAACATATCCATGAGCTAACGAAGACTGCCTGTGGGCAGGGTCAAGAGGTGGTGAATCCGGAGCCGCTGAGGGTGCCTCCTCGGTCTGCCTAGGCTCGGAAGTATGGGTCTCTGAGCTGTCATCATCAGGAATCCAAGATAGTGGTGGAGGGATAGGGGCTCTGACCACCGAAAGTGTGGGTAAAGGGATACCAGCATACACTACCATAGATCCAACACGCTCCTCAGCTACTGGGACCTCATCCGGGTCCTCCTCATTTGGAATAGCAATAACCTCTGTCTCTGACTCCTCTGAGGGGTCCTCCTCATCTGAAACAGCAATGACCTCCGTCTCAGGCTCCTCTGAGGGGTCCTCCTCATCCTCCTCCATCTCAGGCTCCTCCTGATCCTCAACATCTAGCAATGCCTCATCATGCTCACGCTCGAACATCTCAGGGTCCTCTATCTCAGGCGCCTACACATTAAACGAGCTAAGTTACTATCATGATACTTATAAGGGTTCCCGTAAGGGTTTTAACTGTCAGCACTACTTTAAGTAGTCCGACCATGAACTTGGCAAGAGTTCTTATTATCTTTGTGAGTTTGTTATTATATCGACGCATCATCTCTGAGGTTTATAACGCTTAGCTCTGATACCATTTCTGTAACACCCCCAGATCCGGGGTCGGGGATCCGGGTTGTCACGGTCTTTCTTTCCACAATATCACTTCACTTAATTAATAATAAATAACCTCATGCTGTGACTCCATACTAACACACACCACAACCCGTTATAGTCTCAGAGATGAAATTGAAATAAGTACAAGTCTTTGAATCCACAATTTAAAGTTATTACAACCCAAAATGATTACTTGATAATTTACAGTTAATTGCCATTATCTGCCACAAGTTATAATTATACATAATTTGATTCTCAAAAGTAGATGGTCTGAACTACAATGGATCTACCTCTGCAGCTATAGCAGCTACAACATCATCGGGAAGACGCGGGGCGCTTCCCACGCGCTTGCGCTGGGTCTGCTGGAGTCTGGCCATCTCTCCTAACTGTTGTTGTGTGATGAAGAAATAAAGCAAGAGTGAGCCTTACAGCTCGCAAGATAATATACATAGTGATAACAATAGTATAAGTATCTAAGTGGATACTTAATAGAATCTCTATCATATGCAAGATAATTACTTACTAGATATAAGTAAAAACAAGGAATGAAGTTACCAATACTTCACCACACTTATATCATTTATAAAGCTACTTGAACTACCACCGTTCAAAGTATTATAAGTTTTAAGAAAAACATCCCATAGATGAGACCACAAGTTAAGACTTGAATAGATTCAATCTTTGAAATATTATTGAATGAAAAAGTTATGAGATACTTTATTTAGTCCCGATATATATATATATCCACATATATATATATATATCTCTGTAAACATTTCCTGGAACCTCTGTTATGTAAAGTATGAACAGAGTTTGAAACATCCAATGAATTTTGGAAAGGAAAAGAATTTTGGCATAAACCAGATATCTTGCTGATCAGGCAAAGATACCAATAAGTAACCTTTTCTACTGTAGATGGATGAATTCCTCACCGGTCATCACCCTGGCCGCATTAGGACCTCGCGCTAGACCGTTACCCGGCCCCTCACGCGTTGATGGACTGCCACCCAGCCACTTACATAATAATAGACCGTACCTCGGCCTGTCGCTTATGCCGACTCAATTAGATGGGCTTACTTCCCGAACGTTGGGCAAGTAATCAATTCATTTACCAAAACTGCAACCTCGTTGCGAATATAAAATACACCACAGAGCCGGATTCCCCAGGTTTTGAGCGAGTATTTAAATCCCCTAAAAAGGAAGATCTTAAATATAAAAAAAAAAAGAGTTTTGGGATCCACTCTGACTTTTAAAAATCATTTTGAAGACTCGAAAACACTTTAAAGAGTGTTTGGAGTAAAGCTGATTTAATGAAGTAAATCAGTCCCCAGAATATTTAGAAAATGACCGAATATTATTATTTAAATAATATTCCCATAAAGAATAGTCTTTATAAAAATAATTGAAGTAGAAGTATTAAAATTTATACTTGAAACGAGTATTAAATAACCAAAGATATACTTATATGAAAGTATTATCTTTATTTGAATAATCGAAAATAAGTTTGATTATTAACACCTTATTCTTTAATAAAATAAAGAATATATTTCAGCAAATAATCGGAGTCATAGATCCTCAAATGAATATTCAAATAATATTCAATAAATAATATAAAAGAGTCATAAGCCCTCGAATGAATATTCAAATAATATTCAGATAAATAAATGAAAGGAGTCATACGCCTTCGAATAATATTCGAAATAATATTCAATAATAAATAAAGTTTAAAGTTATCGAATAAACCTTATTCGATTAATAGTTTTGAAAACTATGACCATATATATATATAAATATATATATATATATATATCCATATCCATATATATACAAAATCTACTCGGGATCCTCGACTCCCGGTTTTAGAAAATATTTTCACCTTTGGGTCCCTATACTAAGGGTATATGCAAGATACCGCTCTCCTCTAGCATAGGTATTATCAACTGAACCAACAGATATATATTTCAAGAATATGAAACAGGCATGCATATATACCATATCACATGCTACAATATATCACAAGAATTTGCTAAATAACCAACATGCATCTATCGCAAGATAATGCATATACAAGTGTATACATCACAACAACAGTATAACGGATAGAATACTTGCCTGAGCGACTTGGGGGTGAGAAAGGCTCGGAACGAGTCTGGTAACCTATAAACAACAAGTAAGTTGGAATTAAACCAAAATCACTTGTAAATCTATACTTTAACTAACTTAGACTCTAACGCTTGTTTTGCGCTCACGGATTCGCTTAAGTCACTCGGGTACCCTCGGCTCCACCATTTTTAATAATTTAACCTTTACGAGTTTTAAAGCGATTCCTTCACGAATGTCTTACCAACTGCCTAACACACTTACCATAAATGTTTCATACATTAATTAACCCTTTTTGGTCTTTAACCTACATTTCAAAGTAAGGCGAGGGAAAAAGTTTCGTTCGCGAAACGCCGTTACTTGAAACGGTCGTTTCTCCTAAACCGTGCATCGGAATCGAATGAACTACATATCAAAACGAAGCTCGTAACATGAGCTATCTAAACATGGAAGTAGTAATAATCTAGCAGGGGGTTCTCGGGTCCTAATGCTATGCACAAAAATAGTCCAAAGAAAATCGGACGTTACGACGGCTATGTTTACGCGATTTCCCAATTTTTAACCATTCAAAACCAACCACAAACCAACCTCAAATCCAACATACAACCAACATCCATCCTCATCACATCATAACAACCCCAACCAATTCAATTTAATCATCATACTTATGCCTAAACTTAACTTTAATCATAATTAAGTTCTTTTAATCAAAACCACAACATTTACCATTCCATTTCACTACCATTCCAAATCCCAAACTCTAAATCATAACAACAAGCTACAATATCAACCCACTAATCAAAATCATCTTATAATATATAGGAATCTAGGGTTTGGAGATGGTATACCTTCCTTGAAGTGGTGGGTGGAGCTAGGAAGCCTTAAGAAGCTTTGAGAAATCTTAAGAATGCTTGGATCTTCAAGAAAAACAAGAAAAAGTTCAAGTTAAAAACTTGAAAACACTATTCATTGTCTTCTTCTTTGATTAAATGAAGAAGATTGAGAAAGAATTAATGGCTTAAACTCATGATATAGTCCTAACTAAGCATGAAGATGATTAGGGAATTATCTTACCAATTTAGGAAGCTTGGATCTTTGATTTTGAAATTCTTTGCCTTTAAAAATGCTAAAAAGCCGAGAGCTCTCAAGAACAAGCCTTGGTTGCTTTTGATTTTTGATGGAAATGATTTTTACTTGGCTTGGTTGACTTGTTTTGTATTTGATTTAGTCAATTACCTTCTTGCCCTTGAAATTGTGTGGTTACAAAGCTACCACACCTCCTTCCTTCCCATGTCATGCTTATGTCATCCTCATGATGTCATCCTCCCTTCCTTGTCCTCTTTCTATTGGTTGGATGACATCATTCCCACTAATCCCTTTGATTAATTTCCTAATCGTTTGCCTAATGACCGCTGATCTGTTATACGGTTTGCTTAACTTTCGTTCTCGTTTATCGTTTGAAGGATCATACCCGGGATCTTATTACTTAGGTTCCCTTAACCTTTCTCAATACATTATATTCCTTTTTATGATCCTCTATTATAATCCTTTAATTTAAATCCTTTTTATCCTGTTACCTTATACTCAATTCTCTCCGTATCTTGTGGATTTCCGGGAAAAACCAAAGTGTTCGGAATTGGATTCTGACGATCTTTACATACACTTATATACTTCATAGAGTACTAATAATATCCCAGAATATCCATAACAGAACCCCTACATAGTGTGGCGTGAAAAGTTTTCTCATTCAGCTAAAATACTATTCACAAGAGTTACAAAAAGTTGAAAATTTTGGGGTTATTACATGAGAACTCATGCATGATCCCACTTTCTTCACAGAACAACTTCATGGTTGAATTCTTGAACTCAGTTCCATTGTCACTCCTAATATTCCTTACTTTGAAATCAGGATGATTGTTGACTTGTTTGATATGATTGATGATGATTTCACTAGCTTCATCCTTTGATCCAAGAAAATAAACCCATGAAAACTTTGAGAAATCATCTACAATCACTAGGCAGTATCTTTTCCTTGAAATTGACAATACATTGACTGGTCCAAAAAGATCCATGTGTAGAAGTTGTAGTGGTTCATCAATTGCAGATTCAAGCTTCTTACTGAATGATACTTTCTTTTGCTTTCCTTTCTGACAAGCATCACACAGTCCATCCCTTGTGAATTCCACTAGAGGCATTCCTCTAACTAAGTCCTTTTTGACTAGATCATTCATTGTCTTGAAATTCAAATGGGACAGCTTCTTGTGCCATAGCCAACTTTCAACTGGACTTGCTTTGCTGAGAAGACAAGTTATGGATTCTGCATCTGTAGAGTTGAAATCAGCTAAGTACACATTCCCTTTTCTAACTCCAGTTAGAACCACTTTATTGTCCTTTTTACTTGTGACAATACAGGCTTCAGAATTGAAGGAAACAGTATTCCCTCTGTCACATAGTTGACTGATGCTCAATAAATTGTGTTTGAGACCATCAACCAATGCAACTTCATCAATGATGACATTTTCTTTTGAAATCAAGCCATATCCTATAGTGAATCCTTTGTTGTCATCTCCAAAGGTTATGCTAGGGTCAGCTCTCTCCTTAAACTCTGTGAGCAGGGTGAAATCTCCTGTCATGTGTCTTGAACAACCACTGTCCAAGTACCATAGATTCCTTCTTTGTCCCTGCACACAACAAAATCAATCAAGTCGATCTTGGTACCCAAGTTTCCTTGGGTCCAGCCTTGTTAGTCTTTTTCCTAGACTTCATTCCTCCTGCATCTTTTGACTTAGGTAACTTTGGGTCAACCTTGGTCTTAGATGTGGTTGGTTGAAGTGTAGGGTTAGTCACAGAATCATTTAACACATTTGATTGAATTTGATAAGGCATAGGTTGTGCAAACATGTTATTCCACATAAGCATATTGTATGGCATTTGAGGCATACTAAATGCAGTAAGATAAGGATTGTTAATATATGGCATGTTTGCAAAATGTGCATGGGGATTCTGGTGAGACATAACATGCATAGCATGTAGAGGTGACATAGACATGTTAGGCATGGAGGGATTTGAAGGTATGGGAGCATTTTTAACAGACTTGCAATTATCAGATAGGTGATTAACACTTTTACAATGCACACAGCTTTTTCTAGGAGCATACCTATCAGGTGTGTAATTGTTATGTTTATTAATCCCTACCTTCCCATTTCTTTTAGATTTTCTTTTAGTCTCCTTCTTATCCTCAACCAACTTAAGCCTATCTTTTAGCTGATCTAAAGTCATGTGTCCTATATTCATCTTACTGACATCTCTGGATGTGCTAGCTCCTTCTTTGACAAAGTTCTTGAGAGTTGAATCATTCTTTTTACTGAGATTATTTTTAAAAGAACTTGCATGTTTTAATTGATGAGCCTTCAACGGATGCTCCTTTTCTTCCTTCAATGGATAACTTTCATCATCCGTTGATTCCACATCCGTTGACAATCCATCAATTAATTCTAACTCCTTTTTGTTTTTCTTCCAGGCATCCTCACAGAATGATTCAATTCCCTGAACCTTTGCAATCTGAACACTAACATCCCTAGATGTTTTCCAGGCCTTGATTACCTCTTGCTCACTTTCTAACTGTGTAGAAAGAATTTCTACTTTCTTAACAGCTTCTGCTAGTTCACTCTCAACAGTCAAGCATTTAAGTTTTATCTTTTCAAGCTCAATTACCTGATCCTCTAACATAGCATTCCTATCACTTAAAAACACATTATTCTCCTTGATCCTAGTGTTTTCTTTTGCTAGTGATTTAAGGGACACACGCAAATGATATAATTCATTGGTCATATCATTTATGGCTTCATTGCATTCATGTTTAGAAAGCTGAGAGAGATCAGTAGTAATTACCTGGTTGCTTGATGAACTGGTTTCATTTTCATCAGAATTAGCCATCAGGGCTAGGTTAACATATTCCACATCATCATCTTCATTTACCCCATCTGCTACCTAATCATCTTGAGTGAGAAAAGCTCTTTCCTTTTGTTTGAGCAAATTAAAATACTTCTTTTTGTAATCAACTTGCTCAAATTTCTTTTTCTCAGAATTTGGCTTCCTACACTCACTTGCAAAGTGTCCACTAATGCCACAGTTGTAACATTTGAACTTTGATTTGTCCACCATGTTTTTGTTTGGCTTAGTGAACTTTATGTTTTTCCTGAACTTCATTTTTACAAACCTCCTGGACAGAAAGGCCAAATGTTCTTCAATATCATCAGATTCATCCTGACTGGAATTGTCTTTATCCTCAGCAACTTGCTCTTTACCCTTGCTTGATTCTGATTTGCTTGTGCCAATTTTCAGACATGGCATTATCTTCTCCTCATTCTTGGCTTCCATCTTCTCACTGTCAGCTACAAGAGCAACTGTTCCTCCTTTTCTCTTTCCCTTTTCCAACAGCTCATCCTGCTCCATTTCAAGTTCATAAGTCTTCAGAATTCCATATAATCTTTCAAGTATGAAGTTCTTATAATCTTGAGAATTTCTCAAAGAGACAGTCATGGGCTTCCACTCCTTTGGCAGAGACCTAAGAAATTTTAAGTTGGAATCCTTGACTTGGTACACTCTACCATACAGCTTCAATCCATTCAACAGTTTCTGAAACCTGTTGAAGGTATCATTTAATGATTCACCTTCTTCAAAGTGAAAATATTCATACTGTTGAATAAGAAGCTGCATCTTGTTCTCTCTGACCTGCTCAGTACCTTCACAGATGATTTGTACAGTATCCCAAACTTCCTTTGCAGTTTGGCTATTGATGACATTGTCAAACATATCTTGATCTAAGCCATTAAACAAAATGTTCATGGCTCTCTTATCCTTGCGGATTTCTTCCATGTCTTCAATAGTCCATTCTGCTTTTGGCTTGGGAATGGTCTGTCCAACAGCAACTGTTGCAGAAGCAGCTGTGGCTACTTTGTGAGGGATGTGAGGACCATTTTCAATACAGTTGATGTAGCTTTCATCTTGAGAAAGAAGATGTAAATGCATCTTCACTTTCCAGTGATGATAATTATCTTTTTCCAGGTTTGGGATCTTTACACCAATATCCTTCCTACTCATGATGTTAGCAGGAGGATTCTTCTGTGCACTCATGATGTTAGCAGAATAGATCTTTAAACTCTTTGTGTGTTAAGAGCTTGCTCTGATACCAATTGTTATTCCCAGTGGACTAACAATGAGATTTACAGAAGGGGGGTTGAATGTAAATCTCAAAACTTTTTCAAGTTTTGAGCAGTTTCTAAGGCTGAGTGTTTGAGTGATCAAATGTGTGTGAATTGCTTGAAGCTGATGCAGACAGATATATATTCAAACACAAATGTAATGAACACAAAGAACTTAAAAACTTTTCTGGTGGATTTGTTGTTCCACCAGAGATGTGTTATTTCAGAAAATCTGTGATTCAAAGAATTAAATCACAGCTGCTTTCTAGTACAAACTAGATGATTTTCTCTTTTGATATTTCTAAACAGCTCAAGGAAAATTCATATCTAATTACTAGCTGCTACTTGGTTTATATATCACCAAGTTTACAAGTGAAGACAAACTGGAAAATACAATTGAAAAGATTCGTCACATGTTTCTTCTTCATTTCTCTATCCAATGCAATCTAGGATAATCTGTAAATCTTTGAATACTTCCTTGTTTGCATCAGAATGGAAATGCTGCATTTTTTTGATTCCTCCTAGAGGCTTCCACATTCCAGTGTGTCTCTGTCAACCCATGTGCCTCTGTCAGCTTGTGAATTGTCACTATCAACTGCTAATGAACTAAGCATCCGTTGAAGCTTCATCCATTAATGCCTTATCCGTTGAGGCTTTATCCGTTGAAGCTTTATCCGTTGATGCATTATCAGTTGAAGTCTTTATCCATTGAAGCACTTATCCGTTGATGGATATTATCCGTTGAAGCATTAGAGACATCCGTTGAAGCTTTGTTTCTTATTCGTTGAAGGTCTTCAATATCCGTTGACACTTCTTCACTTATACAAAATTACAAGGCATGAAATATTTACACTTAGCCCTCCTATTTGTACATCCATTAGTAGTCAACATGACTGATCATTTCCTAATAACGTCTAAGAATTACAGCTTGAAACCAGAGAGTGAAATGTGCTACAATACTAAACTTATTGCTAAGTAAAGCTACTCCTTCAACAGATAGCCAAGATGGTCTTATCCGTTGAGGCTACAAACACTAGATTTCTACTTAAGTGTTTTGCTTAACTTATCATCAAACTAATACACATATTCCTAACAGATATTTTATACATTTATAAACTGGAACTCTGTGTACATTATGCATGTCAGAAGATTTCAAAGATTTTGAGAAGTATATATGTATATATATACTGAATATTTTGCGACTTCGTCGCAGTAAGATATCAAACTTGGTTCATTTCTTCTTGACCAAGACTTTCAAGAGTACTATGAGAATGCTCATATATTGTTAATTATTATACATATTATTTGAGATTCTAAATGATTGACGAAGTGCAAAAGGCTGTTTTTGCCACTTACCTTCCTAAGAGAGAGGCCACCCGCTAGTGAAAGGATAAGGAAGATAGAGAGATAGCATATAAAAGTTAGAGCCAGACCAAAGGTGGAAGAATATAATGAATTATGAATCTAGGTTGTGAAATTCGTCAAGGTTCGTTTAAAGGACACGAATCTAGAGTGACAGGATGTTTGAAATCAAGAATTATGCTACGTTGGTCCATGAAAGAATTGTAATAGTAATGAAAATAAGAAGACTGAAAAAGGTAAGGGATATAAAGAAAATAAAGTTGAGGAATGATAAGGGAGTTAGGAATGCGGAAATCCTAAGGAACCCTAGCAATAAAGATAAGAGAAATGGGTAATCATCAGGGAGATGGTGATTGACCATGAGGTAAAGTCGAAGTTTGAAGACATAAGTATACATATATGTTAATCCCCTTTAAGTTGGGAGTATTTGATGAAACTCTGAGATAGATCGATGGATTAATAAGGGAACACGGATGGACTGAGGAGACATGAAAGCAAGAAATTAAGAAATTGGATAAGGGAAGTAACCCTAAAAAATGTGAAGTGTATGTAACACATGTGACTTGATGCCCAAAAGGGAGACACCAAGTATAGAAGATATCCCAACATTGAGATGACTGTTGAGATAAACAATAAAAGTAAATGAGAATCTAGTAAGAAGAAGTTCACGTTGAACACGACCAATATCTTCCAGAACATCCATGTTATCATTACTAAATCAGGAAAGAAAAGCGGATAATCGTTGTTATCTTTTCGAGGCCTTATGGATTGACCTCAGTTTGAATGTGGATGTTATTGTGAAATTAGGTATAGACTATCAAGGTGGGAATGATTGAATAAGATACCCTTATCAAGGATATATGACTTGATTTATCCATGGAAGGATGCAAATACCTTTTTAAAGTGGAATTAAGGATAGAACCTTAATATCTTTGAGATGAACCATGGGGGGAATGCATAAAGTTTGGCATTTCACCCTTAATAGGGATATAATGAGTTTGGGTAGTACGGAATGAAGGACTAAGGCAACAACAACCTTTAAAGGTCAGTGGAGAAAGTTTTCAGAACTATATAGACAATGATTCTGGTATTAGTAAATGGTATTTTGATATGCCATGTATCTAGGGAATACAGGAGGAACGATTCAAGGATAACCTTAGAGGTTTTACAAGGAGAAAGGTAATTTTCAAAGTTCTGAAGAATAGAAATTTTGATAAAGAAAATATGACCTAATTATAATAATGCTAGGTGGGCACGTGTTGGACCATAAGAAAGTATAGATCGATCCAATGAAGGTCGAGTTTGGAGAAAACAAGAAAGACCCAAGATAAGAGGCGTCTTAAGTATGATCGAGAGTCGGTCGTGACAATGTTAACCTCTAAAGACCGAGGCAATAACTTATGGAAAAATGGTGATATTTTTTCTCACCAAAGCTTAAGGAAGAGCATTTTCGTACAAGCAGTGATTGGAAATGAGGTAGAAAATTTAGTTGAAGATCGTTCAAAAGGCATTGATTATAAGGAACTATTACTATTAGGTAAGGCCCTAAGGTGGCTGACACTCTAAGTGAAAGAGAACAATTATAGGCGCTCGTGCCAGAGGAATACGGTGATGATGGTTAAAGCCGTGAAGGTTGTATTATGGTGTGAAACATTGACATTCCTTATGATGATTGTGCGATACTCAACCGTAATAGTAGATTGGTAAAGATTTAATTCTTGTTAATCGCCATGAGCGGGATATCTATCTTAGAAGGTCCTATCTTGAGAATAATCCAGGACCATGTTTCAAAAAGGACTAAACAAACCTTTGAGTTAAGTCTTTTATTGAAGGCATATGATTAAGAATGGTATTAACCTGCTATCGTTGCTTTGATTGAAACTCTTCTGTAATTTTATCTGCTTCATGTCATGTATGTACGTCAGGATCAGGAGTGTTCTTCATGAATCATGAATGGTGATTATGTTACCTCCTTAGAAGGATTCGATACAATATGTATGGACTCCATATGGTTAGCTTTTAAGACTTCATGGAAAACGAAGGACTACAGTAGGTCAACGGTGGACCATAGTAGTGCAGGAATGATTCTACGAGTAATGAGTCGATTAATTACAACCGTGAGAGTTGTATTGGAATGGATGTTGAGATCGAGTACCACTAATTGGGTTGTGGTGATGTATAAGTTATCATTGATAGACTAATTAAGTCGATTATCTACCTATTGAATATTAATTCCTTTTTATGAATAGAGAACTGTATTACTATACGAGGAAGGTTGCAGTGCAAGCATAGAATTCTAGTAACGATAATGTCTAGAATGAAATCCCAGATTTGATTTTTGATGTCGAGGGAGTTTCAAAGGTGATTGTGTATAAGCTCGAGCAAGAGCATGGGTCCATAGAATGATAGACGGAATAGCAAAAATATTTAGGCATGTGAAATACGATGCTATAATACTTGATGTTGATATATATATGTATATGTTTTGTTCTCCTATGAAAAACCTCTATAGTTCAGAGGTAGATTCCAAGCCAGATATTTTGTGACA
Organism: Apium graveolens; assembly: GCF_009905375.1. NCBI lineage: Eukaryota > Viridiplantae > Streptophyta > Magnoliopsida > Apiales > Apiaceae > Apium > Apium graveolens. The sequence goes on along the minus strand of NC_133648.1, from coordinate 58,142,976 downwards.
GTATATTTTATATATATACAATTCTCTTCAATTCGTTCTTTTCTCTCCTTTTCATTTCATATAAGCTGAGAAGAACAACCCTTCCAGAAGGGAAGGTATTGCCAAATGACTACCTATCTATGTGATAGAATCCTAGCCGGATACCACTTATTGTTTAATTGCTTGTCAAGTACTAAAGGTTGGCCACCTTCTGTACTAACTATGCGATGTAACAAGTGTTCATGATCATAGTGGTCTCTCAATAAATTCTTTTACTTCTATATGATGTATCAAGCTTTCGAAGATAGAAGCAGCTAGAAATGAAGTAGTATCAGTACGATGGTATTCTGATTCTAACGCGTTCGTGATACTAAGGCTGACGCAATTATTAAAAGGTTATAGAACGCTAGCGAGTAAAAGTATAGCCAGAATAGTTTTATGTACGGAAGATAGTAACGCTTACGAACAAGAAAAGAAGGAGTATTGAGAAGCAAAAGCTATAGAGCTAGATGATATAATGAGAGTCTGTGCGATAGACTTGAAAGAATTTGGAATGATCACTTAGCATATATCGAGTTTTCTTACAATGATAGATGATATACCAGTATCGAGATCCTTAAGGGAAGACAATGCCGATCTCCCTTGTATCGGAAAGAAGTTGGAGAGCGCAAGATGCTCGGACCCGAAGTGGTCCAAAGGACCAAAGACATAGTGGATCTAATCAGATGACGGATGGTAGCAACCCCAGGATGGATAGAAGAAGTATGATGATTTGACTCGAAAGGACAGAGTATGAAATAGGGGACCTAGTGTTGTTAAAGGTATCTCCGTGGAAAGGATTAATGAGGTTCGGAAAGAAAGGAAAGCTAAGTCCACGATTTATTGGACCCTTGGAGGTATTAAGACGTATTGGGAAGTTAGCATATGAGCTAGCCCTACCCTCGAACCTGTAGCAAGTTTATAATGTGTTCTGCGTATCAATATTAAGGAAGTATAATCCGAATGTCAGACATATAGGGGAATATGAGCGCATAGACATGCAACTAGACTTGACCTATATGGAGCAACATGTAAGGGTTATGGATTGAAAGGAGCAAGTGCTTACGAACAAGGTTATCAAACTAGTCAGATTTTTATAGTAAAACCACAATATGGGAAAAATTTACTTGAGAGTTAGAAAGTGCAATGCTAGAAAAGTATCCCCAACCATTTTCTATCTGATTCCGGGATGGAATCCTTTTAAGGAGGGGAGACTGTAATAACCCCATTTTTTGGAAATTTTTGAAACACTGATGAATAGTAACTTTTGCTGACTATGCTGATTAAGAGAAATTATCAGACCACGCTATATAGGAGTACTCTTATGGAAATTCTAAGATCATATTAGTATTCTATAAAGTAAATGAGTGTATGTAAAGATCATCAGAATCCTAATTCGGACACTTTGATTTTTCCCGAAAATCCACCAGATACCGACATAATAAAGTATAAGGTAAGATGATGAAAAAGATTTCAATTCAAGGATTATAAGAGAAGATCATTTAAGGAATATAAAATATTAAGAAAGGTTTAGGGAAGCCCAAGTAATAAGATCCCGGATATGATCCCTCAAACGATTAACGAGAACGAGAGTTAAGCGAACCGTAAAAAAAATAAACGACCAAGGGACAAGCACATACAAGTAGAATTGGAAGGAAGCTTCCAAGAGAAGCTAAAACATGTGGTTAAAAGAGAAGGTGACATCATCACACCATGAGGATTGGACAAGTGGCAAGTTGATGAGGTAGGCAAGATGATGCAAGCAATTTGCAAGATATTTAGCCAAGGATTGATATCAACCAAGCATTTTTATGCACAAAGATCAATAAAATAAAGCAAGCTTCTCCCCCCACCCATTTTACCTTCTTCACTTCGAGTTTTCATGGAAATGGGGATTTGGAAATTCAAAACTCAAGCTATACTCCATGGAAAATTATAAGGTTTGTTTCTTTGGATCCTATATTTCATAACTAAGAAGAGCAAGTAGTTTGAGTGCTTGAATCAAAGGTTTTCAATCTCAAACAAATCATTTTAGTGGAGGGTGAATAGTAACCAAGTTAGTTGTGTTTTGGTTTTCTTAGGTTCCATTGAAGATCCAAGCTTCCTAAGGCCATATAAGCACCCCTTGAAGCTTGTAAGTGAATCCCCACTCTCCAAGGAAGGTATAAAGCCCTTGAACCCTTATAAATCAGTGGGTTTAATATGTTTTTAAGAATATTATGATAGTTATGTGAGTATGATAAGAATTGGTATAATTAGTGATACGATTTGGATGAGTTTATGCTTGGTTATTGCCATTGGTTAGTCAAGTTATTGCTTAATGATTAAAGTTATGAATCTTGAATGTTTAACCTATAAATTGGAGGATTAGGTTATGATAAAATGTTGGTGTGTTGGGTCCCAATGTGTTTGTAGAAGGGGGGGTTGAATACAAACAGTACCGAATAATCGAATTAAATGCGGAATAAAAAATGTGAAACAAAATTCAAGTTAAATAAAAATATTATTAAACTTGAAAGGTGTTACAACAACTGTATCGATTACAAGGAATTAATCTCAAATTAATTATCACAAATCTAGAATAAATTCGACATGAACTTTTTCTATTTTTGTAATAAAAAAGATTCAAATGCTAAACGCAATTTGAGATTAAGTTCTAGGGATTTTGATCCGCTAGATTGTTACACAAGAACAAGATAAATAATTCTAGTGGTTTGGATTTAACATTAACAAACTAGAAATTGATCTTGAATTTCTGCAGAGAAGATGATTTTATATTTCAAGGCGGCTGCTCTTTTGTTCTTGACTTGTGTGTTGGATGATAATTAAGTTGCTGCTTCTCTGCTTCTTTTTAAATCAACAAAAGAATAGAATTGACTTGGCATGACAATCCTATAGCTGGCAAGACTTTCGGTGAGACAATTGAATGAACTAGCAAGACAATCTGAATGAACTAGCAAGACAATCAGAATGAACTAGCAAGACAATCATCCTCCTAGAGTAACTTTCGGTGTGACAATTGAATATGGCCTAGCATGACAATCGGTATGACAATCCTGATTGTCATGCTAGTTCATTTTCAATTGTCTTGCTGATTTAATGCTTGAATTTAATCCAATTAAGCTTCTGAAAATTCCTAAAATTCCTAGAATTAATTCAGAATTAATTAATCAATTAATTCAATTAATAAATAAATTATTCTTTGCAGATATAATTTATTTTCTTAATTAAATTAGATGACTTAATTAATTAATAGAGAATTAATTCTAGTCTTGAGCAGCAACCATTCTTCTGCAAATCTTCTGAAAATCACTGAAAATTATGAATCAATTCCATCACTTCAACGTTGACACTCGATGTACTGTCTGGTTCATGAGTGACTAACTTCCGTGACGTTTCTTCATGTCTTGACTTTGACACTTTGATTTTCTTCAGATTAAATCCTTGTAATTTATTGATACCCTGACGAGATCTCTGTCACTTGATTAAATCCACGATCTTGACTTATATCACTGAGGCATGATCAATTTCTTGAACTTCTTCCAGTGAATTAATTCCTCAAGTCTGTAGATGAACCTTGTCTCTGAATCCTTTGACAGATATTACTTTGCGAGATCTCTCTGACGGTCGATCCACTATTTACTTATTACATTCTTATTTGAGTTGAGTTGAATCCTCGAATATACAAATAGGTCTATGACATATGACTTACAATCTCCCCCTATTTGTTTGTTAGACAATAACACACAAATACCTAGAGGATAACTCAACTAACAAATAAGAAAAAGATATAAACATACATGCAAAGTAAATAGCAGAAAAGTTCTGGATGAGATTTAACATTTTCCAGATTCCAAGTAGATGTTCCTCTAGACTGAACATATCTTCAAGTAGTTCCATCTTCATTTGTACAACCACATTTCCTGTTGAGAAGCCCATATCTCTTGCTTCTCCCCCTATGAGAATCAACTGATTAAAGAAGATCACCTTCGTTTTACCACCTCTCCCGTACAATAGGATCCGCAGATAAAAACCAATGGTACTCCCCTAACAGCTTCTTCCCTTACTAGGAAATCACCTTGTGTTTACCACCTCTCCCGTACAATAGGATCCGTAGTTACAAACAACAATGGTGTGGTGTAGTGTACTTTTTAGGATCTTTTTCTTCCTCCTTGCTATTTCTCCCCCTTAGTTGAGGAATCCTCCAAACTATTTCTTAAGCTTTTATCTCCCCCTTAAAGAAGGAATGTATGCCGTCGTCTGAAGGAGTTCTCATATTTCACTTGGTTGGAAAAGAAATAACAAGTGTTTCTCTTTCTTCCTCACTGTGAGTGTGTGATTGTGTTTTAGTGTACCTCACATATGTTTCACTCTTCTCTCCACTCCATAATCCAGCTATACCTGCAAGGAAAATCACCTTAGCCATCCTTAAGGAGGTCACAGGTGGTGCAATGGGAGTTCACAAATCCCCATCCTTGTTAAACTCGTCAGATAAATCTGAGTCATAATCTACAAGTTGCTAGTTTCCCTTTTAGGATTCCAGATTTGAATTCTGGGAAGGTAAACAATGATCCAACGAATTTAGCATAAAGATCAAAGTTCCCTTCTAATGTCTGTGAAGACATTTCCTTGTGACTTATCAGGTAATATCTGAATCATTGTCAACAAGTTGCCGATCTGCACCTATGTCAGATCCACTATCCGCAGATGAATCCAGGGGATTTAAGCCTGGGGAGGTAGACACTGACCACTGACATATGGCTTTTGGATCAGTATCCTCTCCTAACACCTGTAAAGGCAATTGGTCCACTAACGAACCTTGAACAATCGAATCTGACCTTAAAATGGTCGAAACTCTTGTTTCCGTCAACTCATCCTTTGTGTGTGTAACCTCTCCTTGTGCATCAAGAATTGATTATGTTTGAAGTGGTGACACTACATCGGATACCTTGGCCGACAGGCAAAATTCAATAGACTCACCCTGTTGAGAGAATGAATCTAGTAACTGTTTTTGTGCCTTTTCAGCCATTACATCTTTTTGAGAAGATGTATGGGGGCTAGCAGTTGTCTCGGTTTAAATACTACTCATCTATGTATGAGACAGAGCTACTGGGTTGACTACAGAACCTTCCTTATGTGGTGCACTAGGCACTATCTCCCTCACGCTCATTCATACTACATTTAGTGGTAAGAGAGTGTTGGTTGGTTCTGTTTTTGTGTTTGTCTTTACAGTCTGGGATAGACGTTGTGGGTTTTCAACCTCATGACTGTCAATGAAAGAAAGTCATTGGAGACTGAACCTGTATCATAGAACATATGGTAATAGAGAGAAAATGATTTACAATAGTGATTTCAAAAGATTTTACATGACATAAGAAATCACTAATGTAGAAAGAAGTTTGATTTTGTTTTTCAATATGAATGAGTTTTTGATAAAACATTGATCACTTAGGGTAAAGTCTAAGTAATTCTCATTCATATCAAAAGCTTACAAATATCTGCAACATAATGTTAACAAGATATCATTGACCGATACTTGTCAAGTACTTTAGATACTAATTGTTATGTTGCATAATCAATATACCACTGCACATATAAAACAATATGATTGTGCTTAGTGATAAGATAGTTATTAATATGACGACTCTATTTATTCATATAAAATTATAACTTCTGTTAGAGTGCCATACCATGTCCTTGATGATTGCTTGAGCAGTGTACTAGTACATACCAACCTGAAGTGAGATTGTGAAGAAGAAATTGCATAGTCCAATAGATCTGCAGCTGCAAAGTCCATGAACTGTGGTGCATTGACTTCCTCTTTTGACTTACCAACCAGGAGTACACTTGTACACATCTTACTAGAGTACAATTCCAAGTGTAATGTGCAGCAGGTGTCTGATATGTCGTAATATTCTCAAGTCTCGTCACTAGTGCTATATGTTAGATACTGCTTCCTGATAATAACCTAGCACAATATACAAAATTACAATGATAACATTCCCAGCTTGCAAACAGCCATATCCCTCAGATAAACCTTTGCTGTTATCTCCAAAGGTAACCATGGGGCCAGCTTTCTCAACCACATTTGATAGCAGGGCTCTATCTCCGGTCATATGTCTTGATGATCCACTTGTCAAGAATCCACACTACCGGTTACACCTGTATACTGCCCTGCACTTCAAATGGATTAGACCTTCTTCGGAACCCAAACTTGGTTGGGCCCGGCATACTTGTAGAACTGTCCTTTGTCAGGCAAAACAACATTTTTAATTTTAATTGCCTCAACTTTCTCAATGACTGAACATTTGACCTTGTAAACAGCGTTAACAAATTTCTGTTTAAGCTTAGGCACAAATGTCTCCTTTCTAGCCTTAGAAGGACTAGCAGTCTTAGACCTATCATGCTTCTTGTTATTCACATGCTGACGAGGAGTAGTCGTATCATTAGACACATGCTTACCATTAAAATAAGCATACATCATATTAAAAGCACAAGACATACAATTAGCAACACCACATGCTTTATGAGAGTGATTAACAGCAGGCAATTTATGCATGGTAGACATGGCATTATTGTTATCCAACTCATGTGTGTCTGAGTTAGTCTCAGTTGCTTTCACAACTTTGACTGGAACTTTTGACTCACTTGACTTGGAAACAATCTTCTCATTAGCATGATCCTCAGCACGTATTTCTTCTTGAATAACAGAAGAGGTCGCATCAAATGGTTCAGCAATTGATGCTTTATAGAGGGGTTCATCAACACCCTTAAGCACATGTGGTACTTCTCTCCCTTTAGCACATACATGAGGAGGGGAGTTTATGCCTAATTCTCCAATAGCAGCATTGTAATCATAACCTATTCCAGATGTTTGATTAACAGCTTGCTTACTGTAGAACTCTTTAGCCTTCGAACAAGAATTGAAGTAGGCTCTAACCTTAGTCTCAAGACCGGTGATCTTGTCTTTGAGAATAGTTTCGAGTTTTCTATAACAGTCAACTCTATTCTCTAGAAAAGATACCTGTTCTTTTAATTTGTCTTGATTAATGTGCACAAGTCTTAATTCATTGACCTCTTTCTCAAGGTCTGTGATCTGTAAACTTAACAGTTCATTATCACGACGTGCACAATCTAAGTTACCTCTTAGATGATAAACCATTTCAGCATCAGAAAGTTTTACCTCTATTCTTGACGATGAAGCTTTTCCATCAATAGCCATAAGAGCAAGATTTCCTTCATCTTCATCTTCACTGTCAGTATCATCCCAGCTTCTTCCCTTTGCCAGATAAGCCCTTTCAGAGTTCTTTCTTACTTGCTTTGGCTTCCTACATTCTGTGGCAAAGTGTCCCAACTCATTGCAGTTATAGCATCTAATGGTGCTTCGATCAACCATCCCTGTTTTGTACCCACCACTGCTGGTGTTAGAGGATGAAGATCCACCTTTCTGGAATTTGTTGTAGTTGGACTTGTACTTAAGCTTGGGATTCCTCCTGAATCTGACATGGGAGAATCTCTTGACAATTTGGGCCATTGATTCATCTTCCAATTGCTCCAGCTCTTCCAAGGAATAAAAATCATCACTTGATTGATTTGTAGTAGGAGGATCATATTCTGCTACTAACTCATTTTCCTCACCCTTGGAAAACTGTACCATTCTTTCTAACTGTTGAGATTGTTGTTGTTGTTGACCTTCAGCTACAAGTGCATTAGATGTGCTGACCATTCTATCCTTCCCGTAGACTTCCTTCTGTTGAATCTGCTCCAACTCATAAGTTTTTAACACTCCATAGAGCCTGTCCAAAGAAATCTCACTCAGATCTCTAGCTTCTCTAATGGCAGTGATTCTATGTTCAAGATGAGCTGGCAGTGTTAAAAGGAACTTTTTGTTGACCTCCCTAATTGAATAATACTTTCCATTGATGTTCAGGTTGTTGATCAACGCATTGTACCTCTCAAACACTTCAGTAATTCCTTCTCCTGGATTTGATTTGAAATGTTCATATTCAGAGGTTAGGATTTCCAACTTGTTCTCCCTAACTTCCTCTGTGCCTTCATTAATTACCTCAATAGTTTCCCACATGTGTTTGGAATTTTTACAGTTCATCACATGTCTGTTCATCAAGGGATCAAGGGAATCAATTAATATTAATTGAAGGCTGGCATCCAAGGAGGCTTCTTCCTTCTCAGCAGGAGTAAAATCTTCAGGCTCTTTTGGATAGGTTCTAGCTTCAGTAGTCACCACACCATCTATTATTACCTCCGGTTCAATAACCATCGGAGTTTTTATACCCTTCTTTAACAAGTTTGAATATTTGGGATTTGCAACTTGTAAAAATAATAGCATCTTCTTCTTCCACATGATATAATTCTCTTTATCAAATTGTGGAATTTTAACGGTTCCAACTTTATGTGAAGTCATTATGAATTTTTGAATAAATAAAAATTCAAGGAGTTGAAAAATCACAAAAGTCTAGGATCTTGATTTGTTCGTTAATCAGAAGGCTCTGATACCAATTGTTGGGTCCCAATGTGTTTGTAGAAGGGGGGGTTGAATACAAACAGTACCGAATAATCGAATTAAATGCGGAATAAAAAATGTGAAACAAAATTCAAGTTAAATAAAAATATTATTAAACTTGAAAGGTGTTACAACAACTGTATCGATTACAAGGAATTAATCTCAAATTAATTATCACAAATCTAGAATAAATTCGACATGAACTTTTTCTATTTTTGTAATAAAAAAGATTCAAATGCTAAACGCAATTTGAGATTAAGTTCTAGGGATTTTGATCCGCTAGATTGTTACACAAGAACAAGATAAATAATTCTAGTGGTTTGGATTTAACATTAACAAACTAGAAATTGATCTTGAATTTCTGCAGAGAAGATGATTTTATATTTCAAGGCGGCTGCTCTTTTGTTCTTGACTTGTGTGTTGGATGATAATTAAGTTGCTGCTTCTCTGCTTCTTTTTAAATCAACAAAAGAATAGAATTGACTTGGCATGACAATCCTATAGCTGGCAAGACTTTCGGTGAGACAATTGAATGAACTAGCAAGACAATCTGAATGAACTAGCAAGACAATCAGAATGAACTAGCAAGACAATCATCCTCCTAGAGTAACTTTCGGTGTGATAATTGAATATGGCCTAGCATGACAATCGGTATGACAATCCTGATTGTCATGCTAGTTCATTTTCAATTGTCTTGCTGATTTAATGCTTGAATTTAATCCAATTAAGCTTCTGAAAATTCCTAAAATTCCTAGAATTAATTCAGAATTAATTAATCAATTAATTCAATTAATAAATAAATTATTCTTCGCAGATATAATTTATTTTCTTAATTAAATTAGATGACTTAATTAATTAATAGAGAATTAATTCTAGTCTTGAGCAGCAACCATTCTTCTGCAAATCTTCTGAAAATCACTGAAAATTATGAATCAATTCCATCACTTCAACGTTGACACTCGATGTACTGTCTGGTTCATGAGTGACTAACTTCCGTGACATTTCTTCATGTCTTGACTTTGACACTTTGATTTTCTTCAGATTAAATCCTTGTAATTTATTGATACCCTGACGAGATCTCTGTCACTTGATTAAATCCACGATCTTGACTTATATCACTGAGGCATGATCAATTTCTTGAACTTCTTCCAGTGAATTAATTCCTCAAGTCTGTAGATGAACCTTGTCTCTGAATCCTTTGACAGATATTACTTTGCGAGATCTCTCTGACGGTCGATCCACTATTTACTTATTACATTCTTATTTGAGTTGAGTTGAATCCTCGAATATACAAATAGGTCTATGACATATGACTTACATGGTGGTTGAATGATCTTGTATTTTGGTTGAATGATGGTGGAATGGTGTTGATTGGTGGTGGTTTGGTATTGAATTGATTTGGTAAAATTTGGGAATCGCTAAGTTATTGTCGTCGTAATGCCCAATTTTTCTTAGACAGTTTTGTGCATGACTTTTGCTCCCGAACACTCACTTCCATGAACTGACCATTACCGTGCTTAGAAATTTTGTGATTCAAGCTTCGTTTTGATATGTTGTTCGCTTAGATCCGATTTACGGTTTAGGAGAAATGACCATTTTAAGTAATGGTGTTTCGCGAGGGAACCCCGAAACCTCGAGTAACTTTGAGACCATAATTGAGACTCGTAAATGATTAATCGAAACACGAAACAATTATGTAAGGTGGATTAGGCAGTTGGTAAAGTACTCGCGAAAGAGTCGCCTTAAAATTCGTAACGGTTAATTTATTAAAATTGGTGGAGCCGAGGGTACGCGAGCGATTAATACAAATCGTTAAGCGTATAAGCGACCGTAAGCGACCGTTAGGGTATGAGTGAGTTTTGACTAGTTTCTTAAGCGACCGTGGTCTAATTCCAGATTATGATGTTGTTCATAGGTTACCGGACCCACTCTAAGCTTAAGTCTATCCCGGAACGCTCAGGCAAGTTTTCGACCCGTATAACTGTTGTTGTGATTTATATATATGCATTATCTTGTGATAAGTGCATGATTATTATTAGCAAAGTCTTGCGATATATTGGAGCATGTTGACATATATATATATATATGCATGCCTGTTTTGTAATCTTGATATCTTGTTATCGATTTAATTGTTTATAAACTGCATAATACCTATGCTAGAGATAAGCAGTACTTGCGTATACCCTTAGTATAGGGGACCCAGAGTTGAATATTTTTCTAAACCGGGAGGCGATGTTCCGGAGTATATTATATATATATATAAATAGTTTCCAAAACTATTAATCGAATATTGTTTATTCGATAGTTTTATATCATAGATGAATATTATTTTGAATATTCATTCGAGGACTTATGACTCCGCTTATTTTATTTAATGAATATTATTTTGAATATTCATTCGAGGACTTATGACTCCGCTTAATTTATTAAATAATATTCTTTATTTTATTAAATAATAATGTTTCGATATTTGCCAAGTATTCGGAAAATAATTGTACTATCAAATCATTCTTAATTTAAATATTTCCAGAGATTATTTTCAAACTTTATCAAAACTATTTTTGAAAGGTTAGAGCGGATCCCAAAACTCATTTTCAAATTTAAGATCTTCCTTTCGAAGGGGATTTAAATACTCGCTCAAAAATCTAAGGGATCCGGCTCCGTGATGTATTTTTATATTCGCAACAAGGTTGCTGTTTTGATAAAAGAGTTTTTGATTAGTTACCCAACACTCGGGAAGTAAAATTCTCGGAATAAGTTAATCCATTAACAGGCATCTCCTGGGAAATATCGGTGAGTTTTCCTTTCCAACTAGATACGACTTCTTGGTGGAGCCGTATCAACAAGTTTCTACTTGGGGAAAGGGGGACGAGCTTTACGTTTCAGAGTCATGGATTTCATCTGAACTAGGAGTGGCGTAAGTGGTCAAGTGGCGTCGGCCCAGCCTTATTATATTGGCCCAAATGGCCCGGAAGTTCCGCTAAAACGGTCCATTCCTTAGGAGTCCATTGTTCGGTTAACAAGTAAATCCGACTATTCTCCTCTACATATAGAAAATGGTGGGGTTGCACTACTGCGACTGATCATCGTAAGTGGTCTTTCTGGCGCGGCAAACTCCCGTAATGAGTTCATCATCCAGTTGGAAATTTCTGCAACACTACCCAAAGCACTTTGATAGAAAGGCTACGGATGGGAGATTGTTGAGTGTTGGCAGGGTCGAGTTTTCAAAATGATGTTTTCATCAAATGAAGTATCTCGTAACTTCATTTCATTTTGATGATATTTCAAAGATTGATTCTATACAAGTTTATCTTGTAGCTTCATCAATGGGATGAACTATTTATACCTTGAACGGTGGTAGTTCAAGTAGTATTCGGAAAAGATATAAGTATATTGGAGTATCTTATAACTTCATCTTTTCAACTTATATCTAGTTAATGATTATCTTGTGCACGACAAAGATTTTCAGAAAAACGTTGAGACAAGGTTAGATATATGAGATCACCTTGCAAAGATATTTTATACAGTTATAAACTGGAACTCTGTGTACATTATGCATGTCAGAAGATTTCAAAGATTTTGAGAAGTATATATGTATATATATACTGAATATTTTGCGACTTCGTCGCAGTAAGATATCAAACTTGGTTCATTTCTTCTTGACCAAGACTTTCATGAGTACTATGAGAATGCTCATATATTGGTAATAATTATACATATTATTTCGGTGGGCTTGTTGCTCACCCTTGCTTTCTTCTTTCATCACACAACATCAGATATACAAGATGAACAGGACCAAGCTCCCAATTCGCGAGCGGATAGGAAACGTTCCGCAGTTTCCTGTAGGCGTTGATGCCCCTGTAGTCGAGGTAGTAACTACCAATATGCTAGGTTTTCAACTGTTGATGTACCAGACGTATGTATATTTATGAATCGTAATAATGGCAAAGAATATGTAAATTTATTCAGAAACCTTTTTGAGGTGTAATGACTTATAATTGTGGAATAAAATGACTTGTGTTATTTTTGGTATTCATCTCTGAGACTATAACTTGTGGTGTGTGTATATTGTGGGGTCACAATACGTAGTAGTTGGTTGTTTATTAAGATTAAGTGTTATTAAGAGAAATGGAACTCGTGACAACCTGGATCCCTGACCCCGGATTTGGGGGTGTTACAGATAGTAGGGTATTCGTACAATGAAAGTTGGCATTTACTAATTTCGTGTTATCTGATTAGTTGTCATCACCATTGCATGCTAAGGTTAAGAACAATGACTTTGAATGAAGTAGTAATGAAGTTATAATCCCATGTTTGTCTCATACAAGTGATTCAACCTCAATTCTTATAGTTAATGCTATTTAGTATAATCTCTCAGTTTAATCAAAGCCAATTTACTATTTGTCTTCGCATTGAACGATAGCCATATCATTGTTGCATAAGTGCATAGATTGAAGTTAAACTAAACCAGTCTATATGGGAACGAACTAGAAAGAATTCTATAGTACTTGCGAACGCGTATACTTGCGTGTAATTTTAGCGCGTGTCTTCGTCCCTCCCACTAGTTCCTCTAAAATGATACTACTCATGGGTTTGTGATTCATTATATAGTCTTGCTCTAAGAATCTAGCATTGGTGCTAAAAATGATGTAATAACCCCAATTCTTGGAAGTTTTGAGACCCTGATGAATAGTAACTTTTTGTTGATTGTGTTGATTAAGGAAAATTGTCAGACCACGCTATGTAGGAGTTCTTTTATTGATATCCTAATATCTTATTAGTACTCTATAAGGTATACGAGTGTTTGTAAAGGTCGTCAGAATTTAAATTCGGACACTTTGATTTTTTCCCAAAAATCCACCAGATACCGAAAGAATTGAGTATAAGGCAACATAATTAAAAGGAGTTAAATTCAAGAATTATAACAGATGATCATTAAAAAAATATATGATATTAAGAAAGGCTTAGGGAAGCCCAAGTAATAAGATCCCGGATATTGTCCCTCAAACGAACAACGAGAACGAGAGTTAAGCGAACTGTAAAATAAATAAGCGACCAAGAATCAAGCTTATACAAGAAGCAAGGAATTAGAAACAAGGTGACATCATCAAACTACAAGATAATGACAAGTGGCAAGGGAATGAAGTAAGAATGATAATGTAAGCGAGTTAAGAAGATATTTTTGCAAGATTCATTCTCAACCAAGTATTTTAATCACTTGGTTAACCAAGGTTAAGATTTAACCAACCCATTCATCACAAATATCAAAATAAACCAAGCGAACTTCATCTTCTCTCCCCACCATTGTTTACTTCGAATTTTTCATGAAAATGGAGAAATAGGATTTCAAAACTCAAGCTTGGCTCATTCATAATTCTCAAGGTAATTTCCATGGCTTCTTGGTATTATAAATTAGTTATCCTAGAAGTTTAAGCTCCAAATTTCATTCCTAAGTAGCTTAAACAATTCATCAAAGATTATGATAAATAGTGATGAATAGTAAGAACTAACTTTAATTTCTTGATTTCTTTTGGAAGTTCAAGGATGTTTAAGATTAGATCAAGGTTCTCCTAGGCATTCCAAGTTCTTGTATTGTGTTAACAAGCTCCAGGAAGGCATAACAAAGCTTCCACCCTTTTATTTAAGTTATATACTTGTGTGATGTTAGATTAGGAATGAATAATGTGCTAAATGATATGTTTTGGAGGAGTAGTTTGGATTTAGTAGCATGTATTGATCTTATGATTATGTTTAATGTTAAAGTGGTAGATCTTAATATTTTGACTTAGAAATTGTTGGATTAGGTTATGGTATGTTATTGATGAATGAATGGTTGATTGGTTTGGTTGGATTGATTGGATTGATGATGAATCGATGTTGTTTAAATTTGAAAATCATGAGTTTGTAGCCGTCGTAATGCCCGATTTTACTTAACTGTTTTGTGCATAACTTTTGCACCCAAACACTCACTACCATGAACTGACCATTACAATTCTTAGATAGTTTATGATTCAAGCTTCGTTTTGATATGTGGTTCTCTTAGATCTGATTTATGGTTTAGGAGAAACGACCGTTTTAAGTAACGGTGTTTCGTGAACGAACCCTTACCCCTCGCGTAACTTTGAGACCATGTTTAAGTCCCTTAAAGGACTAATCGGATCATGAAAGAATTATGTAAAGTGGATTAGACAGTTGGTAATGTACTCGCGAAAGATTCACCTTAAAATGTTTAATGGTTAGTTTTATAAAAATGGTGGATCCGAGGGTACTCGAGCAAGTAATGTATATCGTTAAGCGCAAAAGCGATCGTTAGGGTCTAAGTGGATAAAGTCTAGTTTCTTAAGCGACCGTGGTTTAATTCTGGCTTATGTTGTTGTTCATAGGTTACTGGACCCACTCTAAACTTAAGTCTACCCAGGTACACTCAGGAAAGTTTTCTACCCGTATAACTGTTGTTGTGATGTATATATGTATATGCATTATCTTGTGATAAGTGCATGATTGTTATTAGCTAATCTTGCGATATATTGGAGCATGTTGATATGATATATATACATGCATGTTCCGTAATCTTGATATCTCATTATTGATTCAATTTTTATAAACTGCATAATACCTATGCTAGAGATAAACATTATTTGCGTATATCCTTAGTATAGGGGACCTAAAGTTTAACATATTTCTAAACCGGGAGGCGATGTTCCCGAGTATATATATATATAGTTTTCAAAACTATTAATCGAATAATGTTTGTTCGATAGTTTTAAATTATAAGTGAATATTAGTTTGAATATTCATTCGAGGACTTATGACTCCATTTATTTTACTAAATAATATTCTTTATTTTCTTAAAGAATAATGTTTCATTATTCGCCAAGTATTCGAGAAATTATTGATATCGTCAATCATTCTTACCTTAAATATTTTCATAAAGTTATTTTCAAAACTTTTACTTCATTTGCTTTGATAAAAGGTATTCGTTATTGGAATATTATTTATAGCATAATATTCAGATATTATTTGATTATCTTGGAATTGATTTATTATACCATCCTTATTCCAAACGCTTTTAAAAATATTTTCGAGTCTTCAAAATGATTTTAAAGGCTAGAGAAGATCCCAAAACCTGTTTTCAAATTTTAGATCTTCCTTTCGAAGGGGATTTAAATACTCTCTTAAAAATATGAGGGATCCGGCTCCGTGGTGTATTCACAACAAAGTTCTTGATTTAATAAAAGAGCATTTGATTACTTGCCCAACATTCGGGAAGTAAGTCCATCTAAATGAGTCGGCATAAGCGACAGGTCGGGGTACAGTCTATCAAGGTGTATGTGGCTGGGTGGCAGTCCATCAACGCGTAAGAGGCCGGGTGGCGGTCCAGCACAAGGTCCTAATGTAGCCAGGGTGATGACCGGTGGGGGATTCATCCATTTACTAGTAGAAAATGTTACTTAATTGATATCTTTGCCTGATCAGCAAGATATCTGGTTTATGCCAAAGTTTTCTTCTTTCCAAATTCATTGGATATTACAGCTCTATTTATACTTTTCATAACAGAGGTTTTCAAGGAGTGTATGAGATATATAAAATAGGTATATATATATATATATTGGGAATTTATGAAGTATCTCGTAACTTCCTTTCTTTTATATGATATTTCAAAAATTGATTATATTCAAGTCTTATCTTGTAGTCTCATCTATGTGATGAACTTTTGACATTTATTATACCTTGAATGGTGGTAGTTCAAGTAGTATTTGGAAAAAATATAAGTATATGGGAGTATCTTGTGACTTTATCTTTTCAACTTATATTTAGTTAAGGATTATCTTATGCATGACAAATATTTTCAGAAAAATGTTGAGACAAGGTTTGATATATGAGATCACCTTGTAACGATATTTTTATACAGTTATAAACTGGAACTCTGTGTATATTATACATGTCAGAGGATTTCAAAGATTTTGAAAAGTCTATATATATACTGAATATTTTACGACTTCGTCGCATTAAGATATCAAACTTGGTTCAATTCTGCTTGACCAAGACTTTCATGAGTACTATGAAAATGCTCATATATTATTAATTATTATACATGTTATTTTGGTGAGCTTCTTGCTCACCCTTGCTTTATTCTTTCATCACGCAACAAATACTAGACAAGATGAACATGACCAAGCTCCCAATTCGCGAGCGGATAGGAAATGTTCCGCAGTTTCCTGTAGGCATTGATGTCGCTGTAGCTGAGGTAGAAACTACCAATAGGCTAGGTTTTTAAGTTTTAATGTACCAGACTTATGTAAATTTATTCAGAAACCCTTTTGAGGTATAATGGCTTATAATTGTAGAATAAAATGACTTGTGTTATTTTTGGTATTCATCTCTGAGACTATAACTTGTGGTGTATGTGTATATTATGGGGTCACAGTATGCAGTAGTTGGTTGTTTATTAAGATTAAGTGTTATTAAGGGAAATGGAACTCGTGACAACCCGGATCCCCGACCCCGGATTTGGGGGTGTTACAGAAATGGAATCAGAGGCAAGTGTTACAAACCTCAGAGATGATGTGTCGTTAAAATGATAAGTTCACTAAGATAATAAGAACTCTTGCCAAGTTCATAGTCGGACTACCTAATGTAATACGGACAGTTAAAACCCTTACGAGAATCCTTATAAATATCATGATAGTAACATAGTTCGTTATTGTATAGGGTAGCGGGGCACCAAACCCTGAGGTTGAGGAGCAACAACACAATGTTATTTTATTAAATATTGGAGATCATATCGTGGATCCGATGGAGTACCCTAACGAGAGACTGGATGATATTCATATTGAGGATGTAGCAGTTGAGGATGTTGTCCCAGAAGGGATTGTTGCTGAGGAGGATCCTGTGGAGGATCTTGATGAGAATAAAGAAAGGACTGCTGAGGAATTGATGACCGTAGTCAGGGCGACTACCGGAGCTAGAATGGCCGTGAGGGCAGCACTAGAGGATGGAGAGTTACCAAGGGCACAACGGATAGTGGAGGCAGATGGAGTGGGGCCTTCTATGGCATCAGTTATACTAGTATCAGACCATCTCCAAGAGGTTCCTGTAGACATCCATGAGGTTCCACCAGTTCCTGTTCCCTCCCCTGTACGGAGGCCAGCACCTACTGGGGAGATGCCTCTTTTATCTCCTGCACGATTGTCACCTGATATTGTACTTGGTTATCCAGTTGGATCTCTTGGGTATGCACCACCTACACCCCATGGACTGCTAGATGCAACCGTTCAGGCTTCTCTTATCGCTGATTATCATATGACTTTGGGTGGCCTGACGGAGGCCCATAATGTTAGAAGTGACCTGTTGGATCGACTTACTGAACGAGGAGTGAGGGAGGGGTAGTTCCGGCATGATTAGCTTATAGCATGGACATGATTGAGACTACCACCCAAATTACAGCTAGAGGCCATCTTGAGGGTCAGATTGATCCAGATCTACTTACGACTATCCTCGACCTCATCACCTGTTTGATGGAGCATCTTAGGGATGTCATTCGTGCCCGCATTCCTTGATCCAGAGTAGTGTGTAGAGTTAAAGGGGTCATATAAGGATTTTCATGTAGCACCACTTTTGGAGGATTAGCCTAAATATGAATGATTAGTCTAGATTGACTAGTTGATAATCTGCAGTAGTACTTTTGGAATAGATCAGATTAGATGATGTAATTTTCTTTCAAGCATTTAGCTGTTGTACTCTCGAACCAATGGTTATGTATATATATGTTCCTTTTAGTTCAGATCAGTTCTTTTATAATAAGATCGCAATTTTATTCATATTTTTAATTGCATTATTGACACTTCAGAGTGTCGTGAAGTATATAGGAACTGGGAGAATTCATATTTTTCGACCATGTAAGGACTGTACGAGAGAAAGACTTACGCAAAGTAAGTAAAACCAATATAAAGAGTTCCTCCAAATTTTTCCAAGCATTATACCACCAAAAGGAATAAGATTAGGGCGAACCATGAGTTTGATAATCAGGGAGGTCACAATCAAGATATAAGGGACCCAGAACCTTATGAAGTGGAAAATGAGGATTTAAAATATATAGGATGACCCCGATTATGGGGAGAATGATGGAACATTTCATACTAAGAAAATAGATGTCGAGTAAGGAAAGGAGACCCGGGATAGTACTCCTATGGGGAAATTCATGGACATGTCTAAACAGAACTTAGACTATTATCCTCAACCACCACCCAGAGGAATCAATACGGTGAGAAATTCCTACAGGACCTTTTAGTCACTTAAGCTCTCAGAGTTCCATGGAACAGCTGACCCAGCCAAGGCAAGAAACTGGCTAAAGGAAATAGAGGAATAATTTTTAGATCCCAAATTATTGACAAAGTTCAAAAGACTATTTTTGCCACTTACCTTCCTAAAAGAGAGGCCACCTGCTGGTGGAAGGCTAAGGAAGATAGAGATATAGTGTAGAAGTTTTAGAACCAGACCAGAGGCGGACAAGTATGATGAATCATGAATCTAGGTTGTGAAAGTCGTCAAGGTTCGTCTAAAGGACACGAATCCAGAATGACGGGATGTTTGAAATCAATGCTTATGTTGTGTTGGTTCATGAAATGGTTGTAATAGAAACGAAAATAAAAAATTGAAAGGGGAAGGAATATAAAGGGATATAAAGGAAATAGTGTTAGGTCCCGAAGTATCGTAGAAGGGGGGGTTGAATACGATACTCACTAAATTAAAAAATTCTTTTGAATCTTTTGCGGATATAAAATTTAGTGTTCAGTTAGTGGTTCCGTGTTCTTGAGGTTAATAGTGTTTGGAACAATAAAATGAGGAACACAAGATATTCGGAAATATATACTCGTATATAAATCCGCGAGGGTGTTGCTACATTCCGGTAAATAAATTAATTGGGTACAATCTAAAAACAATAAAGTTCCTAGCTTCTACAAAGATCAATAAATTAAATCCTATACAATGATTCAGCTTTTGTTTGTCTAAGGATTTAATTACCGGGTAATGTTTATAATTTCCCTAATAATATACAAGAGTTAAACCCAACATTATAACGTTACCCAGGTGAGAAGTTAAATGGATATACAATTTTCTTGAGCTTCTCTATATTTTCTTTGCTGCTTGTTTTTCATCAGCTCTCGTTTTGGGGAAGAAGATGAACAACACAAGTGAATTGCATCTGCTACTTAGTGTAGTCTATATATCAATTCAAAATATGTGGCTAAAACTGAACCACAATATTTAATTGAATGTTCAACAAACTTGTGGCTGAGGAGTATGTGGCGAATAAAGGGTATTCATTTATAACGTGCGACCAAGGAGGGAAAGAGTACAAATTGTACCTAGTTTTTATTCAACAAAATATAACATGCGGCCTTGTAAGCTGCGACCACAGGAGGAGGATGTTAACCTGCGAATAATAGTAGTAAACCGACCTGCAACCTCAAAATTAAGTCACCTGGTTTCTTTTCCTTGGTTAACCTGCGACCATTTGGTTGCCCCCCCCTTTCATCTTTTTTTTTGTTTTTATTTTTGTTTTGTTTTCTTTTTCTTTTCTTTTCTTTTTCCTTTTTTTTCTTTTTCTTTTTATTTAAGTTTAAATTGTAACTAAATTAATTTATAAAATATACTTAAATATAACTTATATAAATAAACTAATTTAGATTTATAAAATAAACTTCTTTAAAGTTTATAGAATAGATCATTTTAAGTTTATTAAATAAGTTATATTAAAGGCCATTAAATAAATTTATTTAATTTAACAATTAAACTTTGAACTTGGGCCAATCCCTCTAACTGTTTAGCTGTATACCCTGCGCACCTCTTCTCGTACTTTAACAGATAAACGTTCAATCCAAGTACATTCCTCAACTTAACAATTCTTCTAAAAATAATACCCACATTCCTTTCATGAGTTGTTGATGCCTAGTGCAACTGGTCTAGTTCACAGACGACTAACTCCGATTCAGGTCTTCGTATTATGGGCTTGTTTATATTGTTAAGCTTGTAACAACTTTATCGCTTCGGACACTGACTATCAATAAGCAAATGTACTTTCACTGGAATCCTTTATGGTACTTTAGATAACATCTTCATTGCTACTACAATCTTGAATACTTCATTCACTGTTCTTCACCGACTGAACATATAAATGAAATCCTGTCAGTGAGTATAACTTCAAGACTGCAGTTGTCTTCGTGAACCTCTGTCTATACCATGTCTTCAATTCTTCAGATTCCTATACTTCAAACACTGTCTATCTTCAATCAATGCCAATACACTGAAATATTCTGGTAGCACTTATACACTGAATCTTCATCATTTCTGAAACCCTGAAAGTCTTTAACCTTTATTTTTCACTGAGGCATGAACATATTAATGAACTTCTTTTAGTGACATGTAAATAGACTTCAAGCTTTCTTCTAATCTTTTGATTCTTTGTATTTATCTTGTCTTTATTTCTTCTGATTTCTTGTGTAGACGTATTATTATTAACCTGTCATGTTCTAGTGTTATTCTCGTGTTGATTTATCACGTAACTGTTCATACAGCTACACAGTCTCACCAACAAATAGAGTTGAGAAGTGATAAGGGAGTTAGGTATGTGAAACCCGAGAAAACGCTAGCAGTAAAGATAGAGAAGTGTGTCATCATCAGGACGATGGTGACTGATCATGAGATAAAGTCGAAGTTTGAAGGCATAAGCGATACATATAACTAATCCCCATTAAGTTGGGAGTATTCGATGAAACTCCGAGATAGGTCGATGGATTAATAAGGGAACACGGATGGATTAGATGAAAGAAGTAACCTTCAAAAATATGAAGTGTATGTAACACCGATGATTTGATACCCAAAAGGGAGACACCAAGTATAGAAGATATCCCAATATTAAGGTGACTATTGAGATAAACAACAAAGGTAAATGAGAATTTAGTAAGAAGAAGTTCACATTGAACATGACCAATGTCTTCCGGAACATCCTTGTTATCATTACCAAATCAGGCAAGAAAAGCGGATAACCATTGTTATCTTTTGGAGGCCATATGGATTGACCTCAGTTTAAATAAGGATGCTATTGTGAAATTAGGTATAGACTATCGAGGTGGGAATAATTGAATAAGATACCCTTATCAAGGATATATGACTTGATTTATCCATGAAAGGATGCAAGTGCCTCTTTAAAGGTGGAATTGAGGATAGAACCTCGATAACTTGAGATGAACCATGGTGGAAATGCATAAAGGTTGGCATTTTACCCTTAATAGGGACATAAAGATCAGTGGAGAAAGTTTTCAGAACTATATAGACAATGGTTCTAGTATTAGTAAATGGTATCTTGATATGCCCTGTACCTAAGGAGTACAGGATAAAGGATCTAGGGATAACCTTAGAGGTTTTACAAGGAGAAAGGTAATATACAAAGTTCTCAAAATAGAAATTTTGATAAAGGAAATATGATATAATTATAATAATGCCAGGTGGGGCACGTGTTGAACCATAAGAAAGTATAGATCGACCCAATGAAGGTCAAGATTGGTGAAAACAAGAAGGACCCAAGATAAAAGATGTCCTAAGTAGGATCGAAAGTCAGTCGTGATGATGTTCAGATTTAAAGACTAAGGTAATAACTTATGGAAAAATGGTGATATTGTTTTTTACTCACCAGGACTTAAGAGTTGCATTTTCACACAAGCAATGATTGGAAATGAGGTAAAAGAAAATTTTAGTTGAAGATCGTTCTTAAGGAACTATTACTATCAGGAAAGGCCAATGAGGTGGCCGACACTCTAAGTGTAAGAGAGCAATTATAGGAACTCGTGCTAGAGGAATACAATAATGATGGTTAAAGCCGTGAAGATTTTATATGGTGTGAAAGATTGACATTCCTTCTGATGATTATACGATATTCAACCGTAATAGTAGTTTGGTAAAGATTTAATTCATGTTATCGCCATGAGCGGTCTACCTATCTTAGAAGGTCCTATCTTGAGATAAGCCAGGACCATGTTACGAAAGGACTAAATGAAACTTTGAGCTTCATGTCTCCTAATAAAGACATATGATTAATAATGGTATTAAGTTGTCATCATTGCTTTGATTGAAACTCCTCTGCAATTTTATTTGCTTCATGTCATATGTACGTCAAGTTCAGCAGTGTTCTTCATGAATCACGAATGGTGATTATGTTACGTCCTTAGAAGAATTTGATATGACAGGTATGGACTCTTTATGGTTAGCTATTAAGATTCCAAGGAAAATGAATGACTACCGTAGGTCCGCGGTGGACTATAGTAATGCATCAACGATTTTTTGAATAATGGGACGATAACAATCATGAGAGTTGTATTGTAATGGATGTTAAGATTAAGTACCACTAATCGGGTCGTGGTGATGTACAAGTTATCATTGATAGACTAATTATGTTGATTATCTACCTATTTAATATTTATTCATTCTTATTGATAGATAGTCGTAATACTATACGAGGAATGTTGTGGTGCAAGCGTAGAATTCTAGTAACGATGATGTGCAGAATAAAATCCCAGATTCGATTTTCGATGTCGAGGGAGTTTCAAAGGTGATTGTTTATAAGTTCGAGGAAGAGCATGGGTCCATAGAATGATGAACGGAATAGCAAAAATATTTAGGCATGTGAAATATGATGCTATAATACTTGATGTTGATATATATACATATATGTTTCGTTCTCCTCTGATTAACCTCTATAGTTCAGAGGTAGATTCCAAAATAGATATTTTTTTACCATATTTTTTGTTAAAATTGTTCTTTTCTCTCCTTTTCATTTCATGTAAACTGAGAAGAACAATCCTTCCAGAAGGGGAGGTATTGCCGAATGACTATCTATCTATGTGATAGAAGCCTGGTACGATACCACATGTTGTTTAATTGCTTGTCAAGTACTAAAGGTTGGACACCTTCTATACTAACTATGCAATGTAACAAGTGTTCATGATTATAGTGATCTCTCAATAAATTCTTTTACTTCTATACGATGGATCAAGTTTTCAAAGATAGAAGCAACTAGAAAAGAAGTACTATAAGTACGTTTGTCTCCGAAATCAAAACGTGTTCCTAGTATTAAGGTCGACGAAATTATTAAAAGGTTATAGAATGCTCGCGAGTAATAGTATAGCCCGAGTGTTATTATGAACGAAATCTAGTAACGATTACGAACTGGAAAAGAGTGGATATTGAGAAGTAAAAGCAATAGCGCTAGAAGCTATGAAGAGAATCTGTGTGATAGACTTGAAAGGAATTCAGAATGATCATAACACGGATCGATTTTTCTTACAATAATAGATCTTGTTTCAGTATCAAGATGACGCCTTATTAGACCCTTTAGGGAAGAAAATGCCGATCTCCCTTGTATTGGGATGAAGTTGGAGAGAGCAAGATGATTGGGCCCGAAATGGTCCAAAGAACCAAGGGTATAGTGGATTTAATCAAAAGACGGCTGGTAGCGGTCCAAAATTGACTTAAGAAGTATGATAGTTTGGCCCGAAAGGGGCAAGGAATATGAACTAGGGAACCTAGTACTGTTAAAGGTATCCCCTTGGAAAGGATCGATGAGTTTCGGAAAGAAAGGAAAACCTAACCCACGATTTATTGAACCCTTGGAGATATTAAAACGTATTGGGAAGTTAGCATATGAGCTAGCCCTACCCCCGAACCTACAACAAGTTTATAACATGTTCCACGTATCAATGTTAAGGAAGTGTAATCCGGATGCCAGACAAATAGGGGCATACGAGCGTATAGACATGCAACCAGAATTAACCTATATGGAGCAATCAAGAAGGGTTATGGATTAAAAGGAGCAAGTGCTTAGGAACAGGGTTATCAAACTAGTAAGAATTTTATGGTTGAACCACAATGGGGAAAATTGACTATAGAGTTAGAAAGTGCAATGCTAGAAAGTATCCCCAACTTCTTTCTATCTGATTATGGGATGAAATCCTTTTAAGGAAGGGAGACTATAATAACCCTAGTTTTTGGAATTTTTGAAACCAGATGAATAGCAACTTTTTGCTGATTGTGCAGATTAAGGAAAATTGTCAGAGCATGCTATGTAGGAGTTCTTTTATTGATATTCTGAGATCTTATTAGTACTCTATAAGGTATATGAGTGTATATAAAGGTCGTCAGAATTCGAATTCGGACACTTTGACTTTTTCCCAAAATTCTACCAGATACTGAAAGAATTGAGTATAAGGCAACATGATTAAAAGGAGTTAAATTCAAGGATTATAACAAAGGATAATTAAAGGAATATAAGATATTAATAAAGGATTAGGGAAGCCCAATTAATAAGATGCTGAATATGATCCCTCAAACGAACAACGAGAACGAGAGTTAAGCGAACCGTAAAATAAATAAGCGACCAAGAATCAAGCTTATACAAGAATCAAGGAATTAGATACAAGGTGACATCATCAAACCATAAGATAATGAAAAGTGGCAAGGGAATGAAGTAAGCATGAAGATGTAAGCGAGTTAATAAGATATTTTTGCAAGATTCATTCTCATCTAAGTATTTTAACCACTTGGTTACCCAAGGTTAAGATTTAACCAACCCATGCATCGCAAATATCAAAATAAACCAAGCAAACTTCATCACCATTGTTCACTTCTATTTTTACATGAAAATGGAGAAATGGGATTTCAAAGCTCAAGCTTGGCTCATTCATAATTCTCAAGGTAATTCCTATAGCTTCTTGGTATTATAACTTAGTTATCCTAGAAGTTTAAACTCCAAATTTCATTCCTAGGTAGCTTAAACAATTCATCAAAGATGATGATGAATAGTGATGAATAGTAACTTTAACTAACTTTGATTTCTTGATTTCTTTTGGAAGTTCAAGGTTGTTTAAGCTTAGATCAAGGTTCTCCTAGGAATTACAAGCTCTTTTATTATGTTAACAAGCTCCAAGAAGGTATAATAAAGCTTCCACCCTTTGATTTAAGTTATGTACTTGTGTGATTTTAGATTAGGAATGAATGATATGCTAAATGATGTGTTTTGGAGGAGTAGTTTGGATTTAGTAGCATGTATTGATCTTATGATTATGTTTAATGTTAAAGTGGTGGATCTTGAATATTTTGATTTAGAAATTGGTTGATTAGGTTATGGTATGTTATTGGTGAATGAATGGTTAATTGGTTTGGTTGGATTGCTTAGATTGATAATGAATCGGTGTTGTTTAAATTTGGAAATCATGAGTTTGTAGCTGTCGTAATGCCCGATTTTACTTAACTGTTTTGTGGATAACGTTTGCACCCGAACACTCACTGCCATGAATCGACCATTACCATGCTTGGATAGTTTATGACATTCCCTTTTGAAATCAATCCATATCTCATAGTATATCATTTGTTGTCATCTCCAAAGGTAATGCTAGGGCCAACTCTTTTCTTAAATTCTATAAGCAGGGTATAATCCTTAGTCATGTGCCTTGAGCATCAACTGTCCAAATACCATAGATTCTTTTTTCCTGCACACATCAAAACCAAATCAAGTTGAATTTGGTACCCAAGTTTCCTTGGGTCCTTCCTTGTTAGCTTTCTTCTTAAGTTTCTTAGACTTTCCACCACTAGACTTATGTGATTCAAGATCAACCTTTATCTTGGGAGTAGGCCTTTGAAATCCATGATTAGTTTGAGATTCATCAAGCACATTATGATTATCATGATATGGCATAGTTTGTGCATCTATATTATATTATTATAAGCAGAACACCCTCTATTTGGTAGTTGATCGGTTGTTCGGTACAGTTATTTGGTACGGTAAATAATAAACGTCAGATCTAAAGACAGATATATGGGCATTGTTGTATATAATAATAAAATAATAATATATTAGTATTTAAAATTCTCTCATAGGTTTAGGGTTCGAATCTCGTCAATAGCATATTATATTTAAACCTTTATATTCTTTATTTTTTACAATTTTCTATACTAAACTATTTAGGGTAGAGCATGGGCCGGTTCAGCTCGGTTTCTAGATAAAACTGGAACCGTAGCCATATATTTTTGGTTTCTAAATTCAACAACCATAACCGCCGGTTTGGATCTGGTTTTGGTTTCGGTTTAAAAAACCTCGGTTCGGTTATAATCGGCTTTGTTTCGGTTATAAAGCCGATAAATATAAAAATTAAAACTAATATATAAATGAGGCAATTGATACACACGCTCCGTAAATAATAATTAATACAAGAGTGGAGTTTAACACAAATAATAGGTTTTATTAATATAAGCAGAACACCCTCTATTTGGTAGTTGGTCGATTGTTCGGTAAAGTTGTTTGGTACGGTAAATAACAACCGTTAGATCTAAAGACAGATAGATGGGAATCATTGAATATAATAATAAAATAATATTATATTAATATTTAAACTGCTCTCATAGGTTCAAGGTTCGAATCTCGTCAATAACGTAATATATTTAAACTTTTATATTCTTTATTTCTAACAATTTTCTATACTATACTATTTAGGGTAGAGCATTGGCCGGTTCGACTCAGTTTCCGGATAAAACTGGAACCGCAACCATATATTTTGGGTTTCTAAAATCAATAACCATAACCGCCGGTTCAGATTCGATTTCAGTTTAAAAAACCCTGGTTCGATTATAATCGGCTCGATTTCAGTTATAGAACCGATAAATATAAAAATTAAAAATAATATATAAACGAGACAAATTGATACACACGATCAGTAAATAATAATTAATACAAGAGTGGAGTTTAACACAAATAACAAGTTTTTAATGTTGTGTTACTCTGTGTAAGTGGGTAGTACAGCATACCCTGAATAGTTTACCTATACCTGATCTGTTAGATATTGAGTACAACACAGGGGGGGTGAATGTGTGTCTTTGGATTTTTAGCCCTTTTAAACTTGTTTGGATATTGTCTAAACAAAGCAGTTTATATTTGCATAGATATTATGTTAGAGAAATAAATCAACAAGCACAGTATTTCAAAATTCACTTATTTTGTATTAATTAAGTTTGTTTCACTACAAATTCTATATTCTTAACAATATAAGAACTCAGCTTCTTCCTTGAGAGAATACAAGAAAATATGAATTTATTTGTTACTCCGAAACTAAGGACCAGTGCATGCTTTATACACTAGCAGCACGGGTTTACAAGACTTGCACTAAAATGTACTAAACTACTTTCTAAAGCAACCTTTTTCTATTTCCATTTCTACCTTAGCAAATCTGTGCAGAATCTTGCTGGTATATGACCATCCTTTGTCCAGTTAATCTTGATCCTTGATCTTGTATTCTCCCAACTACTTTGTAGACTTTTCAATCTAGTGAATAGATCATTTGTTGACTGATAATCTTGAATCTTAAACTTGGCTGCATTATGTATTTGAGAAGCATATCGAGATCTCCAATTTATTCTATAGAGAAGTGAAATCTCGATAGGTATAATGACTTATCGAGATCTCTGAGTTCTCTATAGGTATATTTGACTTGTGGAGGTCTCTTGATCTTTGCATGTGAAATGAGTTGCTGATATGTCTGAGATCTCTACATGTAGAAATGACTTGTCGATATCTCTGAGATCTCTACATACATATTTTGACTTGTCGATATCTCTGAGATCTCTAATGAGAAATTGACTTGTCGATATATCAAATTCTTCACATCTTCATTTGACTTGTCGATATCTCTGAGTTCTCTATATGCAGAAATAACTTGTTGATATCTCCAGTTCTCTACATCTTCATTTGACTTATCGATATCTCTGAGACTTCTCTATAAGTCATTTGGGACTTCTCGATAAGTCATTCTGGACTTCTCAAATGGTTTCTCGATATTGCTTGATTTGTCACTTGTCAATATCTTGACTTAGAACATTTTTCATAGAACAGTTTTATTCAACTCCAAGCTTCTACATTTTTCTCTAAGGAATGATCATGGCTTGATCTTCTTCCAGAGTTTATTCCTTAGCTTAAATCTATTCACAGAAAAATACTCCAGTCTAATCTTCTATCCTTTTTACAGTCTTTAGAAATACAATATAGAATACAAAATTGATTATCAAACAACTAAATCTTAGGGTTGTCAATGTGACTTAGTCTTGTTATTATACATGCATTTCTTGCACAACAATCTCCCCCAATTTGTGAGAAGACTGCTTATCACAAATTCATGTCTGATAACAAGACTAACCCCAAGCTAAAATTAATTACATAAAAACTGACAAATTGACAAATACTAACTTTTATACATTTGATGGTTACATAAGTTCAACAATTACAGCCATCAAGTGAATTTCTCATAGCCTGGTTCTTTCTTAACGAGGTCCTTGAGATATACTAGTACTTGAAGTTCTTCAATTATTTTTGTCCCTTTTAAGGCTTCTACCAGCTTGAGTCATTCATCCAATGAGTAACCATTGAGATAAATAACTCTGAATCTTGAAAATCTATCATCTTGAATGTTCAGGAAATGTCCATCTTTTGATATTCTACTCAACCCCTTGCCTTGAGTTCATTTGACCTCTTTTCAAACATCTCTATCTCCTTGGCATACTTCCTATCCCTTTCTTCCTTTTCAGCTTGTAATCTTTCATGTCTTTCATTTCTTTCTCTCAACCTCTCAGATAACACATCCTTCCACATCTTTGTGCTTGTATTCTTGTCCTTATTTAAGCTAATTACCCTCTTCAATTCTGTGATTAAAAATGTTTCCATTACCTCCCTGTTAAGCAGAATGAAGGAGCCATCTAAATAGTAGATCCTGACTTCTGCTAAAGAGATAACACAGACTTTGACAATTTCTTCAGATAATTGTTAAAATTGATCATCATCGATTATGCTTATGTTTAGAGATAGAAAGTCATCTATGACACCAGCATCAGCTTGCATTTTCCTTGGTTTTTTTCCCACAGTCTTGAAGTAAGTTTTAATTGGAGGCTTGAATGAAGGTAGGTTTGTGATTTTTTTAGTGTGACATGGTTGGATTTGATTGGTATTTTGAATAAGGTGTTTTCAGGTTGTTTATACAAGAATTTTGGCTTTTGAGGTAGGATTGGTTGAGATGGTGTTTGGCTAGGTTTGGAGGTTTGAGTTTGTGAGATTTGGATTTGTTGGACATTTTTCTTGGTACCTTCTTCTCCTCCCTTTTTCTTCCTCCTTCTTTCATCTCCCTTCTTTCTATCATCCTTCTTCTTCCCATCCTTCTTCTCATCTACCGTATTCCTAGTTGCATTGGTAGATTGACTTGGATTTGAGCCAGAAGGTTTTTGCTCATCATTCTTCTACTCATGATCATCCAAGTCATCTTTGGTGTTGAATTGATTATTTGACAACATGATTTCAGCATTCTACAAATATCTTCCCAAAATCCTTATCACTTCCTCATCTTCCTTTATCTTTTTCTTCTTTGTTTTTAGATCAGTTTCCAATGTCATGATTAGTCTGATATTACCCCTAACACAGTTTTTGGGGATTGAGAAGTATTTGCACTTTCTGGTTTAAGGACAGATGTAGGCCATCCCCTTGCTTGGATGAAGATAGGTTTCAGGAAAAGAAGTTATATGAGCCTTTTTGAGTTTATCAAGCAATTGAGTGTCCTATGGAATAACTAGATTTACTCTATCAATGATGACATCCAGCTCAGATGCTCTCTTAGATTGAACATTTGAAAGAGACACCTTAGACACATGTCTAAACCACAATCATTGACATTGGCCAGTATTCTTTTCTCCAAGAATTTTCCATCCTTTACAATCACCACTCGCAGAAAGTTGATGTTGTTGACCAAAGCTCTTTTATAGGTGATGTAGTTATTGTGAATAGAGACTCTTAGTATAGTTAGTAGCTCATTAAACTCCTTGTCTTGACAGGTTCCTTCTGCAGCTTTTTGGAGTCTGTCTTTACTAACATCTTGAGAAATTTAAACTTGTGTAGAGCATTGGCCATAGTGTGATGTTGATTTTCCAGCTTCTTTTGATTGTTGAATTCTAGCTTCTATCTCCCTCTTAGTCTTGGTAGCAGGCAGGAGTAGAGGAGTGGGAATTTTTGGCCTAACAGCTTCTGGAAGGGCAGGGAGAGGAATGTTCAGAGCACCCATAATTGCACCAAAAGAGATAGAATTTTGTATTTGAAGATGTCTGTGAGAGTCTACTAGGGTCTTTATGTCCTGTTGTTGACTCTGCACCAAGGTTGTTAGTTAGGAAACTTGAGCTGTCAGAGAAGCATTTAAAGATTGGAGGGATGAGATTTGATCTTGTAGACTTTTGATTTGTAGGGGTGTTGATGCAGAAAAGGGTTGAGCTGAGCTTGATACTGCCAAAGGACCAACAAAATTATGGACAACATTCTTCACCTCCTCTATGACCAAGGCTGAAGGTTCAAATCTAGCCTTGTAAAGTTGATCCACTTTGACCTTGGTGTCATTGTGTTGAGTAATTTGATTCTGGATCACTTCATGTAGAGCTCTGAAAGATTCCCTTATCTTGGACATATTTTCTTCTAGAGGAGTGAAAGAGAGAGCTTGGAGTCTGTATTTGAATTTGTTGAACTTGGACTTAATTTTCTGAAAGGTTGGCATCAGTTCATCAATCATGTCATTTACCAACTTTTTTACTTCTTTTTAATGCTTGACCAGGGTGCTTTCCATGGCTCTTCCAACATGGTGAAAGGCCTTTAGTTGAGCTTTGTACACCTCTGTCACAATATCATACACCTTCTAAGGAGTGAGAACCTTAGCATTACTACTTAGAATTGTGACATACTCCTCCCAGAACTTTGCTAAGGCCTCCTCCATGGTTGTTGTGAAGTGTTTTAAGAGCCATACATCCACATTACCATCTACTTCATCTGCAATCTTTTCTTGTTGATCCTCAACATCCTCCTTGTATGAAAGTAGTATAGCTTCATATTCTTGGTTTGACATATTTTTTTAAGGAGTTGTTGGGAAATGTTGGCTAAGCCTGCAAGCTGCTCAACCAAATGATCATCTATAGTTGTTGGTTGGGCTTGAGCATCTTGCAGCCATTGAGAAGTAGGTGTGAAGGTTGGAATGTAGTGTTTGATGTGGATGAAATGTCTGTTTGGTTTGAGGTGGAGGGTATGGTAGTAGAAGGTAACCCTGTTACTGGAGTCACAGTTGAACTCACAGTTTGAACTGTGGTTTTCACAGTATGTTGTTCACCAATTGTGGGAACCTCCATTTGAATTGGAGGGGATTTGACTAGGTTACTGTCATGTACCATGGCCTCAAACCCTTATTCTTCTTGTAAAGAACTGACACTTGAATGTGCTATATTTGCCTCCCCACCAGTTGGATCATTGGCAATTTGACTCCCAGTTTTTATTGACAATGCAATTTCAACTAGGGTTTTGAGGGGAGTTGTCCCTTCCTGAGGAACCTCTAATTGAATTGGAGAGGATTTAGATAGCTCTCCCTGAGGAGTACTACCCTTAAAACTTTCAATCTATGAAGATTAATTTGCACATAATGGTGCATTTGGTACCATCACAGGGTCTTCAGTAAAAACTGATGAAACTCCTGTGTTTTTGTTGGTGTCATCAAGGTCTACCCCAGCATGTAGCCTCTCACCAACTAAGTATGGTTCCTAGGTGGTGATCAAAGTTTCTTGAACTGTGTCACTTGATGTTGGCAACACTTGAGAAGTAGATTCAAGTGTTTCATTATAAGTAGAATAAATTTGAAATATGAGATTAGAGATTTGAGCATTGAGTGTTGGCAGCTCCCCTTGAATAGATGAGGAAGCTTCAAATGATGTGCTCTCAATGTGTGTTCCATCCTTATTTTTTCTTTTATAAACTTGAGTATGCTCAAGTTGGGGTGCAGACTATTTATATTGTGCACTAGGGAGAGTGCGTTCTTCAATAGAGACACCCTGTTGAGAGGATGCCTCTAGAGTCTATTTAATTCCCTTTATTACAACTACATCTTGTTGGGAAGATGCAGAGGTAGCTAATTGAGTGGTCAACTCAGCTTTCTTTACCTTCTTTGGTTTCTTGACCAGCTTAGACTCTAGTTAGATTTGGTCATCACCACTCTCATTCACAACAGTTAAAGGTGCCTTTTTCTCTTATTTTTACTCACTCCACCCCGTTGACAGGATGAAGTGGTTGGTTTTGTAGCTTCTAATGGTAAAGAAGAAGGGGTCTCAATATTGGAAGGCTCCTGTTGGTGTTCTTGTGTTTGTACTTCCACAAGCATAGGAGCCATAATTGTATTAGTTACTGCACTGGACCTCATGTCAGGCATAAGGTTGGGGTAGGTCCTAAATCTTTCGAACGTGAAGTCAGTAATATTTAGTGATACCTCCACCTTATTTTTTGTAATTAGTGAACCAAATAATATTTTGGACAGTTATTTACAATTGCCTAATTTGGTTCTGTCAATACCTTCAAGCATATGTATGTCTGTTACTTAATGAATTAAAGTAGACATAATAAATCTAGGAAAGAAGATTTCCTTACCTCTACTTACCAATGGCATAGTGAGTATGGTGCTAAGTTCTTCCACTATCAATTCTCCAACATTGAGTGGCTTGTTGTATGCGAAGAACACTAGCTTCTATAATACACTGGATATATTATCATATCCTGTCTTCCTATATGTGAATGACCTCACAATGAAGTCAAAAAGAAATGACTACTCCCTCCTTAGATGTTTCTTGTTCAGTCTGGCCAGGTCAATCTTTTCACTGTAGTTTATGAAGTCCATGAACTCAGCTAACTCATGTGTTGTTGGTGCATCCAGTAAGCCTTGTGTAGGAATACCTAGTGTATTGTTGACATCACTTGCACCAAACTCCACCTGCTTCCCTTGAATTGAGAACCTAACCACCAAAGAAGCTTCCTGGTTTTCATGCACAACTGTATCCATTACAGATGAGTTCCAAAAGTTATTAAGCATATCCAAGTAGAGAATATGATTGGCAGTCTGATAGGGATAAATAAATCTTGATTACATAATTAGTTATTACAGTTTGGGCTGGAAGGCCCAATAAGAAGTGTATGACATTCAGACCAGAAAGGTTAACATGTTGATCAGGCCTGATGGACTAGATCAGGCCTGATGAGACAAAGAAGGCCCAGAAACCCTGATTATTTATTAATTTCGTAATTAATAAATAAGGGAGAAAAACAGCTATTAAGATAAGTTCTAGTGGGGATATAAATCCTTGTAGATTGGTCTCAAAGGGACCTAAAAGGATAAGGAATCAGTTTCCTACTATCTAGGACTCCAAAGTCCATTCTAATTATGAGACTTGCCCACCAAGTCTCCTATACCAAGTCCAATTCAAGGACTCCCAACATCTATATAAGGGGCCTCACCCCACAAATCAGAACTACATTTTTGACTTGATCCTTGGCAATCAGCAAGGTACGTAGGCATCTTGTTAAGACAGATTGAGTCACGAAACACAAGAGCAGTCAAAATCGAGCCTTGAAGCTCACATTCCTTAGTATTAAATACAGCAATTATATATATTAGTTTTTAATCCATAACATTTGGCACCGTTCGTGGGAATCAACAGCAACAACCATGGTGAAAACACGGAGAACAATTAGAGCTCTGGAGGAAGGAACACCATCAGGGACAACCCAGGTGATTTCGTCAACCGTGGAGATTCCTCCCCACTCAACTTATGCATCTACTCAAGCGGAAGCCCAGATAGGGGCAACTCAATCTCAGCCACAAGGGACGACTCCCCCGACTATTCAAGGTACGAATCCTCAAGTTCAATAAGTACATGTACCTGTGAATTCTAGACCTGTCGGGTATGAATATTCAACTGTTGTTACTACTAACCCCCCTTATGGGATGCCCCTTTACCCTGAGATTGGAGGAAGTGGACATGCTGGGCGAAGTGAAGCACGAGGGCAATCGCCCCCCTATATACGAGGTTTGGCTCCTATCCCCGAGGATCGGGAATTTTCTGGTCCTTACACTGAGAGAGACTCTGAATCTTCGGATGATGAAGTGGCCCCAAGAAGGAGGCGTCCTGGCAAAAAGCCGATGGCCGATGGAAGACAACGCCCTCAAAGTACCCAAGGGGCGAATCCCCAAGAAGTGCAGGAAAGGATCAGGGCTCATGAGGCTGAGATCTAAAGGCTGAGGCGCGACTTGGAAGCTCATCAGGCCACCAGACCCCAGATATCTCCTAGGTGGAGAATTCCTCCTCTTGTTATAGACCTGGATGGTCCGATACGGAGAAGGGCTGTTGTCCCAAGAACTGATCCAAGCAATCTCCTTCCCCTTGGAGATCATGATGATCCTACTCCGCCCTTCACTGAAGAGATAATGAATGCCCATATCTCAAGGAAGTTTAAGATGCCAACTATCAAATCCTATGATGGCACGGGAGATCCCGCTAATCATGTTAGGACATTCTCTAATGCACTGCTGCTATAACCCGTGAATGACGCTATTAAGTGTCGGGCTTTCCCTCAAACCCTATCGGGTATGGCTCAAAGGTGGTATAGTCGCTTGCCCCCAAACTCCATTGGGTCGTTCAGAGAGTTAAGTCAGACTTTTATTAAGCAGTTCATCAGTGGGAGAGTCCATGAGAAAAGTTCAGCATCTCTTATGAGTATTGTACAGGGAGCAAAGGAATCCTTGAGAGATTACCTGAATCGTTTCACAAAGGAGGCTTTAAAAGTCCCAGATCTTGATGATAAGGTAGCCATGATAGCACTGCAACAAGGAACTAGGGATGAGTTTTTCAAGATGTCCTTGGCCAAACGTCCCCCTGAAAACATGTTGCAGCTCCAGGAGAGGGCAGGGAAGTATATCAAGGTTGAAGAGAGCATGAGGAAGACCGTAGTAAGTAATGAGCCCACTGGAGGCAAGAAGCAGAAAACTGAATTGGAGTATATTGCTAAGGACAAGTATCCTAGAACCGAACAAAATTCTGATTCAACCCCCAAGAAGGGAGGACCTGGGCAAAAATTCACTGAATATGCTAAGCTGAATGCTCCTAGAAGCCAGATTTTGATGGAGATCGAGAAAGATAGAGATATTCGTTGGCCTAAGCCCTTGAAGGCTGATCCCGCCAAGCTAGATAAGAGCAAGTATTGCAGATTTCACAAAGATGTTAGCCATGACACCGATGAGTGTAGGCAATTGAAAGACGAAATTGAGTTTCTGATTTGAAAAGGAAGATTGAACAAGTATACTGGAGAAGGAGGGGATAGAAATAACAACGTGAGAAGGAACTTCGATGACCAAAGGAGAGATCAAGAAGATCAGGGGCGAAATCCCCAACCTAGGGGACCAGTGATAAATTCAATTTTCTGAGGACAACGTCCACAAGGGCCTGTGATCAACACAATTTTTGGAGGACCAACTGCTGCAGGGTTATCCAAGAACTCCAGGAAAGCGTATGCTCGAGAAGTTATGCATATTGTTGGGGAAGCCCCGAAGAGGGCTAGGACAGGAGTAACAATGTCTTTTGATGATTCTGATCTGGAGGGTGTAAAGTTTCCCCATGACGACCCGTTGGTCATAACCCCGATAATAGGGAACAACCCGGTGAGAAGGGTCCTTGTGGATAATGGAGCTTCAGTGGACATTTTGCTCCAAGATACCTTTTTAAGGATGGGGTATAATGACTCCCAATTGACCCCAACCGACATGCCGATATATGGATTCGCAGGAGTGGAATGCCCCGTAGAAGGAATAATCAAGTTACCCACAACCATAGGACAGAAACCAAGGCAAGCAACTCAGATGTTGGACTTTGTGGTGGTGAAGGCTAGTTCGACCTACAACACTATCATGGGAAGAACAGGGATACATGCCTTCAAGGCAGTTCCTTCCTCTTATCATTCAGTTATGAAATTTCCGACTCGAGATGGGATTGGAGAAGAAAGAGGAGATCAAAAAATGGCAAGAAGCTGTTATGTGGCCTCTTTGAGGGCAGATGGAGTCGGGGGGCAGGTTCTTCCTATTGAAGATATGGATGTCCGAGAAAATGATAAGAAGAGAGGAAAACTAGCAGAAGACTTGGTTTCGATTCCTTTAGACCCCGAGAATCCTGAGAGGATGACTTTCATTGGAGCCACATTAGAGGAGCCCCTTAGAGGGAAGTTGGTGAAATTTTTGCAAGAAAATAGTGATGTGTTTGCATGGTCAGTAGCTGATATGCCAGGCATAGACCCGGAGCTGATTACTCATAAGTTAAACGTGGATCCAAGCAGGAAGACAGTGAAACAAAAGAAAAGAAATTTTGCCCCCGAAAGACAAGAGGCTATAAGATAGGAAGTAGAAAAGCTCTTAGAGCCTGTAATGGTTCCATTGGTTTCATTGAGGAGATTCAATTTCCGGAATGGTTAGAAAACCCTGTAATGGTGAAGAAGGCTAATGGGAAATGGAGGATGTGTATAGACTTCACTGACCTGAATGATACATGCCCTAAAGACTGTTTTCCATTTCCAAGGATTGTTACTTTGATTGATGCCACTGCTGGGCATGAGATGCTGAGTTTCATGGATGGATTTAACGGATATAATGAGATTAAGATGCACAAGGATGACATTCCAAAGGTATCATTTATCACTGACTTTGGTGTTTATTGTTATCTTGTTATGGCATTCGGTCTTAAGAATGCAGGAGCCACCTATCAAAGGTTGGTAAATAAAATTTTTAAGGATCATATTGGTAAGACTATGGAAGTCTATGTTGATGACATGTTAGTCAAGAGTCTAGTAAAGACTGATCATATAACCCATTTGAGGGAAGCTTTTGAGGTCCTGAGGTACCACAAGATGATGTTGAATCCTACGAAGTGTGCTTTCGGAGTAGGATCTGGAAAATTCTTGGGATTGATGGTCTCAAAGAGAGGAATTGAGGCTAACCCCGATAAAATAAAGGCAATCCTGGACATGGAACCACCAAAAACTGTTAAGGATGTTCAGAAGCTCACAAGAAGGGTTGCTGCGCTGGGACGATTCATCTCCAAGTCAGGAGACAAGTGCCTATCATTCTTTAAGTCATTAAAAAATATTAAGGACTTTGTATGGAGCGAAAAAAACCAGAAGGCTCTCGAAGAATTGAAGCAATATATGGCGCAGGCCCCGTTATTGGCCAAGCCAATTTTGAGTGAAGTTTTATTCTTGTACTTGGCTGTTTCAGAGAGTGCCTTGAGCGCAGTGTTGGTTAAGGAGGAACTGAAAGTCCAGAAACCCGTATACTATATCAGCAAAATTTTGCATGGTGCTGAATTGAATTATTCAACTATTGAGAAATTTGCTCTAGCATTGGTAATGGCTTCGAGAAAGCTGCGTCCTTACTTTCAGGCTCATCAGATTGAGGTGCTAACAAATCAGCCACTGAGAAATATCATTCACAGTCCCAAGGCAAGTGGGAGATTGATTAAGTGGGCAATAGAGCTGGGAGAGTTCGATCTCAAGTATAAGCCGCGAACGACAATAAAAGGTCAGGCGCTAGCTGACTTCGTGGTGGAGTGTACCATACCCAACCAAGAAGTCGGGGGGCAAGGAGATACCACTCCACAAGATAAGAGAGTCGATAATGGGGACAAAGAGAAGGACGACAAGGAGAAAGAATATTGGGTTCTCTATTTTGATGGAGCGTCAAAAACAAACTCCAGTGGAGCAGGATTGGTTTTGCAAAGCCCTGATGGGTTCTTAATTGAGTATGCTATGAAGCTATACTTCCTAACCACAAACAATGAGGCAGAATATGAAGCCCTAATAGCTGGCTTTGGCCTAGCGGGAACACTTAGAGTCAAAGACTTAAAGGTTCGTGGGGATTCGAAGCTGATAATATCCCAGGTAAAGGGAGAATTTGAGGCAACGGATGATACGATGGCTAAGTATGTCCGCCTAGTAAGGGCTGTGATGACCCAATTTAATGAATTCCATGTTGAGCACATTCCAAGGGAAGAAAATGCTAAGGCAGATGCGTTATCAAAGTTTGTTTCATCTGAGATAGAAGAAAGTTCAGGAAGTGTGTACTTCCGTGTTTTGAAGACAAGAAGCATAGATGTTAAGCTTGTGGCTCCTATAGGCCTGGAGTCGTCATGGATTGATCCTATTAAGGCTCACATTCAAACCGGTTGGTTGCCAAGCGATGCAACCGAAGCACGTAAGTTAGTTGTTCGGGCACTAAGGTACTCTTTGATCGATGGGATTTTGTACAAAAGATCTTTCGTGGTTCCCTACTTGAGGTGTCTCAGGCCCGATGAGGCACGCTTGGCTCTTGAAGAAGTGCATGAAGGTATTTGTGGACAACACTTGGGGGGCAGGGCCTTGGCTCATAAGATAACCCGTTTAGGCTTCTATTGGCCAGAAATGATGGCTGATGCCAAAGAATATGTGAAGAAGTGTGATCACTGTCAGAAGCATGCACCAGTTGTTAGACAACCCCCCAAGATGCTGACCTCTATCAACTCGCCCATTCCCTTTGTTATGTGGGGGATGGATATTCTAGGGCCTTTCCCTATGGCCACGGCACAAAGAAAGTTTCTGATTGTAGCCATTGATTATTTCACCAAATGGATTGAAGCCAAACCCTTGGCCAAGATCACAACTAAGCAGGTTGCACAATTCCTGTGGGAAAACATTATGTGCCGATATGGAATTCCCCGTATCCTCGTCACTGACAATGGAACACAATTCAACAATGAGGAATTCAAGAAGTATTGTGAAGAAAATGAAATTGGGTTACTGTTCACCTCTGTGGCTCACCCACAAGCTAATGGGCAAGCGGAAGTAGCAAATCGAATAATCCTGGATGGACTAAAAAAGAGGATCGAGAAGTCAAGAAATAATTGGGTGGATGAGATACTTCCCATATTATGGGCCTATAGGACTACCTATAGAGTCACGACAGGAGCAACTCCCTTCATGTTGGCATATGGGGCAGAAGCAGTAGTTCCCGTGGAGATATCACATTCCTCTCCAAGGATTCAGGCTTTCAATACAGAAGAAAATGAAGAAGGGCAGAGGTTAGCCCTGGATCTAATCGATGAAGTACGAGATGAGGCACATGCAAAGATAGTGGAATACCAGAAAAAAGCTTCATTTTATTACAACCTAAGGGTTAAAGAAAGATTCTTCAAGCAAGGAGATTTAGTGTTAAGGAAAGTGGAAGCTTCTGGTGTAGGACAGAAAGGGAAATTTGCCCCAAATTGGGAAGGGCCGTACAGAGTCAAGAGCGTTCAGGGTAGAGGAACCTACAAGCTGGAGACTATGGATGGTTTTGAAGTCCCGAGAACCTGGAATGCACAAAACCTGAAGGTTTACTATATGTAAGATAGTCGAAGTACGATTCTCACTTGTCATTATGACAAGTAGGTTTAAAAGCACCTTGAAGCTTTGCTTGCGTAGGATTTTATATTCCAGTAGAATTTACATTGTCTAGTTATTATTGATTAGGGTCGAACCCATTCTATGTAAGGTTTTGGAAAACCAGACTTCATATTAAAGAGTTTGAAATTATTTCAACCTAAGGATGTTTAAAGTTCAAATGCATATTAAGTATTGGAAAGATAAAGTAGAAAGAGGCAAGTAAGGAAAGCAGCATATGAGATAACCCCGAAGGGTAACAAGTTCTAACATTAACAAAGTTCACATATTGTCTAAAAAGAAGATATACATAAAAAAAACTTAGGCCTCGGAAGGCTGGGATTCTTCGGAACCACTATCCGAAGTCTCCTCGGACGTCCCAGTCGTCCCCTCAGAAGTCCCCATAGAGGTTCCATCAAAACTGCCTTCGGATGTTTTGGATGATGCGGGAGACACTAGATTCTGAGGTGCAGCCCTTGGAGGCTCTTCCACCCTGACCTTCTTCACAACAGGCTCAGAATCTTCTTCGGAAGAAGTCTCCTCCTCCCCAGAGC
The DNA here is from genome assembly GCF_009905375.1 of Apium graveolens. Classification (NCBI taxonomy): domain Eukaryota; kingdom Viridiplantae; phylum Streptophyta; class Magnoliopsida; order Apiales; family Apiaceae; genus Apium; species Apium graveolens. Next base: position 58,102,517 of record NC_133648.1, on the reverse strand, counting down.
TGGACCCGAGTTCTTTCCTCTTGTGGCCTTGGCTCCCTGAAGGGCCGTCTTTGATCAGATCAGCGAGCTTGTCAGTAACGCCCCCAAGCTCTGAAACTCGCACAGGGCAAGGAAAGGAGGACTGCTCGAGGACTTCTGGAAATTCATCTTGGATGGTCTCCACAGCAGCATCCCAGCCTTCTTTATAGCTAACTGGGTGTAGGAGGGCATCGTGCTCCACCATCAAGTCCTTGAACTCCTGAGTGTCCATCCAGCCGTCAAAGGCTTTATCCTTCTGAGCCTTCAGGATAACATTTTCAGCCGGGCCGTTTCCAGGTCAGAAGTGGAAGAGGCAAGTTGAGCTTCAAGGGCCTCTATTCTCTGGTTGGCCTCCTCCAACTTCTTGTTAGCATCCTCCAGGCCAACCTTCCAAGCCTTGGCTTGGTGAATCACCCCTTGGAAGTGGGCGTTAGCCTGCAAGAGAAGCAGCAAAAGTATGAGAAAAGAAACGTAAAAAGGCAAGTATGAAGGGCATAGGAAAAGGACGTACCGTCGCTAAAGCCTGGGCTCCGAAAAGCTCGTTCCCCTCTAAGTCCTGTTGAAGGACAAAGTCTTGATAGTCCACCGGGGAGATGGAATGCTTAGACCATTCCTTGGCAAGCGCCGTGCTGCCAACGATTGAATCCTTGCCCCGGATCCCCCAAGCAGGTTGAAAATAGGCCCCTGGCCTCTGCTTGGTACGCAAAACTTGGTTGGGGCCTTCCTCGCCTGGTTCCATTGCTTGGAGGAGGAACTCAGGGAAGCGATCACCAAGGCGCGGGTCTTTAAAGACCTTTCCAGCCTGCTTCATCCTGGTTGTCTCCAGGTCTTTAGGCTTGGTAGCCTCCTCAATCTTCTCAGCCACTGCAACAAGTGAGATAAGTAAGTTGAAGAATTAGCGGAATAGAAAATGAAGGAAATAAAAAAAAGATATAGGGAAGGAAACTTACTTTTCTTAGGGACGGGAGAGAGGCCTCGTTCTACCAGAACGGTCTCCCGGATAAGGTCCCAAGAATGGGAAGTCCCATTATCTTGCGTAAGGAGGTTGAAAGCTCTAGCCTCCTCCTCAGACAAAGTTATATCATTTGGGCTCCCATCGACGGCAAGCCCAAAGGACGATCGAAATAGGGTGCCCCAATCTCCGCCCTCCCAAATGATGAACAAAAAATCTTTCTTCCACCCCAAGTTGTTGTCAGGGATGGACTTCCCGTTCACAATGTGGGGAATAGTAGGGCGCTGGTTTAGAGAAACCCAACCCGGACTTTTATCAGGGCTGTTTTTGAACTGGAAAATCTTTCTGAAAATGGCAACGGAAGTGGGGACATTGTGCTTGGCACATTGTGACAGATAGCACAGAATAAGCCTCCAAGAATTAGGGGGGAGTTGGCAAGGGCTGATGCCCACATCAGCCAGTAAAAGAGGAATGAACGGATGAAAAGGGAGTCTGATACCTGCCCTTAGAGTATCCCTATAGACGCATAATGCGTCCTTCTTCCACTGGCAGGCCCTATCGGCCGGACCTGCAAGAACCAGCTTGAAAGGTTCCTTGATTTTGAAGCAGCTGCTCAACTTTTCCAGCTCCTTGGGATCCCGCAAAGCACTAATATGGTCGTGCGCGTCCAGATGCGCATCAGACGGGTACTCGTCCCCTCGAGTGTTGATCATGTCAATTAAGGAAGTGTACCTCGATCGAATAGGAAATTCATTGGACTTTCTAGCCACGTTCATCTTGGCCAAGCGAGTCATTTTCTTGTCAGCCATCTGAAAAAAGGCACATAGACAGGTTATCTTAAAAGGGCACACAATGGAAAAATAGACACAAGAAGTAAATAGAGGGATTTTACCTGAAGAAGCGCTCCTAAAAAAGGCTTTGAGCTCCGACTTGCTGTTATTGCTCTGAGAATCTTAGCAGGAGGAGAAGGAAGAAAAACTTAGAAATGAGAAAGTGAGCAGTAGTAGCCTCTCCTCACTCCTTTATATAAGAGGAAAAGGGAAATTGAAGGGACAAAAGCCTATTAAGGATAGAGGCCCAAAGAAAAAAAGCCCAGAAAAAGAATATTCCAGAATATTCCAAGGAATTCTAGAGAATTCCAAATCAATAAAGAGGCCCAGTAAGATTTAAGGCCTAATAAAGAGGCCCAATAAGATTTAAGGCCCAATAAAGAGGCCCAAAAAGATTAAAGGCCCAATAAAGAGGCCCAGTAAAATAAGGCCCAATAAAGAAGGCTAGGCCCAAATCCAATTAGGATTTGGAAAATGCAATAACCTAAATTGTAGCCCTAAAAGTTGTAAGGCCCAATGAAGTTAGCTAGTGGAAGACCAGAATTCAGGTCGAACTCCAGGTCATGAATCCTGCCCGAAATCTTTCGAGCAGGCACCGGAAAATAACGGGTAAAAAGTCCAGAATTCAGGTCGAACTCCAGGTCAAGAATCCTGCCCGAAATCTTTCGAGCAGGCACCCAAAAATAACGGGTAAAAAAGACCAGGATTCAGGTCGAATTCCAGGTCGTGAATCCTGCCCGAAATTTTTCGACCAGACACACGAAAGCAACGGGAATAACAGGACTGGATTGAGGTCGAAGCTTCGACCAGGAATGAGGTCGAAATGAACCAAGCATTTTTCAAGAATGGGGTTTAAAACCTAGACTAAAACCCAGGTCGAAAATCGACTAGGATCCTGGTCGAAAACCAGGTCGTGAATCCCAGTCGAAATCCTTCGACCAGGAAGCATGAGAAACAGAGAATTTTTGAACAGGATTCAGGTTGAAACATCGACTAAAATCCTGGTCGAAATCCTAGTCGAAAAGTTCAAGACCAGGAATTGAAAAAAGGGTAAGTTTTTGACGTAGATCCAGGTTGAAAGTTCGACTAGGATCCTGGTCGAATTCCAGGTCGTGGATCCTAGTCGAACTCCTTCGACCAGGATTGCAAGGCTGACCCATATTTCGACTAGGATCCAGGTCGAAATTTCGACTAGGATCCTGGTCGAAAAAGGGCTGAAAATCTGAAAAATCCCAGAAAAATAAGGATAAATTCCAGAAATTAAGGGAAAAATCCAGAAAATTAAGAAAAAATCCCGGAGTCAAGGGAAAAATTCCTGGAAATTAAGATAATTCCTGAATAAAGGGAATAAAAGTAAATCGTTGTAAACGTGTAGGTCGCTCCACACTTTACGCAAAACGATACCCAGTAAGGGAATAAGTGAACTTAACTTTCGCGAAATCTTATACGGTTTCTCAAAAGTTGGGCGGCAAATGATAGGGATAAATAAATCCCGATTACATAATTAGTTATTACAGTTTGGGTTGCAAGGTCCAATAAGAAGATGTATGACATTCAGACCAGAAAGTTTAACATGTTGATCATGCCTGATGGACCAGATCAGGCCTGATGGGACAAAAAAAGCCCAAAAACCCTGATTATTTATTAATTTCGTAATTAATAAATAAGGGAGAAAAACAGCTATTAAGATAAGTCCTAGTGGGGATATAAATCCTTGTAGATTGGCCTCAAGGGGACCTAAAAGGATAAGGAATCAGTTTCCTACTATCTAGGACTCCAAAGTCCATTCTAATTATGAGACTTGCCCACCAAGTCTCCTATACCAAGTCCAATTCAAGGACTCCCAACATCTATATAAGGGGCCTCACCCCACAGATCTGAACTACATTTTTTGACTTGATCCTTGGCAATCAGCAAGGTACGTAGGCATCTTGTTAAGACAGATTGAGTCACGAAACACAAGAGCAATCAAAATCGAGCTTTGAAGCTCACATTCCTTAGTATTAAATACAGCAATTATATATATTAGTTTTTAATCCATAACACAGTCAAAGCTCCTGCAAGGTAGGATTCATCTAGAAACTTGACAAAACATTTAAAGTTGTCAGGAGCTTGATTAGTGTCGGTAAAGGCCAAGTAGTTGGTGCCATCCTTGGGGATTATAGATCTAGCATTGTTAGCTGCCATTGATATTGTTTTAATTATAGTGGGTAAGAGATTTGAAAGATAAAGAGTTTAAAATGAGAGAGAACGGTTAAGATTTGCAAAAGCTAGGTCACTTGAGATCTCGAAAGCTTAAAGAGGGGTTATGTCGAGATGTCTGGGTATTTATAAAAAAAGGTAAATGACTTATCGAGAAGTAGGAATAAAATTTTGGAATTTGCTTATCGAGAAGTCACGTGAGAGAATAGATACATATCGATATGTCAGTTTCCTGACTCTTATCGAGAACTAGATAGTGACTTATCAATATGTCAAATAAATACCCAGTTTGTCCTGAATGGATTGAACTTTCCAATTTTTATTTGAATAAATCAAAATAAAATTAGAATGATTTTATAGAAAAGTATTTTACTAGAATAATTTATTAAATTAAATTATTTCAGGTCTAAAGTTATCGAGAAGTCTAAAATGTATACTTGTAGAGAACGCAATGAATCAACATATGTTGAGATCTCTACAAGACTTATCTAGAAGTCATAATGAGGTTTGTCGAGAAGTCTGAAAAAAGACTTATAGAGAACTCTATCGAGAAGTCTCAAAATGACTTTTCGAGAAGTCAATTAGACTTATCGAGAAATCAGTTCTCTATATACTTTTATTCTTTTTGGTTATGTCTTATATTAAGTTCACATATTAAAATATAAATTAACATTTAGACAGGTTATCTTAGAATTTGAAAAATTCCGAGCTGAATTTTGAATTTTTAAAAATAAAATGCAGATGATTCTGAAATATTCATCATTCATATTCCAGTTAATTCTAATTAAATCAAATAAATTTTGATTTATTAGAAATTAATCTGCTGCAACATATTAGCTGAGTTCTTGCCTTTAGGATGAAGAATTTAACATTCCAATTTCACCAACAAGTCTAGTGAAAGTTGCTTCATCCAAAGGTTTAGTGAAAATGTCAGCTAATTATTTTTCAGTTGGTACAAAAATGAGCTTAATAGTACCATTTACAGCATGACCTCTAATAAAATGGTACCTTAAATCAATGTGCTTTATTCTAAAATGATTAATTGGATTAGCAACAATCGAAATAGCACTAGTATTGTCACACATAATTGGAATTTTGTGTAACACTAGGCCATAATCCATTAGTTGATTTCTAATCCAAAGCACTTGAGCACAACAACTTCCAGCAGCTATGCATTCAGACTCAGCTGTGGAAGTTGACACAGATTGTTCTTTCTTACTATACCAAGATACAAGTTTTTGACCAAGAAATTGACAGCTTCCACTAGTGCTCTTCCTGTCAACCCTGCATCCAACAAAATCTGTCTCTGTGTATCCAACAGCTTCAAATCCGGTTCCCTTAGGATACCACAATCCCAAGTTTGGTGTTCTCTTTAAGTATCCGAAAATTCTCTTCACACCCATCAAATGTGATTCCTTTGGATTGGCTTGAAATCTTGCACACGAACATGTTGCAAACATAATGTCTGGTCTACTAGCAGTCAAATACAGCAAAGATCAAATCATTCCTCTATAACCTGAAATATCTATACTTTTTCCTTACTTATCTTCATCCAACTTTGTAGCTGTAGACCTAGTGTGACGGCCTCAACCCCGGGGTCAGGAGTTGACGTCACTAACAACAATACTAATAAACAATATAACCCAAATTATTACTTATACATAATTTCGACCCCTTTACCAAGACCTTTTCCAGGTTTAAGTATGACTTAGGTTACAACCATCACAAAACCAATTTAGTAAGGACAATTCAAACAATACTATCTTTATTCAGCAACTCTACAGACCCGCTTGGGTCCAACACAACTACCTCAGAGGAGCCTGACACGGAAGGAACTGGAACTCTGCCCCGACTACCACTGAAGAATCTCCTAGGTATCTGCAATACATATATAAAACATTTTGCAAGGGTGAGCAATCAATTGCTCAGCAGTACCACTATATGAGTAATAATCAAAGACAGTTTATGATAAACAATTATAGAAATAGAAATCATAACTTGCTAGAAAACAAGTAAAACATGTGTGAACTCGATATCAAAACTAGCATGCTCTGTAAAAACCAAATCATTAGTTGTGTGCCGTGCATAAATATCAATTTCAATTTTAGCATGCTTCTTTCATTTTCAAATCTTCCGTCCCATCACAGGACCCATAAAACCATTTGTCCCGTTACGGGGACCCAAAATCATTTGTTCCGTTACGGGAACCATAAAACTTATCCCATCACAGGACCTATAAAACTTGTCCCATCACAGGACCTATAAAACTTGTCTCATCACAGGACCTATAAAACTTGTCCCATCACAGGACCTATAAAACTTGTCCCATAGAAAAGTATTGGATGATCCCTGGTGAGACAGCTGATCAGGCTATCCTATGAAACTTGTTCCGGAACTCAGAGACTAGCTAAGTCTCTGTCACGCTGGGCTGGTGGTTATAACAGGGTGCGCAACCACTTCGCCTCTTACGCTAACTTCCAGGCCGTTACGGGCCTTCTGCGCACACTCATCCAATTATCTGATCATTTTTATCCAGTTTTCCAAATCACTTACCTATCTCTTGTCAAAACAATTATAACACAACACATTTTCCCAAAACATTTTCATTTTATTCAGAACTTAGAGATAGGCATTTTCAGAAGTTAATTTTCCCCCAAAACACAAGTTAACAAAACAATTTGAACCTAGGGGATACGTAACTTAAATCGTTCTGTTCCACTACGAGAATAAAACAACATTATATTCATATATGTTAACCATAAAGATATGGTCAGGGGTACTTGCCTTGCAGAGCTTTATAAATATTATTGATTGACCTTGAGCCGACACGAACGCTCAGGCTTTAACGTCTGACCACTAGATTACCCTGGATTCGACTTCAACACTCAGGTCCTTCGATTGGAACCTTACTGAGCTCGTCGACTGTCCACTAGGCTATCCAACTCCAACTCTTGGGCTTTCCGACTAGCACCTACAAAGTCGAAACACCCTAACTTAGACCTTCGATTATGCTTGACATATCTTTACTAACAATCTACCCGAACGTTGACAAAACCCGACTCGTAACATACTTCATATATACACGTATCAATTAGGGTTCACGTCTTCGAAAGTCGGTTCGGTGTTCATTTTCAGAAAATAGGTATATTTATCCTTTTATGAAACTAGGGCTATCGATTTTCGTAAAGTATTTCATCACAACACATAATCAGATTTTGTATAAGGTACATTAATATAACTGATCAACGTTCCGATAGTCATTGGGTACGGCCTCATATTCCCGTAATTTAATTTTTTTTTTTGGAAATCGGGCAGCACCTCCTTTGATTATCGGCTAACCCGTCGAACATCCCGACGCCAAATTGACCACAACAACAACCCAACCCAATCCAAATTCCAACCGCCAACTTCAGTCAACAACAACAATTCACAAATTCACCAATACCATTTAAATACAATTATTAATTATCAGTCCTGTTTTATAATTTTAATCGCATTTCACAGTTTTATTCGCAATTCGTATTTTAAATTGTAGGACTCAGAACAACGTCATCACCGTCCACCGTCGGCTCGCCGAGGCTCATCGCCGACGGCGATAAAATTTTAAAAACTTACCATAAAGCTACCAAATTAAAATACGAATGAACTTACGGTTAAAAACTGACCATAAAGCTACCAAATTAACTTTTAAAATGTTGTAAATATCCCAAAGTTACTAAAAAATAAATTTCGAAATTTTAAACCAATTCCTAAAACGCAATTTATACCCGTCATTACCAATTTAACGAATCGACGCGCGGGTAAAATTAATTCCAAAAATTCTGAAAAGAATTTTAAAATTCTCGGAATATTTCAAACTTAATAAAATATAAATTTCGTAATTTTTAAAGAATCCCGGAATTAAATACGGATTTAACAAATAATTGAAATCAGAAAATCATATATGGCTAAATAATTGATGAAATATTGATTTCTCAATTTTAAAAAAATTCCTAAAAATAATTAATAAAATTATGAAGCGATAAAAATGATTTTTGAGACAACTCTAGTATTTATGGAAATAAATCCTGAATAAAATCACCTTTAAATACAAAAGTAACACAACACGGCTTCACAACGAATTACACAATTAATACACGAACACCACAATCACACATAATTAATTAAAATATTAACAAATATAATATCCAGCTGACTGAACCCATACACATATTTTATTTATATAATTATTTAATAATTACACATTTAAACAATATAAAAAATATACGAGTCGTTATACCTAGGTATTGATGCAGGTGAACAATCAACCATTCCAAATTTATTCAATAAATCTTAACATACTTGGTTTAGCTGATAAAGATTCCATCACTTCTTTTACTGACTTAGAGTCCAAGAAAGTAACTTAATTTTCCCATCATGCTCATTTCATATTCACTCTGCATGAGTCTTGAGAATCTTTGACATAATTTTTCATTAGTAGAACCAAATATGATATCATCCATATAGATTTGAACTAGGATCATATCACCACCATGCTACTTGTAGAATAGAGCCTTGTCAATTGTTCCTCCAGTGAATCCATATTTTAGTAGAAATTCTGACAATGCATCATACCAAGCTCTAGGTGCTTGCTTTAGTCCATAGAGAGCCTTTAGAAGTTGATAAACAAAATCTAGAAATTCAGGATCTTCAAAACCAGGTGGTTATTGCATATAAACTTCTTCTTTCAACTCACCATTAAGGAATGCACTATTTACATCCATTTGAGACCCTTGAAATTTGAGCATGCAGCAAATGCAAAAAAGATCCTTATTGATTCAAGTCTTGCAACTGGAGCAAAAATTTCATCATAATCAATTCCTTCTTCCTATGAGTAGCCTTTTACAACTAACCTTGCTTTGTTTCTTGTTACAATTCCATTTTTATCCATTTTGTTCATGTACACCAATTTGTTCCAATTATGATTCTGTTCTTTGGTGCAGGAACCAATTTTTAAACCTTGTGTCTTTCAAATTGATTTAGCTCTTCTTGCATAGCAGATATCCAGTCAGGATCAAGGAGAGCTTTCTCAGTTTTTTTGGGTTCAATTTGTGACATAAAGCATGCATGTAGACATTCATTTATAGTTGTACTTCTAGTCCTTACTCTATTATTTGGATCACCAATAATTGCATCTCTTGTGTGACTCATATCCCATTTTCTAGTGTGATTTTGTTGACTTGAATTTTCTGCTTTTTCTTCACCATTGGCATGACTTGCATAACTTTGTCCTCTTTATCCTGCTGAGTTTGTGCTATCAAATTCAGGTGTATGAGATGAGTTTCAATTCTCATGATTCACTTGCTCAGCTAACTCTTCATTCATTCTGATGCTTGTGTTGATCTCTGCTCCATCTTCAGAATCACTATCAATGTTGAGATTTTCAAACTTAAGGGCTTCAGCTTTATTCTCATCACGACATTCCAAGCCTGGACACTTGTCATCATTAAAAGTCACATATGTGCTTTCCATAATTTTCTTTTGTTCAAGCACATAAACTTTGTAGGCAGTTCTTTCCAATGAATATCTAAGAAAAATTGCTTCAAAAACTTTAGAGTCAAATTTTCCCACATATTCAGAGTTGTCTTTTAGAACAAAACACTTGCTTCCAAATACATGCAGATGCTTCACAATAGGCTTCCTTTTTGATAAAATTGAGTAGGGTGACTTGCCAAGATTTTTGTTGATGAGATATCTATTTTGAGTGTAGCATGCAATGTTGACTGCTTATTCCCAAAAACTTGTTGGCAAATTGACATCTGGCAGCATTGTTCTAGCAGCCTCAACTAGAGTTTTATTCTTCTTTCAACTACCCCATTTTGCTGAGGTCATCTTTGCAGAATTCAGTTAAAGTTGCATTTCTGAATTATGTGCCATTATCACTCCTCAATCTCTTTACATAATTTTGATCTTCAGCCTGCTTCTTAATTTTCTTGATGTGTTCAATAATGATGTGTGGAGTATCATCCTTTGAATGCATAAACTCTACCCATGTGTACCTTGAGTAGTCATCCACCATCACAAGTGCATATTTCTTTTAAAAAATAAATAAGACATTAGTTGGTCCAAACAAGTCAATGTGAATAAGTTACAGAGGTGCACTTATGGAATTTACAGCTTTGCTTTTGTGACTAGAACTTTTCATTTTTTCTTTTTTACAAGCCTCACAAACTTCATCTTGAGCAAATTCTAAGTTTAGCATGTCTTTCACTAATTCATTTTTCACAAATGTATTAATTGCTTTATAATTCAGTTGAGGGAGTTTTTTTTGCCCTAGCTTTCTTTGGTCAACATATGCCTTGGTGTAGAAGCAACATATGCCATCCTTATTTGCTGAGTATAAATCTGCAATAAATAGGCTTCCTTTTCTTGCTCCTTTTAAAGCAACTTCACCAGTCTTTTTGCTGATAATTGAGCAGTCTCCTTTGTCAAATGAAACCTTGAATCCTCTATCTGTGAATTGACTAACACTCAAGATATTTATCTCAAGACCAGCTACTAGTGCTACATCTTCAATGACAACATTTCCAGAAACTAACTTGCCATATCCCATCGTGAATCCTTTGTTGTTGTTTCCAATAGTCACCAATGGGCCAGCCATCTCCTCAAATTGTGATAGCAGGGCCATATCACCTGTCATATGTCTGTAGCATCCACTTTCAATGATCCATATGACTCTCTTTATTTTTCCCTGCACACAATGAGGATTAAATGTGTTTAGCTACCCAAGCGGTGTTGGGTACTTACTTCATTTTAACAGAATTTGTGAAAGTAGAATTTTATGACTCATAAAGAACAGTGTTTACTGACTAATGTGCATTTTCCTTCTTAGTTGTAGATCCAATTTTAACTTCCTTGAGATCTACGCTCAATTTATGACAGCTTGTCATTACTTTCATATTTCAAGGAATGCAATCAAATTTATCATAGAAGAAATAGGGATTTTTAGTCTTTGATTCATTGTATATGCATGCTCCCACTTTTTGCTCACTAATAGTCTTTTTACAAAGGTGAATTAGGTGATTGGTTGAGCCACACTTCTGACATTGTTTCCTGGGAGCATCTGTGAATGCAAAGTTATTGCTCTTGTTTACTCCAATTTTCCCATTTTTGTTCTTCTTTTTCTTTCCTGCATTGTTAGTCTTGATTTCTTTGATTGGTGTCTTAGAAACTTGGTTGACCATGGGCTTCTTCTTAATTTCAGCACTATGAGTGGTGTCTTCATTTTTCTTCTCATTGTCTTCATCTGCAAGTTCTTGCTTGATGACCAACTCAACTTCACTAAAATTGACTTCACATACCTTGAACAAAGGTGCATCAATTTTTCTCAGCATAATTGGGACATCTTGATTTATAATTGCTTTACCTTTGTCACCTTCATTTTTCTTATTTTTGTTCAAGGAATCATAGTCCAAACCAATAGCTATATTAGCACATGTTTTGTTTTTCTCATGGTACTGTCCAACCAACTGAGATGCATTTCTGAAAGACTTCAGTTTCACCTCATTCTTCTCCAACTTTTACCTCAACACAACTTCAATTTCACTTGCACACTTGAGCTTGTTTTTCAAATATTCATTTTTTTGTTTGACAGTTTCAAGCTCAACAATCTGCAGTTCCAATTCTTGTTTCTCAATCTCAAGCTTCTGATTTGTTTTTAACAGTCTATTAACATCCCGAGTAGCTGCCACCATGCTTGTATGGATATGAAACATCTATACACTCCTCTTTTCAACATTTTCTTTATATTGTCTTGTATTTAAATCAATGTTAGTTAGAGTTGGTACCTCTTATTTTGATGAGGATGATCCTCCTTGCTCAAGAGCCATAAGTGCATAATTTCCAAACTCTTCATTCTCATCTTCTTCATTGGTATCATCCCAACTCTTGCCTTCAGCTATGTAAGCATTTCCCTATTCTTTCTTCAAGAGAGCTTTACACTTTGCTTCTAATTTCAGATAGGCTTTATCCTTCTTCACTTTCTTCAGCTTCTTTGGGTCACTAAGTGACCCAACTCATCACAGTTGAAGCACCTTATCTTTGATTTTTCAACAGATCCAGTCTTGTAGCCACCTTTGCTAGCTGAGTTATACTGAGTTTTTGGTTTCCAATTGTTTCCATTTGAGGATTGTCCCTTATTCTTGAAAAACCTTGGCTTTTGACCCTTATGTTAGAAAATTTTCTAGCTAGGTAAACCATAGATTGATCCAACTCATCTAGCTCATCAAGGGTGTAGAATTCATCTTTCTCTAGCTCCAAAACAACTTGTTTCTAAGGTCGTTTGTTCTTTTTCTCCACAACTTGAATGGCTGGAGCTTGAGCATCTTGTTCATCTTCACTTGCTTCACCGTGATTGACCACCAAGGCACTGGATCCATCCACTACATGTACTTATTTTACCTTTAATGACTTTATTTGCAATATCTCAAGTTCATATGTCTTTAAGACTCCATATAAGACTTCCAGTGTCATTCTGCCCAAGTCTCTTCCTTCTCTAATAGCTGATATTTAATATTCAAGGTGGTCAGGAAGATCTAGAAAAAACTTTAGGTTAACCTCTTCGGCTTCATAATATTTATCATGAAGTTGCAAGTCAATTATCAGTTTGTTGAACCTTTTAAAAACTTCAGTAATTCCTTCTTTAGGCTTTGCCATGAAACCCTCATATTGAGACACCAATATTCTCCTTTGATTAGACCTTACTTCCTCTGTACCCTCACACAAGATTTCAATCTTCTCCCAGATCTATTTGGCTGTGTCACAGTTGACAATATTGCTTTTCATGACATTATCAAGTGTCTCTATCAGAATTAGTTGTTGTTGGGAATATGTTGTGAACTTGATGATTACATTAACAAAACACCTTAGTATATTTAACTTAGTGAAAAATGTAGCACTCGACGGATAATCAAATATAGTCTCGACGGATGACTCAAATATAGTCCCGACGGATGATGATTTGACATCCATCGAGTGAGTAGCTTATATAATAATAAGTATTATAACTCATTTCTATAAACAACTTTGTATAGATTCTGTAGTAGCATATGAATCATGTTGACTCTCATTAGATATGCAGAATAGGTTGATTAATTATAAATATAAGATGTCTGGTAATTCTGCATAAGTGAAATGAAGTCAAGTGTCAAATAGCTACCCGACGGATGATCAACAAAGCTACCCGACGGATGACAAGCATGTACCCGACGGATCATCAATTCAAATGTCTGTTGACAGTGACAACACTGTCACATGTGTTGGGTGTTTGCAAAAGGAATGTGGCAGCCTGTTTAACAGGAAATAAAGAACAAATAAGCATTACCATTTCCATGCAAGTTAAGAAGATTTTCAAAGGTGCTGGAATAGAGTAGTGAATCAGCATGGAGTTTGACTTGATAATTTTGTTTTATTATCCTGTCTTATTACCATGTAAACTTGGTGGTATATAAACCAAGTGTATCTAGTAGAACAAATAACTAAGCAAACACTTTTAGAATAGAAATAGAAAAAGCTGTAACTGTTAAAAATTTCTCTATAGTTTGTTTGTTCACTTGTAAAGCAGCTGTGAGATAATTGTTCTTCACAGAGTTCTTACATTGATATATATGTATATATATATATATCTGGTGGATACTTTCAAATCCACCAGAAAGTTTTTAAAGACTTGTGTTTTTTAATTACTTTGTGTTTTTGATTTATTTAACTTATGATTCCGCACCTTGCAAATCAAAACACTTATATATATAGTTTGAGTTAGAACATTTTGTAATTCATAAAAAGTTTACTAGAATTACAATCAACCCCCTTCTGTAATTCTTGTTGCATTGTTAGGGACTAACAATTGGTATCAGAGCAAGCTCTTGAAGCACAAAGAGTTTAAAGATCACAACAAACAGCAAGATGAACAAGAAGGATGTTGGAGTCAAGATTCCTTTTCTGGATAAAGATAATTACCATCAGTGGAAGGTAAAGATGCATCTTCGTTTACTTCCTCAAGATGAGGCCTATGTTGATTGAGAGAGGTCCTCATGTACCAATGAGAGCTGCAACTAGAAATGAGCCATCAGTTCCCAAGCCAAGGCATGAATGGTCAGATCCTGATATTGAACAAGTCAGGAAAGACAAGAAGGCCATGAATATTCTGTTCAATGGAGTTGATGGTGACATGTTTGATAACATCATGAACTGCAAGACAGCCAAAGAAGTTTGGGTTACCATTCAAATAATCTGTGATGGAACTAAAGAAGTAAGAGAAAACAAAATACAGTTCATAATTCAGCAATATAAGCATTTCCACTATGAAGAAGGTGAAACTCTCACTGATATCTTTAGTAGATTTCAAAAGCTACTATATCCTCTGAAGCTGCATGGAAGAGTCTACCAAACCAAAGATTCTAACCTCAAATTCCTGAGATCCCTTCCAAAAGAATGGAAACCAATGACAGTCTCCTTGAGAAATTTACAAGAATATAAGGAGTTTACACTAGAGAGACTGTATGGCATTGTAAAGACTTATGAGCTTGAAATAGAGCAAGATGAAAGAATGAAGAAAGGGAGGAAGAAAGGAGGGTCCATTGTACTGGTTGCTGAGTCAGAGAAAGAGAAGGAGATGAAGATAGAAGTTGTTGAGTCTACTTCAAAGGTCTGTGAAAATAAGAGCAAGGGGATGGTAGCAGAAAATGAAGATTCTTTAAGCCAAGATGATATGGATGATATTGATGAACATCTTGCATTTCTTTCCAGAAGATTTTCCAAGCTCAAGTTCAAGAAGAACTTTGGAGCAGCTAAGCCAAATAGAAACATGGTGGATAAATCAAAATTCAAGTGTTTCAAATGTGGCTTGGCAAGGCACTTTGCCAGTGAGTGTAGAAAGTCATATTCCAGCAAGAAGAAGTTTGAGCCTGTGGATTATAAATAGAAGTATTTTGAGTTACTCAAACAAAAGGAAATGGCTTTTATTACACAAGAAAATGACTGGGAAGCAGATGGTCTGGATGAGGATGAAGATATCATCTATGTCAATCTAGCCCTAATGGCCAAGTCTGATGAAACAGAGACAAGTTCTTCAAGTAATCAGGGAAACAGAAAGAATCTGTGGTACTTGGATAGTGGTTGTTTAAGACACATGACTGGAGATTCTACCCTGCTCACAGAGTTCAAGGAAAGAGCTGACCCAAGTATTACTTTTGGAGATGACAACAAGGGTTATACTGTATGATATGGCTTGAATTCTAAAGACAATGTCATCATTGAGGAGGTTGCCCTAGTGGATGGTCTCAAGCATAATTTGCTGAGTATCAGCCAGCTTTGTGACAAGGGCAATTCAGTAACCTTCAATTCAGAAGCCTGTGTTGTGACAAACAAAAGGAGCAACAAAGTGGTTCTTACTGGAGTGAGAAAAGGAAATGTGTATCTAGCTGACTTCAACTCATCAAATGCAAAATTTGTCACTTGCCTTCTCAGCAAAGCAAGTCAAGATGAAAGTTGGCTATGGCACAAGAAGTTGTCCCATCTAAACTTCAAGACCATGAATGAGCTTCTCAAGAAAGAACTGGTTAGAGGAATTCCTCAAGTGAAGTTTACAAAAGATGGACTGTGTGATGCTTGCCAAAAGGGAAAGTAAATCAAAGAATCATTCAGAAAGAAACTTGATTCAACAATTGAAGAACCTTTATAATTGCTACACATGGATTTGTTTGGACCAGTCAATGTGTTATCCATCTCAAGGAAAAGATTTTGCCTAGTAATTGTGGATGATTTCTCAAAGTTCTCTTGGACATATTTCCTAAAGTCTAAAGATGAAGCTAGTGAAATCATCATCAATCATATAAGGCAAGTCAACAATCATCCTGATTTTAAAGTAAGAAGAATCAGGAGTGACAATGGAACTGAGTTCAAGAATTCTGTGATGAGATCATTTTGTGCAGAAACTATGATTATGCATGAATTTTCTGCAGCAAGGACTCCACAACAAAGTGAGTGGTAGAAAGAAAGAACATATCTCTTATTGAAGATGCAAGGACAATGCTTGAAGAATCAAAGTTACCAACATACTTTTGGGCTGAAGCTATGAACACTGCTACACTCAAAATATCTCTTTGGTGAATCAAGCAAAATGCATGACTCCCTACCAATTGTTCAAGAACAGGAAACCAACTCTAAATTTTCTTCATGACTTTGGCTGCAAAGATTATACCTTGAAGAATCAAACTGATCAACATGCGAAGTTTGATGCTAAAGCAGATGAAGGATTTTTTGTTGGATATGTTGTGGGAAATGCATATAGAGTCTATAATCTAAGAACCAACATTGTTGTGGAATCAATACATGTTTTGTTTGATGATAAAAAGATTGAAGGACTGCAAGATGGAGATTTCCATGAGTGCCTCAAATTTGACAATGTGGAGATGGTTAGTGATGATAGTGATGATGAAAGTGATCAAGAAATTATAACTAAGGATAGTGCAGAAAAATCTACAACTAATGAAGCTAATAACTCATCATCCATCGAGTTACAAAATGCTTCATCCGTCGGGAGACAATCTGCATCATCCATCGGGAGACAGTCAGCCTCATCCGTCGGAACTCAAAGTGTTTCATCCGTCGGGTCATTGAGAGAAGCTGAAAGTCAAGGTAGATCACTCACAGAAAGCTCCCCTCTCTCAAATCAAAGACTCACTAACTCAGGGGGAGTTTCTCATAATCAAAACTCAGTCACATATCAAGACAACAATGAGGCCTCTTCATCTAGAGCAAATCTACCACAACAGAGAAAATGGACAAGAGATCACCCCTATGAGCTAATTATTGGTGATGCATGTTCTAGAGTTCAGACAAGGAAAGCAACTCAAGAAGAATGTCTATATAGCAGCTTCTTATCTAAGGAAGAACCAAAGAAGGTAGAAGAATCTCTGTTGGATCCTGATTGGATTTCAGCTATGCAGGAGGAGATAAACCAATTTAAAAGGAATAAAGTATGGAAGCTGGTACCCAAGCCTAAAGGAAAGAATCCAATAGACACCAACTGTATATTCAGAAATAAGATGGATGAAAATGGCATAGTAGTCAGGAACAAAGCTAGATTGGTTGCTAAGGGCAATTGTCAACAAGAAGGAATAGATTTTGATGAAACCTTTGCTCCTGTTGTAAGAATTGAAGCCATCAGAATCTTCTTAGCCCATGCAGCCCATGCCAATTTCAAGGTCTATCAAATGGATGTCAGGAGTGCTTTTCTAAATGGAGATTTGGAGGAGGAAGTCTATGTCGGTCAACCTCCTGGTTTTGAAGACCCAAATTTCCCAAATCATGTCTACTATCTTTTAAAAGCACTCTATGGACTGAAGCAAGCACCTAGAGCCTGGTATGACACTTTATTAAAGTTCCTTTTGGAAAATCACTTCACAAGAGGTACTGTGGATAAAACTTTATTCTTTAGAAATGTTAATGGCTATGGTATACTTGTTCAAATCTATGTGGATGATATTATATTTGACTCTACAGATGAAAAACTTTGTAAAAAGTTTGCCAAATTGATGCAAAATAAGTATGAAATGAGCATGATGGGATAACAAACTTACTTTCTTGGTTTACAATTTAAGCAAGTTAGTGATGGAATATTCATTAGTCAAACTAAATACATTCATGATATTTTAAAGAAGTTTGATCTAATGGATTGCACATCTGCAAAAACTCCCATGGCCACTGCAACTAAGCTTGAATTAAAGACTACTGAAAAGTCTGTGGATATTTCAAGTTATAGGGGCATGGTTGGTTCACTTTTGTACTTAACAGCTAGTAGGTCAGATATAATGTTTGCTACTTGTCTTTGTGCTAGATTTCAGGCTGATCTTATAGAATCTCATTTAGTAGCTATTAAGAGAATTTTCAGATATCTCATGGGAACACCAAAACTTGGCATTTGGTACCCTAGAGATTCTGGTTTTGATCTAACTGGTTATTCAGATGCAGATTATGCAGGTTGTAAAATAGACAGAAAAAGTACAACAGGAACCTGTCAGTTTCTGGGAAACAAGCTTGTGTCCTGGTTTAATAAAAAGCAAAATTCAGTTTCTACTTCTACAACTGAAGCTAAATATTTTGTTGCTGGTAGTTGCTATGCACAAATTCTATGGATGAAAAACCAATTATTGGACTATGTTCTACAAGTGGATAGGATTCCTATTTTCTGTGATAACACAAGTCTAATTGCCATCACTGTAAATCTAGTACAGTATTCAAGAACAAAGCACATAGACATCAAGTACCACTTCATAAGGGAACATGTGATGAATGGTACTGTGGAACTGCATTTTGTTCCAAGTGAAAAACTGCTTGCAGACATATTTACCAAGCCAATGGATGAATCCACCTTCTCAAGGTTGGTAAGTGAGTTAGGTATGCTTAATTATTCTTGAATCTTTTCAGATATTTTGTAAGTTGTAATACAGGCAGAAATTTAATTGATTTTTCAGTCTTGGATGGAATTTTGGCTAAGTCAAAATTTACATCCCGGCGGATGATCAATATCCATCGCGTTCGATCATCCGTCGGAATACAATTTGTTAATAAAATCAATTATTTTTCTGGAATATTTTATAACTCGGCCGATAACTGACTTATCCTTATTCGTCAAATTATCTCAATCCTAGCGGTTAATTCTCTGAACATTATCCATCGAGTATACTTACAGTTTGTAAGAATAACACGACGGATAAGTGACATAATTTTTACAGTTTATTTTTTAAATGGCTATTTTGGGCAATTTTTATTGGGTACTTTATTTTACTTTATTATTTTTGACAGATATTTTCTGAGATAGTATAAAAGCAATTTCATTTTTATTCATTTCTTTTATCATTCTCAATTCATCTGCCCTAACTTCTTTCTTTCTCAAAAGCAATTACCCTCTCTCTCTGTACTTTTTAATCTCTAACAACGGCACCGGTCGTCAAAATCATGTCTCAAACTGGCTTTATCTATGAGAAGAACATTTTCACAGCTCTAGTGAATAAGGGGATTCAACACTTTGGAGACTACCACAAAATGATGGATTTTGTGCAAGGCTGTAAGCTCAACTATGCCATGCTAGAGTCTCCCACTATCTACTCTGAGGTTGTGGACGAGATATGGACAACTGCAGTGTATAACTCAACTGACAAGACCATCACTTTCACTGTTAAAGGTAAGTAATTTTGTGTTAATAGCGACATTGTTAAAGCATGCATTAGGATTCCTGATAATACTGTCAGTACTCCACACACAAACACTGATATTGTTAACATGTTAAACTCCATGGGTTATTGTTAGATATATTTGATAATGTCATGGCTAATATGTTTTATGTTTAGCTTTCAGATCTTATTTGAACAGGATAAATCAGTACTTAACTGTTGATCAGTACTTATACTGGAAGTCAGGACTTAAGGATATCAGTACTTATGTTATCAGGAGATAATCATCAGAAGATAGATATCAGAACTTAAGTGCTGAAGGACGATCAGATAAGGACAGTAGCTGATTAAAGGAAAGAAGATCAAGATAAACATAAGAAGAGATATGCATGAAGAAGGAATTCCGTGAAGAATGGAATACTTGGAAGAAAAGATATCTGATTGATATATTTTAGGAAGCAGAATTATATTCCATATCAATTAGCGATTATCTTGTAACTGTGTAGTATATAAACACAGATATAGGATTTACACTATAAGTGTTATCATTATTAGAGAAGATTATTCATTGTAACCCTAGCAGCTCTCGTGATATTTGTTCATCACTGAGAGGTAACAGTTCCATACTGTAACAGAGTTTATTGTTTCAATAAAGTTTGTTTTCTGTTACTTAAGTTCTTAAAGTTCGATTTGAGTGTACTATACACTATATTCACCCCCTCTACAGTGTGTGTGTGACCTAACAATTGGTATCAGAGCCTATCTGTTAACATACATACAGTTAAAGATCCAAACACAATCATGTCGGACACAGAAACTCCAACTAAGCCTACCAAAACTGAGGAACCACCAAAGACACAAATTTAGAGTCGGTATGAGACCATCAGAGTTCCCATACTGAGACCATCTGAATATCCCATATGGAAGGTAAGGATGACCATGTTCCTGGAAGCAACAGATCCAGAATACCTTGATAGAATCAAGGAAGGCCCTCACAAACCAACCAAACTCGCTATTGCAGTTGCAGGTGAAGCAGCAAAGACCGTACCAAAGGAGAAGAGTGATTATACTACTGAAGACATACCATCAATTGCTAAGGATGCTAAGGTACGACACTTACTGCATAGTGCCATTGATAATGTAATGTCAAACAGGGTAATCAACTGCAAGACTGCTAAGGAGATATGGGATGCTCTGGAAACAAGGTGTCAGGGAACTGACACAATTAAGAAGAACAGGAAGACAATACTCACTCAAGAGTATGAACACTTTGACTCAAAGACTAATGAGTCATTGAATGATTTATATGATAGATTTGTCAAACTTTTGAATGATTTGTCATTGGTTGATAAAGAGTATGATATTGAAGATTCAAACCTTAAGTTCCTGTTAGCTCTTCCTGAATGCTGGGATTTGAAGGCAACGACAATAAGAGACAACTACAATCTTGATGAAACAACTCTTGACGAAATCTATGGAATGCTCAAGACTCATGAGCTGGAGATGGAACAAAGAAGCAAGAGGAAAGGAGGAAAGTCAAGGACAGTTGCTCTTAAGGCTGAAGAAAAATTCCCCAAAGCAGCTTCCTCAAAGAAAGACAAGGGTAAAGCTCTTTTCATAAAGTCTGATACTGAGTCATCAAATTCTGAGAATGATGATGACTCAGATTCTGAAAGCTTGCCTGAGGCTGATGCTGATGAGGAGATGATGAAGTTGTTTGCTCTTATGGTGAAAGGAATCACAAAGATTGCATACAGGAAGTTCAGGAAGGGAAAGAAGTTTTCCAGGAAAGGCATAAGTTCTAATAAGAAGAATTTCAGAAGATCTGAAGGCAGAGGAGGAAAGTCTGACATAGGAGATTACACCAATGTTAAATGCTATAACTGTGGTGAGAAATGCCACATATCTCCTTACTGCAAGAAGGTAAAGGGTGGCAAAGGCAAGGCTCTTGTCACAAAGCATAAAAGCTGGACAGACACCTCAGACTCTGAAAGTGAGGAAAACTATGCATTGATGGCAAATGCTGATAAAGAAAGTACTGAGAGCAGTTCTGAAGCTGCTGAAACAAAGGTACCTCAGACTACTTATGCTTTTCATACTGATGATATTAATGAGTTGAGAAGATATCTTAAAACCATGTTTGTTAGCTATAGAGATCAAACTTTAACATGTGAAAGATTAACTTCTGAAAATCTTGCATTTAAGAAAAGAAATGATTTCTTAGAAAAAGAGTTAGTCATTTTCCATCAAACTCAGAAGGATAGAGATGATGCTTTTTATGTTAGGAATGAAGTGCTAAAATTAAATGAATCTCTAAAAACTGAGTTAGAAAAGGAAAGAAAGATTATCAGGACTTGGACTAACTCTGGCAAAATAACTCAAAATTTGCTAAGTAGTGGAAACTGGAAAGAGGGTTTAGGTTATGGAGAAGATAAGAAAGATAAAGGAACTGAAGAAATTAAGTTTGTTGATAAGCAAAAGCCAAAGTTAAAACCTGTTAAGTTTGTAACTGTAAAGTCTGAAAATGAAAAATCAGAAGTTACAAAGGAATCAACTTCTGACAAACTAAAACAGGAAAAGACAGCTGAAGTGAACATAGGCTTAATGACAAAGAAGCAGCTTAAGCATAAGCTGAAAGATGTCAAGAATGCAAACAAGGTAAAATCACCTAGGAAAAATAGGAATGGAAAGGAAGGTGTGAATAAAAGCAATGATTATAAACCTGTTCCTGATGCTCCTAGGAAAACATGTCATAACTGTGGAAGTTCTAACCATCTGGCTTCTTTTTGCAGGAAGAATAAGAATATTAACTCCTTACCTTCAAAATCAGGAGTTAAGAGTCAGTCTGTTAGATACAAACCACAAAATCCTTGTTTTCATTGTGGTAGTTTATGGCATTCCATTTATACTTGTAAGGAATATCATAGTTTGTACTATGATTATTATCAAATAAAACCTTCTTTGAAGAAAGTTTCCATTGTTCCTTCTAGTGTAAATTCTAATTCAAAGTCTGATAGTGTAAGTTCTGATAAGAAAAATGTTAACATAAACTCTGATGCTAAATGCGCTGCAAATGTTAACAAACTTAATAAGGCCAAAGGATCCAAGCAAGTCTGGGTCCTTAAAACTAATAATTAGTGGTCTTTGTGATTGCAGGGCAACAGGAAAAATATTCTAGTTCTGGACAGTGGATGTTCAGGACATATGACTGGAAATAAGGCCCTGTTATCAGACTTTGTGGAGAAAGCTGGCCCAAGTGTTTCTTATGGAGATGGCAACATTGAAAAAACATTGGGATATGGCAATATCAATCTTGGAAATGTCATAATTAAACAAGTAGCTCTAGTCTCAGGACTTAAACACAACCTACTGAGTATAAGTCAAATCTGTGACAGAGGTTATCATGTTGATTTCTTTGAAGAACACTGTGAAATTGTGAGTAAATCTAAAGGCAAAGTTGTTCTGAAAGGATACAGGCGTGGTAACATTTATGAAGCTAAGCTTTCAACAAGTACTGATGGTTCTGCAATCTGTTTGATGAGTAGAGCATCAATTGAAGAAAGCTGGAATTGGCATAAGAAACTCTCTCATTTAAATTTCAACAATATAAATGAACTGGTCAAGAAACATCTTGTGAGAGGACTGCCAAAGTCAGTATTTGCTCCTGATGGTCTTTGTGATTCCTGTCAGAAGGCCAAACAAAGAAAATCTTCATTCAAGAGCAAGACTGAATCATCAATTCTTGAGCCTTATCATCTACTACATGTTGATCTATTTGGTCCAGTAAATGTCATGTCTATTGCAAAGAAGAAGTATGCGTTGGTCATAGTGGATGAGTTCACCAGATACACTTGGGTGTATTTCTTGCACACAAAAAGTGAAACTGCATCTATCTTGATTGATCATGTCAAACAGCTAGATAAAATGGTCAAAGATTCTGTGAAAATTTTAAGGAGTGATAATGGCACTGAGTTCAAGAATTTGATAATGGAAGAGTTCTGCAAAAGCCATGGAATAAAGCATGAATTTTCTGCTCCTGGAACTCCAAAGCAAAATGGAGTTGTTGAAAGGAAGAATAGAACTCTCGTTGAAGCTGCACGTACAATGCTTGAAGAAGCAAAGCTTCCAACCTATTTCTGGGCTGAAGCTGTGCAGACTGCTTGTTTTACTCAAAATGCAACACTTATTAACAAGCATGGAAAAACACCATATGAGATGGTGAAGAAAAAGAAGCCAAATCTGAAATATTTTCATGTATTTGGATGCAAGTGTTTTGTTCTCAAGACTCATCCTGAACAGCTATCAAAGTTTGATCTAAAAGCTGATGAAGGAATCTTTGTTGGATATCCACTTTCCACAAAAGCCTTCAGAGTCTATAATTTGAGAACAAAAGTGGTCATGGAATCTATCAATGTCTCTTTTGATGACAAAAAGGTCTTGAAGATTTCATTGACCATGATCAGCTGAGATTTGAAAATGAAGACTCAAATTCTGATACTGAAACTCCTGACAGTCTAAGTCCTGATACTGTAAACTCTGATGGAATAAACTCTGATGTTATTGAAACTGTGGTGGCTACGCCAAGAGAAGATGCACCTATGCAGGGGGAGCATACTCAAGATCCTACCACAGCTCAAGAAATATCAGAACATACATCTGGCTCTTCAAGTTCTGATTCGTCAAGTTCTGATAAGCCAAGTTCTGATAGTGCTGAAAATCTAAATACTGAAGAATCCAACTCAGAGAGCACAGTTTCAGGGGGAGCATCAGAAAATGAAGATAGCATGGATCATGGGGGAGCATCCAGTTCTAGAGAAAACCTTCCATCTGCAAGGAAGTGGACAAAATCACATACACCTGATTTGATAATTGGAAATCCTGATGCAGGTGTCAGAACTAGAACAGGTACTTCAAATGAATGTCTCTACAATTCTTTTCTCTCTTAGACTGAGCCAAAGAAAGTGGAAGAAGCTCTTCAAGATGCTGATTGGGTGCAAGCAATGCAGGAAGAGTTGAACGAATTTGAAAGAAACAAAGTCTGGACCCTAGTGCCAAGACCAAAGAATAGATCTGTTGTTGGTACAAAGTGGGTATTCAGAAACAAAACTGACAATGATGGCATAATTACAAGAAATAAGGCAAGGCTGGTTGCAAAAGGATATTCTCAACAGGAGGAAATTGATTATGATGAAACATTTGCACCAGTTGCTAGGTTAGAAGCCATAAGGATATTCTTGGCTTATGCTGCTCACAAAAAGTTTACTGTATTTCAAATGGATGTGAAAAGTGCTTTTCTCAATGGAGAATTGGAGGAGGAGGTATATGTTGAACAACCTCCAGGTTTTGTAGATACCAAACATCCAGATTATCTCTACAGGCTTGATAAAGCACTTTATGGAGTTAAGCAAGCTCCTAGAGCATGGTATGAGACTTTAGCTCAGTTTCTTCTAGAAAGTGGATTCAACAGAGGGACAATAGACAAAACACTGTTCTACCTCAACCATGGAAAGGACTTACTTCTGCTCCAGATTTATGTTGATGATATCATTTTTGGATCTACAAATGACAAACTTAGCAAAAAGTTTGCCAAGCTAATGCAGTCAAGATATCAGATGAGTATGATGGGGGAACTTAGCTATTTTCTGGGCCTTCAAGTCAAGCAGAATGAGGAAGGCACTTTTATTTGTCAAACCAAGTACACCAGAAACTTGCTGAAGAAATTTGGAATGCAAGATTGTTCAAGTGCATCCACTCCAATGGCCACTGCGACAAAACTGGATAAGGATACCGGTAAATCAGTAGATATTACTGACTACAGAGGTATGATTGGCTCTCTACTCTATCTAACTGCTAGTAGACCTGATATCATGTATGCTACCTGTCTTTGTACAAGATTTCAAGCAGATCCAAGAGAACCTCACTTAACAGCTATAAAAAGAATCTTTAAGTATCTTAAAGGAACAGCTGCTCTGGGATTATGGTATCCTAGAGAATCAGATTTTAAACTAATAGGTTACTCAGATGCAGATTTTGCAGGTTGCAAAATTGACAGGAAAAGCACAAGTGGAAGCTGCCAATTTCTTGGACGCAGATTGGTTTCTTGGTACAGCAAGAAATAAAAGTCAATTTCCACATCAACTGCAGAAGCAGAGTATATTGCTGCAGGAAGCTGTTGTGCACAGATTCTTTGGATGAAGAATCAGTTACTGGATTATGGATTAACATATTTCAAAATCCCTATTTACTGTGATAATCAAAGTACTATTGTTGTGACAGGTAATCCAGTTCAACACTCTATGACAAAGCACATCAGCATCAGGTACCACTTCATCAGGGAACATGTGGATGAAGGTACAGTGGAATTGCATTTTGTTCCCACAGATCAACAACTAGCAGATATCTTCACAAAACCACTGTGTGAAGCTACTTTTACAAGATTGGTAAATGAACTTGGAATGGTTTCAGGTTCTTTCTCTAAACCTGCTTAGTCTTGTTCTATGTTATCAGACTTTATGCTCAGTATTTACAGAATTAATCTCATTGTGTATTCTGTGCTTTATTGATAAATGTCTTTAAGTACTGACTGTTGTCTGATATATGTTTCTAAACTCTGATAAGTGATATGTTTGTTCTAGTACCTATTCAATCCTATCAGGATAACTGTGCTAGATAACTGACCTAATAGTCTTTAATAAACAAATGATTCCATGTAAGAAGTAATTATTTCGGTGGAAATCTTATGACACTAGCAAATTCTGATAATTGAGCTTAGTTAAGTTTACTTTGTATATCTTATTACTAAGTCACAAATTAGAATAATGCTACTCATATGTTAAGTTCTGATACTAGTAAAACTGCTGAATGTACTAAGTGCTGATAAACCTCACTTATCAAAAGAAAAAGCAAAAAGATCAAAGAATAAAATCAGGTACTCCTTTGAGATCTAGAGTAAAAATGTGGAATGGACGACCCAAGTGCATTGCTGGTATTAAGTAAATATGCATTAGAAAAGCAAAATATTTTCTTGGTGACTTTTCACACTCTATGATTACTGGAGAAATACTCTGATAATAGCATAAATTCTGATACACAGTCGTGACTCACTTACACTGAGAAGCCACTATAAAATAGAATTTCAAAAGATGCATAAAATTAGCACAAAACAATTGAGGTGGACTCAAGCATGAACTCATTCATCAGTAGGTTTCAGGACAGTGACAGTTCTTTAGCAAAATTTTAGTTATGCCTTATTTCTAAGATGTACTGAAGTGAATCAGACTTTACTCTTTGTCTGTTATTTAGCTTAATGCACACACTAATCACTCCATCTGAATGATGAAAATTTCTGTGGTGGTCTATGTTATTTTAGATAAACAGTCATTGTGTCATTATTGCACAAATTCTGAGGACAAGTTCTAGTTACACGTTCTGATGATTAAGTTCTGAAGTCTATAACTCAGAACTTGTATGAGGATTTACTAAGATGGGCATTCCTTTTTCGAGTTAAGAAATTATGTTCTGATGACTGTTAAGTTCTGGTATAGGTCTAAGTTCTGATTTCTCAGTCTAATCCTTTACTTGGCTTATCTGTGAATAAAATTTGATAACAGTCTCAGATCGAACTAGAATATGTTGAAGTGGAAGATTAATAGTCACTATGATTAGGATTAATGGTATTCGTCCTTGAACAGTCCACTGTTTCTTGTTTCTTGTGTGTTTTAAACCATGATTCCTCTTTCCAATGAATGTTATTCTTTTTCAAAGTCTAGGGAGACAAGGTAGAATTAATTCTACCTGTCAGCATTCAATTTCTTTACGTCTCCTGGCATTCTCTTGCCTATATAAGCAACCATTTCACATCAGCCTTCCCATCACACTTTTATCACAAACTCACTCTCGTTTTTCACTTATCATCACAAATGGCTGAATTTGGCTGGTTCTACAATTATGGTGATGAGACTGTTCATGTCTTTTTGAATGGAATTCCAACTCCATACCCAATCACCAACATTCCTCACAATCTCTGGATTCAATTTCCAGAGGTTATCAAACGTGATCTGGTGGCCGTTCGAAGAGAACTTCATCTTCATCGTTTCCGCCAGCAAGAGCGAATCATCCGACTCGCCATTTTTTTTGTCGAGAGTAGGAAGAAGAAGATGACTTAATCTCGTCTTCTTCCTGTTTTTCTTCATCATCAGTGTCAGGCTTTTTAGCTAGGACTAAGGCTGTTGATGTTAGGATTAGAAGCTTAGGGAAAATCTTGTATAAGTTTTGATGTAATTTCCATTTCATAAATGTATTGTCTTGATATATTAATGAAAGTTGTTTTTACTTCAAGATTTTGTCTCTGAGTTATTTTATCTTGTGTTGATAAATCCTGATTGATATTCTGCTGACCATATAAATTTTGTTTTATATTAAGTTCTGATTCATTTTCAGCACTTACTTATCTAATTTATCTTGGTCATTTTCATGTGATGTATTTTCAGAATATCAATGATGCAGTGAAAAATAATTCAATCAGTGCTAACAGTTTAAATTTTGAATTAAAACTGTTTCTCTTGATAAATGGAACGGTTTTTCCTTGAAACTAGGCAACTGGGATTTAATCATTGATGGAGCTAAGTTTGTCCCCAACAACTATGCTGCAGTTCTTGATCACACTGAAGCTCCATCTGAATTGCACTTTGTGCAAGATCTTCTTGCACATAGTGAGGTTGGGTATGCATTAACACAGCCTGAATTCTTTTCAAGTCAACAAGTTCTGAGGTTTTGGAGGACTGGAATTTTTGATAATGGTGGTCAACGTGGAACTCCCAGTATTATCTTCCAAGTGGGTGATTCATTATTTGTAGTCACTCCTGGTATAGTACGCAGGGCTTTACATCTTCCAGAAGATTGTACTTTCTCAATTCCAGAGGACTCAGCCCTTCGGGAGTTAATGGCTGAATTGGGATATGAAAAGAGTCTGACGAAACTTGGACAGTTGAAACGGGCTAATATCAGAAGAGAATGGAGTTTCTTCTTTGATTGCATCACCAAAGCTTTTGGGAGCAAATGTTCAAATTTTGATGCTATCCCAATTCTGAGTCAACACATAGGGTATGCTCTTATTCATCAAACTCATTTTGATTTTGCAACTGCTTTAATTGGTTTTATTGGGAATAGGATGACAGAGGATCGAGATGTTATTTATTTTGCTAGATTCTGTCAACTTATTTACACTTATTGTACTGATGAACCTCATTTAGTCAGCACTCAAACCCTACCATTTAAGGTTGCAAAACGATACTTTAATGACCTGATAAATGCTGATACTAAGAAAAAAGTGGTTAGACCATTATAGATTCCTAAGTCTGTAAAACAGATCCTGGTAAATGCTGATCCTGATACTTATAGATCTGTTTACTCTGATGTCCAACCAACTCTAAACACCTAAAATCCATCAACCTCAGTACCTACCTCTCATTCTACTCAACCTACCCTCAGAACATATCTCAAATCCTATCTCTCAACTTCACAGACTGCTCAACCTTCATCTTCAGCACCTACTGTGAAGCCTTCATATTCCAAGCCAAAGAGGACAAAGAATGCTCCTCAAACATCTCAAAAGAGAAGGAGGATTGTATTGAGAGATGAATCTGATTCTGAGGAACAGGTTCCTGCTAAAGAACCTGCTGTTACTGAAGCTGAGAAAGAGGTTTCTCAGAAGGATTCTGAAATTGGGGGTTCTAGGCTTCTCAAGAGGCTTAGACGAATGATAGTTCCTGAAACTCCCAAGGAATCCAAATCAACAAGGAAGTACAAGAAACAGAGGGCACAAAGGCCAGTTTCAGATGATGAAGAGGAAGCAGCTAAGGAAGGGGATCAGGAATCTCTGATCTCACAAGACAAGGAATTTGCTCCAGTCACTTCTTCTCCATCAACTCCATCTCAGGAAGCTATATCTGACAAGGCTAACTCACCATCTGTGTCTCTTGTTGATCCAGGCACAAGTGCTGATATTGATGTTCAACACTTGGTTGTGTCTGAAGTATTTCTCTTAGAAGCTCCAACAGCAAATAATCCTTCCACAACACCTGTTACTGATGTTGTTCAAACTCCAGAGTTATCAACAACACCTTCTCTGCATCAAGATGCTGATGATCAGACTTTAGGTGAGCATCAGGATATGGCTGTTGATCAGAACTTAGTATCAGATCAGCAATTAGAGGATGCTGAAGCCTCCATTGCTACTCACACTGTTGTCTTATCAGAAGATACTGATTCTTTAAGTTCTGATGCTGCAAATGCTGGAGATACTGGTGAAGCTGCTCCAACTGTAGATGCTGATGAAGCAGGTCCTTCAGGACATACTCCTCAACAGACTCTTCCTAAGTCTGAACTGGTAAAGGAGTTTGTTATCGGGGATGCACCAGTACCTTGGAGTGAAACTCCTGCAGGTCAGGAGTGGACTAAGGAATGGAACTCAGTTTCATGTGTTCCAACTGCAATACATCTTGCTGAGCACTTGACTAAAGCTGATGAAATGTTAAATTCTGATGATTTAAAAACCCAGCTTAGAGTCACTGCATTGAGTATTAAACATCTACAAGGTCTTCATTCAACTACTCATGCAGAGCTACACAAGATTCAGGAGAACTTTATCAAACAAGAACAAGTTTAGAAAATTGATAAGAAAAAGTTCTTTCAACCTACCATTGACAGGATTGCTTATATTGAGCAAACTCAAGAGAAACAACAAGCTCATATTGATGACATTCTGACAAATCAAGCTTCTCAGCAATCGCAACTTACTGAAATCCAATCCTCAGTGGAATTACTTATCTCTCTTTTACTACCTGCTGATGCCAAAAAGTGGGAGAAGGTAATTAAGTCCAAATGCAACACTAACAAGACACTGCAAGGAAAGGATGATGGAAATGATGATCAAGGATATTCTGGAATGGGTAGCGGTCATAGTCAAGGTAGAAGGTTTACGTCAAGACAAGCTAGTCACAGGACAAGTTCTGATACTGGGAAAAGAATAAGTTCTGCTGCCGGTAAAAGGATAAGTTCTGATAATATCTCCATGCTCAACATGCTTTACATGCTAGTAATTGATAAATACTTCAATTTTAGTGATCTAGGCTTGTTTGAGTTGGGGTTTAAGTTAGGGGAGCTTAATAAGAGGGGTAAGAGTGTTTATTATGCTAGATTTTTCATGATGTTTGCTAACCACCTCTTTGAGGACATTGTGATTGAGAACCCAACCAACAAGTTAAATTGTCGGGTTCAAGAAAGAAGAATTATTGTAGATCTCAATAGAGCAGATCACCACAAAGAGGTGCCACTCTTTTACTTTCCAGTAATAGAGGCACCTCAGGTAAGTGAGGTAATTTCAACTGTCTCTACTCTTCCAACCTCAAACATTTCTTTACCTTCTAGTGTAGCAGTGGCATCTGTGTCAATGACCAGACAGATGCCTACCCAAGCTACCAAAACCAAAGTTTCAAAAATAAAGACAAAGAAAGCCCCCTCTGGTGTCTCTTAAAATATGCCAGTTGTAAAATCCACTAAACACAAAGAGGGGAGTTTGAAGGTTGGAAAGACAGGTGAGGGACACGGTGAAAATTAAAGAAGCCCTAAGAATAAGGATGGTGAGCATAGTGTACCCAAACCAAGCCACACCACAGTTTCTCAACAAACTGTGGTTGTTAATATGGACAAAAGCTCAATTATGGTTTCATCCTCCCAAAAGGATGTAACTATTGAAACAAGCTCTCAACTAGGAGCACAGAACAAAAGGGGTAGGGACACAAGTTCACCACAAACTTACACATGAAAGAAGAAAACTAAAACCCTTGGGGATGCACAGGGTACACACACAGTGCAAACTGGACCCAAAGACCCAGTCACTGCACCATCTCAAAGTCAAATTGATGTGGCTCCAACAAATATGGAGTCACAACCAAAATCTGTACAAATTGGAACACCTCAAACACCAAATTCTCCCACACACTCTTTGGATGTTAACATGATTCAAACATCACAATCATATTCTCCATCTTTAACTATGTTGGAGAAGCCAAAAATCCATGCAAGTGAGCATCATCTTCTAGATGATTTGTTGGCTCACTTGCCATTTCTTTCTGAGACTGTTGACATATCTGTGCCAAAATTTTTATCAATCTACACAGAGTCTACAATAGTCTCCACTCCAAACTCATTTATTTCTACTCACTCAATGGATATTGTTCATCTGTCGAGTAGTGATTGTATCTTAACGGATGTGCCTAACAACAGTCATCCGTCGGATAGTCAAATTACTAACTCGATGGATATTTCTCATCCGTCGGGTGTCTCTACACAACTCCAAAGTTCAACTATAGTTATAAGTGCAGATGACTTAGTAATTATGCAATCACTATTAGGGTTGAGGGAAGGTAGTGACTTAAATGAGAGTCTGGGTTGCTCCCAGGAAAAAGGAGAGGAAAAGAGTGATCCAATGCAGTCCATTTCTTCAGGACTGGCAAAAGTGAGTGTGAGAATTCCCACCTTAGATGGTGAAGGTGAGGGTGTGAGGGTGGGGAACCAAGGTGAGACCTTGATGCAAAAAAAAAGAGAAAATGAGAGAAATGTAGGTAGTGGAGATATAAGTGTGGATGTCATTGTAAGTGAGTTAATGAATGTCCAGGATGCACACAGAGAGGGACTATCTCAGCAAACTCAAGCTGTTATAGATTCTACCTCCTTGGATGCTGAGACATTTACTCACCATGTTCCAGCCTATCAACTTCTAGCTGGACAGGGCAATGACAATGCAGAAAGAATGCTCAATTTGGTGTACTCCACACAGTCCATACAAAGAGCTAAGGATGTCGGCACAGCTTTTCCCTCAATAGATGGTGATGTTGATTATGAGACTGGTGGTTCAGAAGAATTCTTTGGAGGTGGGGGTGGAGATAGTGAAGAAGAGCCATTGGACATAGGGGAGAAGTAGGCCCTAGTTCCAGATCAAGCATGCCATCATGGGCCTTCTCCAAGAAATGTGATGATCACCATTTCAAAACCACACTCATCCAACTTATTAGCCAAACAAAGTCTACACTTCAATCATCCACAAATGCTAGTACTAAGAAGCTTCTGCAAGCACATCTTGCTTCTCTCCAACTACAGCAAATCTCAGGCTACCAACAAAATCAAAATGTCTCCCTCATCAAAAATAAAGTTGATCAACTTAAGAAAGACATCTCTGACAAGTTGGAAACTAGACTTCCAGAGACAACAATGATAGACATCAAAAGACAGCTCAGGAAAAACTCTGATCTTGCAACCAAGGTGGATTCCTTGGACAAAATAATGGTTGTTATGGAAGCTTCTCTTACAACAATCCACCTACACCAAGCTCAATAAACAGACTTGCTTCAGAAGCTGGTGGCTGCATTGACCTCCTCCTCTACTCAACTTGCTGATAACAAAAAGGGGGAGAAAGAGAGTTCTAGAAGGTAGGGGGAGCAAAAAGTGATTAACATTCAAGTGAGTAACGCAATTGTGCCAACATTTGCTTTCATAAAGCCACCAGCTAAGGATAACATTGATCTGATAAATGAAGCAGCAGCCATTTTGAGAGCAGCTAAGAAGAAACAGTTTAGTCCAATTAACTGGGAGAAAATTGATGAGGATATTCAAAAGAAATTTGGTCTAGCAAAGAAGCCAAAAAAATCAGCCATTCATCACTCTCAAGTCAGGCAAATTTCTGTGAATGATATGAGCATGAACTATCTGGAGAGAGGCTAGGCATCCTGCATCAAATCCCCAAAGGCAGATCTAATCATGAAGCCAAAGGTGAACTGCCCAAAGTCTTCACTCAAGAACCCTTTGGACACAGTGTATGAGACACCAAAGCCTAATGAAAAGAAGCTATTGGCCAGGTCTATAGCATTCTACAAAGATCCTGCAAATTCAGCTCTAAAAAGGAGAATTGCCAAAATTTTTAGAAATGGTAAGGAAATTTGTATGGTGGTTGGACACCCTCAATTTGTTGAAGCAAAAAGGGAAAAAGGCAAGATTGAAGCAAGAAAAGAAGAAAGCTGCCCTAGATGCTAAAAATCTCAAACAAAAGAAGGAGCAAGCTGCTTTCTTGGCCAAGTCGCAAGCTGTGAAACCCACACAACAAATTTCTGCACAACCATCTGTAATTGCTGAATCTCAAGATCAAGTAGTGCAAGATGAACCCCCACGGACAAAGAAACCAAGGTACAAGCAAATAATCAAGAGAAAATTGGATTTCAGTGATGAGGAGATGGAAGACTACATTCCCAAAGAGTCTACTTCTACAACAACTCAAACATCCATGCCCTCTGTGGCACATGAAGAATTCAAGATAGATCTATCCAATAATTTCCATGATGAACCTATCATTCCAAAGGATGAGCCAATAGACTGGGATAGTCTACCAATTTCTGTTCTCAATCTGCCTCATTTTATGAAGCCAAAGAAAACAAAGACCAGAGCAGTCAAGAAAGTGAAGCCCTCAACTCTCAGATCCAAGTCCCTAACCAAAGATCAAACCAAGGTCAACAAGGGATATATCATGTACATCCGTGACATCAAGGAATTCTTTGATCTAAACCTCTATCTAAATGAACTAGAAGAAGTTAAAGGGATTGATGCTTACAGGAATCTACCTGAAAGGCTAATATTCAAGTACAAGGGAGGAAAAGAGATGACATGGCCACTTCACAGGATTCTTGAAGAGAGCCAATCTATACTGATAAAATTCTATTCATATTTCAAGAAGAACTTTGGATTTAATGTGACAGCTAAAAGACTAGTTCTAAAGAAGATTGAAGAACTGAGGAGTATTAGAGACAAAGATGCACTCCCAAAGACTTTAACTATTCCTTACACAGGAAGTAGAGTGCATCTAAGGCCCTACTAGTTGATGGAATTCTTGGATAATAAGGGAGTTAGAAGATTCTTCAGACTAGAGGACCAGCTGAGCATCTCTAGCAATGAGACTCTACAGGAAATGCAAGAAATGCTAGATCTGTCAGAAGCTAATGAACTTGAATTCCACATACAGCTCCAAAATCAGATAGAAAAAAACAACAGGAAGCTTGGAAAGAAATCCAGACCTTCAAGAAAATAGATCAATCTGTTCAGACTAGAGAAGCACCTTGAAAATGACTGTGAGTAAATCTTTGTACACTTTGTCTTATAAATTCTTCTGTAAATTTTGCAGCACCTTTTTGTTTTATTTACTACCTTTAAAATCTTTATTTTTAGGGTGTTTTGTTATCATCAAGTTTCTCTTAATTTATGGCTACAATTCTAGTAGGCATAAATTGGGGGAGATTGGTAAAAGGTTGTGAACTTGATGATTACATTAACAAAACACCTTAGTAGATTAAACTTAGTGAAAAATGTAGCACTCGACGGATAATCAAATATAGTCCCGATGGATGACTCAAATATAGTCCTGAGGGATGATGATTTGACATCCATCGAGTGAGTAGCTTATGTAATAGTAAGTATTGTAACTCATTTCTGCAAACAACTTTGTATAGATTCTGTAGTAGTATACGAGTCATGTTGACTCTCATTAGATATGCAGAATAGGTTGACTAATTATAAATATAAGATGTCTTGTAATTCTGCATAAGGGAAATGAAGTCAAGTGTCAAATAGCTACCCGACGGATGATCAACAAAGCTACCCGACGGATGATCAACAAAGCTACCCGACGGATGACATGCATGTACCCGACGGATCATCAATTCAAATGTCTGTTGACAGTGACAACACAGTCACATGCGTTGGGTGTTTGCAAAAGAAATGTGGCAGCCTATTTAACAGGAAATGAAGAACAAAGAATTATTACCATTTCCATGCAAGTTAAGAAGATTTTCAAAGGTGCTGGAATAAAGTAGTGAATCAGCATGGAGTTTGACTTGATAGTTTTGTTTTATTATCCTATCTTATTACCATGTAAACTTGGTGGTATATAAACCAAGTATAGCTAGTAGAATAAATAACTAAGCAAACACTTTTAGAAGAGAAATAGAAAAAGCTGTAACTGTTAAGAATTTCTCTGTAGTTTGTTTGTTCACTTGTAAAGCAGATGTGAGACAATTGTTCTTCACAGAGTTCTTAAATTGATATATATATATATATATATATGGTGGATACTTTCAAATCCACCAGAAAGTTTTTAAAGACTTGTGTTTTTTAATTACTTTGTGTTTTTGATTTATTTAACTTGGGATTCCGCACCTTGCAAATCAAAACAGTTATATATATAGTTTGAGTTAGAACATTTTGTAATTTATAAAAAGTTTACTAGAATTACATTCAACCCCCATTCTGTAATTCTTGTTGCATTGTTAGGGACTAACAGTTGCAGGCCACTATCCAGAGAGACTTTCTCTTTTTCAGGTTCAGTGTATTTTGAGGGGTCTTTAGGGGAAAAGTGAGCTGGAATGACCATGTCTCCATAAGTAGATTCATCAATCTTTTCCACAGGAATAAAAGGGTCATTCTTGAGAATCTGGATGTATATTGGGTTGGCCATCCTAATGAACATCATCATCTTTTTCTTCCAAAGTGTATAGTTGATTTTATCAAAGGATGGTATCTTGATATTGCTTATCTTTTGTGCATTCATACTTACAAGATCATTATCTGTATACTTTCAGATTTTGCTCTGCTACCACTTGTTAGATATTGAATGCAACACAGAGAGGGGGTGAATGTGTTTCTTGGATTTTTAGCATTTTGAACTTTGAACTTCTTTGGATATTGTGTGAACAAAGCAGTTTATATTTGCAGATATATTGTGTTAGAAAAATAAATTAATAAGCACAGTATTTCAAACTCACTTAATTTGTTTTAATTAAGTTTGTCTTGCTACAAATTATGTGTTCTTAATAATATAAGAACTCAGCTTCTTTCTTGAGAGAATACATGAAAATATGAATATGTTTGTTACTCCGAAACTAAGTACCAGTGCATGTTTTATACACTAGCAGCACGAGTTTACAAGACTTGAACTAAAATGTACTAAACTACTTTCTAAAGCAACCTTTTTCATTTCCATTTCTAGCTTAGCAATCTGTGCAGAATCTTGCAGGTCTGTAACCATCCTTTGTCCAGTTAATCTTGGCCCTTTATCTTGTATTCTCCCAGCTACTTTGTAGACTTTTCAGTCTAGTGAATAGATTGTTTGTTGACTGATAATCTTGAACCTTAAATTTGTCTACATTCTGTATTTGAAAGGCATATCGAGATCTCCAGTTTGTTCTATAGAGAAGTGACATCTCGATAAGTATATTGACTTATCGAGATCTATGAGTTCTCCATAGTTATATTTGACTTGTCGGGTGTCTCTTGATCTTTGCAGGTGAAATGACTTGTCGATATGTCTGAGATCTCTACATATAGAAATGACTTGTCGATATCACTGAGATATCTACATACACATTTTGACATATCGATATCTCTTAGATCTCTAATGAGAAATTGACTTGTCGATATCTCCAATTCTTCACATCTTCATTTGACTTGTCGATATCTATGAGTTCTCCATATGCAAAAATGGCTTGTCGATATCCCCAGTTCTCTACATCTTTATTTGACTTATCGATATATGTGAGACTTCTCTATAAGTCATTTTAGACTTCTCGATAAGTCATTCTGGACTTCTCGAATGACTTCTCGATATTGCTTGATCTGTGACTTGTCGATATCTTGACTTGGAACATTTTTATGGAACAGTTTTATTCAACTCCAAGCTTCTACACTTTTCTCTGAGGCATGATCATGGCTTGATCTTCTTTTAGATTTTATTCCTTAGCTTGAATATGTTCACAGAAAAATACTCTAGTCTAATATTCTATCTATTTTATAGGCTCAAGAAATACATAACAGAATATAAAATTGATTACCAAACAACTAAATCTTAGGGTTATCAATGTGACTTAGTCTTGTTATTATACAGGTATGTCTTGTACAACATGATCATCTCTCTTTATTTATTGGACTTCAATGACTCTGTTTGGTCCATTTGTAAACGAACTTCAAGGCCCAATTTCTATTTATATTTAAAAGTGACAGTTTACGTGTTCTTCAAAATTGAATATATTTATTAAATTTTATATTTTATATTGATTATTTAATATACACATATATACAATATTTATCATTTAATTATTATTTGAACAATTGGTTCGGTTCGGTTTTATCGGTTCGGTTGAGACGTATAACCGAAATCCAGCCATTTAAACTGGTTCGATTTTTTATCTTCCGGTTTCGGTTTCAGATCTGTTTTATTAGGATCAGTTTTCTTCGGTTTATCCCGATTTCGGTTTCAATTTTAATTCAGTTTTTTGCTCGGCCCTAATACTATTATAAGCATAACACCCTCTATTTGATAGTTGGTCGGTTATTCGGTATGGTAAATAACAACTGTCAGATCTAAAGACAGATAGATGGAAACCGTTGGATGTAATAAT
Source organism: Apium graveolens (assembly GCF_009905375.1). Classification (NCBI taxonomy): domain Eukaryota; kingdom Viridiplantae; phylum Streptophyta; class Magnoliopsida; order Apiales; family Apiaceae; genus Apium; species Apium graveolens. The sequence goes on along the minus strand of NC_133648.1, from coordinate 58,064,812 downwards.
AAAATAATATTATATTAATATTTAAACTGCTCTCATAGGTTCAGGGTTTGAATCCCATCAACAACATATTATATTTAAACTTTTATATTCTTTATTTTTAAGTTCAAGGTTCGAGTCCCGTGAACAACTTATTATATATTATATTATTTATTTTCAGTCATGTCTCAAATTATCATAAAATATATATTATTATAACTTATTATGTTCTTCAATTTATCTTTCAACTATTGAAACTCTATATTAATATATTAATAACATTAAGATAAAATATATTAAAAAATTATTCGACTGTTAAAAGCAATCCGTGCATCACACGGGTTATAGGCTAGTATGTGTTATTCCAGAAAGGCATGTTATATGGCATTTGTGGCATATTAAATGCAACATGGTAAGTATTATGTGCAAATGACATGTTAGAAAAATGTGCATGTGAATTTTGTGGAGGCATAACAAGTATGTCATGGATAAGTGACATAGGCATGTTAGGCAAAGAAGGAGGTACAGATATGGGTACATTCTCAATAGACTTGCAATTAGTAGACAGATGATTAGTAGTACAACACTTTACACATGTCTTTCTAGGTGCATACTTATCAAGAGTGTAGTTGTTGTGTTTGTTAATCCCTATTTTCCCATTCCTATTAGTTTTCCTTTTACACTATTTTTTAACCTCAATCTTTTCTAACATGTCATTCAATTGCTTAATTGACAGATGCCCTACATTCACTTTACATGCATTTTTGGTTTTGCTTGATCCTCCTAAGATAAAATTCTTTGTTACCGCACCATATTTCTCATTTATCTTTTCTAGCTTTCCTTGAATGATGGTCTTTTCTTCCTTCAACAGATGAGCCTCATCTTTCAACGAATGAGCTTCATCATCCGTCGATTCAACATCCGTTGACAGACCATCAACTAAATCTGGGTTCAGAATTTTCTTGTCTTTCTTCCAGGATTCTTCACAAAATGATTCAATCCCTTGAACTTTAGCAATTTGTGCACTAAAATCCCTAGAAGATTTCCAGGCTTTAGTGACTTCTTGTTCTAGTTCAAGCTGTTTTCTCAGAATTTCTTCTTTCTTCAAAGACTCTGTTAACTCATCTTTAGCAATTTTACACTGAATTTTAAATTTCTCAAACTTAATAAATTGAGTTTCTAATGCAGCATTTCTATCACTCAAAAATAAATTATTCTCTTTAATCCTAGTGTTCTCTTTTGTGAGTGATTTAAGTGTGCCATGCATATGATACAATTCGGTAGACATATCATTAATAACATCATTGCATTAATCTTTAGAAATATTTGAAAGATTAGTAGTGATTACCCGATTTCTAGATGAGCTAACCTCTATTTCATCTTACTTGGCCATGAGGGCAAGGTTGATATAGTTTATGTCTTCATCTACATCATCTCCATCAGTTGCTCGGTCATTTTCTTAATTTTTGAAAGCCTTCTCTTTCTGTTTGAACAACTCAAAATATTTCTTTTTATAGTCTACAGGCTCAAACCTTTTCTTTGAATTTGGCTTTCTACACTCATTTGCAAAATGATCACTCAGCCCACACTTGAAACATTTGAATTGGGTTTTGTCAACCAGGTTTTTGTTGGGCCTCACAGCTCCATAATTTTTCTTGAATTTGAGCTTTGCAAATATTCTAGACAGAAAGGCTAGATGCTCATCAAATTTATCCATGTCATCATGGCTTAGACAATTTTCATCTTCAACCATCAACCCATTTCCCTTGCTCATCTCAGACCTGCCTTCACAAAATATTAATGTTTGGTGCAGTTTTAACAACTTCAACCTTCATTTTTATCACTTTTTCTTGCTCAGCTACCAATGCCACAGATCCACCTTTCTTTCTTCCTTTTCTCTATCATCTCATCTTGTTCCATTTCAAGCTCATAGATCTTTAAAATTCCATACAATCTCTCAAGAGTAAAATCCTTGTACTCTTGTGAATTTCTGAGAGAGACTATCATTGGCTTCCATTCCTTTGGTAAAGACCTTAGGAATTTTAGGTTGGAATCCTTTGTTTAGACTCTCCCATACAACTTTAGTCCATTTAACAGCTTCTGAAATCTACTGAAAGTATCATTCAGGGACTCACCATCTTCAATATAGAAGTGCTCATATTATTGTATGAGAAGTTGTATTTTATTTTCTCTGACTTGCTCAGTTCCCTCACATAGTACTTGAACTATATCCCAAACATCCTAAGCAGTTTTGAAATTTATGACATTTTCAAACATGTCTTGATCAATACCATTGAACAATATCTTGAAAGAGTAGATGAAGGTGCATCTTCACTTTCCAATGATGATAGTTATCTTTGTCCAGAATTGGAATCTTCACTCCAACATCCTTCCTGCTCATGTTGTTTGATTCCATTGATCTTTAAACTTTTTGTATGTTAAGATCTTGCTCTGATACCAATTGTTATTTCCCAACAATGTAACAATAAAATTACAGAATGAGGGTTCAATGGAATTCTGGTTACTTTTTGATTTTCTAAAAAACTCTTTCTGAAATATACAACTGTGTTTGTGAATATGCATGAATGCAGATAAAGCTTTTAAAGTATTCTACTAACACAAAGTAAATAAACACAAGTTTAAAAACTTTCTGGTGGACTTGTCTTTCCACCAGAGATGTATATTTGAAGAATCTTCGTGATGTAAATTGCACACAGCTGCTTACAAGTATATCTTATACCTTAGAACTTGATAGTGTTTTTAAAGATATAGCGTGCTTTTTCTACTTGTTGTTCTACTTATTGTAAAATACTTGCTACACTTGGTTTATATATTCACCAAGTTTACATGTGCAATAAGACAAGAATAATATTCCTATCAGTTAGGTCTAGGTACATGCTTCTTCATTTCTCTGTCCAATGCAATCCAAGTAAGATACAACATCTTTGAACGAGCTTGTCTTGCATGGAAATGGAAATGCTTTATTTTCTTCTAAAACTTGCAATCAAGCTACCACATTCCTTTTGTGCACTATCAACTCATATGACTCTGTTAGCTTCTGTCAAGTCACTATCAACTGCTATCTTGTTAATTATCCGTTGAGGCTTCATAGATGTTATGCGTTGATACTATATTAGTGTCATCCGTTGAAACTTTCTTGATAAAATCCGTTGATAGCTTTATCTAATATCCGTTAAAGGCCTCTTGACTGGCTTATCTGTTGAAGGCATATTGAGTTATCCATTGAAGCTTGTGGAGTCATCCGTTAAAGCTTGTAGTTTAGCAGTTGAAGATGTTTCCTTAGCAGTTGATACTCTTTCACTTATACAAAATTACTAGACATTTTATATTTACACTTAACCCACCTATTTTGTATATCTTGCTAGTAGTCAACGTGACTTAGAAACTAGTAAAACTACCAAATCCCCCAGCTATCATAGTATACAACATGTGCTACATACTTATCAACATAAGCTACTCCTTCAAAGGAGAACCCAATACTCTTTTAGAGTCACACCTTCATCTTCATCATTCTCTTCTCCTTTTAGGATTCCTGTCTCTTGCCCCCCAACTTTTTGATCATCAATAATGCATTCGACTATGAAGTCTGCTAAGGCTTGAGCCTTAATGGCTGTTTGAGGCTTGTATTTAATGTTAAATTCACTCAACTCAATTTCCCATTTTATGAGTCGGGCACGTACCTTCGGGCTGTGAAGAATGTTCCTCAAAGGTTGGTCCGTCAGGATTTCGATCTTGTGGGCCTGGAAGTATGGTCTTAACTTCCTCGAGACTGTGATGGGGGCAAGTGCAAACTTCTCAGTGGTGGAATAGTTCGACTCTGATCCGTGGAGTACCTTGCTCACATAGTAGATAGGCTTTTGGAGTTTCTGTTCTTCCTTTATCAGGACTGCACTCACGGCTTGTTCAGAGACAACGAGGTATAAGTAAAGGATGTCCTATGAACTAGGTTTGACCAACAACGGGGCCCTAGTCATGTACTTCTTCAGCTGTTCGAAGGCCTCTTGGCTCTCAGATGTCCACTCAAAATTCTTCACCTTCTTAAGGGTTTTGAAAAAGGGCAGGCATTTGTCTCCAGACTTGAAGATGAACCTCCCTAGATCTGCGATTCTTCCGGTTAGCTTCTAAACATCCTTGATAGAGTGTGGTGGCTCCATGTCTAGGATGGATTTGATCTTGTCGGGGTTGGCCTTGATTCCCCTTTTCGTGACTATATGACCCAAAAAATTTCCAGAACCAACACCAAAAGCACACTTGGCGGGGTTTAACATCATCCTGTGGTGCCTCGACACTTTGAATGCCTCTTTGAGGTGATTGATATGATCGTCCTTGGCTAGGCTTTTGACTAACATGACATCAATATAGATCTAAATGGTCCTTCCAATTTGATGGGCAAATATCTTATTTACCAATCTCTAGTAGGTAGCTCAGGCATTCTTAAGAACAAAATCCATAACAAGATTTCAAAAGACACCAAAGTTAGTTATGAAAGATACCCTGGGGGTGTCATCTTTGTGCATTTTGATCTGATTATAACCGCTAAAGCCATCCATGAAACTAAGCATCTCGTGTCCAGCAGTGGTATCGATCAGGGTATCAATCCTTGGTAGGGGGTAGCAGTCTTTAAGACATGCATCATTCAAGTCAGTGAAGTCGATGCACATTCTCCACTTCCCATTGGCCTTCTTGATCATTACAGGGTTGTCCAACTACTTAGGGAATTGTACTTCCTCTATGAATCTAGCTTTTAGGAGCTTTTCGACCTCCTATTTAATGGCTTCCAGCCTGTCAGGGGCATACGTTCTCTTCTTCTGCTTCACGACCTTTCGAGTTGGATCGACATTCAACTTATGAGTTATAAGGTTGGTGTCAATCCCAGGCATATGTCGTCCAAACAAACATGTCACTGTATTCTTGTAAGAAAGTTATAAATTGGCCCTTCAGGGGCTTGTTCAAAGATGCTCCAATGTATGCGACCTTCTCTGATTCTAAGAAGTCTGGAGGAATTGGGACTAAGTCCTCTGCTGGCTTCCCCCGAAGTTCTTCATTCTCAGGGACATCCATATCTTTTATGGGGAGAACCTGCCCCCAGTTCCATCGGGCCTAAGTGCTACAATATAGCAACTGTGGGCCATTTTCTGATCTCCTTTTGCCTTACCGACACCGTTCATAGTCGGGAACTTTATACCATGTGGTAGGTTGAAGGCACAGCCTTGAACGCATGGATCCATGTTCTTCCCATGATAACATTGTAAGTAGAGGCTTCCTTAACAACCTGAAAGTTTAACATCTATGTGGCCTCTCAAGGCTCTTCCCTAATAATCACGAAAAGTTGTATTACTCCTTCGACTTGGCATTCCACTTGGTTAAACCCGTAGATGGGTGCGTCAGACAGATTTAACTGGGAGTCATTGTACCTCATTCTTAGGAATGTGTCATGGAATAGAATATCCACGGAAGCTCCATTTTTCACTAGGACCCTCATAATAGGATAATTTCTAATTATCGGAGTGATAACTAGAGGGTCATCCTGAGGAAATTTCAAACCTTCAAGGTCGGGATCCCCGAACTCAAGCATCATTACTGACATAGAACACTTAGGCGTCTCTCCGAATATACTCATTACTTCTCTTGCATAAGCTTTTCGAGAGTTCCTCGTAGCCCCAGTCATTGTCGGGCCTCCTGAGATCATGTTGATTACTGGCCCTCGGGGCTGTGGATTACGATCCCTTTCGATACTCCTTCGATCATCATTTCTTCGATCATTATCTCTTTTTTGACCTCCGGCCTCTTCACCCTTGGTAAAGCATTCGAAATTTCCTCTTCGGATCAAATACTCAATCTCATCCTTAAGTTTCCTACAGTCATCAGTATCATGATCAATATCTTTATGAAACCTATATTATCGACCCTTGTCTCTTTTTTTTGGGTCTCCCATTAGTGGCTTCGACCATCTAAACTCTTTATCCTTCTCAATTTCCATTAGGATTTGGCTCCTTAAAGCATTCAACCTTGCATATTCACTTGGTGGTTGATTCTTCTTAGAATAGGAGTCAGAGCTTTTTCCAGTTCGAGGATACATGTCCATGGAGTCATACTCCTGATCCATCTTTCGCTTCTTGTTGCCTTCGGGCTCATTATTCACCATTGTATTCTTCATACTTTCCTCTAGCTTGATATACTTTTCGGCTCTATCCTGGAGCTGCTTCATGCTTTCAAGAGGGCGTTTGGCCAGGGACATCTTGAAGAACTCTTCTCATGTACTCTGCCACTAATGAATTGATTGATGAAAGCTTGGCTCAAATCTTTGAAAGAACCAATCGAGTTGGGGGTAGGCGGCTATACCTTCTTTGAGTCATACTCGACAGGGTTTTAGAAAAGGCCCTGACACTTGATAGCATCATTCATGGGTTGTAGTAACAGGGTGTTAGAGAACATCCTGACATGATTAGCTAGGTCACCAGTTCCATCATATACTTTAATGGTTGGCATCTTAAACTTTCTTGAGAAGTGGGCATCCATTATCTCTTCGGTGAATGGTGGGTTGGATCATCAGGATCTTCTAGAGGCATCAGATCACTTGGATAAGCCCTTGGGGTTGGAGCCCCCCATCTTAGTATTGGACCTTCCAGGTCTATGATAGAAGGAAAATCTCTTTGTCTTGCTATCTGTTGGGCCCTTGGCGTCTAGTGCATCTCCATATCACGCTTCAGCCTTTGGATCTTAGCTTTATGAGCCCTGATCCTATCTAGTACATCTTAGGAAATCATCCCTTGAGTGCTCCTGTGTTGTTGATAACCACTAGGCATCGGCTCTGTACCAGCACGTCTCCTCCTTGGAGTGACTTTATCATTCGACGAGTCGGAGTCTTTAGCGGAGTAGGGTCAAGAGAACTCTCAATTATTAGGGACGGGATCTAAGCCACGAACTTATTGGGGCATCCACCCTTGTCATTCACTTCGATTAGAGTGTCCACTTCCTCTAACCTCGGGATATAGAGGGATCCCGTAAGGGGTTTGGTAGTCCCTGGAATCACAATTGTTGAGTACTCATACCCAATGGGTTGAGGGTTTATTGTTTCCTGTAGTTGCTCAAATTGGGGATTCGTCCTTTGAGGAGCCAAGGGATTCGTCGCTAGTGGCGGATCTTGGATCGGGGGATTCATCCCTTGAGGTTAAGCCTCAGATGCCCCCACAGGGGTTTCTCCTTGGGTGGAGGCATAGGTTCAGTGTGGGGGTATCTCCACTATTGACGAGATTGTTTGTGATAGGACGGGATCGTCAGTTCCACTGTTGTTTCTACTCCGTGTAAGTAGCATGGTTGTTGTTATCTTCTCACAGACGGTGCCAAGTATTATGGAATAAAACTAGGGTTCGTTAGTATTTAATGCTAGGATTTGTGATCTTCGAGCTTTAATATATGTTCTCACGGTGGGGACTGGTTGTCCTCGCAAGATGCCTAAGTATCTCTGTGTTGTATAAAATCAAGCCAAAAATGTAGTTCTTGATTGAGGGGTAGAGCCCTTTATATAGAGGTGAGTCTAGGGTTAGACTGGTATTGGGAGACTTGGTGGACAAGTCTCCAACTTAGATGGTAATTAGGACTCCTATAAGGCAAGGGCTTCTAGATCCTTCCTTGTAGGAGTTAGTTTCCATGTATTAGAGGTCCCAAACACTTGGAACGGGGCTCAACTAAGGAAATACTACCAGTAAGCAGGGAAGCTACATCCCGAAGCAATCTCCTCAGCAAATAAAAACTTCAAAGATGTACTTTGTTCCTATTTTAAAATTACGCTCCAGAATGTAGCTACTATTAAAATTCATTGTAGTGAAATGCTCTATTTTGACCTCATATGCGTCTATTTCTTTATGCTTGATTAAGCACAGCCCATATGTACTTATAAAAGTTTCTCAATTTAAAATTTTTAACCCCAACCTGGGGTCAATTAAAAACACTCCATGTATACTTAGAAAATTTTTCCAATTTCATATTTATAACCCCAACCAGGGGTCAATTAAGCACAGCCCATGTGTACTTAGAAAATTTTCTCAATTTCAAATTTATAACCCTAACCCGGGGTCAATTAGCATAGCCCATGCATACTTAGAAAAGTTTATCAATTTAAATTTTTTTAACCCGAACCCGGGGACAATTAAGCACATCCCATGTGTACTTAGAAAATTTTCCCAATTTCAAATTTCTAACCCCAACCCGGGGTCAATTAAGCACAGCCCATGTGTACTTAGAAAATTTTCTCAATTTAAAATTTTTAACCCCCAAACCGGTGTCAATTAAACACACTACATGCTTAGAAATTTTTTTAATTTCAAATTTATAAACCCCAACCTAGGGTCAATTAAGCACAGCCCAAGTGCACTTAGAAAATTTTCTCAATTTACAATTTTTTTACCTCAACCCGGGGTCAAATAAACAGAACCCATGTGTACTTAGAAACTTTTCTCAATTTAAAACTTTTTAACCCCAACCCGGGGTCAATCAAACACACTCCATATGTACTTGGAAAATTTTCCGAATTTCAAATTTATAACCCAACCCAGGCTCAATTAAGCACAACCCATGTCTACTTAAAAAAATTTCTCAATTCAAAGTCTATACCCCAACCCAGGTTCCAGTTAAAGTTTTAACCAAAAAAAAATATGCAACACAAAATATGGAATGAAAACAAAGTACTAAGCAAATGTTCGGGGCAAACCAACCCCGAGATAAGTCACGAAACAAGTAAAACAATACAAGCCAATAGGTTCAGTTCAGAAATGATAAGGTACTGAAAATAAAATTACAAGGCACAAAGCCATTCACTATTAATTCTGATTCGGGTTCTAGGGGAGGAGGAGGAGTCTTTTCACGTTCATGCTTAGGAGGATTAGGTTGATCATGAGAAGTAGGCTGTTGTTCCCCGGAACCGGGAGGCATAAGAATTCCTGTTTTGGCGGCCTTAGCATTCTCAAGGCGCAGCTCTTCCGCCAAGTACAACTCAACGAACTTGTCCATGTCACCTCCCAGGTTCTCAGTCATATATGCAAAGGCTATTTGCCAACACATGGTCATATTGTCAAAGATCTTGCTATTAAGCTCCTCATAATAGGCAGGTGTACCATGGTTGAGAATAATTTTTTCTTGGGACAGCGACTCAAGCTCCTTCTTCAAGTTGACATTCTGCTCACGGAGAACACCTAGCTCCCGAATAGCCTCGTCTCGGGCTTTCACCACATTCACATAAGCCTTCTTATGATCTGCAGCCTCCTTCTCCTTGGCATCCTTCAGGGCCTTATGTTCAATACGCACCTTCTTCAGATCTTTAATAGTATCCTTCGTGGCATCACATATCTCTTTGTAGTTACTCAAGATAGTTGTACACCCCGAGATCCTAGATTTAGCCTGAAACAAAATAGCATAAAATAAACACAGGTACAAATTTATCAAAGGCAGCAAATATTTCACTACATACCATTGTAACATCCGGAACCAACCCATCGATGAAGGTTTCCAGATCATCTTTGAAATACTATTCAAAGTCTTCCGTAGCAGCATAGTTGTCAAATATTTATGGTCGATGATCATCAATAGTGAGCTTAGCCAACAGATTCTTCAAGGCATCCGTCTCCAGAAGGATCCTACTTTCCTCCTCCACGGAATCAACAACTGGAATTTTCCTTAACGGAGTTCCGGACCCACTCCTTCCATCGTCAGCAGCCTTCCTCTTCCGGGCATTCAGCCCACCTACTTCTTCACCACCAGCATCTCCATCCACAACATCAACAACAACAATAGGAGGACTAACACGCTGAGGAACTTGATGCACCACAGTACCAGACAAACCCGTATCCCTGAGATTGGAGTCGGTCCCGGTGAATGTCCTCCTCCTACCCTTCCCCGAATCCAATTGTTGTGTTCCCCCGATTTTCTTGAACCTCCCAGCCAGATCCTTAAATTGGTTCCATGTTTTTTGATGAAATGGATTCAACACGGGAATACCTGCACAGTGGGACACATCAAAAAATAGTTCGGCCAATGTAAAGAAAAAAAATATACAAATAAGCAAACAAAAAATCTATTCAAGATAGTAAAACTTACAACCTGTATTGTACAAAGTGGTGTTACACAAAAATTATCCCGGGTCCACTGCTGACCGAGGGCCCCACAGATGTCATACATCTTCGCAAGAGCATCACCCCCAAGCCGCTGGGTAGGGAACCTGTCCATTTTAAGTGCATCCTTTTACAATGGCATAAACTCTAGGTCTCCCTGGACAAAAAATAAATTCTTGTTGCCATCCCGGAGAGAGTTTAGTATAAAGACCGGGGACGTCTTAGCATCAGCAGGGAACCCACACTCGTTTATATTGAAAGTAAACTCATAAAGAGGGAAGCTAGTGGATTTATTGATCTTAAACGTATGGTGAAAGAGTTTGAAGGTAGGTAAATACTCATTCACATGACAATAATCTACAAACCATGAAATCCACTTCACGAAATGCAGGGCCAGTTGAGTGAAGGGGATGTCATACACATCCCGACAAAGCGACTTGCTGAACTGATGAAAATTGGGCCTTACACTATGAAGATGCTCCAAGGAAATCCCAACGTACCCCCCTCTGGTCTATGGGAGACACGCTCATTATGTTGGGCCCCCTACACTCTAACTCATCCCAAAAATGAAAAACAGCTTTTAAAATATCATCTACCTGTCTGTCAGAATTCCTACAGAAATCAGGATGAACCGGGGAACAAGAATATCCCGTACCCGTGGCATTAAAGAAAAGAGATCAGTCGGGCCTGGTCATAACACTTCCTAACCAAGGATTGATAAATGCTAGAAATATCTCGAAAATAGTAGTCCAAATGAGGAGAATTCTCTCAAGACTAAACAAAATACCGGTTAATATCTACCCAAGACCCGTCTCTTCGCGCTAAAGTCTGTATGGGGTGCAACAAATAGATTGGGGACCAGTGACTACAGATCTCAGGGCATGGGGAGGTATTATATCAAGTTCAACTGAAGAATCACTAGAGGAAAGTTCTAGCAAACCTATACACTCGGGATGTTTGGGGTGACGATTAAGGTTAGCAAGTTGTTTAATCCTTCTACAAAACATACACCTCCCCGGAGTTTATGTCATAATTTGGATATAGACACAAAACAAAAGCCAAACATACAATCAGAAACACCAACAACATAATCAAAGCAACCAATATAGCCCATACAACCTATACATACACATATATTCTAACAAAAACATGATGAACAACAAGCAAAAACCCAGACTTCCACAAACCCCCAAAAATTAAAAAACACGAATACAAAAACTAGCAAACAAGCCCAGTTTCATATAAAAAATCAAAAACAAGAATAATACATTAAAAGCTACACTTCGACTATAATGATTTACATGCATCCGCGAAACTGAGCAACGAAGTTCTACAAATCAAAAGCAAGTATATAAATGAAAAGCAAAGAAGAGATCAAGAACTTACAGAGTAGCAGGAGATGGAATATGGCTTCACGAAGAAAATTGAAGAGGAAAAGCTTCAAAGGGCTCTTGAAGAAACTGGAGAGTGTTCGGTGAAAGTTTAACTTTGCGTAAAGAAAAGAAAGAAATATAAGAAGGGATATTAATAGAAGAAACAGAGGGGTTAAAAGAAGCCAAATAACGTGCAATCGTGGCCAATCAAGTGGAACACGTGGCAACATCATGGCCCTTTGTTAAATAACCGCTGCAGTTATTACGCCTGTTGTTAAACAAATAATTATGTGCTATAATTATTTAAGTGGCATGTCTTTTGAGGAGAACAAAAAGTGGGAAAAACTGTAACTCCCATGTATTATATATAAACATAAAAGTACTACACGGAAATTCAACCGTCACCTGACATCCCAAAAAAAGTGCCAAAAGCTGCACAATCCAGTCACGTCGAGGACATCTCCAGCTTATCCTCTCAAATCAAAGAGCCTACCTAAATACAACTACGGGACCTTGTAACCAACAACACCCCGGAGTTAGGGGCAAAAAATCAAAGAAAAATACAAAAAATTTCTTACATCACACAAATCAAAGAGCCTACCTAAACACAACTCCGGGATATATCAAAGAAAAATATAATTTTTTTCTTACATAACTCAAATCAAAGAGCCTACCCATACACAACTCCGGGAACTTGTAACCAACAACACCCTGGAGTTAGGGCAATAAATCAAAGAAAAATATAAAAAAATTCTTACATCACAAAATCAAAGAGCCTACCAAACACAACTCTCGGACCTTGTAATCAACAACACTCTAGAGTTAGGGGCAACAAATCAAAGAAAAATACAAAAAAATTCTCACATCACACAAATCAAAGAGCCTACCCAAACACAACTCTGGGACCTTGTAACCAGCAATACCTCGGAGTTAGGGGCAACAAATCAAACAAAAACAATTCTTACATCACACAAATCAAAGAGCCTACCCAAACACAACTCTGGGACCTTGTAACCAACAACACCCCGGAGTTACGGGCAACAAATCAAAGAAAAATATAAAAAATTTCTTACATCACACAAATCAAAGAGCCTAGCCAAACCCAACTCCGGGACCTTGTAACCAACAACACCCAGGAGTTAGGGGAAACAAATCAAAGAAAAATAAAAAAAATTCTTATATCACACAAATCAAAGAGCCTACCCAAATAAAACTCTGGGACAAATTAAAGAAAAATACAAATTTTTTCTTACATCACTTAAATCAAATAGTCTACCCAAACACAACTTCGGGAACTTATAACCAACAACACCCTGGAGTTAGGGGCAACAAATCAAAGAAAAATACAAAAAATTTCTTACATCACAAAGTCAAAGAGCCTACCCAAACACAACTCCGGGACCTTATAATCAACAACACCCCAACGTTAGGGGAAACAAATTAAAGAAAATTACAAACATTTTCTCACATCAAACAAATCAAAGAGGCTACCCAAATACAACTCTAGGACTTTGTAACCAACAACACCCCGGAGTTAGGGGCAATAAATCAAAGAAAAAAACAATTTTTTTCTTACATCACACAAATCAAAGAGCCTACCTAAACACAACTGTGAGACTTTGTAACCAACAACAGCCTGGAGTTAGGGGCAACAAATCAAAGAAAAATATATAAAAAAATTACATCACACAAATCAAAGAGCCTAGCCAAACCCAACTCCGGGACCTTATAAACAACAACAACCCGGAGTTAGGGGCAACAAATCAAAGAAAAATAAAAAAATATTCTTACATCACACAAATCAAAGTGCCTACCCAAACACAACTCTGGGGCCTTGTAACCAAAAACACCCCAGAGTAAGGGGCTACAAATCAAAGAAAATGCAAAAAAAATTACATCACACCAATCAAAGAGCCTACCCAAAAAAAACTCCGCGACCTTGCAACCAACAACACACTGGAGTTAGGGGATAAATCAAAGAAAATAAAAAAAAATTCTTACCTCACACAAAACGAAGAGCCTACCCAAACACAACTCTGAGACCTCGTAATCAATAACACTCCGGAGTTGGGGGCAACAAATCAAAGAAAGATACAAAAATTTTCTTACATCACACAAATCAAGGAGCCTACCAAAAAAATAACTTTGGAGCCGTATAACCAATAACACCCCTAAGTTAGGGGTAACAAATCAAAGAAAAATACAAAAAAAATTGTTTAAACTACAACACTACTCCTCTATCCTGGAAAACCGCGTAAGGGAATGGGAGGAAAATGATATGCCATAATATAATTTAAGCCCAAAAAGTACCATAAAAGCCCAATAGAAGAATACCCCATGCCCAACTGGAGTGGTCCCCAGACATGTGGCACCCGCTCAGGATAGTAACGGTCTCATAATGCCCAAAATAGCATGGCAACATCTCATGAATCCATATGTCAAGACCTCAGGCTATCCCAACAACCAGGGGACAGCTGGGCCCAACTCCGCATCAAGAACGTCCAAGTGTCACCTTCCAAGAATCACCAACGACTAAGATGAAAAGGTGACTGGGGAGCCTATCAAAGGCCCCAAGAAAGGGGTTTTAGGGGTTACTTCTTCTACTTTCTTCCACATATATACACACATCACATATATTCAAATAATTCCTAATCAACCATTTTTCTTCACAAAACCCTTTTCTCATCCTCACGTCAGAGGTGCCGCGGGGACGTTAACCCCCTTCGGTTCTGTTTTTTAGGAACCCAACCAATAACTTAACCCTTCATATCCACATTTTTGTACAAATGGAAGCCGACTCTGGATAGGAAAAGAAGAAGCGCCTGGGGGAAGAAAAGGAGTTATGATGTACTACTAATATTTTTGTAATAGGATAGTACAGATCTTATGACACACGCTATGTAGAAGGAGAATCACTAAATAAGACAACATTTCTCGTTGGCATAAAAAATTAATTTTTGAAATCTTATGAAAAAACTGAAATCTGAAAATAACAAGTTGAAATACAAACACAACAAGTTATAACATCTAATGAGGTTAATAATACAATTGATAAGATGACTTTAGATGGTCCAAAATATGTAAGAGATACGCTAGCAAAATTTCTATTTTCGAAAGAGAAGATCTATCACCTTCATCTAATAATTATAATAATAAAAAGTAAATTAGGTAATATGTATTGTGGAACACAACAAGACATTACAATTTACAGCTCTTTTGAGAACATTACATTTCAGCATACGATTTCATTATGGGTACATAACGTGGTGGTCACATGTTAATCTATATATTGAGACTTCAGTGGCATGTAATATGAAATGTGTGGATGTTTTATACTTTTCCTCGTATCTAGATATTCACAATATCTAATCTCAAATATTTAAAAAATTGAGAAAATATGTGTAAATGCAATATATTTTATAGAGTTAAGTTCTATGGAGTTCACTATTTTATTGGAGTCCTTGGAGTCCATATATGTTCTGCAAATATAGCTAAAAATATTGCAAAACATAGTTTTTTAATGATGTTCTACAAACATCACTGTTTTATTAAAAATCTTGTAGATTGCATATATTTTACAAGTAAAGTATTGCAAAATATATTATTCTACAAAATATACTAATTTTGCATAACATAAAAGTTCATGTTGCAGAACATACATACTGACTTGTAAATATATTAGATTTGCATGACTTTATTGAATTAATGATATTTGTTAAACATGTTTTGCAAGATAACACGTTTTACAAGATATTTTATTTTCATAACATAGATGGACTCCGAGTACTCTAATAAAAAGGTGCAGTTCATAGAACTTTACTCATGTTTTATATGCAAAGATGATAATTTATAGTAATTTGAAATTTCATTTAATGATAACATGTTGGCACGCTGTTTTATGAACAAGGAGCAAGAAATTCAGGATTACAAGTCAAGTAAGGTACCACCAGTCATTGTAACTGTGGCAGTCAGTGTCAAACCTCAATTTTTTTTCGAAACCAGTCAAGTCCCTATTACGAGTCCAAAATTAGTCGAAACCATCTAGTCCAAATCCAGCTAACTTGAATGGTCCACAACCCCATCAAAGGCCCCAAAATTATCATGATTTGTTAATGCTTTGGCTTATAAATTGAACTAAACTCCCAAATATACTCAATATGTGACTGAGAGTTACAAACTCTCTCACTTAAACTACTAACATCATCATCAAGCCTGAACATAGGTTTAATAACTTTTTAATTACTCAACTGACTAGAAAGTACATGTGGTTCATCAAACTAAAATAGCTTTAAGTCAGATCATTGTACTCTTTAAAATTTTCATTCTAGACACTAGTCATTACATTCCGTTAAATACTTGACGAAGAGCTGAATAAGTTTATATTCCATTAAATACTTAACGAAGAGCTGAATAAGTTTGGTGAGTTGGCTTAAATAAATTCACCATGACATGTAAAGTCAGCTGAAATACCATTTTGATCACTCAACTAGCTAGAAGCTTGAAATTGAGTCATCAAACCTAGATATTTATATTTAGATCACTGACTGTTATACATGTTAAAAGCTGGAAAGAAATCGGAACAAAAGCTCTCTACGACAATCTTTCACGCTCTTTTATAATACACTCATATATGATTTCACTCATAAAAAAACCATCCTCATTAATTTCTTGTCATTTTATACTCACTCCTTCCCTTTCGATTATTTACATTTTTGAGAGAGTATCCAACACGCATTTTAAGGTGCATATAAAGTATAGTCCTGTAAAAAAATTGTTTTTCTGAATAAAAATTAAAACATTCAACTTTTTTCAGAAAAAAAAATTGTAAAAGTAAGTTATATAACTATATTTTGTATGCACCTTAAAATGTGTGTCATATAATTTCTCAGAAATGTAAACAATTGTAAGGGACTGATGGAGTATATCTTTAGACAATTTTGGAAAAGTCCATCATATTTCTGATTAAAATTTAATGGAACTTTTAAAATGGCCTAAAGATGTATAAAATGATAAGAGATTAACAAGGATTAATTTTTTTCTAAGCAAAACCATTGATGTTAACGTGTGTGTATTTGTTTATATGTTCAAAAAAAATTAGGAGAGAAGAAAGGTGTTGCACGAGAGCTATTGATGCTGTTGTATGACAGCTTTAGTCTCATATTTTTTAGTTTTTAATGGATAATGGCCAATGACCTGAATAAAAAAAAATTTAGTTTAATGACCCATTTGTAAGTTTATATTCAGTTGAGTGACCAAAATGCCGTTTCAGGTGACTATACATGTTACGGTAGTCGGTAGATTTATATAAACCAACTCACACATTCTTAATCAGCTTTCCAATATATTTTTAACGGAATGTAACGCAGTGACCTAAACAAAAATGTTTAAGAGTACGATAGTTTTACTGAAAGGTCTACAGTTTGATGACCCACTTGCAAACTTGTAGTCGATTGAGTGACCGAAACATCATTTAACTCGGTACAAACTAATTGTTCATACAACACATATTGTGCTTCTCTAGTTATTGTCGGTACAATAATGGCCAACTTCGTGTCTCTATCTTCAAATCTCTATCAAATTATGATTTTTTTCCGAAAATTGAGTTAAGTGTTGATTGGGAAAATTATGATTTTTTTCAAGAGTCGGCCTCATACCATATATGACAACCCAGATTAAATTGCGATTTTTTTTCGAAAATTGAATTAAGTCTTGATCTCGAGTCTAAAATTAGCTGAATTTTATTTGTCCTGAAAAACATAAATCGCACGTGATAGTGATAGCGACACCACCAAATAAGGACTTCATCAATGAGAAAGCATAAATCTTTTATAATAATATAAAAGAAAATTGCATGTTGTTTACGTGCTACTCTCTCTGTCTCATTGATTTCTATACACTATTCTTTTTGAGATGTCTCATTCAATCTGCACATTTCAACACTTACTCAAAATAGTAAAAGTTTAATAATATAAAATTCATCTACATCCACTATTATCTCCTGCTACACTCACTTCATTCATTAATCATTTGTACACGGATAGTTGGGACGGTGAGAATATTATGATACACGGGAAAAGGCCACACATGAATAGGCCCTTGTATTTAAAATCGTGGTGCCATTACAAAACCAAAACTTTTCTGACTACCAGATTCAGATTGGAAACCTCCCGCCACCTTCGTGTTTTGGCTTCTTACAACAATATAATTCTTACAAGATTTCTTAATCCCAAAAATGACATTTTCATATTTCTCCATCATATTATTCACAACATGCACAATTTTTTACATTTTGTAATTCAATATATAATAAATAATTTTTTATAAAAAACTTAATCAATTCACTTATTTGTAATCTTCCACTACACGTAAAATTATTACGGATCGGTCACATAGGGGTAAAAGGAACAAAAATCATTAAAAGAATATAATACGTAAATTTTAATCATTCCAATATTTTGGTTAGAGTAAGTCCAGTATTAAATCTAAAATGGCCATACCATTACTATAATTTAACATCGGAAATTGATTTTGGGTGTTAAAATAGCTCTTACAATGCTACTTCAATTTTACAACTAAAAAATAGATTTATTTAACTAAAATTTTTATCAAAGTCATTCATTTTAATTTAAAGTTAATATTTTTATATTACAGTATTAATTATGATCATCTTTGTTGTACATGACTAAGTCCAATTTGTTTTTCAGAACCTTTGTTTAACAAATTTGATTAGGGTTAATGTCGCGTGATCAATTATGATTAGCCCGTGTGAGGCACGGGCATATTCTAGAATATTATATAATTTTTTTATTAATTTCGAATTTTATTTGAGATATTCGAAATTCAAGTTAGTGATAGATGTTGCGAGACTTGTTAGTCCCTAACAATGCAACAAGAATTACAGAAGGGGGGTTGAATGGAATTCTTGAACCTTTTTCAAAAACAAATATAAAATGTTCTATCTTAATAATATATAAGTGTTTGATTTGCAAAGTGCGGAGTGAGAAGTTAGTAAAATCAAAACACAAGTAATTAAAAATACAAGTCTTTAAAAACTTTCTGGTGGATTTGAATGTATCCACCAGAGATATATATTATATCAAGAGAATTCTGTGTAGCAAGATTAGCTCACAGCTGCTTACAAATATGAACAACTAAGTTTATAGAGAAATGCTAATAATACAGCTTACAAATGTTTCTCTTAGAATTTACTTGCTTAGTGTTCTTGTTGTTCTATTTGCTACCTCTTGGTTTATATATCACCAAGATTACAAAGTAATAAGACAAGATAATAAAATAAAACTTATCAAGTCTAATTCTATGCTTCTTCATTACTATATTCCTGCATCTTTGAATATCTTCATAATAGCATGGAAATGGCAATGCTTCTTTGTTCTCTAAAACCCAGCTGATAGGCTTCCACATTCCTTTTACATACATTCGACACATGTGACTGTGTTGTCACTATCAACAGATGTTTGAATTGTTTATCCGTCGGGTACATGATCAGCCGTCGGGTTGCCTTGTTGATCATCTGTCGAGTGGCATTATTGTTTATCCGTCGGGTAACTATCTAGCACTTAACTTCATTTCATTTATGCAGAATTACAAGAAATCATCTATGTACAGTTAATCAACCTATTCTGTATATCTAATTAAAGACAACATGACTTGAGTGCTACTACAGAATCTAAACAAGGTGTATGCAGAAATGTGTTACAGACTCATTATTACACAAGCTACTCACTCGATGGATAATTAATCATCATCCGTCGGGACTATATTGAGTCATCCGTCGGGACTATATTCCTTATCCGTCGAGTGCTACATTTTTCACTAAGTAAAATCTACTAAGGTGTTTTGTTAATGAAATCATCAAGTTCACAACATATTCACAACAATATCCCCCAATTTATGTCTACTAGAATTGTAGCCATAAATTAAAAGAAACTTGATGATACCAAAACACCCTAAAAATACAACTTCAAAAGTAAGTAGATAAAACTGTAAAGTGCTTCAATTAACAAAATGCACAAAGATTAGCTCACAGTCATTTTCAAGGTGCTCCTCTAGCTTGAGCAGATTAATCTAATTCCTTGAAGATCTGGATCTCTTTCCAAGATTTCTGTTGTTTTCTTCTATCTGATTTTGGAGAAGTCTGTGGAATTCCAGTTCATCAGATTCTGAGAGATTTAGCTTTTCTTGCATTTCCAAAAGAGTCGCATTGCTAGAGATGCTCAATTGGTCTTCTAATCTGAAAAATCTTCTAACTCCTTTATCATCCATGAACTTCATCAGCCAGTAGGGCCTTAGATGCACTCTACTCCCTGTGTAAGGAATAGTTAGAGTCTTTGGGAGTGCATCTTTAGCTCTAATACTCCTCAATTCTTCAATCTTCTTTAGAACAAGTTTTCTTGCAGTTACATTGAATCCAAAGTTCTTCTTGAATGATGAATAAACCTTTATCAGCACAAATTGGCTTTTTGAAGGATCCTGTGAAGTGGCCATTGAATCTTATTTCCTCCCTTGTACTTGAAAACTAACCTTTCAGGTAGATTCCTTGTAATAACCCCAATTTTTGGGAAATTTTGAAACCCTTATGAATAGTGTTTTTGTTGAATGAGAAAACTTTTCATGCCACACTATATAGGGGTTCTGATATGGATATTCTGAGATTTTATTAGTACTTTATATGGGATATAAGTGTATGTAAAGATCGTCAGAATCCAAATCCGAACACTTTGATTTTTCCCGGAAATCCAATAGATACGGAAAGAATTGAGTATAAGGTAACAGGATAAAAGGATTTAAATTAAAGGATTATAATAGAGGATCATAAAAAGGAATATAATGTATTGAGAAAGGTTAAGGGAACCTAAGTAATAAGATCCCGAGTATGATCCCTCAAACGATAAACGAAAACGAAAGTTAAGCGAACAGTATAACAGATCAGCAGTCATTAGGCAAACAATTAGGAAGTTAATCAAAGGGATTAGAGAGGATGATGTCACCCAACCAATGAGAAGAGGACAAGGAGGGGATGATGACATCATGAGGATGACACAAGCATGACAAGGGAAGGAAGGAGATGTGGTGGCTTTTTAACCACACAAAATCAAGGGCAACTAGGTAATTTACTAAAACAAACACAAAAATCAAACCAACCAAGCCAAGCAAATCATTTTTCATCAAAATCAAAAAGAAACCAAGGCATTGTTCTTCATGCTCTCGGCCAAAACAGAACCAGCACACTAAAACTGCTGTATCTCCTTCATTTCTCACTCAAATATTGTGTTCTATAGCTCATTGGAAAGGTATTGAGATGACCTACAACTCTTGTTCTCAAGTCTTGTCCAAATAATCATGGTAAGACCCTCATTTTTACAGTTCTTTAAATCGGACTTTTAGAAACTTCAAAGCCTAACTTTGTGTTCTTGATTTCTTTGGAAAGATCAAGCTTGTAGGAGGCTCCCTAAGGCTTCCTAGCAACTTAACACCTCCCAAGGAAGGTATAAACTTCAAACCCTAGCCTTTACTTTATTTGTTAGTAAGTTTAATGGTTGGTTTTGTGAAATGAGAAGCATGGATTGTGATTATTAGTAGTTTGGTTTGATTTGGAAGTATTTTGGTAATTGAAGCTTGATTATAGTTCATAGGTCTTGATTGTGGTTGTTTGAGTTGAAAACCTTGGAGATTATGGACTGATGTGGTATGGTTTCGGTGAAGTTTTGTTGTATTGATGGTTATGAGTTGGTTGGTGGTTAATTGGAGTAGTTTAAACATTGGTAATCGCGTAAACATAGCCGTCGTAATGTCCGATTTACTTTAGACTGCTTTTGTTCATAACATTTGGACCCGAGAACTCCCTGCTAGATTATGACCATTGCCATGTTTAGATAGTTCATGTTACGAGCTTCGTTTTGATATGTAGTTCGTTTGATTCCGATGTACGGTTTAGGAGAAACGACCGTTTCAAGTAACGGCGTTTCGCGAACGAATCATTTCCCCTCGCCTTACTTTGAAACATAGTTTAAAGACCAAAAAGGGTTAATTAATATATGAAACAATTATGGTAAGAGTGTTAGGCAGTTGGTAAGACACTCGCGAAGGAATCGCTTTAAAACTCGTAATGGTTAATTTATTAAAAATGGTGGAGCCGAGGGTACTCGAGTGACTTAAGAGAATCAATAAGCGCAAAACAAGCGTTAGAGTCTAAGTTAGTTAAAGTATAGATTTACAAATGACTTTGGTTTAATTCCAACTTACTTATTGTTTATAGGTTACCAGACTCGTCCCGAGCCTTTTATCACCCCAAGTCGCTCAGGCAAGTTTTCTACCCGTTATAACTGTTGTTGTGATGAATTTATGTATTTGCATTATCTTGCGATAGATGCATGTTGGTTAATTAGCAAATGATGCAATATATTGAAGCATGCTGCTATGGTATATATATATATATGCATGCCTGTTTCGCATTCTTTCCATATATATCTGTTGATTCAGTTGATAATACCTATGCTAGAGGATAGCGGTAATTTGCATATACCCTTAGTACAGGGACCCAAAGGTGAAAATATTTTCTAAAATCGGGAGTCGAGGATCCCAAGTAGATTTTGTATATATGGATATAAATATATATATATACTTATATATATATATATATGGTCATAGTTTTCAAAACTATTAATCGAATAAGGTTTATTCGATAACTTTAACTTTATTTTATTATTGAATATTATTTCGAATATTATTCGAAGGCGTATGACTCCTTTATATTAAATGAATATTATTTGGAATATTCATTTGAGGACTTATGACTCCTTTTATTTTATTAATGAATACTATTTTGAATATTCATTCGGGGACTTATGACTCCTTTTATTTATTTATCTGAATATTATTTGAATATTCATTCGAGGGCTTATGACTCTTTTATATTATTTATTGAATATTATTTTGAATATTCATTCGGGGACTTATGACTCCTTTTATTTATTTATCTGAATATTATTTGAATATTCATTCGAGGGCTTATGACCCTTTTATTTATTTATCTGAATATTATTTGAATATTCATTCGAGGGCTTATGACTCTTTTATATTATTTATTGAATATTATTTGAATATTCATTCGAGGGCTTATGACTCAGTTTATATTATTTAATGAATATTATTTGAATATTCATTTGAGGATCTATGACTCCGATTATTTGCTGAGGTATATTCTTTATTTTATTAAAGAATAAGGTGTCAATAATCAAACTTATTTTCGATTATTCAAATAAAGATAGTACTTTCATATAAGTATATCTTTGGTTATTTAATACTCGTTTCAAGTATAAGTTTTAATACTTCTACTTCAATTATTTTTATAAAGATTATTCTTTATGGGAATATTATTTAAATAATAATATTCAGTCATTTTCTAAATATTCTGGGGACTGATTTACTTCATTAAATGATATAAGTATAGTGAAGTATTTGGTAACTTCATCCCTTGTTTTTACTTATATCTAGTAAGTAATTATCTTACTCATGATAAAAGATTCTAGTAAGTATCCATTTAGATACTTATATTATTGTTATCACTATATATTATCTTGCGAGCTGTAAGGCTCACTCTTGCTTTATTTCTTCATCACACAACAACAGTTAGGAAAGATGGCCATACTCCAGCAGACCCAGCGCAAGCGCGTGGGAAGCGTCCCGCGTCTTCCCGATGATGTTGTGGCTGCTATAGCTGCAGAGGTAGATCTATTGGTAGATCAGGCATTCTATTTTTGAGAATCAAATTATGTATAATTATAACTTGTGGCAGATAATGGCAATTAACTGTAAATTTATCAAGTAATCATTTTGGGTTGTAATAACTTTTAAATTGTGGATTCAAAGACTTGTACTTATTTAAATTTCATCTCTGAGACTATAACGGGTTGTGGTGTGTGTTAGTGTGGGGTCACAGCATAAGGTTATTATTATTAATTACGTGAAGTGATATTGTGGAAAGAAAGACCGTGACGACCCGGATCCCCGACCCCGTATCTGGGGGTGTTACAGAAGTGGTATCAGAGCTAAGCGTTATAAACCTCAGAGATGATGTGACGTTAAGATAATAAGTTCACAAAGATAATAAGAACTCTTGCCAAGTTCATAGTCGGGCTACCTAACGTAGTACTGACAGTTAAAACCCTTATGGGAACCCTTATAAATATCATGATAGGAGCGTAGTCCGTTATCGTATATGGTAGCGGGACTCCGAACCCTGAGGTTGAGGAGCAACAGCGCGATGATGTTTTATTACTAATTGGAGATCGGATTGTGGATCCGATAGAGTGTCCTAATGCAGGACCGGATGATGTTGATATTGAGGATGTAGCGGTTGAGGATGTTATCCTAGAAGGGATAGTTGTTGAGGAGGATCCCATGGAGGATCCTGACAAGATTGGATAAAGGACCACTGATGAATTGATGACCATGGTTAGGTCGACTACCAGAGGTAGGATTGGCCGGTCACTACCGGAGGTTCGTTCAAGTTTGTAAAGATAGTAACCCCTTTAACGCGGCTTACTCGTAAGACTGAGAAGTTCGAATGGACAGAGAAATGTGAGAACAGCTTTCAAGAACTGAAGCAGAGGTTGGTGATGGCCCCTATGCTGGCATTGCCGGATGGAAAAGGAGATTTTGTGAAGTGTAGTGACGCTTCGCACAAGGGCTTAGGGTGCGTGCTTATGCAGCACGGTAAGGTAATCGCGTACATGTCAAGACAATTAAGGTAATATGAAATTCGATATCCCCGCCCATGAGCTTAGGCTCGTGGCAATAGTTTTACCCTAAAGATTGGAGGCACTACTTGTATGGAGAGAAGTGCGAGAATTACCTAAGCCATAAGTGCTCTAGTACATTTTCACGTAGAAAGAGCTCAACATATGCCAGAGGAGGCAGTTAGAGCTAATCAAGAATAATGATTGGGAGATTCTTTATCATTCGGGGAAAGCCAATGTGGTGGCTGATGCCCTTAGTAAAAAGGAGAGACTCAAGATGATAATGTCTTTGGGAGAGTTTATAAGAGATTTTGGAAATAGTAGTGAAGGTAACCGGAGCCGGTACCGAAAAGCTGTTTGAGATTGCAATAGAGACCGAATTATTGAAAAAGAGCATACGGTGCCAGGGAAAGATGATAAGGGAATAATGAGGTATTCCTATAGAATTTGGGTTCCGAAAGTTCAAGAGCGTAAGGATGAGAACTTAGATGGGAGCCATAGTTTGAGGAATAAGATTTAGAGCAAACCCTGAACGTGATAGTCAGGGAGGTCGCAATCAAGATAGAAGGAACCCATGACATAATGGAGTGGAAAATGAGGATTTTAAATTAAAAGATGACCCCAATTATGGGGAGTAGGATGAAACATTTCATACTAAGGAAACAGAAAGTCGAGTAAGGAAAGGAGACCCGAGACGGTACTCCTATACGGCAATTCATGGACCTGTCTAGACAGAACTTAGACTATTATCCCCAACCACCACCTTGAGGAAACAATGCGATAGGAAATTCTTTCAGGACCTTTAAGTCTCTAAGCTCTCATAGTTCCAAGGAACAGGTTGACCTAGTCGAGGCAAGAGCCTGGCTAAAGGAAATAGAGGAATCATTTGAGATTCTGAATAATTAACGAACCACAAAAGACTGTTTTTGTCACTTACCCTCCTAAGAGAGAGACCACCCGCTGGTGAAAGACCAAGAAAGGCACGGAGCCAGAGGTTAGAATAAACTGATTTAAGTTCAGTCAATTGTTTTCGGGAAAGTAATTCCCAAAGATAAGGAGATAGTGTAAAAGCTTTGGAGCTAGAACAAAAGTGGATGAGTATGATGAATTATGAATCTAAGTTGTAAAAGTTATCAAGATTCGTTCTGAGGACACGAATCCAGAATGACGGGATGTTTGGAATCAATACTTATGTTGTGTTAGTTCATGAAATAATGATAAGAGAAAGGAAAATAAAAAGAAACTGAAGTGGAAAGGAATATAAAGGCAATAGAGTTTGAGGTATGATAAGGGAGTTGGGTATGAGGAAACCCTAAAGACTCGTAGCAATAGACATAGAAAAGTATGTAATCGTCAGGATGAGGGTGATTCACCATGAGTTAAAGTTGATGGTTGAAGGCATACGAGTTATGTACATTTTATCCCCTTTAAGTTGGGAGGATTCAAGGAAACCTTTAGATAGTTTGAAGGATAAATAATAAGACGCGGATAGACTAAGGAGACAAGAAAGTAAGAAAGTAGGAAAATTGGATGAAGGAAGTGACCTTCAATAATGTGAAATGTAAGACCGGTGGCTCGATACTCAGAAAGGGAGACGCCAGGTATGAGAGGTATCCCAACATTGAGGTGACTGTTGAGATAAACAACAAAAGTAAATAAGGAATTATTAAGAAGAAGTTCACGTTGAACATGACCAATATCTTCCAGAACATCCATGTTATCATTACCAAATTAGGAAAGAAAAGCGGATGACCATTGTTATCTTTTGGAGGCCATATGGATTGACCTCAATTTGAATAAGGATGCTATTATGAAGTTAGGTATAGACTATCGAGGTGGGAATGATGAAGAAGATAATTTATCAAGGATATATGACTTGGTTTATCCATGGATGGATGCATGTACCTTTTCAAAGGTGGAATTAAGGATAGAACATCGGTAACTTAAAATGAATCCTAGGGGAATGCATAAAGGTTGACATTTCACCCTTAATAGGGATAGTATGAAATTTGACAGTATGAATTGGAAAGGATTAAGGTAATAACAACCTTTTGATATGCCCTATTTGATAGGGATAGTGGAGAATTTTTTTTTCAAAAGTATATAGACAATGATTCTAGTATTAGTATATGGTATTTTGATATGCCCTGTATCTAGGGAATACAGGAGGAACGATTCAAGGATAACCTTAGAGGTTTTACAAGGAGAAAGGTAATATTCAAAATTCTCAAGAATAGAAATGTGGATAAAGGAAATATGACGTAATTATAGTGTTGCCAAGTGGGGCACTTGTTAAACCACGAGAAAGTATGGATCGAACCAGTAATGGTCGAAATTATTCAGGGCAATTAGGACTTAAGATAAAAGATGTTCTAATTATGATTGAGAGTCAGTCATGACAGTGATTAACCTCTAAAGACTGAGGCAATAACTTATGGAAAAATGGTGATTTTTTTTTTACTTATCAGATTTTAAGGAAAATATCTTCACTCAAGCAGTGATCGGAAATAGGGTAGAAAATTTATGAAAGTGGTTAAAATGAAATTGACTGTAAGGAAATTTTACTATCAGGAAAGGCCAAAGAGGTGGCCGACACTTTAAAGGTAAGAGGATAATTATAGGCGCTTGTGCCAAAATAATACAGTGAGGATGGTTAAAACTGTGAAGGTTGTATTATGGTTTGGAAGATTGACATTCCTTCTGATGACTGTGCAATACCCAACCGTAATAGTAGTTGGTAAAGGTTTAATTCGTGTAATCGCCATGAGCGGGCTAACTATCTTAGGAGGTCCTATCTTGAGATAAGCCAGGACCATGTTTCAAAAAGGACTAGACGAACCTTTGAGTTAAGTCTTCTATTTAAGGCATATGATTAAGAATGGTATTAACCTGCTATCGTTGCTTTGATTGAAACTCTTCTGCAATTTTATCTACTTCATGTCATGAAAGTACGTCAGAGTTTGGAGTGTTCTTCATGAATTGTGATTGGTGGTTATGTTAACTCCTTAGGAGAATTAGATACGAGATGTATGGACTCCGTATGGTTAGCTATTAAGACTTCATGGAAAATGAATGACTACAGTAGGTCAGTGGTGGACCATAGTAAGGCAGCAATGATTCTGCGAGTAATGAGCTGATTACAACCGTGAGAGTTGTATTGGAATGGGTGTTGAGATTGAGTACCACTAATCGGGTCGTGGTAGTGTATAAGTTATCATTGATAGACTAATTAAGTAGAGTATCTACCTAGTGAATTATTATTCTTTCTTATCAATAGAGAGTCGTATTATTATACGAGGAAGGTTGCGGTGCAAGCATAGAATTCTAGTAACGATGATGTATAGAATGAGATCCCAGATTCGATTTTCGATGTCGAGGGAGTTTCAAAGGTGATTGTGTATAAGCTCGAGGAAGAGCATGGGTCCATAGAATGATGGACTGAATAGCAAAAATATTTAGGCATGTGAAATAGGATGCTATAATACTTGATGTTGATATAAATACATATATGTTTTGTTCTCCTATGACAAACCTCTATAGTTCAGAGGTAGGTTCCAAGCCAGATATTTTGTGGCAGTATATTTTTTTTATATATACAATTCTCTTCAGTTCGTTCTTTTCTCTTCTTTTCATTTCATGTAAGTTGAGAAGAACAACCCTTCCAGAAGGGGAGGTATTGCCGAATGACTGTCTATCTGTGTGATAGAAGCCTAGTAGGATACCAACTATTGTTTAATTGTTTGTCAAGTACTAAAGGCTGGCCACCTTCTGTACTAACTATGCGAGATAACAAGTGTTCATGATCATAGTGATCTCTCAACAAATTCCTTTACTTCTATATGATTGATCAAACTTTGGGAAATAGAAACAGCTGAAAAAGGAGTAATAAAGTTGTGGTAGTATTCGGAATGGAAACACATTCGTGATACTAAGGTTGACGTGGTTATTAAAAGGTTATAGAACGCTAACGAGCAAAAGTATAACTAGTATAATATTAGGAACGGAAGATAGTAGCGACTACGAACTGGGAAAAAGGATGGGTAGTGAGAAGCAAAAGCTCTAATGCTAAAAGCTATAATGAGAGTCTGTGCAATAGACTTGAAAGAAATTGGAATGATCACTTAACACGGGTTGAGTTTTCTTACGACAATAGATCATATGTCAGTATTGAGGTATCACCTTATGAGATCCTTGAGGGAAGACAATGTCGATCTCCCTTATGTTAGGATGAATTTATAGAGCGCAAGATGCTCGGACCCGCAGTAGTCCAAAGGACCAAGGATATGATAGATCTAATCAGAGGACGGCTGGTAGTAGCCCAAGATGGACATGATAAGTATGTTGATTTGACACGAAAGGAAAAAGAGTATGAAATAGGGGACCTAGTGTTGTTATAGGTATTTCCTTGGAAAGGAAGGATGAGGTTCGGAAAGAAATGAAAGCTAAGTCCACGAATTGTTGGACCCTTGGATATATTAAGACGTATTGGGAGGATAGCATAGGAGCTAGCCCTAACCCCGAACATGTAGCAGGTCATAACGTGTCTCACGTATCAGTGTTAAGGAAGTGTAATTCAGATGCCAGATAAATAGGGGCATATGAGCGCATAGATATGCAACCCGACGTAACCTATATGGAGCAACCAGGAAGGGTTGTAGAGTGAAAAGGGAACAAGTGCTAGGAGAAGGGTTATCAAACTATTCAGAGTTTGATGGAAGAACCACAATGTGGGAAAATTTATTTGAGAGTTAGAAAGTGTAATGCTAAGAAAGTATCCCAATTCATTTTCTATCTGATTCCGGGACGGAATCCTTTTAAGGAGGGGAGACTGTAATAACCCCAATTTTTGGGAAATTTTGAAACCCTTATGAATAGTGTTTTTGCTGAATGAGAAAACTTTTCATGCCACACTATATAGGGGTTTTGATATGGATATTCTGAGATTTTATTAGTACTTTATATGGGATATAAGTGTATGTAAAGATCGTCAGAATCCAAATCCGAACACTTTGATTTTTCCCGGAAATCCAATAGATACGGAAAGAATTGAGTATAAGGTAACAGGATAAAAGGATTTAAATTAAAGGATTATAATAGAGGATCATAAAAAGGAATATAATGTATTGAGAAAGGTTAAGGGAACCTAAGTAATAAGATCCCGAGTATGATCCCTCAAACGATAAACGAAAACGAAAGTTAAGCGAACAGTATAACAGATCAGCAGTCATTAGGCAAACAATTAGGAAGTTAATCAAAGGGATTAGAGAGGATGATGTCACCCAACCAATGAGAAGAGGACAAGGAGGGGATGATGACATCATGAGGATGACACAAGCATGACAAGGGAAGGAAGGAGATGTGGTGGCTTTTTAACCACACAAAATCAAGGGCAACTAGGTAATTTACTAAAACAAACACAAAAATCAAACCAACCAAGCCAAGCAAATCATTTTTCATCAAAATCAAAAAGAAACCAAGGCATTGTTCTTCATGCTCTCGGCCAAAACAGAACCAGCACACTAAAACTGGTGTATCTCCTTCATTTCTCACTCAAATATTGTGTTCTATAGCTCATTGGAAAGGTATTGAGATGACCTACAACTCTTGTTCACAAGTCTCGTCCAAATAATCATGGTAAGACCCTCAGTTTTACAGTTCTTTAAATCGGACTTTTAGAAACTTCAAAGCCTAACTTTGTGTTCTTGATTTCTTTGGAAAGATCAAGTTTGTAGGAGGCTCCCTAAGGCTTCCTAGCAACTTAACACCTCCCAAGGAAGGTATAAACTTCAAACCCTAGCCTTTACTTTATTTGTTAGTAAGTTTAATGGTTGGTTTTGTGAAATGAGAAGTATGGATTGTGATTATTAGTAGTTTGGTTTGATTTGGAAGTATTTGGTAATTGAAGCTTGATTATAGTTCATAGGTCTTGATTGTGGTTGTTTGAGTTGAAAACCTTGGAGATTATGGACTGATGTGGTATGGTTTCGGTGAAGTTTTGTTGTATTGATGGTTATGAGTTGGTTGGTGGTTAATTGGAGTAGTTTAAACATTGGTAATCGCGTAAACATAGCCGTCGTAATGTCCGATTTACTTTAGACTGCTCTTGTTCATAACATTTGGACCTGAGAACTCCTTGCTAGATTATGACCATTGCCATGTTTAGATAGTTCATGTTACGAACTTCGTTTTGATATGTAGTTCGTTTGATTCCGATGTACGGTTTAGGAGAAACGACCGTTTCAAGTAACGGCGTTTTGCGAACGAATCATTTCCCCTCGCCTTACTTTGAAACATAGGTTAAAGACCAAAAAGGGTTAATTAATGTATGAAACAATTATGGTAAGAGTGTTAGGCAGTTGGTAAGACACTCGCGAAGGAATCGCTTTAAAACTCGTAATGGTTAATTTATTAAAAATGGTGGAGCCGAGGGTACTCGAGTGACTTAAGAGAATCAATAAGCGCAAAACAAGCGTTAGAGTCTAAGTTAGTTAAAGTATAGATTTACAAGTGACTTTGGTTTAATTCCAACTTACTTATTGTTTATAGGTTACCAGACTCGTCCCGAACCTTTTATCACCCCAAGTCGCTCAGGCAAGTTTTCTACCCGTTATAACTGTTGTTGTGATGAATATATGTATTTGCATTATCTTGCGATAGATGCATGTTGGTTAATTAGCAAATGATGCAATATATTGAAGCATGCTGCTATGGTATATATATATGCATGCTTGTTTCGCATTCTTTCCATATATATGTGTTGATTCAGTTGATAATACCTATGCTAGAGGATAGCGGTAATTTGCCTATACCCTTAGTACAGGGACCCAAAGGTGAAAATATTTTCTAAAACCGGGAGTCGAGGATCCCGAGTAGATTTTGTATATATGGATATAAATATATATATATATACTTATATAT
Source organism: Apium graveolens (assembly GCF_009905375.1). NCBI lineage: Eukaryota > Viridiplantae > Streptophyta > Magnoliopsida > Apiales > Apiaceae > Apium > Apium graveolens. The sequence goes on along the minus strand of NC_133648.1, from coordinate 58,033,660 downwards.
ATATATGGTCATAGTTTTCAAAACTATTAATCGAATAAGGTTTATTCGATAACTTTAACTTTATTTTATTATTGAATATTATTTCGAATATTATTCGAAGGCGTATGACTCCTTTATATTAAATGAATATTATTTTGAATATTCATTCGAGGACTTATGACTCCTTTTATTTATTAATGAATATTATTTTGAATATTCATTCGGGGACTTATGACTCCTTTTATTTATTTATCTGAATATTATTTGAATATTCATTTGAGGGCTTATGACTCTTTTATATTATTTATTGAATATTATTTTGAATATTCATTCGGGGACTTATGACTCCTTTTATTTATTTATCTGAATATTATTTGAATATTCATTCGAGGGCTTATGACCCTTTTATTTATTTATCTGAATATTATTTGAATATTCATTCGAGGGCTTATGACTCTTTTATATTATTTATTGAATATTATTTGAATATTCATTCGAGGGCTTATGACTCAGTTTATATTATTTAATGAATATTATTTGAATATTCATTTGAGGATCTATGACTCCGATTATTTGCTGAGGTATATTCTTTATTTTATTAAAGAATAACGTGTCAATTATCAAACTTATTTTCGATTATTCAAATAAAGATAGTACTTTAATATAAGTATATCTTTGGTTATTTAATACTCGTTTCAAGTATAAGTTTTAATACTTCTACTTCAATTATTTTTATAAAGATTATTCTTTATGGGAATATTATTTAAATAATAATATTCAGTCATTTTCTAAATATTCTGGGGACTGATTTACTTCATTAAATCAGCTTTACTCCAAACACTCTATAAAGTGTTTTCGAGTCTTCAAAATGATTTTTAAAAGTTAGAGCGGATCCCAAAACTTATTTTTATATTTAAGATCTTCCTTTTTAAGGGGATTTAAATACTCGCTCAAAACCTGAGGGATCCGGCTCTATGGTGTATTTTATATTCGCAACAAGGTTGCAGTTTTGGTAAATGAATTGATTACTTACCCAATGTTCGGGAAGTAAGTCCATCTATTGAGTCGGCATAAGCAATATGGGCTCAGTGGGCGTCCATGATAGTGTAAGTGGCTCAGTGGGAGTCCATCAAATGCATAAGTGGCTGAGTGGCAGTCCAGCATAAGGTCCTATTGCGACCAGGGTGATGACCAGTGGGGAATTCGTCCATATACTAGTAGAAAAGGTTACTTATGGGTATCTTTGCCTGATCAGCAAGATATCTGGTTTATGCCAAATTCTTTTCCTTTCCAAATTTATTGGATATTGCAATTCTGTTCATACTTTACATGATAGAGGTTTTCAGGAAATGTATAAAGAAGATGTATATGTGGATATATATATATATATCAGAACTAAATGAAGTATATCATAACTTCATTTCCTTTAATAATATTTCAAAGATTTAATCTATTCAAATCTTGTCTGGTAGTCTCATCTATGTGATGAACTGTTGAAAGCTCATTATACTTTGAACAGTGGTAGTTCAAGTAGCTTTATAAATGATATAAGTATAGTGAAGTATTTGGTAACTGCATCCCTTGTTTTTACTTATATCTAGTAAGTAATTATCTTACTCATGATAAAAGATTCTAGTAAGTATCCATTTAGATACTTATATTATTGTTATCACTATATATTATCTTGCGAGCTGTAAGGCTCACTCTTGCTTAATTTCTTCATCACACAACAACAGTTAGGAAAGATGGCCAGACTCCAGCAGACCCAGCGCAAGCGCGTGGGAAGCGTCCCGCGTCTTCCCGATGATGTTGTGGCTGCTATAGCTGCAGAGGTAGATCTATTGGTAGATCAGGCATTTGATTTTTGAGAATCAAATTATGTATAATTATAACTTGTGGCAGATAATGGCAATTAACTGTAAATTTATCAAGTAATCATTTTGGGTTGTAATAACTTTTAAATTGTGGATTCAAAGACTTGTACTTATTTAAATTTCATCTCTGAGACTATAACGGGTTGTGGTGTGTGTTAGTGTGGGGTCACAGCATAAGCTTATTATTATTAATTAAGTGAAGTGATATTGTGGAAAGAAAGACCGTGACGACCCGGATCCCCGACCCCGGATCTGGGGGTGTTACATTCCTGTAGGCATCAATACCTCTAACTTCTTCCAGTTCATCTAGATAGAGGTTTAGATCAGAGAATTCCTTGATGTCACATAAGTACATGTAATCTCCCTTGTTGACTTTGGATTGAGCTTTGGTTAGAGATTTGGATTTGAGAGGTGACAACTTCACTTTCTTGATTAGCTCTTGATTTTGTTCTCTTTGGCTTGTTAAGGATTGGCAAATTGAAGTCAGGAATTAGTAGACTTTCCCAGTCTATTGGTTCATCCTTAGGAACAATAGGTTCACCATGAATGTTCCTATAAGGATGCACCACCTTAATGTCTTCAAATACCACTGAGAGTTTTGATGCTTGAGTTGTAGTTGGAATGGATTCCTTGGGAAACTGATCCTCCAATTCCTTACCAATAAAGTTCAATTTCCTTTTGGTTCTTTTGGCCAATTCCTTGTATCTGTGAGATTTCTTCTATTGTAGTTCAACTTGCTTCTTTGGATCTTGAGATTCAGTGATTTCAGATGGCTGAGCAGGAATTTGTTGTGTTGGTTTTACAGCTTGTAGCTTGGCCAAGATAGCAGCTTGCTCTTTCTTTTGTTTAACCTTTTTAGCATCTAGAGCAGCTTGCTTCTTTTCTTACTTCAATCTTGCCTTTTCTTCTCTCCGTGCTTCAGCAAATTGAGGATGTTCAGCCACCATACAAATTTCTTTACCATTCTTGAAAACTTTAGCAATTCTCCTTTTCAAAGGTGAATTAGCTGGATCCTTGTAGAAGGCAATGGATCTTGACAACAGTTTCTTCTCATCAGGCTTTGGTGTCTCATACACTGTATCCAAAGGGTTCTTTAGTGATAATTTTGGATAGTTCACCCTTGACTTCAAAAGTACTTCAGCCATTGGAGATTTGATGCAGGATGGTTGTCATCTTTCAAGATAGTTCATGCTCATTTCATTCACAGAGATTTGCCTGACTTGAGAGTGATGAATGGATGACTTTTCTGGCTTCTTTGCTAGCCCAAACTTCTTTTGAATATCCTCATCAATTTTCTCCCAGTTGATTGGATTCAACTGCTCCTTTTCAGCTGCTTTCAAAGTAGCTGCTGCTTCCTTTATCAGATCAATATTATCCTTAGCTGGTGGCTTTGAGATAGTAATTGTAGGCACAATTACTTTGCTAATTTGAATATTGAGCACTTTTTGCTCCCCCTTACTCCTAGAACTCTCTTTCTCCCCCTTTTTGTTATCATCAAGCTGAGTAGAGTAGGAGGTTTGTGCAGCCACCAGTTTCTGAAGCAAGTCTGTTTGTTGAGCTTGGTGTAGATGAATTGTTGTAAGAGATGCTTCCATAGCAAACATTCTTTTATCCAAGGCATCAACTTTGGTGGCGAGATCTGAATTTTTCTTGAGCTGTCTCTTGATGTCTGTAATTGTTGTCCCTGGAAGTCTAGCTTCCAATCTCTCAGAAAAGTCTTTCTTGAGTTTACCAATTTCCCGTTTGAGAGTGGAGACATTGAGAGTTTGTTGATAGCCTTGAATTTGATGTAGTTGGAGAGAAGCAAGATGTGCTTGCAGAAGCTTCTTAGTGCTAGCATTTGTGGATGATTGAAGTGCATACTGTGTTTGACTGATTAGCTGGATGAGAGTAGATTTGAAGTGATGTTCATCATATTTCTTGGAGAAGGCCCATGATGGCATGCTTCACCTTGAACTAGGGCCAGCTTCTCCCCTTAAGTTCAATAGCTCTTCTCCACTTTCTGCATCCTCACCTTCAAAGAAATCTTCTGAACCACCAGTCTCATAATCAACATCACCAGCTGTAGAGGGACAAGCTGTGATGGCATCCTTAGCTCTTAGCATTGACTGTGTGGTGTGCACCAAGTTGAGCATCCTTTCTACATAGTCATTGCCCTGTTCAGCGAGAAGTTGATGTGCTGAAACAGGGTGAGTAAATTTCTCAGCATCAAGGAAGGTAGAATCTATAACAGCTTGAGGTTGCTGAGATAGTCCCTCCCTATCTGCATCCTGGACATTCATTAACTCACTTACAATGATATCCACCCTTATATCTCATGTACCTGCATTTCTCTCATTATCTCTCTTTTGTTGCATCAAGGTCTCACCTTGGATCCCCATCCTCACACCCTCACCTTCACCATCTAAGGTGGGACTCCTCACACTTTTTTTTGCCAGTCCTGAAGAAATGGACTGCATAGTTTCACTCTTTTCCTCTCCTTTTTCCTGGGAGCAACCCAGATTCTCACTCAGTTCACTCCCTTCCCTCAATCCTAGGAGTGATTGTACTACCACTAAGTCTTATGCACTTGTGATAATTGATGAAATTTGAAGCTGTGCAGAGCAATTCGACAGATAAGGGATATCCGTCGGGTTAACAATTTGACTATCCGACGGATAACTGCTGTTAAGCTTATCCATCGGGATATAATCACTACTCGACGGATGAACAATATCCATCGAGAGAGTAGAAATCAATGAGTTTGTAGTGGAGACTATTGTGGACTCTGTGCAGATTGATGAGAGTTTTGGCACAGATGTCTCAACAGTCCCTGAAAGAATTGGCATGTGAGCCAACAAATCATCCAAAAGATGATGCTCACTTGCACGAGATTTTGGCTTCCCCAATAGAGTTAAAGAAGGGGAATCATGAATTGATGTGTTGATCATATCCACATCCAGAGCATTTGTGGGAGAATTTGGTGTTTGAGGTGCTTCTATAACTAAAGATTTTGGTTGTGACTCCACATCTATTGGAGCCACATCAAACTGACTTTGAAAATGTGTAGTGACTGTGTCTTCAACACCAGTTTACACAGTGTGTGAACCCTGTGCATCCTCAAGGGTTTTTGGTTTCTTTTTTCTAGTATAGGTTTGTGGTGAGCTTATGTCCCTTACCCTTTTGGCCTGTGCTCTTGGCTGAGAGCATTGTTCAATAGTCACATCCTTTTGGGAGGATGCAACTAGCAATGAGCTAATGTCCTTATTAAGCACTGCAGTTTGTTGGGAAACTGCAGTGTGGCTAGGCTGGGAAACACTCACCTCTCCAACCTTATCCTTAGGATTTCTTTGATGTTCACCCTTTCCCTCACCTTTCTTACCCACCTTCACACTCCCCTCTTTTGGTTTGGTGGATTTTGCAACTGGCATCTTTTGAGAGATACCAGAGGGGGCTTTCTTTGACTTGGATTTAGAAATTTTTGATGGTTTGGTAGCTTGGGTAGGCAATTGTTAGGTCATTGATACAGTTTCCAGAGCTACACTATAAGGCAAAGAAATTTGTGAGGCTGGAAGAGTGGGGACAGCTGAACTTACCTCACTTACCTGAGGTGCCTCCATAACAGGAAAATAGAAGAGTGGCACCTCTTTGTGATGGTTTTCCCTGTTCAAATCTGCAATAATCCTTCTCTCTTGAACCCAACAATCTAATTTGTTGGTTGGGTTCTCAAGCACAATATCCTCAGAGAGGTGGTTAGCAATCATCATTAAAAATCTAGCATAATAAACATTTTACCCCTTTTATTTAACTCCCCTAACTTAAACCCAACTCAAACAAAACAAGATCACTAACATTAAAAAACTTATCAGTAAATAGCATGTAAAGCATGTTAAGCATAGAGATATTGACGGAATCAAAATTACTAATTTTACCAGAGAATACCTTAGTAACTACATCACATAGATAACTCCATTCCTTCCTAAGACCCAACCTCCTAATTTCACTTTACTTAGAAGTAGAGAGTGCATAGCCCATGGAGTTAAGCATGTTACCATTCAGTGTCTGTGTGTGGTGAAGTTACAGTATTATCAGGAATTTTGAAACATGCTTTAACAATATCACTATTAACACAAAATAGCCGTTTAAAAATAAACTGTAAAAATTCCATCAATTATCCGTCGTGTTATGCTTACAAACTATAAGTATACTCGATGGATAATGTTCAGAAAATCAACGGGTAAGAATAAGACAATTCGATGGATGAGGATAAATCAGTTATCCGTCGAGTCATAAAATATTCCAGAAAAGTAATTGATTTTATTAACAAATAGTATACCGACGAATGATCAAACTCGATGGATAGTGATCATCCGTCGAGATGTAAATTTTGACTTAGCCAAAATTTCATCCATGACTGAAAAATCAATTAAATTTCTGGCTGCATTACAACTTGAAAATAATCTATAAAAATTCAAAAGTAATTTAGCATACCTAACTCACTTACCAACCTTGAAAAGGTGGATTCATCCAGTGGCTTGGTAAATATATCTGCAAGCTGCTTTTCACTTGGAACAAAATTTAGTTCCACAGTACCATTCATTACATGTTCCCTTATGAAGTGGTACTTGATGTCTATGTGCTTTTTCCTTGAATACAGTACTGGATTTTCGGTGATGGCAATTGCACTTGTGTTATCACAGAAAATGGTAATCCTTTCAACTTGCAAACCATAGTCTAGCAATTGGTTTTTCATCCACAAAATCTGTGCACAGCAACTGCCAGCATCAATCTATTCAGCTTCAGCTGTAGAAGTAGAAACTGAATTTTGCTTTTTACTGGACCAGGACAAAAGCTTGTTTCCTAGAAATTGACAGGTTCCCGTTGTACTTTTTCTATCAATTCTACAACCTGCATAATCTGCATCTGAATAACCAGTTAGGTCAAAACCAGAATCTCTAGGGTACCAAATGCCAAGTTTTGGTGTTCCCTTGAGATATCTGAAAATTCTTTTAATAGCTACTAAGTGAGATTCTCTAGGATCAGCCTGAAATCTAGCACGCAAACATGTAGCAAATATTATATATGGCCTACTAGTTGTTAAGTACAGAAGTGAGCCAACCATGCCCCTATAACTTGAAATATCCATAGACTTTTCAGTAGTGTTTAATTCAATCTTAGTTGCAGTGGCCATAGGAGTTTTTGCAGATGCGCAATCCATTAGATCAAACTTCTTTAAAAGATCATAAATATATTTAGTTTGACTAATGAATATTACATCACTAACTTGCTTAACTTGCAAACCAAGAAAGTAAGTTAGTTCTCCCATCATACTCATTTCATACTTACTTTGCATCAATTTGGCAAACTTTTTGCAAAGTTTTTCATCTGTAGAGCCAAAAATAATGTCATCTACATAAATTTGAACAAGTATACTAGAGCCATTAACATTTCTAAGGAAAAGAGTTTTTTCTACAGTACCTCTAGTGAAGTGATTCCCTAAAAGAAACTTTGACAAAGTGTCATACCAGGCTCTAGGTGCTTGCTTTAGTCCATAAAGTGCTTTCAAAAGATAGTAAACATATTCTGGAAAATTTGGATCTTCAAAACCAAGAGGCTGACTGACATAAACTTCCTCCTCCAAATCTCCATTCAGAAAGGCACTTTTGACATCCATTTGATAGACTTTGAAATTGGCATGGGCTGCATAGGCTAAGAAGATTCTGATGGCTTCAAGTCTTGCAACAGGAGCAACTATTTCATTAAAATCTATTCCTTCTTGTTGACAATAGCCCTTAGCAACCAATCTAGCTTTGTTCCTGACTACTATGCCATTTTCATCCATCTTGTTTATGAATACCCATTTGGTGTCTATTGGATTCTTTCCTTTAGGCTTGGGCACCAGCTTCCATACCTTCTTTCTCTCAGATTGGTTTAGCTCCTCCTGCATAGCCAAAATCTAACCAGGATCTAACAAAGCTTCTTCTACCTTATTTGGTTTTTCCTTAGAAAGAAAGCTGTTGTATAGACATTCTTCTTGAGTTGCTCTCCTTGTTTAAACTCTAGAAGATACATCACCAATGATGAGCTCAAAGGGACGATCATTTGTCCATTTCCTTTGTAGAGGTAGATTAGTTCTAGATGAAGAGGCCTCATTGTTTCTTTGATGTGTGATTGAGTTTAGATTATTAGAAACTCCCCCTGAGTTAATGGATCTTTGATTTGAGAAAGGGGAACGTTCTGTAAGTGATCTATTCTGACCTCCAGCTTCTTTTCATGACCCGACGGATGTTGGATTTTGAGTACCGATGGATGAAGCTAATTGCCTGCCGACGGATAAAGCAGATTATCTCCCGACGGATGAAGCATTATGCAACTCGATAGATGTTGAATTTTTTGCTTCATTGGTAGTGGATTTTTCTGCATTATCATTCGATACTGTTTCTTGATCACTTTCATCATCACTGTCATCACTAACCATCTCCACATTGTCAAATTTGAGGCTCTCATGGTAATCTTCATCTTACAGTCGTTCAATATTTTTATCATCAAACACAACATGTATTGATTCCACAATAATCTTGGTTTTTAGATTGTAGACTCTATATGCTTTACCAATAGCATATCCAACAAAAATTCCTTCATCTGTTTTAGCATCAAACTTCCCATTCTGATCATTTTGATTTCTCAAGATATAACATTTGCAGCCAAAGACATGAAGAAAATTTAGAGTTGGCTTCTTGTTCTTGAACAATTGATAGGGAGTCATGCATTTTGCTTGATTAACCAGAGAAATATTCTGAGTGTAGCATGCAGTATTTACAGCTTCAGCCCAGAAATATGTTGGTAACTTAGACTCTTCAAACATTATCCTTGCAGCTTCAATAAGTGATATGTTCTTCCTTTCTACTACTCCATTTTGTTGTGGAGTTCTTGCTGCTGAAAACTCATGCAAAATCCCATTTTCTTCACAAAATGCTCTCATGACATAATTCTTGAACTCAGTTCCATTGTCACTCCTGATTCTTCTAACTTTGAAATCAGGATGATTATTGACTTGCCTTATGTGATTGATGATGATTTCACTAGCCTCATCTTTAGACTTTAGGAAATATGTCCAAGAGAACTTTGAGAAATCATCTACAATTACTAGCCAAAATCTTTTCCTTCAAATGGACAACACATTGACTGGTCCAAACAAATCCATGTGTAGCAGTTGCAAAGGTTCTTTAATTGTTAAATCAAGCTTCATTCTGAATGATGTTTTAAACTGCTTTCCTTTTTGGCAGGCATCACACAATCCATCCTTAGAAAACTCTACTTGAGGAATACCTCTAACCAGTTCTTTCTTTAGAAGTTCATTCATGGTCTTGAAGTTTAAATGGGATAGCTTCTTGTGCCATAACCAACTTTTATCCTGACTTGCTTTGTTGAAGTCAGCTAGGTACATATTTCCTTTTCTCACTCCAGTGAGAACCACTTTGTTGCTCCTATTATTTGTCACAACACAGGCTTCAGAGTTGAAGTTTACTGAATTGCCTTTATCACATAGTTGGATGATACTCAACAAATTGTGCTTGAGACCATCCACTAAGGCAATCTCCTCAATGATGACATTGTCTTTTGAAATCAAGCCATATCCCACAGTATAACCCTTGCTGTTATCTCCAAAAGTAATACTTGGGCCAGCTCTCTCCTTGAACTCTGTGAGTAGGGTAGAATCACTAGTCATGTGTCTTGAACAACCACTATCCAAGTACCATAGATTCTTTCTGTTTCCATGCACACATCAAAATCAAATGAAGTTGATTTTGGTACCCAAGTTTCCTTGGGTCCTGCCTTGTTAGCTTTCTTTTTTTGTTTCTTAGGTTTGATCTCATTTGACTTGGGGATATCAGATTCATCCTTACTCATTTGAGTTGGACCTTTGAAACCATTCATTACAGCAGAATTATCATGTATATTTTGATTAACAGAAAATGGCACACTACTAGTAAATATGTTATTCCAGTAAGGCATGCTAAATGGCATTTGTGGCATACTAAATACAGCATAATAAGGATTAGGTGCAAATGGCATATTAGCAAACTGTGCATTCATATTCTGTGTAGACATAGCATTCATAGGCATAGAAGGCATGTCATTTATGTTGGGAAAATAAGGTGGCACATATATGGAAGTAGGCATGGTAGTTTTGCAATTAACAGACAAATGGTTTACACTACCACACTTGACACAGATTTCTCTAGGGGTATATTTATCAGGTGTGTAGTTGTTATGCTTGTTAATTCCTACTTTACCATTTCTATTATTTTTCTTTTTAGCCTCTATTTTAACCTCAATCTTTTCCAGTCTGTCACTCAATTGCTTGACACTCATATGACCAACATTAGCCTTTTTCTCCTTCTTCACTTGACTGGATTCTCCTGGAACAAAATTCTTGGAAACTGATCCATATTTCTCATTTAACTTGGTAAGTTTGGCTTTACCCACAGGTTTGCTCACAGTCGACAGATGAGGATTTATATCACTCGACAGATAACCCTTTTTGTTATCCGACGGATGACCCTCATCATCCCTCGAGTCTACATCTGTTAGAAATCCTTCAACTAAATTGGATTCCAGCTTCTCCTTATTCTTCTTCCAGGCTGCATCACAAAAGGACTCAATACCTTGAACTTTGGTGATTTGAGCATGAACATCTCTTGATGTTTTCCATGCCTTAATCACCTCCTGTTCTCGTTCAAGCTGCTTCTTCAAGATCTCTTCTTTCTTCAAGGACTCAGTTAATTCATCCTTAGCAATTTTACACTCAATTCTTAATTTTTCAAATTCAATGAACTGAGACTCTAGCACATTATTCCTCTCACTTAAAAACAATTTTTTTTATTTTAGCATTTTCCTTAGTAAGAGACTTAAGTGTAACACGCAAATGATATAATTTTGTAGACACGTCATTTATTACATCATTACACTCAGCTTTAGATAAATGTGCAAGGTTAGTGGTGATTACCTGATTACTTGAAGAACTTGTCTCTATTTCATCAGACTTGGCCATTAGGGCTAGATTGACATAGCTAACATCCTCATCCTCATCCAGACCATCTGCTGCCCAGTCATTTTCTTGTGTAATGAAAGCCTTTTCCTTTTGTTTGAGCAACTCAAAGTATTTCTGTTTATTATCCATAGGCTCAAACTTCTTTTTGCTGGAATATGACTTTCTACACTCACTGACAAAGTGCCCTACTAAGCCACATTTGAAACATTTGAATTTTGATTTATCCACCATGTTTCTATTTGGCTTAGCTGCTTCAAAGTTCTTCTTGAACTTGAGCTTGGAAAATCTTCTGGAAAGAAATGCAAGATGTTCATCAATATCCTCCATATCATCTTGGCTCAAAGAATCTTCACTTTCTGCTACCAGCCCCTTGCCCTTGTTTTTACAGACCTTTGAAGTAGACTCAATAGCTTCTATCTTCACTTCTTTCTCTTTCTCTAACTCAGCAACCAGTGCAATGGACCCTCCTTTCTTTCTCCCTTTCTCCATTCTTTCATCTTGCTCTATTTCAAGCTCATAGTCTTTAGAATGCCATACAGTCTCTCTAGTGTAAACTCCTTGTATTCTTGTGAGTTTCTCAAGGAGACTATCATTGGTTTCCATTCTTCTGGTAGGGATCTCAAAATTTTGAGATTAGAGTCTTTGGTTTGGTAGACTCTTTCATGCAGCTTTAGAGCATTTAGTAGCTTTTGAAATATACTAAAGATATCAGTGAGAGATGTTAGGCACAAAACGCGCGCTAATAATTCACGCAAGTATACACGTTCACAAGTAATATAGAATAATTTCTAGTTCGTTCCCACAGAGACTCGGACTAATTATGTTCAATTAACACTCACTCACCAATGTATGATTACTTCTCAATGTCAAGACAATAACACGTAAAATTGATTAACTAATTATTAACTATAATTAACTACGAGAATTAGACACTTAATTGACTCTTAAATTAACAATATTAAACACACATGAGATCATAACTTCATTACTACTTCCTTCAATACTTATTGTTATTACCCTTAGCATGTAACAGTGATGATATTAATCAAACAGCATGAAACTGATAAAAGCCAACTTTTGTTGTACTAATACCATTCTACCAAACATCCACAATTAAGATAGAAGTTGAATAGGCATCAATTATGTTGAGACCCTATATATCTACAGAATTTGACAACATAACGATTTAAGCACAAGTTAATCCTTATGATTACACAGGACAAGTAAAACGGTTAGAGTTACCTACTAATCATGCATACACATACATGAACCTATGCTAGCATGGCAAGTTCTAAACCTCAAGATCCACTGTCACTTCACAAAGAGATTAACACCCTATCATATATGTTCGCGACGCATATAAGACGAATAAACACAACCAATACTAGATATCATACAATCATCACACACTAAGGTATTAAACAACTAAATAAAGAATTCCATAGTAAATCCGTTATTACCCCATGATCACGATTAGCACATGATTGAACTCATCGTCACCATAGGTTCATATGAAAACATGATAATAACACACAAGAATAACTAATAAAAATACTTATTAAAACCAGAGTACGTCACAAGGGTAATAAGGTTCAAAGTAAAGAAAACTAGCATCCACTGATACAACGAATAAAAGAATCACAAGAAAACTATGCTTCATCTTCTTCGTTGCGATGTGATAAAACGGTCTTCTTCCTTCTCTCCTTGCTCCTTGATTGATACCATGATTTAACACACGTGAAATGTCTCTGAAAACTACTTATATAGAAGCCCCTCAAGTCCTAGCTATTCAGAAGTCGGAAGTCCAACAGAACCAGGAGTCTAAAAATCAGAATTTTAATTCATGACCCTGAGCGGCCGCCCAGCAAACCTGAGCGGGCGCCCAGCTTCCTGAGCGGCCGCCCAGCCAGGCTGAGTGGGCGCCCAGCACCTCACTGGAAAAATTATTAATTTGCTCTCGTTTTCTGTTGGATTCTGCTCCTAACTTCCCACTTTCAATGCCAAGCACATACTTAGGCTTATTCCTGATGAAATCTCTCCTCAAACACAAGTAATACCCTGAAATGCACAAACACTAGAAAAACGCATCAAATACACAGAATACTTGATTTCAAGACATCAATTCAAGCCATTATAAGACGTTCTAAGTGGTATAAAATTCCACTTATCACACCCCCAAACTTAAATTGATGTTTGTCCTCAAGCGTCACAGACTCAAAAACAAAACAAAAACATGCATGAATGCAATCTATATGAAATGCTACGATCCCCCTTACAACGACTAAACCAACCAGCTCATAACACCTCCACAAATGCAATTATGCGAATAAAGATCAATCAAATCATGTAAACTAACATACAACCAGAAACGTGGTGTGTGCGGGTGCTTAACAGATATGCTTCGAAACTAGATCAATTATCATAACTCGACTATCCTCAAGGCAATCACATGATTATACGAAGAATAAATTCTAGGCACAAAATGACTTATAACACTTCAAGATTACTGGAGCTTATTACGGAATCATGCCTTTATTCAACATAACAACAAATGCTTATTTGACCGTGCAATGAGTGAGGTCCATAAAAGACTTATACAATGGCATCCATTTAGCGAGCGTTAGGTTAGCAGATCCCAGACTATAAAAGCCTTAGGTCACTAGGCACAAAGTCCCCTAAGAACTTAATAACTCGAATACCAAAGAGCCCACTCGTGATCAATTATGCATTAACTATTTATTCTTTTTTTTCTCTTTTTTTTTCTTTTTTTTTCTTCTTTTTCTCTTTTTTCCAAATTTTTGAGCAAGTGCGTTTCGCTCCATCTTGCTCAACCCTAGACTACTCGCATAAAAATACGAGCCGGCTACTAGCCATTTGATGCCTAGCCACAATTAGCAATGAATTCCAATTTTTACTCCAATTTTTTTTTTCTTTTCATGCCTTTTATTATTAAGAACCTATTATAAATTCTAAGCATAATCAATAGATTAACCTCAAAAACCATCAAACCATGATAACAATCTAGTCCTTAAGCATACTCTAAGACTTAGTGAAATTACAAGTGTTTCTAGTATGCATATCATCCTACAAGATTCAACATCAACGCTATCACTACACTTGCATCCATATCACAAATCAATTGGTAAAGCAACGCAAAAGGGATCATGGTATATGCATGAGCTAAATGACATGACAAATAAAGCTATAAAATAAAATAAAATAAACTATATGGCAAAAATATGCAACTATATGAACTAAACTATCATGAATATGCAACTACATGACACACACACAAAAATATTCCTTAACTACCACCCCCAAACTTAAAATCTTCACTGTCCCCAGTGAAGGTAGTAGAAAGGAACACAGGGTATACCTACTCGGAGAAATCATCATCATCACCCTCAGAGGGTGGAGTATCAGGAGGCGGATAAGCAGAGTCCTCACCAAAAACGGGCCACTGAATATCAGCTCCAAGGCCTCTGAAAGCAGTCCCAAGTGCAAGGGTGAGCTCTTGAGCGAACCTACTCTACGACTCATACATCGCATCCATCCTCCTCGACAGCCTCCTATACTGGGCATCAGCCATCCCAGCACCCTCCTAAGCTCTAGAAGAGCCTACCTCATCACGACCCGGCCTAGCCATGGTAGCACCAGCTGCTTGACGTCCTCCTGGAAGACGATAACCCAACCCATGCTCATCGGGCTCTCCACCCGTCCACTCCTGCATCGCATTCAGAGCCGCTGAATCAATAGGAGCGGCCGACATCTGCAACTGCTCGTGAGAAGGCCAATGAACTCTCACTACTCGGCATAGCTTCGTGACAGTAGATGCATAAGGGATGTTAATGTGCTTCGCTCCCCTCAAAAACTTCAGAATCCCTTGGTAGATGAACTCACCTAGGTCCACATAATACTCCTCATTCAAAATACCCCATAACAACCTTGCTCGCTCAACTGTAACCTCATGTGCATGTGAAGTAGTCAGAATATTAGCACAAATAAAGGCATTCCATGCACAGTCATACTTATTCATCGCAATCACCGGAAAAGAACGATACTCGTTAGTTCCAGTCTTGAACTTCCAAACCGTGCCCGTCTGATAGAGAGTAGCACAAATTAAATCCAAATCAAACTCCTCAGAGGGCTTTTTATTCCAATTCTCCTCCGTGGGCTTCCGCTGTCGCTGCCCAATCACACGGCGAATCGCCTTAGGATGATAATCTATAGTAAGCCCACGAACAACAGTAAACCCATTCTTTTCAGCCTTTGCGTTCGCATAAAACTCGCGAACCACGCTCATCGGAACCGCCTCCGGCGACTCACAAAAAGAAATCCACCCATTTTCAGCAATCATCGGCAACAACTCACCATCTCTCCCCGATGGTAAGAATCCCCTCTCCTTCAGAATCGGCTTCGCCAGAAGCCTAGTGTACTCCTCCTCAGCAGCCCTATCAAACAAACAAGGTCTCGCGGCAGTTCCCCTCGAAGAATCAGCAGTAGGAACGGTGCTGCTGCTGTCAATAGTTCGTGATCTCTTGGGTGCCATTGAAACTGAGAAAAAGTGTTTAAGAGTTGTGTTTTTAAAAATGGGAGAGAGTTTTAAGGTTGAAAGTATATGGGAGAGTATATGGAGGAGTTGTATGTATATATAGGGTAGGGATTAGGGTTAGAAATTGATTAGGAGTGGGGTTTGAGGGAGAAAACATGGGTTAATGGAAAAAGAATTCGTGGGTTTGTGTTTTTATTTTTTTATTTTGCTGATTTTTTTGGATTTTTATAAGGCTAAAAAAAATTCAGACAGTCGGGGGCTGAGCGGCCGCTCAGCAAAGCTGCGCGGGCGCCCAGCATCCTGAGCGGTCGCCTAGCAGAGCTAAGCGGGGCGCCCAGAGGGTGTCTGGGAAACAAAAAATTCTTGCCCAATTTTCTGATTTTTTTGTATTTTTGAATAGGTTACTGACTTCTAAGGGTTCCTATAATAATAAATCTTGGGTTGCCTCCCAAGAAGCGCTTCTTTTACATCATTAGCTTGACGTACGGTACCTTGCTCAAGTTGGCAATAAAATGGCACTAACCACTTCCCGGTTTGTCGTGTCCCTATAGTAATGCTTCAATCGCTGACCATTAACCTTAAATGCTTGGCCCGGATCATTCTCAAAAATCTCCACCGCTCCATGTGGAAACACAGTTTTGACAATAAAAGGTCCAGACCATCTTGATTTCAACTTTTTAGGAAAAAGTCGGAGTCGAGAGTTGGATAAAAGAACTTGCTGACCCGACACAAATGACTTAGGATATAGCTTCCTGTCGTGCCACCTTTTCACTTTTTCCTTGTACATTTTGTTGTTCTCGTACGCTCAGAGTCGAAATTCATCAGGTTCATTTAACTGTAGCATTCGCTTCTTCCCAGCTGCATCTAGATCAAGGTTCAACTTCTTCAACGCCCAATAAGCCTTATGCTCAAGCTCCGCAGGTAAATGACATCCCTTACCATAAACAAGTTGAAATGGGGACATCCCAAGTGGAGTCTTGTATGCTGTTCTATAAGCCCACACAGCTTCATCGAGCTTTAAAGACCAATCCTTCCTTGACGGACAAACAACTTTCTCTAGAATACGCTTGATCTCTCTATTAGACACTTCAGCTTGACCATTCATTTGCGGATGATAGGCAGTAGCAACACGATGATTCACATTGTAGCGCTGCATCATAGAAGTGAACTTACGGTTGCAGAAATGTGACCCCTCATCGCTTATGATTACTCGTGGTGTTCCAAACCTTGTGAAAATCTGCTTATGAAGAAAATTCAACACTACCTTTGCATCATTCGTCGGTAGAGCCTTGACTTCTACCCATTTTGAGACATAATCGACTGCCAGCAAGATGTACTGATTGTTACAGGATGAGACAAATGGTCCCATGAAATCGATTCCCCAAACATCAAAGACCTCGACTTCAAGCATCACATTTAACGACATCTCATCCTTCCTCGTAAGATTCCCCACTCGTTGGCAACGATCACACCTTAATACGAACTGATGTGCATCCTTAAACAAAGTAGGCCAGAAAAAACCTGCTTGCAGAATACGAGCTGCTTTCTTTTTACCACCATAATGTCCACCATAAACTATGGAATGGCAGTCTCGTAATATCCCCTCCGTCTCACAAAATGGGATACATCTCCTGATGATCTGGTAAGCTCCTTGTCTAAACAAATAAGGTTCATCCCACATGTACCACTTCACCTCATGCAGAAATTTCTTCTTTTGAGCTGCATTCATATTAGGAGGCATTATCTTGCTGACAAGATAGTTCACAATATCTGCGAACCATGGCTCTTCCTCCTAAACTGCGAACAACTGCTCATCCAAAAAAGATTCGTTGATCAATGTCTTATCATGTGAAGTAGAATGGGATTCTCCAATCTAGAGAGATGGTTAGCTACTTGATTCTCAGTACATTTTCGATCCTTGATCTCTAACTCAAATTCCTGTAGCAAGAGCACCCAATGAATAAGTCTAGGCTACGAATCCTTCTTTGAGACCAAATAGTGAATGGTAGCATGATCAGTGAATATTGTCACCTTTGTCCCAAACAGATAAGATCAAAAAAATTCGAAACCAAAGACTATAGCCAAGAGCTCCTTCTCAGTAGTGGTGTAGTTCATTTGAGCTCCATTTAGAGTCTTACTGGCATAGTAGACCACATGAAAAAGATTATTCTTGCGCTGCCCAAGAACTGCTCCCACCGCATAATCACTCGCATCACACATCATCTCAAAAGGCTCTGTCCAATCAGGTGCCGTAATAACTGGTGCAGTTATCAAACTCTTCTTGAGAGTCTCGAATGCCGCCAAACATTCATCATCAAATTTGAAAGGCACATCCTTCTCGAGCAAGTTGCACAACGGCTTAGATATCTTCAAGAAGTCCTTAATAAAACACCGATAAAAACCCGCATGACCAAGAAAACTATGGATTCCTTTCATAGAAATAGGTGGTGGGAGATTTTCAATGACTCCCACCTTGGCTTTGTCCACCTCAAGACCCTTGCTAGAGACTTTATGCCCGAGAATAATGCCTTCACGCACCATAAAGTGACATTTTTCCCAATTGAGCACCAAATTAGTTTTCACACACCTTTTGAGCATCGTACGAAGATTATTCAAACATTCATCAAATGAATGTCCAAAGACGGAGAAGTCGTCCATGTACACTTCGACATTATTTCCAATCATATCAGAGAATATAGCCATTATACATCTCTGAAAAGTGGCAGGTGCGCCACATAAGCCAAACAAAACTCTGTGAAAAGTAAATGTACCAAATGGACAAGTAAAGGTAGTCTTTTCTTGATCCTCTGGTGCAATGCAAATCTGATTATACCCCGAATAGCCATCCAGAAGACAATAATACTCATGACCGGCCAACCTGTCAAGCATCTGATCAATAAATGGAAGAGGGAAGTGATCCTTTCTCGTGGCCTTGTTCAACTTTCTGTAATCCATGCATACCCTCCATCTTGTGATTGTTCGAGTGGGGATGAGCTCGTTCTTCTCATTTGCTACCACAGTTATACCTCCTTTCTTAGGTACACATTGCACGGGCTCACCCAAGAACTGTCAAAAATAGGATATATGATTCCTGCATCTAGCCACTTCAGAATTTCTTTCTTCACAACTTCTTTCATGATAGGATTAAGTCGTCGATGTTGCTCAAAAGTTGGCTTACTACCTTCCTCTAGTAGAATTTTATGCATGCAGTACGAAGGGCTGATCCCTTTGATATCTGCTATAGTCCATCCGATTGTCGATTTGAATTCTCTCAAGATCCTCAAGAGCTTGTCCTCCTCACTACCTGAAAGGTCAGATGCAATAATAACAGGAAAAGTAGATGCATCACCTAAAATGGCACACCTCAAGTGTTTAGGAAATGGTTTAAGCTCCAAAGTAGGTGATTCCTCAATAGATGGTTTGAGCTTTCCTTCAACATTCTTGAGATCAGCAGTACCAAGAGATTCAAATGGCATGTCTAGCTTTCGCCTCCAAGGAGAAGCATTTAGATATTGTAGTTGCTCATTGCCATCCTCATCATCACTATCAAACTCCCCCACTAAGGCTTTCTCTAATACATCAGACATTAGCATATGATCAAGTTCTGAAGTTACCGCAGAATCAATCAAATCCACTTTTAAGCACTCCCTGTCTTCTGTAGGGAATTTCATCACCTTGAATACATTGAATGTCACATCCTAATCCTGCACCCTAATAGTAAGTTCACCTTTCTACACATCTATCAAGGTGCGGCCTATAGCCAAGAAAGGGCTTCCCAAGATTATGGGGATCTTCTTATCTTCCTTGAAATCCAAAATGACAAAGTCTGCAGGGAAGAAGAGCTTATCCACCTTTACTAACACGTCCTCCACTATGCCTCGTGGATATGTATTAGAATGATCAGCCAATTGTAGAGACATGTAGGTGGGCTTTGGAACAGGAAAATTCAACTTTTTGAAGATAGAAAATGGCATCAGATTGATGCTTGCTCCTAAATCGCACAGGCATTTGTCAAAAGACAACTTGCCAATGGTACAAGGAATGGTGAAGCTACCTGGATCTTTAAGCTTTGGAGGTAATTTTTGTTACAGCACAGCACTGCACTCTTCCGTTAGAGCAACGGTCTCAAGGTCATCCAGTTTCACCTTCCTTGAAAGAATACTCTTCATGAATTTCGCATAACTAGGCATTTGTTCCAGAGCCTCGGCGAAAGGTATGTTGATGTGAAGTTTCTTGAACACCTCCAGAAACTTATCGAACTGCTTATCCAACTTTTGTTGTTGCAATCTCTTAGGGAAAGGTGGTGGAGGATAGAGTTGTTTCTCCCATGTATTACCCTCAGGCAAAGTGTGTTCAACAGTAGTCTTCCTTGGTTCCGCCGCTTTCTCCTTTTGCTTCTCTTCTCCATCAACAACTTCAGCTTCTCCGTCTTTTGTTTTTCAGCATCAGCAACTTTTTCAGACCTTAAGGTAATAGCTTTGACTTACTCTTTAGCTTCCTTCCTTCCTGGCACTTTAGTATCACAGGGAAGTGTGCCAGGTTGACGATTGAGCACTGCATTGGCTATTTGACCGATTTGATTTTCCAAGATCTTGATAGAAACAGCCTGACTTTTGCACAATAGCTTGAGTTCCTCGAAATCAGCACTAGAAGGTGGAGCAGCACCTCCTTGTTGAGGATATGATTTCCTTTGAGCATAATGATGTGGTTGCTGGAATCCAGGTGGATTAAATTGTTTACTTACGCCTTACTGATATGGTTGCTGAATAGCATTTTGAGTATTTTTCCAGCTAAAATTGGGATGATTTCTGTTGTTAGGATGATAAGTTGCTGGTACAGGCTGCCGCGGTCGCTGATAATTGTTCACATACTGAACAGATTCATTAACAAGAGAACACCGCTCTGTAGCATGAGAACCTGCACAAAGCTCACAGACCATAGCTATCTGATTGACTCCATAGGTGGCTAAAGAATCGACCTTCAAAGACAGCGCTTAGAGCTGCGCTGCAATAGCTGTAGCTGCATCAACTTCCAGAATACCTGCTACCTTCCCAGGCATCATCCTTTGAGTTGGGTTTTGATGCTCATTTGCAGCCATAGTTTCAATAAAATTATAAGCCTCAGTATAGCTTTTGGCCCACAAGGCGCCTCCAGCTGCTGCATCGAGCATTGGCCGAGATTGGGCCCCCAAACCATTATAAAAACCAGTGATCACCATCCAGTCAGACATACCATGATATGGACACTTTCTCAACATCTCCTTGTAGCGCTCCCAAGCTTTGCACATAGATTCTGTTGGTTGCTGCGCAAACTGAGTAAGAGCACTCTTCATAGCTACAGTCTTAGCCATTGGATAGAACTTCACCAGAAACTTTTGCGCAAGATCTTGCCAAGTAGTGATGGACCCAGTTGGTTCAGAATGTAACCAGTCCTTAGCTTTATCCCTTAGAGAGAATGGGAAAAGCCTCAACTTGATAGCTTCATCAGTCACACCATTATATTTAAAAGTACTACAGATCTCGACAAAATTCTTGATGTGCATGTTGGGGTCTTCAGTCGCAGCACCTCCGAAAGAAACAGAATTTTGCACCATCTGAATAGTGTCCGGCTTGATTTCAAAAGTGTTGGCCTGAATAGACGGATGAAGGATGCTTGACTGAATGTCATCAATTTTAGGCCGAGAAAAGTCCATAAGAGCTGGATCTGCCGAAACTATACGATCACCCATGATTACTGGCTCTTTCTGCTCACTCTCTTTACCGGAATCTTCAAAATCTATCTTCTCCGGAATATCAAGAACTGAGTCTGTCTCCTCAGCCGTATCTAAAGTCCTCTTGCGAGTACGAGAACGTGTTTGCATAAACGCCCGCTAAAGTACCTGAAACACAACCGGAAACAATAAGTAACACGTCTTAATCAATGAGTCCTAATGACCACTGATGGTAAGTACATAAACTAAACAAATACGCCGAGTCCCCGGCAGCGGCGCTAAAAACTTGTTAGGCACAAAACACGCACTAATAATTCACGCAAGTATACGCGTTCGCAAGTAATATAGAATAATTTCTAGTTCGTTCCCACAGAGACTCAGACTAATTATGTTCAATTAACACTCACTCACCAATGTATGATTACTTCTCAATGTCAAGACAATAACACGTAAAATTGATTAACTAATTATTAACTATAATTAACTACGAGAATTAGACACTTAATAGACTCTTGAATTAACAATATTAAACACACATGAGATCATAACTTCATTACTACTTCCTTCAATAGTTATTGTTATAACCCTTAGCATGTAACGGTGATGATATTAATCGAACAACACGAAACTGATAAAAGCCAACTTTCGTTGTACTAATACCATTCTACTAAACATCCACAATTAAGATAGAAGTTAAATAGACATCAATTATGTTGAAACCCTATATATCTACAGAATTTGACAACATAACGATTTAAGCACAAGTTACTCCTTATGATTACACAGGGCAAGTAAAATGGTTAGAGTTACCTACTAATCATGCATACACATACATGAACCTATGCTAGCATGGCAAGTTCTAAACCTCAAGATCCACTGTCCCTTCACAAGAGATTAACACCCTATCCTATATGTTCGCGACGCACATAAGACGAATAAGCACAACCAATACTAGATATCATACAATCATCACACACTAAGGTATTAAACAACTAACTAAAGAATTCAATAGTAAATCCGTTACGACCCCATGAACAGGATTAGCCCATTATTGAACTCATCGTCACCATGGGTTCATATGAAAACATGATAATAACACACAAGAATAACTAATAAAAATACTTATTAAAACCAGAGTACGTCACAAGAGTAATAAGGTTCAAAGTAAAGAAAACTAGCATCCACTGTTACAACGAATAAAAGAATCAAAAGAAAACTATGCTTCCTCTTCTTCGTTGCGATGTGCTAAAACGGTCTTCTTCCTTCTCTCCTTGCTCCTTGATTGATACCACGATTTAACACACGTGAAACGTCTCTGAAAACTACTTATATAGAAGCCCAACAAGTCCCAGCTATCTCAGAAGTCGGAAGTCCAACAGAATCAGGAGTCTAAAAATCAAAATTTTAATTCACGACCCTGAGCGGCCGCCCAGCAATCCTGAGCGGGCGCCCAGCTTCCTGAGTGGGCGCCCAGCCAGCCTGAGCGGGCGCCCAGCACCTCACTGGAAAAATTATTAATTTGCTCCCGTTTTTTGCTGCGTTCTGCTCCTAACTTCCCACTTGCAATGCCAAGCACATACTTAGGCTTATTCCTGATGAAATCTCCCCCCAAACACAAGTAATACCCTGAAATGCACAAATACTAGAAAAACACATCAAATACACAAAATACTTGATTTCAAGACATCAATTCAAGCCATTATAAAACGTTCTAAGTGGTATAAAATGCCACTTATCAAGAGATTCACCTTTTTCAAAGTGGAAATGCTCATATTGGTGAATTAGTAGTTGCATCTTATTTTCTCTAACTTGTTTAGTGCCATCACAGATGATCTGTATAGTATCCCAAACTTCCTTGGCAGTTTTGCAATTGATGATGTTGTCAAACATGTCACCATCAACTCCATTGAACAAGATATTCATGGCCTTCTTATCTTTCCTGACTTGTTCAATATTAGGATCAGACCATTCATGCCTTGGCTTGGGGACAGATGGCTCGTTTCCAGTTGCAGCTCTCATTGGTACATATAGGCCTCTCTTTATGCAGTCTACATAGGCATCATCGTGAGAAAGTAAATGAAGATGCATCTTTACCTTCCAGTCATGGTAATTGTCTTTATCCAGAAAAGGAATCTTGACTCCAACATCCTTCTTGTTCATCTTGTTGTTTTGTTGTGATCTTTAAACTCTTTGTTTATCAAGAGCTTGCTCTGATGCCAATTGTTAGTCCCTAACAATGCAAAAAGAATTACAGAAGGGGGGTTGAATGGAATTCTTGAACCTTTTTCAAAAGCAAATATAAAATGTTCTATCTTAATAATATATAAGTGTTTGATTTGCAAAGTGCGAAATGAGAAGTTAGTAAAATCAAAACACAACTAATTCAAAACACAAGTCTTTAAAAAATTTCTGGTGGATTTGAATGTATCCACCAGAGATATATATTATATCAAGAGAACTCTGTGTAGCAAGATTAGCTCACAGCTACTTACAAATATGAACAACTAAGTTTTTAGAGAAATGTTAAGAATACAGCTTACAAATGTTTCTCTTAGAATTTACTTGCTTAGTGTTCTTGTTGTTCTATTTGCTACTTCTTGGTTTATATATCACCAAGATTACAAAGTAATAAGACAAGATAATAAAATAAAACTTATCAAGTCTAATACTATGCTTCTTCATTACTCTATTCCAGCATCTTTGAATATCTTCATATTAGCATGGAAATGGTAATACTTCTTTGTTCTCTAAAACCCAGTTGAATAGGCTTCCACATTCCTTTTGCATACACTCGACGTATGTGACTGTGTTGTCACTGTCAACAAATGTTTAAATTATTTATCCGTCGGGTACATGATCATCCGTCGGGTTGCCTTGTTGATCATCCATCGAGTGGCATTGTTATTTATCCGTCGGGTAGCTATCTGGTACTTGACTTTATTTCATTTATGCAGAATTACAAGACATCATCTATGTACAATTAATCAACCTATTCTGCATATCTAATTAAAGTCAACATGACTTGAGTGCTACTACAGAATTTAAACAATGTGTATGCAGAAATGTGCTACAGACTCATTATTACACAAGCTACTCACTCGATGGATAATTAACCATCATCCGTTGGGACTATATTGAGTCATCCGTCGGGACTATATTCCTTATCCGTCGAGTGCTACATTTTTTACTAAGTAAAATCTACTAAGGTGTTTTGTTAATGAAATCATCAAGTTCACAACATATCCACAACAAGACTACAAACTTATTTTTGTATTATATTCATAGAAAATTTCCAGTGTGTCTATATTATTGTCGACTTACCGGAGAAGATTTAATACTACATAACATGTTATTTGTGTTGTATGAGTTCCTTGTGCTCTGTTGATATGAATTTCGTTCAAGACATACATGCATGGTGTAAATGCGATTATATTATTGTCAAATTGTCACTAAATATTTGATACTACATGGTATGTTATTTGTATTGTATTGGTGGGAATCTCACGTAAAACAAGATATGATAATTATATTGTGTATTTTGTAAGCAAGTATTTGAATTTCATAATTATCGTGAATAATTATATTACATATTAAATAATTTTAAAAAAATATTACTCAAAATAATTTTGTAAGTGTATTTTAAATTATGTAGTGATGATTTCTTTTCGTCAGTCACCTAAATCACAATTAATTTGATATTAAATTATGTCATGTTATTTAAAAATTTGATATAATAAAATTATGTTATATTATAATTATTTCAAAATTTCTAACTTTTAATTGTAATTTTTTACCTTTTAAATGATAAATATAACTTAAAATAACATATGTATAAATATATTTGTGGGTGTATATTTATATATATGTATAATTGTTTTAAAGTTTGACTATTAATGGGTATTAAATATGAAATAAATAGGATAATTGACTATCAATGGGTATTAATTATGAAATAAATAGGATATGAGTTTCATAAATAGGATAGGAGTTAAGTGTAATTTTGGTACTTGGAGGGTATAATAGTCATTTTACCTTGATTAAATTGTCTCACTCAACCCCCACTTGCTATATTATATATATAATAGATTTTTATTATTATGCTCTAAGATCATATTTATTTCATGGTAATAAGTTGGTGATATAATTATAATTCTTTAAATTTTCCAATCATTATTTTGTACAAAAATAGTGAAGGAATATCCAAGAATTATAATCTTTTAAATTATCCTATCCCAAGTTTATTGTGTTGGAGTAGATGAAATGACTATAATCTCCTCCAATACTTGGTGGAATGAGATATCATTTTATCACCTCTTACTGTTCATTTTTTAAAGAATTATAATTCTCTAATTGTAATCTCATATAAAATAAAAATAAAATTGAAAAATTTAAAGAACTATATTTCAATCCCAAATACTGTCACTCAAAATAAATATAAGATAAAATTTTAAAGGATTTTAAAGAATTATAGTTTAATCCTACACTTAATCTTTCCTAACAAACATATGATCGGATTATTTTATCCATATGACTAATTTTAATAGATTAATTTTAGCTGATCCAGTAATTATAATCACATAGAACAAACATGTATTTGAGAGAACAAATAGACTCATGTTGCTATCATAAAATTTGGTATCATTTTCCAATTAAGGATCTATATGAGATACAAAAATTGGCTAATGGAGAACAGAAATGTGAAAGTATTGACAAGGGAGAAGCATGGCCGCACTGCGCAAAATATGGCTACTTCTTCCCTTAGCAAAAAGTCCGATAAGACCTGATAGGGTGTAAGAGACCCGGATATGCGTCAACCTGGACTAAAGGAATACAAGCTCAACTAACCTACCAAGACCCCCCTCTCCCAGGCCCGGGCCTATCCTATTGCCCGGATCCGGATCCGCCTGCATAACCAGATCCGGATCTATCCTATTGTCCGGATCCGGATCCACCTGCATACCCGGATCCGGATCGGGGCCAAAGCCACCATGAGGGGGGTCTCAGCAAACACACTCACATCCCGCAACCCGCCAAGCAAGGGTACGTGGGCACGTGACTATGACAGCTATCAACAACCAACACACCAGACAAGCACGACGCGTGTCAGAGGCCGTAGGACACTCTGAAGGTGGTCCTCCCCTGGACACGTGTAAGCAATCCCCCCAAGCCAGGCGTCCTCTGGTCCCAAGATCCAACGACCCTGATTTAGAGGTAACTACCCCTAAACCCTACCTTGGGGCTATATATACCCCCCAAGGCTGAAGGGTTTAGGGGGGAAAAAAATATTCACTCTTGCACACTCACACTCTCATACACTCAAAACACACAGTAGCCATCACATATACTCATCCACACACAAACACACAGCAACCTTTACATTACTTACATACACCTTCTTCTTCTCCAAAGCCTGCTCTCATTCTCAAACCGGAGGCGCCGTGGGAGCCAAACCCCCCTTCCGGTGTTATTTTGCAGGCGCCCAACCAGCAGCTACACCTCACCCCCGCACTGAAGGTCCAGGAACGCCGTCGGACGGAGCCGCCCGCTCACCGGAGTTATCATTTGGCGCTAGAAGGAGGGGGCTCCATCCTTGGGTCTCGGTGCCCCTGGATTCATCTTCATCAGCAAACTCTTGAGAGAGTCCACTTTTAAACCTGTAAGAACATAAACAACCAAACCCTTTTTTGAATATGAATTTTCATTGTAGCCATGTTTGTGTGAACTTGTTACTTTAGGCCACGTTTGTGTGAGCCCGCTCTTGTTTGTTAGGTTTTGGTTGTTTAGAGTTTGATAATCTTGATAATCTTGAAGCCTGGGGTTTGATAGTCTTGGTAATTTCAAAACCCAGAACTTTTTTAGCTTGCATATTTTCTTTTGTGTTTAAGAGCCTGCTATTCTTGTTTAGTATTATTGTTAGCAAAACCCAGAAAGTTTGCTTGCTGTTATTCTGGAAATTTTTTGTAACCTTCAAAAAAGCAACCTCAGATCCACATTTGTAGCCTCAAACCTTGGTCAGTTGTATGTACAATTGTGGTAATGGCAAGAGCAGGAAAAAGTACCGCCGGTAGGCCCTCCATCAGTACCCATATTCAGGATCAAGACCCCTCTCAAGTTCAAGAACCTGGAGGAGACAGGGAGACCTTCCAAGAGCAACCACTGACGCAGCATACCCCGGTAAGGGATGCTAAAAATGTCATAGAGCTCAATCAGTACAAGTACACCAATGTTCCAGTTGCGGAGGAGCATATGGCTAACTTAACAAGCCACGAACTTGCTGAAGCAATCAGGCTCTACAGAGATGAACAAGCCCAGGCTGAGATGGAATTTGAACAAGATGATGAGCAAGAAGAGTCTGGGGACTCTCAGCAATCCAGGAGATCTGTCTTCGACCGAATTGGGGCTAAGGAAAAAAAGAATCAAAAAGAGCCAAGTAAGAAGGAGACAGAAGCAACCAGAAAGAAAAAGTTAGAAGAAATCAGAGAAAAGATAAGAAAGGAAGAGGAGGAAAAGCTGGAGCAGAAAATTCAGAAAAGAATGCAGCTGGAGGAGGAGAGGCTCCTAACTAAAACAAGAGGCAAAAGAACTCGGAGGGACCCTACCCCCGAACTCATTTCTGATGACCAAGAGGCGGGCCAGAAGGATCTTAAAGACATGATTTATGAGCTCCAGAGAAAGATGGAGAGAGATTCCGGGTTGGAAGTTGGGGAGACCCTCACGCCCTTCAGCCACTCCCTAGAAGCCATCCCTCGACATAAAAATCTCAAACACTACAACTTCGACTCTTTCGATGGACTGGGGGATCCGGAAGAGCACCTCAACTACTTCGAATAGATAGCTCATGTTAGTCCCTTAACAATATAGCAAGAATTACAGAAGGGGGGTTGAATGGAATTCTTGAACCTTTTTCTTGAAATAAAAATGTTCAACTCGATTATGGATATATTTTTTGATTAGCACAATGCGGAATGTAAATTTGAATGAATCAAAACATAAGTAATTAAAAACAAGAGTCTTTAAAAACTTTCTGGTGGATTTAAACAATTCCACCAGAGATATATTTAATATATCGAGAGGACTCTGTGTGCAGAAATTCTCACAGCTGCTTACACAAATAGAACTGCTAAGAACACAGAAAATGCTAAAGATAGTGCTTACAAAGATTTCTCTGTTGTTGTTTCTTAGCTATCTCAGTTATTTTTCTATTTGCTACTCTCTTGGTTTATATATTACCAAGATTACAAAGTCAAAAGAACTGAACAAATATAAAATCTAACAATCTTGATATTTTCTGCTTTTCGTCCTCTATTACCCAGTTAATGGGCTTCCACAGTGTACTTATATCCAACTCAACGGCTGTGTGTCAGCTTTCACTGTTCAACTGATGTTTGAATCTTGATATGATCATTTGTCGACTTTCAGATCATCCTTCGATGACTTAATTGATCATCCGTCGACTGCTATGTTAAACATCCGTTGATAGTCATTTGATCATCCGTCGAAGCTTTGTTAATCATCCGTTGGTAGCTATTTTGGCACTTGACTTCATTTCACTTATACAGAATTACAAGACATTGCTTATGTACAGTTAATCAACCTATTCTGCATATCTAGTTAAAGTCAACATGACTTATATGCTACTCCAGATTCTATACAAAGGTGCATACAACACTGTGCTATAAACTTATTATTACATAAGCTACTCACTCGATGGATAATAAGTTAATCATCCATCGGGACTATAATGAGTTATCCGTCGGGACTATAATTCTTATCCGTCGAGTGCTACATTATTTCACTAAGTAAAATCTACTTAGATGTTTTGTTTAGGTAATCATCAAGTACTCAACATATTCACAACAATCTCCCCCAATTTATGTCTACTGGAATTGTAGCCATAAATTAAGAGATACTTGATTATAACAAAACATCCTAAACATATATTTTTAAAGATAAGTAGATAGAACTGAAAGTGCTTCAATTTAAAAAAAATGTACAAGGTTTGGCTCACAGTCAGTTCAAGATGCTCCTCTAGTCTGAGCAGATTTTTCTAGTTTCTTGAAGGTCTGGATCTTCTTCCAAGCTTTCTGTTGTTTTCTTCAATTTGATTCTGGAGCTGTCTGTGGAATTCTAATTCATCAGATTCTGAGAGATCTAACATTTCTTGCATTTCCAAGAGAGTCTCATTGCTAGAGATACTCAATTGGTCTTCTAATCTGAAGAATCTTCTCACACCCTTGTCATCCATGAATTCCATCAGCCAGTAGGGCCTTAGATGCACTCTTCTCCCTGTGTATGGGATGATAAGAGTTTTGGGTAGTGCATCTTTGGCTCTAACACTCCTTAGCTCTTCAATATTCTTCAATACTAATCTTCTTGAAGTTACATTGAACCTAAAGTTTTTCTTGAAGGATGAATAGACTTTGATCAACACAGCTTGGCTTTCTTGAAGTATCCTGTGAAGAGGCCACTGAATCTCCTTTCCCCCTTTGTACTTGAACACCAACCTTTCAGGTAGGTTTCTGTATGCATCAATTGCCCTTACCTCATCCAGCTCCTCCAGATAAAGGTTTAGATCTGAGAATTCTTTGATGCCACACAAGTACAAGTAGTCTCCCCTTTTGACCTTAGGTTGAGCTTTGACTACTGACTTGGATTTGAGAGGTGACAACTTCACTTTCTTGACTGCCCTTGATTTTGTCCTTCTTGGCTTAGTAAGAATTGGCAAGTTGAAGTCAGGAATTGGTAATTTATCCCACTCTATTGGCTCATCCTTTGGCACAATAGGCTCTCCATGTATATTCCTGTAGGGGTCCACCACCCTTATGTCTTCAAACACCACAGAGGGCTTTGATGCTTGAGTTTCAGCTTGAGTGGATTCCTTTGGAAATTGATCTTCAAATTCCTTGTCAACAACATCCAACTTTCTTTTTGTTCTTTTAGCCAGTTCTTTCTTTCTTGGGGATTTCTTTTGTTCTTCAATTTTCTTCTCTGATTCAGTAGCTTGAGATGGTTGAGAGGGAATTTGTTGAGAAGAATTCACAGCCTGTAGCTTGGCCAAGATAGCAAATTGTTCTTTCTTTTGTTTAGACTTCTTTGCATCTAGAGCAGCTTGCCTCTTTTCCTGCTTCAATCTGGCTTTTTCTTCTCCCTTTGCATGAGCAAATTGTGGATGTCAATCTACCACACAAATTTCCTTCCCATTTCTGAATATCTTTGCAATTCTCTTTCTTGAGGCTGAATCAGCTGGATCTTTGTAGAGGAGAATAGATCTTGACAGAAGCTTCTTTTCATCAGGCTTGGGTGTCTCATACACAGAATCCATAGGGTTCTTCAAAGATAACTTTGGATAGTTTGCCCTTGATTTAAGAATTATCTTAGCCTTTATAGTCTTGATGCAGGAAGATTGTCCTTTCTCCAGATAGTTCATGCTCATCTCATTCACATTTATTGGTTTGACATTAGAGTGATGGATTGCTGACTGATCTGGTTCCTTGACTAATTGAAACTTTTTCTGTATTTTCTCATCAATCTTTTTCCAGTTGATCAGAGTCAACTCTCCTTTATCAGCATCTTTCAAATTTACTGCTGCTGCTGCATTTATAAGATCTATACCATCTGCAACTGGTGGCTTGGAGATAATAATTGAAGGTACAATTAATTTGCTGATTTGAACTAGAAGTTTCTCCCCCTCAGTTGGTCCTTTCTCCCCCTTACTTGATTCTCTCTTCCCCTTTTTATTATCATCAAGTGGAGGAGTTAGGCCTTGTGCTTTAGCCAGTTGCATAAGAAGATTTGTCTGAGTCTGTTGATTTTGAAGAAGTAGAGCCACTGAATTCTCAATAACCTGAACTCTGTTCTCCAGCTTGGCTATCTTCTTGTCAGAATCTGATTCTCTCCTTAATCTTAGTAATAGATCAGGCATGGTACCATATGGCATTATTGAATCCAGCTTCTCAGAGTTATATATCTTTAAGTCAGCTATATCCTTTTTCGATTCATCCACACTGAGATTCTGTCTTGAGTGTTGGATCTTCATTAAATGTAAAGAGTCTAGGTGAGCTTAAAGAACAGCCTTGGTACCAGCATCTGAAGCTTCCTGAAGGGCCTGCTGAATAGCTATTACTTGTTTTACCAAAGACACCTCAAATTGCCCTGGTGAAAATTCCTTTGCCCATGCCCATTTAGGTAAACTAAAAGCAGAACTTGGGCCTTCAGCTCCCCCTAAGTTCATGCTTCTATCCAAAGAACCAGAGTCATCATCATCAGAATTTACTCCAAATTCTTCAGATGGCTCTCCAGCTTGAGAAGGCATTCTGTTCACAGCAGCTTTATCTCTTTGAAGAGATTCTGTGGTGTGCACTAAATTCAAAGTCTGCTCTGCCTCCACATTGCCCTGAGCAGCCAACAGTTGATAGCTGAAACAGGGTGAGTAAAAGTGTCAGCATCCAAGGAAATGTTATCAATTACAGCTTTGTAATGTTGCTGAAATTGTCTTTCCTTTTCAGCATCATCCACAATCATTGACTCACTAGCAATGGCTGGTTCCATCCTTATTTCTCCAGTACCTGCCTTTCTCTCATATTCTCTCTTTTGTTGCATCAGGGTCTCACCCTGGCTCCCCACCCTCACACCCTCACCTTCACCTACTAAGGTGGAACTCCTCTCACTCACTTTTGCCAATCCTGAATGAATGGATTGCTGAGATTCACTCTTTTCCTCTCCTTTTGCCTAGGAGCAACCCAGCCTCTCACTCAATGCACTCTCCTCTCTCAGTCCTAAGAGTGATTGTATTACCACCAAATCTTCTGCACTTGAAATTATTGAAGTTTGAAGTTGTGCAGAGACACTCGACGGATAAGTGATATCCGTCGGGTGAGTGGTAAAGCTATCCAACGGATAACTGCTGTTAAGCTTATCCGTCGGGATACAATCACTACTCGACGGATGAGCAATATCCATCAAGAGAGTAGAAATGAATGAGGTGGGAAGAGAAACTATTGTTGACTCTGTGTTGATTGAAGTTATTTGAGGCACAAATGTCACAATAGAATCAGAAAGAATTGGCAAGTGAGCCAACAAATCATCTAAAAGATGATGCTCACTTGTACTAGATTTTGGCTTCCTCAACAGAGTTAAAGAAGGGGAATCAGGAATTGAAGTGTTTATCATGTCCACTTCCAGTGAGTTAGTTGGTGAGTATTGTGTTTCTGTGGCTTCTATTATGAGAGATTTTGGCTTTGACTCCACATTTATTGGAGCCACATCAATCTGAATTTGAGAAGGTGCAGGGACTGTGTCTTTAGCACCAGTTTGCACTAAGTGTGTGCCCTGTGCTTCCCCAGTTGTTTTGGATTTCTTCTTTCTAGTGTAAGTTTGGTGTGAGCTTGTGTCCCTAACCCTCTTGGCCTATGCTCTTGGATGAGAGCTTTGTTTAATAGCCACATCCTTTTGGGAGGATGCAGCTAGAAGTGAGCTTTTGTCCTTTTTAAGCACTACAGTTTGTTGGGAAACTGCAGTGTGGCTAGGCTGGGATTCACTCAACTCTCCAACCTTTTCCTTGGGGTTTCTTTGATGTTCACCCCTTCCCTCACCTATCTTACCCTCCTTCACACTCCCCTCTTTGGCTTTGGTAGATTTTTGAACTGGTACCTTTTGAGAGATACCAGAGGGGGTTTTCTTTGATTTGGATTTAGAAATTGCAGTTGTTTTGGCAGCTTCGGTAGGCAACTGTTTGGTCATTGTCACAGTTGCCATAACTATGCTTGAAGTCAAAGAAATAGAAGAGATTGGAGTAATTGAGGGTCTGGATGAATTTACCTCACTTACCTGAGGTGTCAGCATTACAAGAAAATAGAACATTGGCACATCCTTGTGATGGTTGGCTCTGTTCAAGTCTACAATGATTCTTATCTCTTGAACCCAACAAGCTAATTTGTTGTTTGGGTTCTCAAGTTCAATCTCTTGACAAAGATGGTTAGCCAAAAGCATAAAAATTCTAGCATAGTAAATATTCTTTCCTCTTTTGGCTAAGTCACCTAGTTTAAAACCTAACTCATACACAACAAGGTCACTGAAATTGTAATATTTGTCTGTAACTAGCATGTATAGCATGTTAAGCATGGAAATGTTCACAGAATCAAAATTACTGATTTTTCCAGAAAAGACTTTAGTTACTACATCACACGAGTAACTTCATTCCTTCCTAAGACCTAGTCTTCTAATTTCACTTAGTTTTGCAGTAGGAAGTGCATAATGAATGGAATTGAGCGTATTGACAATATCAGTGTCAGTGTGTGGTGCAGTTACATTATCATCAGGAATCTTGAAACATGCTTTTATGACATTACTATTCATACAGAAATCATTACCTTTGATGGTTAGAGTGATGTTTTTGTCAGTAGCGTTATAGATTGCTGTTGTCCACATCTCCTCAACAACTTCACAATAAATTGTGGGTGATTCCAGCATGGCAAAACTTAACTTGCAGTTGTTCACGAAGTCCATCATCTTATGATAGTCTTCAGATTGCTGAATCCCCTTATTGACCAAGGCAGTGAAGTTGTTCTTCTCATAGATGAACCCAGTCTGTGACATGATCTTAACTACGGGTGCCATTGTTAGAGAAGAAAAGCTTAAGGAGAAAGAGGATTTTTGCTTGAGAGAGAATGAAGTAACACAGTTGAATTTGAGAATGATAAAAGAAAATGATTAGAATGAAATAAGCTTTTATACTTTACTCAAAATCAAATGATAAAAATAATAAAGAGAAGTAAATTACCCAATAGAAATTGTCTAAAATAGCCATTTTAAAATAAACTGTAAAAATTCCACCCATTATCCGTCGTGTAATGCTTACAAACTGTAAGTATACTCGATGGATAATGTTCAGGGAATTAACGGTTAAGATTTAGATACTTCGACGGATGAGGATAAGTTGATATCCGTCGAGCTTTAAAATACTCCAGAAAAGTAATTGATTTTTATTTACAATTTGTATATCGACGGATGACTCAACTCGATGGATAATGGTCATCCGTCGAGATGCAAATTTTGACTTAGCCAAAATTTTCATCCAAGACTAAAAATCAGTTAAATTTCTGGCTACTTTTCAACTTGCAAAATAATTCAGATAAATTCAAGAATAATTAAGCATACCTAACTCACTTACCAACCTAGAAAAGGTGGATTCATCCGGTGGCTTGGTAAAAATATCTGCAAGTTGCTTCTCACTTGGAACAAAATGTAACTCTACAGTACCATTCATTACATGTTCCCTTATGAAATGGTACTTGATGTCTATATGCTTTGTCCTTGAATGTTGCACTGGATTTTTAGTGATGGCAATTGCACTTGTGTTGTCACAGAAAATAGGAATCCTTTCAACTTGCAAACCATAGTCTAGCAATTGATTTTTCATCCATAAAATCTGTGCACAGCAACTGCCAGCAGCAATATATTCAGCTTCAGCTGTAGAAGTAGAAACTGAATTTTGCTTTTTACTGAACCAGGACACAAGCTTGTCTCCTAAAAATTGACAGGTTCCTGTTGTGCTTTTTCTATCAATTCTGTAACCTGCATAATCTGCATCTGAATAACCAGTTAGATCAAAGCCAGAATCTCTAGGATACCAAATGCCAAGGTTTGGTGTTCCTTTGAGATATCTGAAGATTCTCTTAATTGCTATCAAATGAGACTCTCTAGGATCAGCCTGAAATCTAGCACACAAACATGTAGCAAACATTATATCTGGCCTACTAGCTGTTAAGTACAGAAGTGAGCCAACCTTGCCTCTATAACTTGAAATATCCATAGACTTTTCAGTAGTGTTTAGTTCAAGCTTAGTTGCAGTGGCCATGGGAGTTTTTGCAGATGTGCAATCCATTAGATCAAACTTCTTTAAAAGATCAAAAATATATTTAGTTTGACTAATGAATATTCCATCACTAACTTGCTTAACTTGTAAACCAAGAAAGTAAGTTAGTTCTCCCATCATACTCATTTCATACTTGTTTTGCATCAGTTTGGCAAACTTTTTACAAAGTTTCTCATATGTAGAGCCAAAAATAATATCATCTACATAAATTTGAACAAGTATGCTAGAGCCATTTACATTTCTGAAAAATAAAGTTTTATCTACAGTACCTCTTGTGAAGTGATTTTCCAAAAGGAACTTTGATAAAGTGTCATACCAGGCTCTAGGTGCTTGCTTCAGTCCATAAAGTGCTTTCAGTAGATAATAGACATACTCTGGGAAATCTGGATCTTCAAAGCCAGGAGGTTGACTTACATACACTTCTTCCTCCAAATCTCCATTCAGAAAGGCACTTTTGACATCTATTTGATAGACCTTGAAATTGGCATGGGCTGTATAGGCTAAGAAGATTCTGATGGCTTCAAGTCTTGCAACAGGAGCAAATGTTTCATCAAAATCTATTCCTTCTTGCTGACAATAGCCTTTAGCAACCAATCTTGCTTTGTTCCTTAATACTATGCCATTTTCATCCATCTTGTTTCTGAATACCCATTTGGTGTCTATTGGATTCTTTCCTGTAGGTTTGGGTACCAGCTTCCATACTTTATTCCTTTCAAATTGGTTTAGCTCCTCCTGCATAGCTAAAATCCAATCAGGATCTAACAAGGCTTCTTCTACCTTCTTTGGTTCTTCCTTAGACAGGAAGCTACTGTATAGACATTCTTCTTGAGTTGATCTCCTAGTTTGAACTCTGGAAGAAACATCACCAATAATCAGTTCAAAGGGGTGATCTTTTGTCTATTTTCTTGGTTGAGGTAGATTAGCCCTAGATGAAGAGACCTCAATGTTGTCTTGATGTGTGATTGAGTTTTGATTGCTAGAAACTCCCCCTGAGTTTGTGGATCTTTGATTTGAGATTGGGGTGCTTTCTATAGGTGATCTGCCTTGACTTCCTGCTCTTTTTGATAACCCGACGGATGGTGAATTTTGAGTACCGACGGATGAGGTAGGTTGTCTTCCGACGGATAATACAAATTGCCTTCCGACGGATGAAGCGTTATGTAACTCGACGGATGTTGAGTTTTGTGCTTCATTTGTAGTAGATTTGTCTGAATTATCCTTAGACACTGTTTCTTGATCACTCTCATCATCACTTTCATCACTGACCATCTCAACATTGTTGAATTTGAGGCTCTCATGGTAATCTCCATCTTTTAGTCCTTCAATCTTTTTATCATCAAACACAACATGTATAGATTCAACAACAATGTTGGTTCTTAGATTATAGACTCTATATGCTTTACCAACAATATATCCAACAAAAATCGCTTTATCTGCTTTAGTATCAAACTTCCCATTTTGATCAGGTTGATTTCTCAGAATATAGCATTTACAGCCAAAGACATGAAGAAAGTTCAGAGTTGGCTTCTTGTTCTTGAACAATTGATAAGGTGTCATGCATCTTGCTTGATTAATCAGAGAGATGTTCTGAGTGTAGCATGCAGTGTTTACAGCTTCAGGCCAGAAGTATTTTGGTAGTTTTGATTCTTCAAGCATTGTCCTTGCAGCTTCAATAAGAGATCTATTCTTTCTTTCCACTACTCCATTCTGTTGTGGAGTCCTTGCTGCTGAGAACTCATGCAAGATTCCATTTTCCTCACAAAATGCTCTCATAACATAGTTCTTGAACTCAGTTCCATTATCACTCCTGATTCTTCTAACTTTGAAATCAGGATGATTGTTAACTTGCCTTATGTGATTGATGATGATTTCACTAGCTTCATCCTTGGACTTTAGGAAATAGGTCCAAGAGAACTTTGAGAAATAATCTACAATTACTAGGCAAAATCTTTTCTTTGAGATTGACAATATATTGACTGGTCCAAACAAATCTATGTGAAGCAGTTGTAGAGGCTCTTCAATTGCTGAATCAAGTTTCTTCCTGAATGATGCTTTAATCTGCTTCCCTTTTTGGCAGGCATCACACAGTCCATCCTTTATAAACTCCATCATAGGAATGCCTCTAACTAGCTCTTTCTTTACCAGCTCATTCATGGTCTTGAAGTTCAAATGGGATAGCTTCTTGTGCCATAGCCAACTTTCATCTTGACTTGCTTTACTAAGAAGACAAGTTACTGATTCTGCTTTAGTTGAGTTGAAGTTAGCTAGATACACATTTCCTCTTCTCACACCAGTGAGAACCACTTTGTTGTTTTGATTATTAATCACAACACAGGTTTCTTTGTTGAAGGTTACTGAGTTGCCTTTATCACAAAGCTGGCTGATACTCAACAGATTGTGTTTGAGACCATCCACTAAGGCAACCTCTTCAATGATGACATTGTCCTTTGAAATCAAGCCATATCCCACAGTATAACCTTTGCTGTCATCTCCAAAAGTGATACTTGGGCCAGCTCTCTCTTCAAACTCTGTGAGCAGGGTAGAATCACCAGTCATGTGTCTTAAACAACCACTATCCAAGTACCAAAGATTCCTTCTGTTTCCCTACACACATCAAAATCAAATCAAGTTGATTTTGGTACCCAAGTTTCCTTGGGTCCTGCCTTGTTAGCTTTCTTCTTCTGTTTCTTAGGTCTTAACTCATTTGACTTAGGAATTTCATATTCTTCCTTAGTCATTTGGGTTGGGCCTTTGAAACCACTAGATGCAACAGAATTATCATGCATGTTATGGCTAACAGGAAATGGCATGCTTGGTACAAACATGTTATTCCAGTAAGGCATGCTAAATGGCATTTGAGGCATATTATATGCAGCATAATATGGATTAGGTGCAAATGGCATGTTAGCAAACTGTGCACTCATGTTCTGTGTAGCCATAGCATTAACAGGCATGGGACATGTTAGAGAATTAAGGCTGAACAGACATGGGAGTAGGCATGGCAGATTTGCAATTAACAGACAAATGATTTACATTACCACACTTGACACAGATTTTTCTAGGAGCATATTTGTCAGGTGTGTAGTTATTATGTTTGTTAATCCCTACTTTACCATTCCTATTGTTTTTCCTTTTAGTCTCTGTTTTTACCTCTATCTTTTCAAGTTTGTCACTTAACTGTTTGACAGTCATGTGACCAACATTAGCCTTCTTCCCTTTCTTGGCTTGACTTGACTCTCCTGAAACAAAGTTCTTGGAAACAGACCCATACTTTTCATTTAGCTTGGTTAATTTGGCTTTGCTAATGGGTTTGCTCACAGCCGACGAATGAGGATTTTTATCATTCGACGGATAACACTTTTTGTTATCCGACAGATAGTCCTCATCATCCGTCGAGTCTACATCTGTCAGCAATCCATCTACCAAAATAGGTTCTAGTTTCTCCTTATTCTTTTTCCAGGCTTCATCATAAAAAGACTCAATTCCTTGAACCTTGGTGATTTGAGCATGAACATCTCTGGATGTTTTCCATGCTTTAATCACCTCCTGTTCACGATCGAGCTGCTTCTTTAAAATTTCTTCCTTTTTCAAGGACTCAGTTAATTCCTCCTTGGCAATTCTACACTCAATTTTTAGTTTCTCAAACTCAACAAACTGAGACTCAAGCACATTATTCCTCTCACTAAAAAACAAGTTGTTTTCTTTGATTTTAGCATTTTCTTTAGTGAGGGACTTAAGTGTAACACGCAAATGACACAATTCTGTAGACATGTCATTTATTGCATCATTGAACTCAGCTTTAGATAAATGTGCAAGGTTTGTAGTGATTACCTGATTGCTTGAGGAACTTGTCTCTGTTTCATCAGACTTGGCCATAAGGGCTAGATTGACATAGCTGACATCCTCATCTTCATCCAAACCATCAGCTGCCCAGTCATTCTCTTGTGTAATAAAAGCCCTTTCCTTCTGTTTGAGTAGATCAAAGTATTTTTGCTTATAATCCACAGACTCAAATCTTTTCTTACTGGAATCTGACTTTCTACACTCATTTGCAAAATGCCCTGCCAAGCCACATTTGAAACACTTGAATTTTGATTTATCCACCATGTTTCTATTTGGCTTGGCAGCTCCAAAGTTCTTCTTGAACTTGAGCTTGGAAAATCTTCTTGAAAGGAATGCTAGGTGCTCATCAATGTCCTCCATGTCATCTTGGCTCAATGAATCTTCACTTTCTGCAGCTAGCCCTTTACCCTTGCTTTCACAGGCCTTTGAAGTTGATTCCACAGCTTCCATCTTCACTTCCTTCTCCTTTTCCAGTTCAGCCACGTGCAATGGATCCTCCTTTCTTCTTTCCTCTCTCCATTCTTTCATCCTGCTCTATTTCAAGCTCATAGGTCTTCAGAATGCCATACAGTCTCTCCAAAGTAAACTCCTTATAATCTTGTGAGTTTCTCAATGAGACTGTCATTGGTTTCCATTCCTTTGGAAGAGATCTGAGAAATTTCAGATTGGAGTCTTTAGTCTGATAGACTCTTCCATGCAATTTAAGAGCATTTAGTAGTTTTTGGAATCTACTAAAAATGTCAGTGAGTGACTCACTTTCTCCATTATAAAAATGCTCATATTGCTGAATCAGGAGCTGCATTTTATTTTCTCATACTTGCTCAGTACCATCACAGATTATCTGTATTATGTCCCAAACTTCCTTGGCAGTCTTGCAGTTGATGATGTTATCAAACATGTCTGCATCAACACCATTGAACAGAATGTTCATGGCCTTTAATCTTTCCTGACTTGTTCAATATCAGGATCAGACCATTCATGCCTTGGCTTTGGAACAGATGGTTTATTTCCTGTTGCAGCTCTCATTGGAACATGAGGGCCTCTTTCTATCCAGTCCACATAGGCCTCATCTTGAGAAAGCATATGAAGATGCATCTTTACCTTCCAATGATGGTAATTATCTTTATCAAGAAAAGGAATCTTGACTCTAACATCTTTCTTGTTCATCTTGCTGAATTGTTTTGATCTTTAAACTCTTTGTAGATTAAGAGCCTGCTCTGATACCAATTGTTAGTCCCTTAACAATATAGCAAGAATTACAGAAGGGGGTTGAATGGAATTCTTGAACCTTTTTCTTGAAATAAAAATGTTCAACTCGATTATGGATATATTTGTTTTGATTAGCACAATGCGGAATGTAAATTTGAATGAATCAAAACACAAGTAATTAAAAACAAGAGTCTTTAAAAACTTTCTGGTGGATTTAAATAATTCCACCAGAGATATATTTAATATATCGAGAGGACTCTGTGTGCAGAAATGCTCACAGCTGCTTACACAAATAGAACTGCTAAGAACACAGGAAATGCTAAAGATAGTGCTTACAAAGATTTCTCTGTTGTTGTTTCTTAGATATCTCAGTTATTTTTCTATTTGCTACTCTCTTGGTTTATATATTACCAAGATTACAAAGTCAAAAGAACTGAACAAATATAAAATCTAACAGTCTTGATATTTTCTGCTTTTCGTCCTCTATTACCCAGTTAATGGGCTTCCACAGTGTACTTGTATCCAACTCAACGGTTGTGTGTCAGCTTTCACTGTTCAACTGATGTTTGAATCTTGATATGATCATCTGTCGACTTTCAGATCATCCGTCGATGACTTAATTGATCATCCGTCGACTGCTATGTTAAACATCCGTTGATAGTCATTTGATCATCCGTCGAAGCTTTGTTAATCATCCGTTGGTAGCTATTTTGGCACTTGACTTCATTTCACTTATACAGAATTACAAGACGTGGCTTATGTACAGTTAATCAACCTATTCTGCATATCTAGTTAAAGTCAACATGACTTATATGCTACTCCAGATTCTATACAAAGGTGCATACAACACTGTGCTACAAACTTATTATTACATAAGCTACTCACTCGATGGATAATAAGTTAATCATCCGTCGGGACTATAATGAGTTATCCGTCGGGACTATAATTCTTATCCGT
Source organism: Apium graveolens (assembly GCF_009905375.1). NCBI lineage: Eukaryota > Viridiplantae > Streptophyta > Magnoliopsida > Apiales > Apiaceae > Apium > Apium graveolens. The sequence continues at coordinate 57,992,629 of NC_133648.1, read as the reverse complement.
CGAGTGCTACATTATTTCACTAAGTAAAATCTACTTAGATGTTTTGTTTATGTAATCATCAAGTACTCAACATATTCACAATAGCTCAGATATACTATTACAATGACTTGACGAAATCCAGATTCTTCGCCTCGACTCTCAAAGGGGGCTCAAAGATGGTTCAGCAGAATCCCATCAAGAAGCATCCACTCCTGGAAAGAATTCAGAGAAGCCTTCCTTAGAAGATTCAGAGCCAATAAAACACATGAAATGCACATATGCCACCTGGAGACAATCCGCCAGTATGATAACGAAGCACTCTCAGCCTATAAGCGGAGGTTCCAGGAAGCCATCAACAAAGTTTCGAATCTCGATGAAAGGGAGGCTCTAAGCATATTTCGAAGAAACCTGGATCCAGAACACAATGAGAGGTATATTGTGGAGTTGATAAACAAAGAGCCCCAAAGCCTGGCCGCGGCTTATTCTAGGCAGCCCGGTTCATAAAAGAAACAGATGTTCTCCAAGCGATGAGAATGACTCGGAATGGAGGAAACAGGAACAAATCTTCTGATGACCGATCGAAAGGGGGTTACCATCAGGAGAAAAAGTTCAAACAAAGCAACCAAACCCAGCAAACAAATGTTGTACAAAACACACCAATATTCCAAAGATTGGGCCCTAAAACAGAATCCAAAAGTGATCCCGGTCCACCTAGGCAGGCAAGGGAGCCTAGGCAAGAGCCAGAGTGGACACCACTAAACAGGACCCGGGAAGAGATACTGAAGGAAATCTAGGGAAATCCATTCTACTATCCCCCAAAGCCAATGCAGACTCCGCCAGAGAGCAGGCCTTACAACAGGCAGTGTGACTACCATGAAACCCATGGACACAAGACTGAAAATTGTCTCTCTTTAAAATACTTCATTGAAGATCAAGTCAAGAAAGGCAACCTGAATCAATACATCTCAAGGGAGAAAAATCATAGGGAAGAAAGACAAAGGAAAGGTAAGAATGTGGTGAATGTGGTCCTAGGAGGTTCGTACCCCCCCCCTAGGAGCCCAGGCTCAGGAGATGAAGTGTTCTCCATTCAATCCTACCCGGAGATGATGATCTCATTCAGCATCAAGGATTATGAAGGAGTCAACCCAAATCACAACGAAGCCTTGGTTGTAACACTTGATATCTTTGACAACGAAGTAAGAAGGATGTTGATCGATAATGGATCCTCAGTAAACATACTCTTCAAGCATACTGTGGAAAGGATGAAGCTTGGGAGCGTACGCTCCAATGAATGCCAAGAGGACCCTCTGTGGAACAACTTGGTCCCGATCCAGGGAACTTTATACTTGCCTGTCGTATTTGGATCGGGCTCAAACCAAGTTACCCATGTGATAAAGTTCTACGTGATCAATACTCCTTCATCCTACAACGGCATAATCGGGCGCTCGGCCTTGACCAGGATCCAAGCAATCACCTCCATATCACATTTGAAAATCAAATTCCCAACTCCAACCGGGGTAGGAGAAATCAAGGGAGACTATGAGGTAGCTGAAAGATGTTATAGCCAGGCTCTGGTAATGGCTGAAACCCACCAAGACAACAAGAGAAAGGTCGTGGTACTCCAGAAACAACAAAGTATTAAGAAACATCACCCCCACTCAAGGGACGATGCGAGGAAAGAAGTTCAGGTCATAGAGTCCCTCTCAAATCCGAAAGCAACCAAACCAAGCTCAGAAGAGCAAAAAAGCAACCAAGTCACAGAAGGGATTGAATTGAGCCTAGGCCTTGGCCAAACCAACCCTACTGTGCAAGCAACCAACCCAGAAAAAATTGGAGAAAGAAAAAATAAAGAGATGACAGCCCAGGCTCAAATTTATATGAAAAAGAACACAGAGGCTCGGATCCAGAAGATGGTATCAAATACGGATCAATCCAAGATAGAGGCCGCTATTGAAACAGAAACAATTCTAATCAATACAAGCGATCCTTCCAAAAAGATAAAGATAGGATCCGGGCTCGAGGCTAATTTCAGAAAAAACCTAGTATCGTTACTCTGAGGGTACTCTGATATATTCGCCTGGACCCCGAAAGACATGCCTGGGTTGGATGAATCCATAGCGATGCATAGCTTGGACATCAACCCAGAGAGGAAGCCAGTCAAGCAAAAGAGAAGAAATTTTGCCCCAGAAAGGCAGAAAGCAATCGATGAAGAAATTGAGAAACTACTGAAAGCTGGAATAATATGCGAAGTCAAGTACCCGGAATGGCTGGAAAATGTAGTGATGGTGAAAAAAGCAAACGGAAAATGGAGAATGTGTATCGATTACACAGACCTGAACAGCACATGCCCCAAAGACCCCTACCCCTTGCCAAACATTGATCAATTGATCGATGCGACTTCTGGGCACGTGATGCTAAGTTTCATGGATGCCTACTCGGGGTACAACCAGATCAAGATGAATCCCAGAGACATTCTAAAGACAGCCTTCATCACCCACAGGGCGGTCTATGCCTATGTAATGCTGCCGTTCGGATTGACTAAGGCGGGAACAACATATCAAAGGGCAATGAATAAAATCTTCAAGGACCAGATTGGAAGGAACCTGGAATCCTATGTGGACGACATGATTGCAAAGTCCACAAGCATCCCCGGGCACATAGGAGACCTAAGAGAATGCTTCGACAACTTGAGAAAATACTCACTCAGGATCAATCCAGAAAAATGTACATTCGGAGTAGGGGCAGGAAAATTCCATGGGTTCATGATAAGTAACCGAGGGATTGAGGCCAACCCAGAAAAGATAAAGGCAATCCAAGAGATGAAGGCCCCCAGAACACAAAAAGATGTGCAGAAGCTAGCAGGGTCACTAGCTGCACTCAGAAGATTCATCTCCAAGCTAGCTGAAAAATGCCTACCCTTCTTTGACCTGTTAAAAGGAGCAACCAACAAGAGAGAAGTTAATTGGAGCCCGGAATGCCAAAGCGCATTTGAAGAAATAAAAAGGTACCTTTCTCAACCCCCTGTGTTAACCAAAGCTCAATCCGGGGAACCCCTATCCCTTTACCTGTCAGCAGGGGCCCTAGCAGTTGGAGCAGCCTTGATCAGGGAAGAGAATGGCAAACAGCAACCAGTTTATTATGTGAGCCAGGTACTAAAAGACGCAGAAACCCGGTACCCGAGGCTAGAAAAGTTTGCTTTTGCCTTAGTCACAGCATCCAGGAAGCTCAGACACTACTTCCAGGGAAGGGAGATACGAGTTGTAACCAATCAACCATTAAGGAAGATAATACACAAGCCAGATGTCTCAAGGAGGTTGGTAAATTGGGAAGTTGAGCTAAGTCAGTTCAATATGAGTTTCACTCCTAGGACAGCAATCAAAGCCCAGGCTCTAGCTGATTTCATCATAGAATGCAATTTCCCAGAAGAAGAGCCCGTGCCCATGAGCATTGACCCTGAGAGAAACATAGATCAAGAAACAGAAGCCTGGGCCCTCAAAGTAGATGGTTCTTCAACCAATGAAAGATCGGGAGCCGGGCTCATCCTAAAGAGCCCCGAAGGGTTCACAGTTCAAACAGCAATCTCTTTTAGCTTCTCAGCAACAAACAACCAAGCAGAGTACGAGGCCTTGATTGCAGGATTGAAGCTAGCAAGAACACTCAGGATCCAGAATCTCAAAATCTACAGCGACTCCCAGATCGTCGTAAAGCAAACAAATGTCGAGTACATAGCCAAGGATCCAGTGCTAGCCAAGTACCAGGCTCTGGTCCAAAGCTACCTCGCCTTGATACCAAAAATACAAGTCATCCAAATCTGCAGAGTGGAAAATTCAGAAGCTGGTACACTATCTAAGCTTGTTCAAAATTCATCAGATTTGGATTGCTCCGTCTACTTCAAAGAATTACAGAAACCGAGCACAGAGTCTGAAGAAGTCATGGAAATAGACAACAGTCCACATTGGATGACTCCATTCATTAATTACTTGGAGAAGGGAGAGCTCCCGGAGGATAAAGGGAAGGCAAAAAGGTTAAAGGCAAAAGCTTCAAAATTCTTCATTGAAGAGGGTATACTCTATCGTCGGACCTTCTCCTCCCCAATCCTCAAGTGCATAGGCCCAGGAGAGGCACAGTACTGCCTCATGGAAGTTCACGAAGGAATCTGCGGGGACCACATGTCCGCAAAAGCACTAGCTCATAAAATCATAAGGCAGGGGTACTACTGGCCTACTATTCACCAGGATTCAATAGACTTTGTGAAAAAATGCAAGGAATGCCAACTCTTCAGCAATGTGACACGGATGAGCCCAGTCCTACCTTCTTCAGTCTTGTCACCAATCCCATTTGCTGTATGGGGCATTGATATCATGGGACCCTTTCCCAGGGCCAGAGGAGACCTCAGGTACTTACTAGTCTCAATTGATTATATGACAAAATGGGTAGAGGCAAAGGCAATGAGAACAATAAACCAACAAGACTGCATCAAGTTCATGGATAACATTCTGATGAGGTTCGGGATCCCGAGAATACTGGTCTCAGATAATGGTCCGCAATTCGTTGGTTCAGAATTCGAATCCTACCTTAAAGAACGGGGTATCCGGCACAAGAAGTCATATGTAGCCTACCCTCAAGGGAATGGCCAAGTTGAAGTAACAAATAGAATACTTCTCAGGGGGATAGAGAAGACACTCAAGGAAAGCAAAACCAAATGGCCAGAAGAATTGCCTAATGTAATTTGGGCATACAGAACAAGCCCCAGAACAAGCACAGGAGAAACCCCCTTCAAGCTGGCTTATGGAACTGAAGCCATGCTACCAATTGAAGTAGGATCCCCCTCCCATCGAGCAATCAACTTTGACGAGATAGCAAATAAGGAGGGGCTCAGAACGAATATTGAGCTAATTGATGAAGTCCGAGACCATGCAGTGGCAAGAATGGAAAAGTATAAGCAGAAAACAAGAGAGCACTTCAGCAAGAAGTCCCGGGTCAAAAACTTTCAAGTTGGAGACCTGGTCCTTCGAGATACGGAAGCTTCAGACCCCACCAACACTGGAAAGCTAATGCCAAAGTGGGAAGGCCCATACAAAGTCAAGGAAGTTATAAGGCCAGGAACATACAAGCTCATGAACATGGATGAATCTGAAGTACCAAATACATGGCATGGACTCAGGCTCAGAAAGTTTTACCAGTAGAAAAAGCAACCAAAAGCAACCAGAACTTGTAGCCTATGGCAAGCAACCAATCTATGATCCTGAATTTTGTATGAAAAAATTTGCAAATCAATGAAAAGAATTTTCCATTCTTAGAAAATTATTACTTTTAAATTACCAGTTATAGAAGCAAAAAACAACCCGGGTACGTTACCTTACCCGGGTTGGAAGCAAAAATAAAGGCAACCCCTATTTGCTTAGAAAATTTCTAAGTAAATGGAGCAATCACCAATTAGACATACCCGGATAAGCATTCAGATCTGGGTTGCAAGCAACCATTATGCACTTATATTTTCTAAGTACATAAAGCAATACTTCAACCCGGGTAGGTATTATACTTGGATTGAAAGCAAATTTCAAAGCAAAATCAACCCGGACAAGCATTCAGATCCGGGTTGCAAGCAACCATTATGCACTTATATTTTCTAAGTACATAAAGCATAAAATAATACTTCAACCCGGGTGGGTATTATACCCGGATCGAAAGCAAATTCCAAAGCAAAATCAACCCGGACAAGCATTCAGATCCGGGTTGCAAGCAACCATTACGCACATATTTTTTCAAGTACATAAAGCAAAAAAGCAAACATCAAACCGGATAGGATTTAAAACCGGATCTAAAGCAAATTTGAAAGCAAAATCAACCCGGATAAACATTCGAATCCGGGTTAGAAACAACCATTATTCACTTATATTACCCCAAATATATAAAGCAAAAACAATACTTCAACCCGGGTGGGTATCATACCCGGATTGAAAGCAATTTCAAGAACAAATCTGGATACGACTTCATACCCGGATCAATCCGGATATCACACCCATCCGGATCGAAGGCCATAACCACAATCCGGATCAGGATCATTTGTGCAATAGAGCCAGGATCCGGATCGCTCATAAAAATAAAAAGTACAGGTTGAAGAAAAGCAAATATTTTCCACAATTGAAGGAAAGTACAAGGCAACGAGAAAGTACAAGTACAAAGCAGGATCCGGATTGCCTTCAATCCGGAACAAATCCAAATATTACAAATAGTTCAAATCAATGTACGATAATGGGAAATCTTAGAAAATGAAATTACATGGGCTGGGCCCGAGAAGCTTTGCAAAGCTGTTCCGGATCTAGAGGAAGTTGGGGATCGGACCATCATAGGGTTCCGGTTCCCCTTGACCCTGCTCAACTGCAGCCTTTGCAGCAAGGAATTCCTGGATGAAGCTCTCCCAGGATGCCAAGGGGTCGATCTTTATGTGGCGCTCAGCAACGACCCAGGACCTACGAACCTCGGGAACCCCGGCCTGAGCAACCTCGAAGTCATAAACATCGCTAGCCTTGAATTCAGCAATGATAGCCTCCTTGTTCAAATTTTCTTTAGCAGCAAGCTCGGCCTTGAGCCTCTCCACTTCTTTGGCCATCCCCTCAGCCCGGGTCTCAGAATCCTTCAGCTTCTCATTCAACCCGGACTCCACCACACGGAATCCCTCCCGGGCCTCCTCCAGCTCTCCCCTCAAGGAATCGGAAAGTATCTTCTCGGCTTTAGTCCGGTTGTTGGCCTCCTTGAGCTCAGTAAAAGCAACATCGGAGCAAATGGATATTGCACTCCCAAGCTGAGAAACAAAAAAAAACATATTTATGAGCAAAGCAAAAAATGAATTGGAGGGCATAATCCGGAACTAAGAACTCAAAAGTTCAGAAATCACCTGCCCCCATTAACCTGTAACCCTCTTCAAGGCAGCCGCCATGCTGTACCCCTCTACCTCCTCCCAATCATCTTCGGAGGGGATACTGGACATGAACCCGGCTAGGTCGATTAGAGATTTGGTACCTATCTTCACGGCCTCTCCATCGGGCCCTCTGCCTTTCAAATCACATAAAACCCGGTTGGAAACCACAGCTTTGCCCCGGGGTGGCTTGGTCGGAACAGATTTTGTTTTCTTCCTAGGGGGGTCATCACCGCCCGGAATCTCCTGGACCTCGGGCTCAGACTCGTGGCCCGGATCCGGGATGTTCTGAGGGACGGAGGACTCGGCCCCTCCCTCAATATCTGCTGAGCCAGATCTGGGACCAGGGGCTCCCTTGCTTGCCTTAAAGGCCAGCCTGAGGGTGTTGAAAGCAACAGCATATGCAGAAGAAGACATGATTTTCAGGAAATTGCGGTTGAAATGAGGCAGACCTGTGGAAATGAAACAAAGGGAGATCAAATTCCGAATTGAAGGCAAAAAACTTATGCAAACAGATAAGCAAACTGGACCTTGATCCGGATCATCAAGCTGGATGAAGGAGATCCGGATCAAAGGCAAAAAACATACAAACAAGTTAAAAGCAAACTGGACCTTGATCCGGATCATCAAGCTAAGTGAAAGAGATCTGGATCAAGGGCAAGCATCTTATCCACAATCAAAAAGAAAAAAGGAAGCATGACCCGGGTCCCCAGGAGGGAAGAGGGAAGAGGAATTCGGATCAGGAGCATAATAAATTAAAGGAAAACTTACAACCGAGATTAAAAAGCAGCTTATGGTTCATGAATGTGTCCCGAGTCGGCTGAAACTCGAGAGAATCACCGAAACATCTGATCTGGGTAACAGCCCGGTCTTCAAGCACAGCCGGGTTGATCTTAGTCTGAACTCCCTCGATCGTGAAATAAGGGAGGTAAGCCAAGTCAAATCCCTTCAGGAGAATGATCTCCCCATTCCAGTACTTCAAAGAAGACTGGTGCATTATTGGCTTGGCTCTACCCGGGCTATAACCACACTCCGAGGCCCGGAACCTGATCTCATAAAAAGGTTTCTGACTCGACTTAGAGAGAGAGAAAATCTGGTGGAAGAGCTTCAAGGTGGGCAAGAATCTGGATTTATTGCAGCAAGCGATGAACCAGGTCATCGACTTTATCCCATTCGGAGTGATTTGCATCGGGGATATCCTGTACACGTGCTTGCAGAGGTGCTTTATGAACATATGGCACCGGGGGCTCCACCCGGATCTGAGATGTTCCATCCAGACCGGGACAAAACCATCTTCCGGACGATGATAAATCCTCTCATGGGGTTCTGGCCATCTCCACTCAATATCTGGGGTCAACTGGAGAGCAACCCGGACCGCCTCGTTCATCTCACCCGGATCAGCCTCGGAGAACGAGTCCTTCAACTGATAGTGATCCCGGCTTATAGGAAACTCAGCAAACATCCTCTCGAGAGCTTCCTGGTTATATACCCCGGGGTGACCGTCGGGCTGTCTATCATATCTAACCCGGCTATAATAGACCTCGTTTTCGATCTCGGTCGGCTTTTCAACAAAGTGATACTTAACATCTATCCAGTACCCCTCGGGCGTGAAGGGAACTGAGCCCCCAGGCATTCTTTTATACCTGAACTTTGAGATTATCTCGACGGAAACAGAAGCTTTCTTAACCATCTCTACCCGGATCTGTTCTCTACCAGATAAATTCGGGTCACTCTCCTCTCCAGAAAAGTTTGGGTAGCAGTTATAGACTTTTCTAGCCCGCTCCTTGATCCGGATCATATACCTATTAAAATGAAGGTCAGTTAGTCTGGTCCCTACATATTTTAATTGTTTGGCTAAGAGGTCCGGATCAAGTGTGTTATGTTAGTATCAGCATAACCTAATGATCCGGACCACCAATGCAAGTCCAACCCAAAAAAACATCAACGATCCAGATCATGTTAACTACAACCGAAAAACCAAGCAACCGTGAACCCGGATCCTGTCGGCAAATACCCGGATCCGGATCCATAGCAGCAAAAACTTAAAAACACACATATGTAGCCGGAACCCGGACCCATATTAACCAAAAATAAACTACAAATCCTAAAGAATACAATTCAACACAAATAGACTAAACCATATCCGGGTCTTATAACCCCTACCCGGATCAAAACCAAAACCCTCACCCAAAAACAGCAACTTTGAGAATCAAAAACCAAAAAACACAACTTTTACACATACACACAATTATATTCTCTCAAGAACACGAAGAACAAACAAAGAAAACCCAGAAAAATCGAGCCCAAAAACTCAAAATCAAACCAAAACACAACGAAAACCTACAGATCTAAGCATAAAAACACGAAACAAGCACCAACAAGCAACAAAAACGAAGCCAAAAATCATGATTTCTACTACTTATGTGCGGATGAAAAAGCAAAATCAAGGCATACAAAAACTCGGAGGAAATAAAAACAAAATCGAAAAGAAAAACAGAGGAATAAAGCAAAAAAAAAAGCAAGTGAAGATCTTACAAGTTAATGGAGGATTAATGACGAGACCGGCGAGATACGGCGGAAGAATCAACCACAAACACGGTGATTTACAGAAAAGCGAGAGAGATAAGAGAAAAACAAAGGACTGTTGAGTTTCTTTTGTGAGAATAAAAAAGAAAAGAGGTGGAGGCCCATCCTTTTATAGGCCCAGGGATGAAAAAACTGCTCCTGCCACGTGGCAGGACCCTACTGGTTCAAGGATCGGTTTAAAAAAAAAAGAAGAAAGAAAATATATATATACATGTGTGTAATTACACACATATAAATGTAAATTAAACCCCATCATCATTAGGGGCCTATTTTCAAGGAACGTAACTGTAAAATTTTCAAATTATTGGGGGGAATTGAGCAGAAACGTTATAAATTCCAAAAAATTCACAGGACCTAAAGCTTCCTACCCGGATCATATAAGCCTACACAGGAACATATCAATCCGGATTGGTATTCATTACACCAGATCCGGATTGGGGGGCAACCAGGAGCAGAAAATTCTCTAAAGCATCTACTATACCTTAATCCGGATTGGCATCTACTACACCGGATCCGGATTGGGGGGCAACCAGGAGCGGAAAATTTTCTAAAGCAACTACTATACCTTAATCCGGATTGGCATCTACTACACCAGATCCGGATTGGGGGCAACGAGGAGCGGAAATTTTTTTCCTAAGCCAAATATGCAACCCTACTCTACTCCCTCATCCAGAAAATCTACACAAGGGAGTGGGGGGAAAATGATAGGGTGTAAGAGACCCGGATATGCGTCAACCTGGACTAAAGGAATACAAGCTCAACTAACCTACCAAGACCCCCCTCTCTCAGGCCCGGGCCTATCCTATTGCCCGGATCCGGATCCGCCTGCATACCCGGATCCGGATCTATCCTATTGTCCGGATCCGGATCCACCTGCATACCCGGATCCGGATTGGGGCCAAGGCCACCATGAGGGGGGTCTCAGCACTCACATCCCGCAACCCGCCAAGTAAGGGTACGTGGGCACGTGACTATGACAGCTATCAACAACCAACACACCAGACAAGCACGACGCGTGTCAGAGGCCGTTAGGACACTCTGAAGGTGGTCCTCCCCTGGACACGTGTAAGCAATCCACCCAAGCCAGGCGTCCTCTGGTCCCAAGATCCAACGGCCCAGATTTAGAGGTAACTACCCCTAAACCCTACCTTGGGGCTATATATACCCCCAAGGCTGAAGGGTTTAGGGGGGAAAAATATTTACTCTTGCACACTCACACTTTCTCATACACTCAAAACACACAGCAGCCATCACATATACTCATCCACACACAAACACACAGCAGCCTTTACATTACTTACATACACCTTCTTCTTCTCCAAAGCCTGCTCTTATTCTCACACCGGAGGCGCCGTGGGAGCCAAACCCCCCTTCCGGTGTTGTTTTGCAGGCGCCCAAACAGCAGTTACACCTCACCCCCGCACTGAAGGTCCAGGAACGCCGTCGGACGGAGCCGCACGCTCACCGGAGTTATCAAGACCCTTGTTTTCAAGGGCAGTTTTTGGCGAATCAACTGAATTATAAGTTCAAAATAATCTAAATTTTCACAATTTTTGAAATTGATAGTAACCGGCAGTGTGTTCAGGGTTCCAAACTCAATGATGGCAAGTGAACACTAGGGTTTTCTCTACTGGGTATCTCAAAGATACCACTGATATGCTCGAATACGCATTCCAGTATTTCACCCAATTTAAAAAAAAAAGGATAATAGTAAAAATCATATTTCTCCAGAAAATAAGAAAACATCATTTTTTTAAGAATTTTAATCGAGTATTGGATATCCGGGCACTAAAAGGATCAAAAAGTTGGAAATGGTGGTGGTAGTAGCGGTAGTGGTGGTGGTGGGGACTGGTAGTAGTAGGAGTAGGAGCAGCAGCAGCACAAGGTTGAGAGATTCTTGAGCTGCCTGGGCAGTCTGATTAAGTAGTAAGTTTGCAGTGTTTATATATATGCTAAGATTAATTCAGTAAGAATGTACATTAATAAAGAAGTAGGTCTATTAAATAAGCAACATCGAAAAGGTAGAATAGTGAAATCTGATGGTAACGTAAAAAAAAACACTTTTTTCACCAGATTTATCTTTCACTTGCAATTTATAAACAACTCAGAATACAAACAAATGGGTTATTCTTGTTGGCAAACAATATTGTGGTTAGCTTTTGGGTTGTTGATGAAAAATCAAAGAGGGCGGAGATTGATATGCCCATGTGGTTTTTTTTATTCTATCCAACCAATTACAAGTGTACTTCAAACTGTCTATCTACTAGTAGAGTAGTATCTATTACCAACTCGACAGTTGACTAGAATTTATACAAGTATCTAGATTCATAAAATTATGATCCCATAATTGTACCCACTCTAATTAATCTTTATATATAAATAAAAAGGCTCATTAATACAATTTACATACTATTCCAATAGCAATAGCCCTCCTTTTCAACTCCTCCCTCTCATTACTGCTGCTGCACTCTCCAAACTCCTCTGCATCTAAGAGAATTGGCTCCGCAGTTCTTTGGAGGTTAGTTTTACAAAATTGTTACTTTCTCACCAATTTAAGAAAAAGGCCTTTTTATAATTTGTAGAATTGCTACATTGAGGTCTTATCCCTCTTATTGATCAATTTATTTTAATCAATATATGATCCCTGCGTCGAACCTATTCATCTCTCTAAAGTCTAAACTCTACTTGCTCCTTGAGCTGCAGATATGTGTGCTTCAGTTTTCATGATTCTGTATCTTCGAGGTGTGCTGTGGTCGATTAAGTACTTTGATGATATGTGTATTGTTTAATTTAGGATCATTAAATGTGTGTTGATTCTGGATACAAGTTATTATGCACACTCTAAACCAAAACGAGAAGATTGACAGAGCACATTCTTCAAAAAATTATATATACACAGCCTTGCATAATTTCAATAGATATACCTGAGCTTAATTGTCAAATAAGTCTTCTGGAAAAACAATACAAACTCTCCCGCTATTTAACAAATTTACACGGCCTTGTCAAATATGCCTACAAAGATATAACTGAGCTTGATTGTCAAATATGTCTTCTAGCCAACCAAAGACCTGGCATCATTACAAACAAAAAAACAACAATTAGAACTGTTTACAGATGATGGTACTGCGGACAGATTGAAAGTAAAACCTGTGCCTGATGGTTTCCACCAAAACAAGTGAAGGCTATCATCATTTTATTGTTCTTCTAATTCTGAATGTAAACTTACCAAACCTCTCTACAGTTTAAAAGAGACACCAGAGTAGTTCTTTGTTAACTACTACCTTCTACTTTAATTGCTCCCAGACATCATCAAGTTGTTTGCCCACATTGAGCTCAAATGCACTTTATACGAGTATGCTAGTCTAATGTTGATGAAATAATGTTTACTAACATGTTGTCCTCTCACTTTTTAGCTTTACGGCCTACGAATTAGTATGTAGGTCTAGAGGTACATATAACTAATGCTGGTTAGTACGTCAACCCCAGCAGAAGTGTGTTCTTCCTATACTTGTGGAAACGTGTTAAACATATTCTAACCTCCTCCCTTTGCCGTTAAGCAAACATAATCTTAACCTAATTATCTAGTTTACTTCAAGGCTTCCATGACTATCAAATGTTTGTAATTTTGATATTTAGATATTTGAGACATAAGTTTGTTTTTATATAGATTGTAGTTACTAATATGATTATTACTTATTTTTTAATTCCTTAGGTTATAATTATGATGGCGGACAATCATAGTTTCACCACCGAACTCTTATTATGTCAAGATCATAAAATGACTGAAAACATCATTATGTCATCAGATTGCTATAGAATTGATGAGAACAATCCATCCGATCCACATCTTCTCAATTTATATCACGGAAAACTGTATGATATTATTGGCCAGGAAGAAACTGGCAGAAAAGTTTCCTTTTTGACTTTTCAATTTACAGAAACAGCTTCTACAATGAGGAGACGACTCGATAGCCTCTCTGCATTAGCTCCTTTGAATGTGGCTAGGACTTGTTGCGTCTCACCTTTAAAAGCATTAATTCATCGACCATTTTTATGCATAGGATCAATACAAATAAAAGAACCGATCATGCTGAGAGTAGATATACCTTGTCTTTTAATAGAACAAGTTTCAACTTTAACATTTGATGTTTGGCATCAAACTTCGAGCAAAGAAGATTTGACTTCGTTTTTCCGGTTAGAAAATGTGTATTTATTATATAAATGGTAAATTGTGTTCTTTACAAATTTATGAGATGTGTATGATTTATCACTTTGTTCTATATAGTTCTCTTTTTTCTGCCATGGGAATGTTTCATCAAGATGGGAATTATTTTGGGAACATAAGAGCAGGGATACGCATCTCTGCTAACCGTCCAATATTTGCATTCCCTGCTGTGAAAGGTATTTATATAGGCATACATCAGAATTAATTATTTATCACCCACACACACACACATATATATATACACGTTAGCTTTTTATATAAATTACAAGACTTGTACTCTTGAAGCTACTGAGTGTGATCAAGGGGTCCGGGATGACCTTTGGGAACTGAAGAAAATGGTGTTGGATTCTAAAGTATCAGGGAATCATGAAAGGGAGCTATTTGATAAATTATGTGAGAGATATGTGGAGTGCAATGGAAATTACAAATACAATGGTGAATCTTTAAGGTGCGTCCTTATAGGTACTTCATGTTTGTGTGAGAAAACCAAAAGAGTTCGAAGACGATATTAAAGAATGAATTTGATATCGCAAAATGGCTATGTTTAGTTTTTTAAATGGCTATATCTTTAACTGCACACATAAAGCATTTAACTTGACCCATTCCACATATACACAAGGGATTAGCATAGAGCTTTGAAGTTTCTCCTTTATCTTAAGATACTTGTATATCTTCTTTGTAAATTTCCTTTTTCCAGTGAAGTCGATATTCAGAAAAAGTTGATCAAGGACTTGTGGGTTTGGACACTGATGGGTTTACCCGGGACCTAGTTCGGACACAGGTTCCATCATTTTTCCTGTAACATTTGATTGGATAGCCCCTCCCTCTCCCCCCCCTCTCTCTCCCCCCCTCTCTCTCCCTCCCTCCCATCCACCCTCCATTGATCATAATACAAACAAAATTCTTTCTATTACAGAAAATAGATATGCCAACAATAAAAAATGTCTCCCGACAAAAAAAACAATAAAAATGTCTTGCATAATAGATAAGCTTCAAAGGACTGCTAACTATATTTGTATTCAATCATCATACCTATTAATGTATTACTAATCGTATTTCGTAATGGTGGAGTTGCACTGTATAGAGCATTCCTAGAAGCTAATTGTAGGTTAGATATTATCAATGACTAACAAATTTTGTTGTTATTATGCAGTTATATCATCTAGTTATTATCTTTGTTTATACTTTATACTAGATATCTTTTTTCAGAGATGGATCATTCCTAATTACACATTGTCCAGTGGTTTGGACTGCTACAGATAGATACGACTTTATTAGGAAATTAGGAGAATACAGAGACCAGAATAAGTGTTTCTATGATCAACTTACCAGTGATACCTCTAAAAAAGCAATTCCTATAGACTTCTGGACAAGGATAGAAACAGCTGAGCAATCAACTTTAGCTTTCAAGCTACAACCATTATATTATTATGACAATCGAAATACGATGTCGTATTCATCAACAGAATCTATACGACAACTTCACCGATGTGGATACGAGCATAAGCTGGTAAGCAAAATATTTTGCACAATAACATATAGAGTTATTTAAAAACTTCATTTAATGGATATGGTTTTCTTTTGTTTCTATTTAAAATAGCATGGATATCCATTGTGGCTAGATATGGAGAAGATATTTTACTCTGTCTTCCCGGAAGCTCCTGCAAGCTTATATGCGATGATGATCAACAGACTTTATTCTAAAAGCAACACATGGTAATATTAATATATTTTTTTGATAATAACTTAATAATTGTATATATATATATAATAACTTAATAATTGTTGAATTTCTGGGTTTACAGGATGCCTCCTATTATAAACTTTCTACAGCATGGACCACATAAATTTAACTTGTAGCCCATTGTCCATTCTTTGGACCAGTTTGATTTTGCATTAGTCCTGCTTGTACAAAGATGTTAAATATATTCTATGCGGGAATTCAAATCAGGGGGAAATTAATCGGTTTAAACAACATTTGATTGGTGGTTATCCGGATATTGTTAAATGTCCCAAAACAACCAAAGATATAATAAATGACTTTGTTCAAAATAAGAAGAAGAGGAGTAAGAAAAATGTGCAGAATTTTGAAGAGGACAGTGACGATGATGTTGTTCAGGAAATTCCATCAACCGCAACATCAAATACTCTTCCAAGTTCAAAATCTGCTGTTGGAAATAAAGGGAGGGCTGTTGCCCAGCCATCTAACTTCAAAAAACTGTCGGTAGTGAGCAGCAACTCAGTAGCTTCTATGTTAATGAAGACCCCAGAACAGGTTGTGGAAGATAGGCATAGAAAAGGGGCAAGTCAAATCACTTTGGAGAACCGCCTAAGAACTTCGGAAGAAAAAGAAAGGGCCCATATGCATATTGCAAATTTTTTCTATGAATGTGGGATTCCTTTCAATGCGGCGAACTCTAGAAGTTATGAGGTGATGGTTGAGTCCATAGGCCAATATGGCCCGGGTTTAAAGCTTCCAATATATCATGAATTGAGGGTTCCTCTACTTAAAAATGCGAAGGACGAAACTGAAAAATTGAAAGAAAAGCATGAAAAGGCTTGGAATAAATATGGTTGTACTCTTATGTCCGATGGGTGGACCGATAAGCGAGGAAGAAGTCTCATAAACTTCCTTGCGAATAAGGCACTTTCTTTTTGGGTTCGGTTAATGCTTCAAGAGAATCACATGATGCACAAATGCCACAAATGCTGGCAAACTTGCTTGAAAGCAAGATAAAGGAAATTTGTGAGAAAATGTTGTGCAAGTTGTGACAGACAATGGGGCACATTGTGTTGCCTACTTTATTTTGAACTCCATGTGTTGCACATTGTGTTGATTTGATGTTGGAGGACATTGGCAAAATTCCAGCATTTAAGAAGGTTATTAATCAAGCAAGAAGATGCGCTACATTTATATATAGGCATGGGCGTGTCCTTGATGCTATGAGGGAGAAAACTAATGGGAGGGATTTGGTGAGGACCGAAGCTACTAGGTTTACCACTGCTTTTCTTACATTGGATAGTTTGCAAAAAACAAGAACCATTGTGTTTCTTATTTCGTGGGTCGGACTGGACCATGTCAAAGTTATCAAAATCAGAAAACGGAAGGAAAGTCTGTGACACTGTTCTCTCGTCCGTCTTTTGGAGTAATGTTGGAGATTACGTGGATGCATCACTATCACTTCTTCAGGTGTTGCGCATTGCTGATGGTGATAAAAGGCCTGTTTTGGCTAAAATTGCAGCTGCTATTGATTATGCAAAAGCCGAAGTCAAGAAGAAATTTGGAAGTGGAAAAATGGCAATCCGGAACAAATTGGTGAAAATCATTGATGATCGTTGGAATATTCAAATGGGAAAACCATTACATGGAGCTTCTTTGTTTCTTAATCCCGGGAGATGCTTTGACCTTCTTGAAAATGATCCTAACTATGCCTCGCGACTTAGAGAATATTTCAATGATGTACTTGAGAAGATGGTCAAGGATAGGGATACAAGGAAGAAAATAAGTAATTATGCGGATGCCTACAAAAATACTCGGGAAGGCTTTGCAAGGGAGATGGCAATTGAGCATAGAAAGTCAAAAAGTCCTCGTAAGTTCATTTCAAAACTTTGTGAATTTCATTAAAAAAGAATGCTTATTTTGTGTTATTCTTGTTTATATATTAGTTGATTGGTGGGATGCATATGGAGGCCGTGCAATTGAGCTTTAATCATTTGCTAAGCGTATTGTTGGTTTATATGCATCATCTTCTGGCTGTGAACGCAGTTGGAGTACATTTGAGTTTGTAAGTGCCTCCTCTCTTTTAAAGTGTTTATTGCCAATTTACAACTATTTCTATTGTTGGCCTAATTACATTTAATTAATTTAGATACATACGAAGTACAAGAATAGGTTGGAACATTAACGTTTGAATGACTTGGTGTATGTACAATACAACCAGAAGATTGATTCAAGATTAAAAAAAAGCGTGAGTTATGAAAGAAATTTGATCCACTTTTGTTTGAGGACTTGGAATGGGCTAATGAGTGGGTTGACATTGAGGATAGGTTTTGGGAAGCGGTGGATATAGCTTCAGCTGCATCTGAATCACTTGAGGGACGTAATTTTTCGAGGAGAGCTAGAGGTGGTTCCACTCTAACCTATACTCGATGAAACACTAGTTCGACACAAGATCAGATTGATGTGGAAGATGAAGATAAGGATAATATTCCTTTCGATGATGAGGAAGTGGAAGATGATTATGGTGTCCCACCCGAGGAGAATACTCAAGGAGGAGATGGAGATGGGGATGGAGATGATTCTGAGATGGATGATTATGATACATGATTGTGTTTGTTTAGTTGATTTGACTTTTTAGTTATGTTTTTATTTGATTAGAGATGTTTTACTTTGGCTATTTGAACTTATTATCTATTAGTTTTTATTTGAACTATAATTTTGAAGTATATTTACTTATATTATATATTATAATTACTTTAAATAGGATATTGTCGACTATTTACGACTTTTTACGACTAGTGGGGTGACTTGTCGACTAGTCAATTTCACGATACTCGGGCTCGACTTGTCGACTTAACAACCTTGATCCAGATATGTAACTGATTTAATATTTAATATTTATTCAGTTTCATTTATTATGTTTCCTAACACAAATTTGCACTTTAGTTATATTGATCATTATGCCCTCAGATAATAATTTTGTCAACAAAACATAAGCGGGAAATAGAAGGTGTACCATAAATTCGTCATCCTCCAGAACTTGTAGATTGACTGTGTCATTAATGGAGCCACTTATCGTAGCTTGACTTCGGCACAAGTCATGACTTAAAAGTCAGAAAGTACTTCAATTTCAAATATCTGTGTGGAGAGTACAATATTTTTTACAGATCCTCACAAACACATACAAGGAACATTTTGATTTAATCACAATACAAATTTCAACAGTCCGCGATCATATAAATGGAATATATCATCTTCATCATCTCTCCATGACAATTATAAGAATGCAAAATGACCCCTATGCATAGCTTCATAGCTGATTAATCTTAAATAGATTAATGAAGACAGTTTACCTATGCTGATTGAAGGTATATCTGTGATATTCGATAAACAGTACTACCTCCGTCCCGTGAGATTCTATATGTTTACTATTTGCACGTATTTAGAGACTTGTATAAAGTATAGTTTCATAATGTTTTTTTTTAAAAAAATTGAATAAAACTTTAAACATGAAATTTTTATTCAGAATTTTTTTAAAAAAAATATTGGAGAATTATGCTTTAAAAGAGCATTGAGGAATTAATTCACTGGAAGAAGTTCAAGAAATTGATCAAGCCTCAGTGATATAAATCAAGATTGTGGATTTAATCAAGTGACAGAGATCTCGTCAAGGTATCAAATAATTACAGGGATTTAATCTGAAGAAAATCAAGATTATCAAAGTCAAGACATGAAGAAATGTCACGGAAGTTAGTCACTCATGAACCAGACAGTACATCGAGTGTCAACATTGAAGTGGTGGAATTGATTCATAAGTTTCAGTGATTTTCAGAAGAATGGTTGTTGTTGAAGAGTAGTATTAATTCTCTATTAATTAATTAAGTCATATAGTTTAATTAAGAAAATAAATTATATCTGCAAAGATTAATTTATTTATTAATTGAATTAATTGATTTATTAATTCTGAATTAATATTATGAATTTTTAGAATTGATTTTTGAATTTATATTCAATATTAATTCAGCATGACAATCAATTGAACTGGTTTGACAATCTGGATTGTCATACCGAAAGTCATACTAGTTCAACAGATTGTTATACCGAAAGTTCTACTAGTTCAGGAGATTGTCATGCTAGTACAACAGATTGTCATGTCGATTGTCATGCTAGTTCAAGAGATTGTCATGCCGATTGTCATGCTAGTTCAACCGATTGTCTTGCCAGTTCAATTCAATTATGTTGATTGAATTATAAAAGAAACGAAGCAGAACACAATCTCTCTCAACATTACAACAGAAGTCAACCATTTTCAAGAACAAAAGAAAAGCAGAGCTGCAAATATTTCATCTTTCATCTTTTGAATTTAGATCATCAATTTCTAGTTATTTAAGTTAAATCCAAACCACTAGAAATCATTCTCTCGTTCTTGTGTAACTATCTAGCGGATCAAAATCCCTAGAACTTAATCTCAAATTGCTTTTAGCATTTTATCTTTTTATAGCAAAAATAGAAAAAGTTCATGTCGAATTTATTCTAGATTTGTGATAATTCATTTGATATTAATCCCTTGTAATCGATACCGTTGTTGTAACACCTTTCAAGTTTAATAATATTTTTACTTAACTTGAATTTTGTTTCAATTTTATATTCCGCACTAAATTCGATTAAACGGTATAGTTTGTATTCAACCCCCCCTTCTACAAACATATTGGGACCTAACAATTGGTATCAGAGCCTTCTGATTAACAAACAAATCAAGATCCTAGACTTTTGTGATTCTTCCACTTCTTGAATTTTTATTTATTCAAAAATTCATAATGACTTCACAAAAAGTTGGAACCGTTAAAATTATACTATTTGATAAAGAAAATTATATTATGTGGAAGAAGAAGATGCTCTTATTTTTACAAGTTGCAAATCCCAAATATCTGAACTTGTTAAAGAAGGGTCCAAAAATTCCGATGGTTATTGAACCAGAGGTTATAGAAGACAATGTTGTAATTACCAAAGCTAGAACCTATGCAAAAGATCCTGAGTATTTTTCTCCTGCTGAAAAAGAAGAAGCCTCCTTGGATGCCAGCCTTCAATTAATTTTAGTTGATTCCCTTGATCCCTTGATGAACAGACATGTGATGAACTGTAAAAATTCCAAACACATATGGGAAACTATTGAGGTGATTAATGAAGGCACATAAGAAGTTAGGGAGAACAAGTTAGAGATCCTAACCTCTGAATATGAACATTTTAAATCCAATCTAGGAGAAGGAATTACTGAAGTGTTCGAGAGGTACAATGCATTGATCAACAACCTGAACATAAATGGAAAATATTATTCAATCAGGGAGATCAACAAAAAGTTTCTTTTAACACTGCCAACTCATCTTGAACATAGAATCACTGTTATAAGAGAAGCTAGAGATCTGAGTGAGATTTCTTTGGATAGACTCTATGGTGTGTTAAAAACCTATGAGTTGGAGCAGATTCAGCAGAAGGAAGTCTATGAGAAAGATAGAGTGGTCAGCACATCTACTGCTCTAGTAGCTGAAGGTCAACAACAACAACAATAATCTCAATAGTCAGAGAGAATGGTACAATATTCCAAGGCTGAGGAAAATGTATTAGTAGCAGAATATGATCCTCCTACTACAAATCAATCCAGTGATGATTTTTACTCCTTGGAAGAGCTGGAGCAATTGGAAGATGAGTCAGTGGCCCAGATTATCAAGAGATTCTCCAATGTCAGATTCAAGAGAAATCCCAAGTTCAAGTAGAAGTCCAACTACAACAGATTCCAGACAGGTGGATCTTCATCCTCTAACACCAGTAGTGGTGGATACAAAATAGGGATGATTGATCGGAGCACCATTAGATGCTATAACTGCAGTGAGTTGGGACACTTTGCCACAGAATGCAGGAAGCCAAAGCAAGTAAGGAAGAACTCTTATGATTCAAATCCGAAGAGTAACTCTGAAAGGGCTTATCTGTCAAAGGGAAGAAGCTGGGATGATACTGATAGTGAATATGAAGAAGATGAGAATCTTGCTCTTATGGCTATTGATGGAAAAGCTTCATCTTCAAGAAAAGAGGTAAAATTTACTGATGCTGAATTAGTTTATCATCTAGGAGGTTCCTTAGATTGTGCTCGTCATGATAATGAACTGTTAAGTCAGCAGATCAAAGACCTTGAGAAAGAGGTCAATAAATTAAGACTTGTGCACATTAATCAAGACAAGTTAAAAGAACAAGTATCTTTTCTAGAGAATAGAGTTAACTGTTATAGACAACTCGAAACTATTCTCAAAGACAAGATCACCGATCTTGAGAGTAAGGTTAAAGCCTACTTCAATTCTTGTTCGAAGGCTAAAGAGTTCTACAGTAAGCATGCTGTTAATCAAACATCTGGAATAGGTTATGATTACAATGCTGCTATTGGAGAATTAGGCATAAACTCCCCTCCTCATGTATGTGCTAAAGGCAGGGAAGTACCTCATGTGCTTAAGGGTGTTGATGAACCCCTCTATAAAAGATCAATTGCTGAACCATTTGATGCGACCTCCTCTATTATTCAAGAAGAAATACGTGCTGAAGATCTTGCTAATGAGAAGGTTGTTTCCAAGTCAAGTGTGTCGAAAGTCCCAGTCAAAGTTGTGAAAGCAACTGAGATCAACTTAGACACACATGAGTTGGATAACAAAACTGCCATGTCTACTATGCATATTTTGCCAGCTGTTAATCCCTCTCATAAAGCATGTGGTGTTGCTAATTGTATGTCTTGTGCTTTTAATTTGATGTATGCTTATTTTAATGGTAAGCATGTTTCTAGTGATAAGACTACTCCTCGTCAGCATGTGAATAATAGGAAGCATGATAGGTCTAAGACTGCTAGTCCTTCTAAGGCTAGAAATGAGACATTTGTGCCTACGCCTAAACAAAAATTTGTTAAGGCTGTTTACAAGGTCAAATGTTCAGTCATTGAGAAAGTTGAGGATATAAAAGTTAAGAATGTTGTTTTTCCTGACAAAGGTCAATTCTACAAGTATGCCGGACCTAACCAAGTTTGGGTTCCGAAGAAGGTCTAATCCATTTGTAGTGCAGGGCAGTAAACAGGTGGAACCGGTAGTGTGGATTCTTGACAGTGGATCGTCAAGACATATGACCGAAGATAGAGCCCTGCTATCAAATGTGGTTGAGAAAGCTGGCCCACTGGTTACCTTTGGAGATAACAACAAAGGTTTAACTGAGGGATATGGCTGTTTGCAAGCTGTTAATGTTATCATTGAAAATCAAACTTCTTTCTACATTAGTGATTTCTTATTTCATGTAAAATATTTTGAAATCACTATTGTACATCATTTCTCTCAAAAGATTAAATGTATAATTTTCATTCATTATAGATCTTAAGTACATTTTATCTCTATAGTGCCATATGTTACGTGATACAGGTTCAATCTCCAATGGCTTTCTTTCATTGACAGTCATGAGGTTGAAAACCCACAACATCTATCCCAGACTGTAAAGACAAACACAGAAACAGAACCAACCAACACTCTCTTACCACTAAAATGAAGTATGAGTGAGCGTGAGGGAGATAGTGCCTTAGTGTACCACATAAGAAAGGTTCTGAAGTCAACCCAGCAGCTCTGTCTCCTACAAAGATGAGTAGTATTTAAACCGAGACAACTGCTAGCCCCCATACATCTTCTCAAAAAGATGTAATGGCTGAAAAGGCACAAAAAAAGTTACTAGATTCATTCTCTCAACATGGTGCATTTATTGAAATTTGCCTGTCGGCCAGGGTATCCGTTGTAGTGTCACCACTTCACACATAAACAATTCTTGATGCACAAGAAAAGGTTATACGCACAAAGGAGGAGTTGATGGAAACAAAAGTTTCGACCATTTTAAGGCCAGATTCGATTGTTCAAGGTTCTTTAATGGACCAATTTCCTTTACAGGTGTTAGGAGAGGATACTGATCCAAAAGCCATATGTCAGTGGTCAGTGTCTACCTCCCCAGGCTTTAATCCCCTGGATGCATCTGTGGATAGTGGATCTGACATAGGTGCAGATCGACAACTTGTTGACAATGATTCAGATATTACCTGATGAGTCACAAGAAAATGTCTTCACAGACATTATAAGGGAACTTTGATCTTTATGCTAAATTCGTTGGATCATTGTTTACCTTCCCGGAATTCAAATCTGGAACCCTAAAAGAGAAACTAGCAACTTGTAAATTATGACTCAGATTCATCTAACGAGTTTAACAAGGATGGGGATTTACGAACTCCCATTGCACCACCTGTGACCTCCTTAAGGATGGCTAAGGTGATTTTCCTTGCAGGTACAGCTGAATTTTGGAGCTATGAGATGAGTGATACACTTGTGAGAATGAGTGTAAACACGAGTGGAGAGAAGAGTGAAACACATGTAAGTTACACTAAACAGAATCACACACTCACAGTGAGGAAGAAAGAGAAACTACTTGTTATTTCTTTTCCAACCAAGTGAAATATGAGAACTTCTTCAGAAAACGGCATACATTGCTTCTTTAAGGGGGAGATAAAAGCTTAAGTAATAGTTTGGAGGATTCCTCAACTAAGGGGGAGAAATAGCAGGGAGGAAGAAAAAGATCCTACATATGTATACTACACCACACCATTGTTGTTTGTAACTACGGATCCTACGGGAGAGGTGGTAAACACAAGCTGATTTCCTAGTAAGGGAAGAAGCTGTTTTCCAAAAGAGGAGTACCATTAGTTTTTATCTACGGATCCTATTGTACGGGAGATGTGGTAAATGAAGGTGATCTCCTTTAAGCAGTTAATTCTCATAGGGGGAGAAGCAAGAGAGATATGCGCTTCTCAACAGGAAATGTGGTTGTACAAAAGAAGATGAAACTACTTGAAGATATGTTCAGTCTAGAGGAACATCTATTTGGAATCTGGAAAATGTTAAATGTTATCCAAAACTTTTCTGCTATTTACTTTGCATTTCTGTTTTCATCTTTTTCTTATTTGTTAGTTGAGCTATCCTCTAGGTATTTGTTGTTATTGTCTAACAAACAAATAGGGGGAGATTGAAAGGCATATGTCATAGCCTATTTGTTTATTCGAGGATTTAACTCAACTCAAATAAGAATGTAACAAGTAAATAGTGGATCTACCGTCAAACAGATCTCACAAAGTAACATTTGTCAAAGGATTCAGAAATAAGGTTCATCTACAGACTTGAGAAATTACTTCACTGGAAGAAGTTCAAGAAATTGATCAAGCCTCAGTGATATAAATCAAGATTGTGGATTTAATCAAGTGACAGAGATCTCGTCAAGGTATCAGATAATTACAGGGATTTAATCTGAAGAAAATCAAGATTATCAAAGTCAAGACATGAAGAAATGTCACGGAAGTTAGTCACTCATGAACCAGACAATACATCGAGTGTCATCATTGGAGTGGTGGAATTGATTAATAAGTTTCAGTAATTTTCAGAAGAATGGTTGATGTTGAAGAGTAGTATTAATTCTCTATTAATTAATTAAGTCATATAGTTTAATTAAGAAAATAAATTATATCTTCAAAGATTAATTTATTTATTAATTGAATTAATTGATTAATTAATTCTGAATTAATATTATGAATTTTTAGAATTGATTTTTGAATTTATATTCAATATTAATTCAGCATGACAATCAATTGAACTGGTATGACAATCTGGATTGTCATACCGAAAGTCATACTAGTTCAACAGATTGTCATACCAAAAGTTCTACTAGTTCAGGAGATTGTCATGCTAGTACAACAGATTGTCATGCCGATCTTCATGCTAGTTCAAGAGGTTGTCATGCCGATTGTCATGCTAGTTCAACCGATTGTCTTGCCAGTTCAATTCAATTCTATTGATTGAATTATAAAAGAAACGAAGCAAAACACAATCTCACTCAACATTACAACAGAAGTCAACCATTTTCAAGAACAAAAGAAAAGCAGATCTGCGAATATTTCATCTTTCATCTGCTGAATTTAGATCATCAATTTTTAGTTATTTAAGTTAAATCCAAACCACTAGAAATCATTCTCTTGTTCTTGTATAACTATCTACTGGATCAAAATCCCTAGAACTTAATTTCAAATTGCTTTTAGCATTTGATCTTTTTATTGTAAAAATAGAAAAAGTTCATGTCGAATTTATTCTAGATTTGTGATAATTAATTTGAGATTAATCCCTTGTAATCGATACCGTTGTTGTAACACCTTTCAAGTTTAATAATATTTTTATTTAACTTAAATTTTGTTTTAATTTTTTATTCCGCACTAAATTCGATTAAACGGTATAGTTTGTATTCAACCCCCCTTCTACAAACATATTGGGACCTAACAACGAGCCTTGGGCCTTTGTGGTTGGGCCTCATCGACGGACATTTCTAAAGATAGTAGAAGACGGTTTCCAGTGGGTTTCCTACTAGGCCTCGGGACAAGAAATCTAAGCCTGTTAGGTTTCTTGTTCCCTAAGAACTATGTGGGCTTGATTCCCTATTAATAGGGATACGTAGGCAAATTTTAAGGGGTCAGAAGCGAGAGCGCAAATGAGCCACCACTAACCCTAAGCAATCTCAGCCCCCAATAATCACCACCACCAAACACTGTTCATCTTTTCCGACGAATACTGTTCATCGAATCCACTGATTACTATTCATATTTTCGACAAAGAACCACCGTCAAAGATCTTGTTTCCGGCTATGAACCTCAAACTTTGTTGCTCCTAAATTCCTCCGTCAACAAATTGGCGCTGGAAGGAGGGGCTAATCAAGATCTGCATCTAGGAGGAAGGATGTCTCAATATCGTGATGGAAGTTTTTATGATGGAAGCTCTGAGGAAGAATCTGATCACGGCTATGAACATGAACCTTACGTTCCACCGATGACTGATCATCCCACTCCGGACGTTGGGGGACAGCCACCTATGCTCATCAGCAACACTGACTTGCTGGAACAACTATATCGCATGGGCGATGCTTTGAACGGCTTCGATTCAAGGTTGAGCACCGTGGAGCGGCGCAAGACCAGAAGGGGCCTTCGTCGCAGCCGTGCTACTGATGCACCTGGAAAAGCACCTATGACTGATAAGGATGCCTCCGCCGGCCACGACCACACTAGAGGAGGGCGTGTGTCAATAATCCCGTGATGCCTGGACTATTCCAATGATACGTCCCCAATCATCGAGCTGGTGGAAGAAGATGCTGATGGTCGAGAAATCCTGTGGACGAAAAATAGGGGGGTTGCCCATCCGTACCGGTTTGGACGTAGTCTTGAGGAACGCCGACAGGCGGAGTCCATGTCGGAGAATCGGCAACGAGGCTTCGCAGCTTTGAAAGATCGCTTGGGGATCCGATTAGGCGATGATGATTTAAGAATGTTGTTGCTTGAATGGCAAAAAGAAGCTGATCGTGGAGATGTGACGCCCCATGATACAACGCGTGTGCCCCTGAATTCCCAGGGAAATCAGGAGCGGCACCGCGATCATGAGAGAGCTCCTCCCCGCAGATTGCTGGACCGGTATGGTCGAGGATATGGAAGCGACCGGTGGAGAAGACCCCAATGGAGGGGAAGAGGCGGAGGCTGAGGTAGGTACTTAGATGGGTATCGTCGTGACAATTACCGTGGCCACATTGATGCCCGCTGGTATAATCGAGCAGACAACGATAACTATGCTGAATATGATGATCACAGAGATTTGGAAAATTATGATCGCGGGACGGCTCGAGGCCGCGGTCGAGGCCAAGGAGTAAATCATGGGGAGATCAAGGTCGGAACCCCGAAGTGATTGTGATACCGGAAGATGCCCAGAACACGAACCAACAACAGGCCCCTCCAGGGGGGAACCAAGTAGAGGTACCTCCACCGCAACCCCAAGATCCGCAACCTCAAATGAAAACTATCCCGGGTGTGGGGACCTTCAATGTGGGAGATCTGAAAAGGCTACTTAACCACCTGGAAGGCAGAGTGACGGCCACAACTGAAATCCCTTCCCCATTCTCGGTGGCTGTAAGAGAGGCACAGTTGCCGACCGGATATCGTAACACAACTAGCGATCTCTGCTTCCAAGGAAGCTCAGACCCCGTGGAATTTCTGGACCGATTCAATATAGAGATGGACGTATATCAAGTCCCAAACTTGGCTCGATGTCGGCTCCTGACAGCGACTTTTTGAGAAAGTGCCCAACAATGGTTTCAAAAGCTTAGGCCGGGAGTAATCACTTCTTGGGATCAAATGAAGACTCTTTTCTTAACCAAGTTCCAAGCGGCTGTGAGATATGCTCCCTCTGTTACAACCCTCACTAACGTCAAGTAAAGGGAGGATGAAAACTTGACGTCGTACTTTAAGAGGTTCAATGCAGAATCTACCAGCGTAAGGGTGGCTTCAGACGAAGCCCTAAAGAGCTTTCTAATCGCAGGACTAAGGGTTAGTTCAGAATTCTGGAAACACTTGCAAGGAAAAGACCCAACTACTCTAGTGGACGTCTTTGCTTTGGCAGAATCGATCAAAGCCATAGAGCAATCTCTGGCGGAAGTACAACTAGTTACGCACGCCAGTCAAAGAAGCAAAGCAAGGAGGAGAGATAGAGCTCCAAGCCCAAGGTACAGAAGGAGCAGTAGAAGCCTGAACATGGTTAATCCCACGACCACAAGGAGGGAATGGAGTATTTCCTCAAACTATGATTATAGAACGACCCAGTACACGCCCTTGGCCACGTCAATTGAACACATCTTTGAGGTAAACAAAAACAGAGGGCTGTTTAGAAAACCCGGGGCTCTGTCATCCTGGAAAAGTAGAGACAAGAAAAAGTATTACGAATACCATGAGTCGTCCGGGCATATTAAACATGAATGTCGCCAACTAAAGGATGAGATCGAAGCACTTATCAAAGAAGGATACCTTGGTGAATGGGTAGTTAAGGAAGTAAGGAAATACAAGGATGACAAAGCGAAGGAAGAAGAAAGACGAGCCCCGCGAGGGTCGAACAATGAAACTCTGGAGGAAAATAAATTCGTCAGGGATGGCAGCATCCGAACAATCTACGGGGGAGATCTCGGGATGGAATGCAGCAACCGAGCTTTGACGAGATATGCTAGGGAAGCCCGGTTCAGGCCTCTCACGGACATCCATAGGGTGGAGACTCGACCACCCAAAGTATTTAAGGATGAAAGTGTTTGTCCTAAATCCAATCATGTATGATGAGTTAGGAAGAACTTTCTTGTATTCCTATTTGATTTCATTTGAATTAATAAAAGACTTGTTATATTTTATGGGCTTTATCTATTTAAAGTGTATTAAATAAGATGTTCCAAAGTTTAGAGTAAAGCTTCTAGAATTATAATGAGATTATAATAGTGAGATCTAGAAGACGACAACTCTGGACTTAAAACAGAACCTGATCATAGGATAACTAATCGGATGTTAGTGGATCTGCAAAGATTGGTACATACTATGCTTGCTCCCTTCAGGAGGATGTCTGTTCTCATAGGCATTTGTGTGGTGACACTATAACTGGTATGTAGGTGCTTATTAGAGAATAAGTTCATTGAACATGACTCGATAAGTTGAACAACTAATGGAGATTACTCACGTGTCAATAGTTATTAACTGAGTGATAGTTGTACAAGTGTCCTTAGACTTGAGATCGTTAAAGATATCTTATATATAATGAACTGTGCTTTGGTTTAGTCCTTAGTCTCAAGGACATCCATTAGGTCTATTCTGGGCATAGGGATTTGTGTATAGAGATAATTAACGTCAATAGAGGATCTACCCCTTCCAGTATAGGAAGAGAATATCCTATGTTATTCTTAGTATGCGAGTTCTGGAATCTCTGGCCAGAGTGTATGAAATTAGAAAGGAGTTTCTAATTTGCATTAATATGAACTTTGCATTATGAATAAGAAATCATATGATTAAATTTGATAGGCCTGACACGAGATCCATGCCTTGTATTTATTCGGGATATTATAAGGGTAGAAGGAATTCATTGTACGGTAATTAGTCACTGACAGGTTCTTGATATTCTAAGCAGTGAATTCATATTATCCGGATAGTCGCGATATGTTGAGAAGCATCACTCACGATGTAGAATAAATATAATTTATCAGTTAATTATATTTAGTGAATTTTAGTATTCATGTAAATAATTAATAAAAGTTTATTATTATTTATTTCTACTACCGGCATAATATTGAACCTACAGGGTCACACCATAAAAGAATATTTTCTTTGATGAAATAATGAGAGAGAGAATTATTTTCTAAATAGTTAAGAAAAAGAAATAATGATTAAAATAGTTTAAATTATTATTAAAGCATTTTATGAAGATAAAATGTGGGGGTTAATATATATAAAGATATATTATAAAACCCTAGGAGAGCCCTATAAATAGAATGAGATGGCTCATTCTATTCACATAATTTTGGTTTTGTGAAAACCCTAGCCTCCATCTTCTTCCTCTCTCTCTCTCTCCCAAAAACTCCATTTTATAAAAGCTCGGTTTTATAAAAGGTTCATCGAACAGGATCGTTATTGGTGGATACCGGTAGAGTGCTTCACACACTGAGGAGCAACTGCTAGTACTCCAATTTTATAAAGCTTCGATTCACAAGGTATGGTTTCGATTCCTCAGTTTTTCCTTTTATACATTTTTCTATATGCGCGGTATATGGTTTTTACGGAATAAATTGTTATTTCATGCTTCCGCTCATCCGTAAATTCCATCAAAGGGCGAATCCATGGATATTACCTTCAGAGAAGCGGATTCCCGATGGGTTCATCACCCCCACAATGATGCGCTGGTTATTTCCATCCAGATTGGAACCAAAAACATCCATAGGGCCTTCATGGACAATGAAAGCTCGGCAAACATCCTTTACTACAGCACCTATAAGAAGATGGGGCTACCTGATCGGGATATGTCAGGGGAAGATTCATGGGTCTATGGCTTTTCTGGCGTGGGAGTTAGAGTTATGAGATCAATTCGGTTGCCATATACTTTGGGGGAAAGCCCGTTGTCCGGAATAAAGATGCTCGAGTTCAAAGTTCTGAATCAGGAGTCATCCCACAACGTGCTGTTGGGACGGCCTTTTCTTCGGGAGATGAGGGTTATTACCTCAATCTACCACCTTACCATCAAGTTTCCAATGCCAAATGGTGTGGGGAGCATAAAGGGCTCACAGTATGATTCTCGGGAGTGCTACAGGCAAGCTATGAGAGGCTTTAGAAAAGACTTCCACACCGAAGAGGCATCGGATGATGATCGAGAAAAGAACATTGAGCAACCGATCGAGGAAATCCGAGTCCATTATTATGTTGAGCTAGAAGACGAGCTCCCCTCTGGACTGCCTCCAACAATGTTGTTCTTGGAAGATACACTCAGAATTGAAATGTTAGAAGAGGAAGAATCCTCAAACATCATAGTCCAAGCAGATTTCAATGGGGAGTGACTGGAAGGAAGATGTGACGTCTTGTAAAGCCTCGGACAGGATGACCGTAATGTAGATGCCCCTCTCCCGGAGGGAGCGCCCTTGCCCGCGAAGAATATTAAGGAAGTTGATGCCCCTGCGATGCAGGGCGCGCCTTCTAGAGAAGTCGATGCTCCTCCTAAAGGGGATGCGCCTTCTCTACAGAACAATGAAAATCATGATTCGTCCGACCTGGATCCACGGATACCAATGCCAACGGAGAAGATGGGGCCAGCAGAAGATACAATTGAAATCCCCGTCGACAAAAAAGATCTAAGTAAAATCTTAAGAATTGGATCTCAGTTGGTACCGAGATTGAAAGAGGGTCTTTCGATATTTCTCTTGGCAAACCTTGATGTATTTGCATGGGACCATTCTGACATGGTGGGAATCAACCTAGAGGTAATGTGCCACCATTTGAATATCGATCCCAAGTATAAAAGGGTTCGACAAAAACGCAGGGCCGTAAGCGGAGAGAGGGCTATAGCCTTAGCGGAAGAGCTAGATAGGCTCTTGGACATCGGACTAATTCGGGAGTCCTTCTACCCAGATTGGCTAGCAAACCCGGTGTTAGTAAGAAAACCTAATGGTAAATGGAGAACATGTGTGGATTTCACCGATTTGAATAAAGCATTCCCAAAGGATAGCTTTCCCTTGCCAAGAATTGATCAGTTGGTCGACGCCACGGTAGGACATGCCTTGCTCAGCTTCATGGATGCATACTCCGGGTATAATCAAATTCCCATGTATGGGCCTGACCAAGAGCACACCTCTTTTATCACCGATAGAGGACTCTATTGCTATATTGGGATGCCATTTGGCTTGATCAACGCGGGGGCTACCTATCAAAGATCGGCGAACAAAATGTTCAAGAGGCAGATTAAAAATACAATGGAAGTATACGTGGATGACATGCTTGTAAAGTCTAAGAAGGCGGCATATCACATCGCTGACTTAGCAGAAACATTCCATATTCTGAGAAAATACATAATGAAGCTGAACCCTCAAAAGTGTGTGTTCATTGTCGAGTCGGGAAAATTTTTGGGATTCATGGTTAACCACCGAGGAATTGAGGCCAACCTGACAAAAATCAGGGCTCTGTTAAACATGAAATCTCCCACCAGCGTCAAGCAAGTGCAGAGCCTGACAGGAAGGATTGTGGTCCTAAATCGATTAGTCTCAAAATCATCGGATAGGTGCACAGAATTCTTCAAGAAAATCAAAGGATTAGGCAAGGATTTTGTGTGGACCCCAGAGTGTGAAGAGGCTTTTCTGAGAATCAAAGAGCAGTTGGGAAATCCTCCCATGTTGGCCAAGCCGGAAGACGGAGAGACGTTAATTCTTTACTTGGCAGTATCTGAATACTCTGTCAGCGCGGTATTGGTGAAGGAGGAAGCAAGCCACCAGTGGCCCGTGTACTATGTGAGTAAAAGGTTGCTGGATGCAGAAACCAGATATACCAGCATGAAAAAACTAGTGTACGCTCTTATTCTTGCGGCACGAAAATTAAGACCATATTTTCAAGCTCACCGAATAGAAGTTCACACTGCTTATCCGCTCCGGCATATTCTACACAAACCCGAATCGTCGGGAAGAATGTTAAAATGGGCGGTAGAGCTAGGACAATTCGATTTAGAATATTGTCCTCGCACGGCAATCAAGGGACAGGCGTTGGCTAATTTCATACTTGAGTTTGATTCTGAAGTAGATGACAAAGTCATAGTGCTGGCGGAACCTTCCTCGCGAGGAAATTCTCCTGGTGATAAAAGGGAGGAACTCCCATACCCGTGGTGGATCTTACATGTCGATGGGGCCGTAAATAACAGTGGATCAGGTGCCAGGATTGTCTTGGTCACTCCAGAGGGGCACCGTTTGATGAGTGCTATCCATTTCAAATTTTATGTCACTAACAATGATGCTAAGTATGAAGCTTTGATCAACAGTCTGAAATTAGCTCTAGAGGTGGGGGTTATGAATCTGATAGTTTGGAGTGACTCTGAATTAGTTGTGAACCAAGTCAACGGAGGTTTTCAGGCCTGGGGACCACAGACGGAGTTATACATGAGATGTGCGCAACGCCTATTGGAAAGATTTAGAAATGCCAGGCTAGAAAGTGTTCCGCGAGAAGAAAATAGTAATGTGGATGCTTTGGCCAAGATGGGATCACAGATGGACAGCG
The DNA here is from genome assembly GCF_009905375.1 of Apium graveolens. Lineage (NCBI taxonomy): Eukaryota > Viridiplantae > Streptophyta > Magnoliopsida > Apiales > Apiaceae > Apium > Apium graveolens. The sequence continues at coordinate 57,959,517 of NC_133648.1, read as the reverse complement.
TCCAACTTGGACAAATCCCTTTGGGAATCCAGGAAATCCCGAGTATTCCAGAGGTAGAGGTGTTCCAGACACAAGAAATTCCGCGAGAAAGCTGGATAACCCCCATTCATAACTATATTCAAACAGGAGATGTACCATAAGATAAACTACAGGCTCGACGCCTTCGATACCAGGCTACCAAGTATGTTGAATATGATGGGGTATTATACAAGAGAGGATTCAACCAACCACTATTGCACTGCGTGGACTTAGAAGAAGGAAACTACATCCTCATAGAAGTACATAAAGGGATTTGTGGCAATCACTCGGGGGGTGGCTCGTTGGCATTAAAAGTCCTCAGACAAGGATATTACTGGCCAACCATGAAAGAAGACGCTTTTAAGTTTGTCCAGGCCTGCGATCGTTGCCAGCAATTCGCCAACTATTCCACTGCCCCGACATCTTCCATCACCTCATTAGCAAGTCCCTGGCCTTTCGCCATGTGGGGAATTGATCTCATTGGAGAGTTGCCCAAAGCAAAGGGAGGTGTGAAATACACCGTGGTGACCATAGACTACTTTACCAAATGGGTGGAAGCTATGCCACTGGCCACGATCACATAAAAGAAGATAAGGGACTTTATTTTCAATTCTATAGTATGCAGGTTCGGTATCCCATACAAACTCATCTCGGATAATGGGAAGCAGTTTGATAGTAAAGAGCTAAGGAAGCTTTGTGAGGACTTGAACATCAAAAAGGATTTTGCCGCAGTTTATCATCCGCAAAGCAATGGTCAGACGGAAGCTATAAACAAAATCATAAAACATACTTTGAAGGCAAAGTTGGAAGAAAAGAAAGGAGATTGGCCATAGGAGATGCCCATAGTCCTCTGGTCTTACAATACAACTCCCAGATCGACTACAGGAGAAATCCCATTTCTGCTGACTTATGGATATGAGGCCATGGTTCCCGTGGAGGTAGGAGCCGGATCCCTCCGGAGAGACTTGGTTGTTGAGGAAGATGCAGAAGTTAACCAGAGGCTCCACTTGGATTTGCTAGATGAAGCCCGAACAAATTCTCAATTAAAGCTTGCTGCATATCAGCAGAGAATCGCAAGGTATTTTAATAAAAAGGTAAAATCTGTGTCGTTCAAGGTTGGGGATCTTGTGTTGCGAAAGGTTATGCCTAACACCAAGATAGCTCAGCACGGGGTGCTTGGAGCTAATTGGAAGGGACCGTACAAGGTCAAAGCTATACTCTGGAAGGGAACCTATCACTTGGAAGATCTGGATGGCAAACCTATTCCTCGAGCATGGAATGCGGAGCATTTACGAAAGTATTATCAGTAGGTTGTGGCTTTGTCCCCCACATTTCCATGATTAAATCCTATGTAATAGACTAGTAGCAAATAAATTCCTCCTAGCATAGGGGGGGTAGTACATATGACTACGAACCTTGGAACTAGGAGAAGGAAGAAAATTTTCAAATAATCAGGGTACCATGGTACGTGTCCATCAAAGGGCGCACCTATATAAAATATATATATATAAAACAACAAATTAATAACGCAGAAATAAAAGTGTATGACTGATCGAATAAATTAAGGAAAAGTCCTTCAGATTAAGATGCCCCATTGGTTTGGTACTTAAATAAATTACTACAAAAGAATCGCTGATAAGAAAGGAATATTTGACACTTGCATGTTGAAAAGAAACAGGGCACACCCTCATTTCAAAATGCTTTGTTAAAAGAATTCTATAGATCCCAATGATATAAGGACAATTTTAAAATCTTGAAAAAAGGTAAGTACCCATGATAAACATTCTCTAAATACTAAAGGGCGCGCCCATAACAGTTTATCTTATGTCTAAATATGATAAAGGCACGCTGTGATGGAAGGTCGCCATTCATGTTTCTGTATGACGCAAGTGTGTGATGGTTTGAAAGGGAATTAAAACAATATAACATTAGGGCGCGCCCTATATGGTCGATGCACCTTAACAGATTTTTATATGCACGCAACAAAAGAGGGAGTCATATAAACCCATACGATATGTTATAATGCAAACAGTTAAAGAGTAGTAAAAAAATAAGTCGTACAACTTTGCACAGCATCAAAAGAGGTTTGGCTCCTCAGAAGTATTTGAAACTTAAGTACGAATGCAGGTTAAACATAAATCAGGGCGCGCCCTGAGATTTGTCTATTGGGGGAATGGTTTGAAGAGGAACAGTAGGATCATCTTCTTGGCGCGCCCTCATCTTCTTCCTCTAATCCAAGCTCTACCCTCCTCGCCTTGATCTCTGCAGCATGCTCCTTCTTGAACTCCACCATCTCAGCAACCGTTTCTTCCCCGAATTTCTCAAAAGTCTAATCAGGGTCATTGGCCACAAAACCAATCCTGTAGAAGTGGAAACCATTAGCAAATGCTTCATCAGTCATTTCCCTCTTCTCATCAGGCCACCCCTTTTTCTGCTGCTCCTCAAGATACTCAATCCTCAAGTTGGCTCCTCCAAGCTCAGTGTGGAGAGAGGTAGCCTTTTTATTGGCAATCTCCAGCTGGGAAGTAAGATTAGCCACCTCATCCTTGAGGAAGGAGATCTCAGAGTCTTTGGCTTTGATGTCTTTGGCATGCAGAAAATCTTTATCTTTAAGGGTGTTCTTCAAGATGTTATTGTTGCCCTGAAGCCTCTCGAGGCGCTCCTTTTCTTCAAGAAGCTTGTCCACCACTCGGGTGGAGTGGATGAACAACTGGTAGGATGCTTTGATGGAAGCATGGGTGGCCTCTTCTAAGTCCATAGCTTGCCACTGTTCCACTTCCTCATCTGAAACATGAAGGGAACCCATGAGGCCAAGGGAATTCAAAGCAGCAGATGAGCCTGAAGGCACGCCCTCTGTTCTGGGCCTTTTAGGCGTGCCCTATTTCTCCGTTAGATCAATTATGGGCCTTTTCGGGACATGAGTATGGATGGATCCCTGTGCTGTAGGAGCATCTCTCTTTGGTTTGGGCTTAGGTTTGTCACCAGGGCGTGCCCCGAATGACTTGGGAATTATTGGAGGAGCCATTTCTGCATAAAACATAGAACATATTAGTTAAACTTGACAAACATGCGTGCTAAACAAAGCAGTAAATAAAGGAAATTGATAAAGATAACATTGATAAAGATGTATAAAGTGCTAAGCCTCGAGTAAAAAGGACGCACCCTAAGTAACAGAAGGTTTGTCAAACAATATGAACATGAATTTCTATCAGTAATCTAGTATGCCAATACAAAAGCTAACAGGAAGAAAGCTTGGATGTGCCAATTATGGAAGGCGCGCCTTTAGACTTTGTAATTATTGAACTTGAAGGGGCTTGGCCTTGTAAAGTGCTGTCTTCTGCCTCATCTTCTTCTTCTTCAGCTTCTTCTTCACTATCTAGGTCAATAACACGAGAAACAAGGACACCTTTCCTAAATTTTATGAATTTACACTTCGTTCCTACTTGGTCATAAAGGATACCGACTCGCATCAAATTGGTCCTAGTAACTAAAGTCTTCAAGTTTCACCTTTCAACAACCACTCTGAGAAGGGCTTCAGCTCACCTTTTAGGCTCGCCCTTAAGCGGTTTGGCCGCTGGTCTGTCTGAAAAGAATAAGGTTGTAAAAAAGAAAAGGGGAACATAGAAATAATATAGGAAAAAGAGAATGAAAGGGCGCGCCCTTACTTGGTGACATGTTGAATCTTATTCTTAGTTTGGGGACATCATACAAGTAAAAGAAGTTTTCCTTCCAGCCTTTTTCATGGCTGAGCTTGTCAGAGGAGAAACCTTTCTTATTATGTTGCTTGTCTAAAACCAAGTAGTAGTATCCGTGGTCAGATTTTCTCAAGTTAAAGAAATAGGTGACTTCGGCCATCAAAGGCTGAGGAAAACCCAAGTCCGTATAGAGAATGAACAGAGCCAGAATAAATTTGTAGATGTTGGGAGAGAGTTAGAGTGGAGCCACATCATAAAGTTCTATCACTTCCCTAAGATAGGGATGTAAGGGTGCGCCTATACCCAAAGATACCAACTTAGGGCTGGTTACCATCCTAGGGATCTTGAAGTTTCTCCCGTAGTTGAAAATATGGGGGCGCATCATGCTTAAAGGGTGGGCCCATATGCCTTCCATATCATAAAATTCCATGAGCCATTCTAATTGCTCATCTGAACAAGCCGAGGACAGACCCACGCATAAAAGTTTTCCATGCTCCTTCTGAAAGCATTTCTTCACAACTTCACTGCATGGTTCGAATTCATTCCAGTCAAAGTCCAATTCACTGTCAGAAACTTCCCAGTGCTGGAAGGGGATTGGAGAAGGTTCAGGAGAGGTGGAAAATTGAAAAGAGTCCTCATCAAAAAAATTCAATTCATCACGAAGGGGCGACATGTTTCCTTCAGGCGCGCCCTCAGATATGGGAGAAGTGGGCGCGTCCTGTGATTTATGTGGAGATAGGCCTATAGGAGACTTTGGATGGCCCTGCATCTACATTGATGCCCATTTTAACACCTCTATATCTGTCAGCATTCAAGCTCTCGAACCAGTCGTCATCATCTAATTCTGTGCTAATAGGAGCTGGGGATCTTTCTTTTTGGATTAGCTTTTGCTTTCCATGTCTACGAGACAAAGGAACATTGTTCGTGGAAGAACTGTTTGGAGAATCTGCCATCAGGATACCTTTTTTGGAATCTTGAACAAGGCGCGCCACCCGGTTCAGAAACTCAGGGGTATGGTGGGCGTTTGGAGGTTGAGGGTCGAAGTAGGTGTTTGGAGGCGAATAGATTCCCAAATTGATAAGGAAATTCTTGAATGGGTGAAAAGGAGAGGATGCGCCCTCGTCTTTCAGCTGTCAAGAAAACCAAAGAAATGTTGAGGGCGCGCCCAATTCAAGAGAATGAGATAAGAAAGTATGAAGGAAACATAAAAGTAATGGTGGGTTTAAGAGAATGGTATTTCCCATGACCTTTGTCAGCTTCCTTCTCGGATGAGTCATATACTAAAAAGGCGCGCCCTATCAATTATAAAATCTATAAAGACTGCTATAGAGTGTGAATATTAAGCTATTGGGAGGTTGGATGACAATGTCACTGCTGATAATAAAAAGGAGGACACGCCTTATATGAATGTAAAGGCGCGCCTTGTTATGCGATATATGCTTTTGACTTTAGGGGTAAACGGTTGAGATTCCTAAAAACATGAAATTAAAGATTGGACCCAATGATTTTGGATCTAAAACAACAAAAATTTGAAATTACACATATACATACACATATACATATATCGTTTTATGCATATCATCAAGAACAGTTGAGGAAGTTGAAGAGATAATGTGGCATGCAGTGTGATTTATTTGACGGAATTCAGAAATGTGAGAAGTTTTACATACCTTTTAAATTGAAGAGGAAGTTGGCCGGAAAGGATTTGGAGAATGACAACGGAGAAGGCCGATTCTGAGCGAAATGGCACCGCCGGAGTTGAAGCTTTTGGAGAAGAAAGAGAAAGTAAAGAAAGAGGAGAGAGTAAAAGTAAAACGAAAATGACTGATGGTGACCTATATTTATAGGTGAAAAAGGACAACTGTCAAATCAATCATGTCAATCACGATTACCGAAGAATAAGGGAAACCGTTTCGAATCATTTCAAATTCTAGGACGCGCCCTCTTGAAGGCGCGCCTCATATGACTATCACAGTAACTAGAAATTCTGAATGCAAAATTTGGAACTTAAAAAAGGCATGCCCTGTTGAGGGCGTGCCCAGTAAAAGTATTGAAAAGTTTGTTTATACATATTTTGATAAGGATGAGAAAAAATTTCAATCCCATTTTCAATGACATATGGAATTTGGGGGGTAGTTGTTATGCCCAAAAATTGGTATAAACAATATTCAGGTTGAGATTGATGAAATAGTCAAAGTTGAGAAAGAAACGCCTAAAATTGAGGAAACAGGTAAGATTACCTTTCCATAAAAGGAAAGAAGGCGCATTCTCTGTGATCAGGACGCGCCCAATGGTGAAAATGATTGATGGAAAGTTGCCACTGTCTATACATAAGAGGCGTGCCCTCAAACATAGTAAGGAGGCACGCCCAATTACTGAAGAAGGGGTGAGGAATTCCTTAATTGAATTATTTCCTATAGTGAGCTTTAGGGCGCGCCCTAAGTGAGAAAGATTCCTTGTACGGGTTCCTCGGATATGATTACTTTGATAACTTCATACCTTTGCTTTACTTGGACAGAGTTAAGGCGAGCCCTAATGTCGAATAATCTAGGGCGCACCCTATAATATAGAATGACAAAAGAAGAGATCAAAGGCGGATGACACAAGGTGGCGCCAACATACAGAATTGTTTGGGCGCGCCCTTAACTTCTACTTGGTTATAATACAACTTTGACATGCTACTTGGACGAACTCTTTGGAAGTTTCAAGGAAAATGGAAATTATTATTACTAAACTATTTGATGCAGATACTCTATTGAAGAACTGCTTCCTGTAGCACATCTACAGGAAAGGCGGTGTCCCTGGTCATAGACCTCCAGGGGTATGCCTGATGATTGAAGACATCCTCTTGTAGTCAATAGGTGTCCTCATTGGAGATATGGGGTAAAATCTGGTGTGTGCTTTGAGAGCTTTGTCTCTGTAGTCAACGGGTGTCCTCGTTGGGAGACTTTGGAGTATCCTGCACTTTGCACCCAAAAGCTTGGGATCACTTATCCTGTAATCTGGTAGGGCTCCTTATCGGGGGACAAGGATGCGTCCAACATTTGGGGTGAACCATGACTATACCTGCGTCCATGGACTAGAGAAATAACTGGTAGCGGAGGGTTATCCTTGGCCAGGGAGATGCCTTATCTGTGAAGTCTCGAAGCCGCGGATGAGCCTTGGACCTTTGTGGTTGGGTCTCATCGGCGGACATTCCTAAAGCTAGTAGAAGATGGTTTCCAGTGGGTTTCCTATTGGGCCTCGGGACAAGAAATCTAAGCCCGTTGGGTTTCTTGTTCCCCAAGAACTACGTGGGCTTGATTCCCTATAAATAGGGATACGTAGGCAAATTGGAAGGGGTCAGAAGCGAGAGCGCAAAGGAGCCACCACTAACCCTAAGCAATCTCAGCCCCCAACAATCACCACCACCAAACACTATTCATCTTTTCCTACGAATACTATTCATCGAATCCACTGATTACTGTTCACATTTCCGACAAAGAACCACCGTCACAGATCTTGTTTCCAGCTACGAACCTCAAACTTTGTTGCTCCCAAATTCCTCCGTCAACACTAGTAATAAATGATATCCCTTAATTGACGACTTTTATGTATTTGTGCCTTAATGTAACTTTTCTTAGTGGAAGTTTCATATTTTTAAAATTATTCCACTTAATTTTGACAACTGATGTGTTTATGCGCTTTTAATTTATTGTTAATAGGGATTTAAAATTTTCCTTAATTGATTGTTATATGATAAAGGTTTCTTGGCTAGTACTTTTTTAGGAAAGTTTTATGTCAAATGGTTTTTTAGCTTTTAAAAGGATAGTAGTTATTAAATTTTTAATGCTCTTATTAAAGGATATTTTATTAAATATGTTACCTTTTTTGAATGAATATTTATGTTTTATTAATATCGTCTTTTAATTATATTGGTTTTGACTTGAATGGAGCTAATTTCTTCAATAACGGTTTTTAAATGATTTCACAAAACTTTTTTCAAATTATGCCTTTATTATGCTTTTAAGAATTTTAAGTGCCATTAAGTTTTAAAATAAATGGACTTCAAACTAAATTTATAGAATGATGTCTCTATAATGTGTCATATGAGATGACTTATTTGTGCCAATACGAGAGTACCATATATGATGGCTTTTGACCATTTATTGGTTTATGAGTCTTTGATGACTGTATCCTATTATGGGAATTTTGTGTCTAACCAAAGATATCATTCAGTTAGATCTTATTTTATTTTAATGTTGTATTATATGTAGATTTGTTTTTCTGTTTTAATATATTTTTCCTTGTTTCTTTTGTTCTTATTTTCAGGAGAATTGGAAGAGATTCTACTTTGTTTCTTTTTCAGACTTTATATCACAGTAATGTAACAAGGGACCTTGAAGCACAAAACTGTTTAGTTTTAATTGATGATACGAGAGATTCTTACAATTATCTGAAGACACTATTTATTATTAGTTTTGTATAAAATGTGAGTTATAGAGAGCACTCTTACACCTCAATGAGTTTTTTTCTGATAGATTTTATTCTTGCGAGGATTTAACGAGGCCTTTTCGTGGGTTATCTATTTCATACATTAAGGTTTTATTGTCTAAACGTCTGGAGGCAACTTGCGTGCATTTCGGTTAGATGATAAACTTTATGATTGGAAAATATACTTTTTTGTATTTCGAAATTTTATCAATGAAATTATTTCATTCTTGACAAAAAAAATCGGATTAAAGTGGTATCATTTTATTAAAAATATGGAATGAGTATATTTTATTCAAAATATTTTTGAATCGATAATTTTATTTTTTTTCTTATTAAATAAGAAACACATTTAGATTATATTCAGTGATGAATATTACTATTACATGTGATCTGTTTCATTTTGTACAACAAGAAAAATTATGAATTGTTTTAAAAATTTAGAAAAGGCAATATTTTGTATATTTTGTATGGTTTGGCAAACGTTAATAGGAATCCAATAAAAACTAGATAAAAATATAATAACAATAAAAAAATTATTATAATCTAAAGTTGAAATACAAATTTAATAAAATACATTAAAAGTATTATGATGGTAAAATGTAAAGTATTCTTTTCAAAACTATTACTAGAATTGAAATATTATAACATTGTTACAAACACAATTAAAAAAAAAAAATTCCAATTTTTTGATCAAACTCCGCAAGATTAATAAAAAAAAATAAATAAAAGTAAAATAATTTGAACATATTTATTTCACATATGTTATACTAATGTTATCACGGTCAAATATCAAAATACAATATAACTAAATGTATAAGTTCAAAAATTATATTTATTTGAAAAATGCATAATTTATAAAAAATATAAAATTTATTTAGGGAATGAAATAGTTAAATTTAAATGTAATTAAACTTAAATTAAATTATCAAATGAAAAATCTTATAAAAGAAATTATAAGCATCCCGTGAATTGCATGGGCATAAAGTTAGTTTCACCTAAAACCGAATCTTTAAGGTGTATCACCTTTGGCTACTGTTATGTACTTATGTTTTCAGAAAACCGGAAAAGTTTGAAGATAAAATAATAGAGTAAATTGATAACAAAAAATTGATTTATTTTTTTATACAATTTACTTGCCTTGTAGTATGTCGAACTTTATAGATATGAATATGATTATTAAAGTACCAATAAACACGTAGAGTTCATCCATTGCAATGACTTGTTTAAACATATATGCAAAAATCTTATCTCATACAAAATGCATAATCTTTTATGCATAATAAACAGGTATTTAACTGTTTGACAATACGAAAGGACCAAATGCATAATCTTTCATGCAAAAATAAAGCCCCTAGAACAAATGTATATTCGGAAAATGTTCTACATGTTAAATGTCTTCCTTGTTAAGTGGGGGTTCAAATAACAATTTAAGACTCTAATACTTTGCTCGAAATTAGGGAACATAAACATTTAAATCAAATTTAGGTGAGAACGATGGAATGACTCTTATCGATTTAGCATAAAACTAACTAATTAAGATATATTTTATTGACAATAAGTTATATACTTATAATTTGTGCAATCTAATTGCTTATTTATAAAGTTAATCATCAAACACATGATAATTTGGTTCAAATGTATCAATTGAGTCACTCATTGCAAATTCAACTCAATTTGGTCACTAATTAAAAAACTCGTATCAATGAGTTCATTTTTCAATGACCAAGTTGATACAAAACTTTAATTTTTCAATGACAAAGTTCATAAAAAAAATTTAAATTAGTGAATAAATTGAGTCAAAATTTGCAATGAGTGACGAAACTGAAACATTTAGACCCGTTCGGGTTGGAATTCGGGAAATTTTTCGGATTCGGGGCGGGGAACGGGGAAAATTATAAAAAGAATTCGAGGATCGGGGCGGGGTCGGGTTGGGGTTTAGGGTATCCCCGCCCCGTTCCGCGACCCACATCCCCGATATCATATTTCATATAGATGAATATTAATTATGTGTATTTATTAAATTATTATGAGTAAATGTAATGTATATTATTCTTAAAGTTAAATTTTGTTTTAATTTTTTTATTATATTCATTTTTTATAGTAGATTATGATTTAATAAAAAAATTAATATTATCTTTTATCCTAAATACACTTAAATTTGAATTGCTAGTTAAAAATGATATTAAATTTTAAAAAAATTATATACCATAATTCATTAAAAAAATTTAGTAAAAAATGCATTACAAATCTATAAAAAGTTAATTAGATTAAGAAATACTAAAATTCCCGAATACCCGCGGAGATTCCCGTTCAGGGCAGGGATCGGGGAGCAAAACAATATTCGATCGGGAGGGCAGGTTCGGGTACGGGGATCAGGGGTGGTGATAGCACCACCCTGACCCCGGAGTAACCCGATGCCCATCCCTAACATTATCCTTGTGAGCATAGAGTTGCTAGGTACACTTATATACATGGAGCATTTAAATCATTGTTGTCCACACATATAGACCAGCTAAAAAAACATCAATAACTCTCTTATAATCACTACAAGAAATTTACAATCAGACAACACTTGACAAACAATGGTTAAAAAAAAAATCGTCGTCCTAAAAAATCATATAACGGTGAATTGAATTTGCAAAAAAAATAGTTGTGTGAGTTCCAGAACAGACAACGGATATCCATCTTTTTTAAACTGTTGTACAAGTTGTATCCTCTCATCGAGTCAGGCAACGGTTTTTTAAATATAGTGTTGTTGTAGATCTTTAACACAACGATTACAAACCGTTGTTACTATGTTAACGTATAGGGTTAGAAGACAACGGTTTTAACATTACATTGTGTAATTCAGACAATGGTTTTTTAGAAAGGTTGTCCTCTAAACCATCAAACAACGGAATGAAAACAGTTGTCTGAGAAATTTCAATGGGTACCACGTATTGAGGTGGCAGCACGTGATAGGTGGTAAATCATTCACAAGGATTGCTGAGGTGGCGAAATGAGAGCCCTTCATTGAAATGAGATTTGATATCGGCCGTTAGATCGAAATATAGCTAATATTCTTATACAACGGTTTTATGTTAAAACAAAAGTGTTGTCTTAGTTAGTCTCATACAAGCTTTTAGGTATTACGTTGTGTAATTCACACAACAGTTTTTAGAAGGGTTGTCTTAAAAACCTTCATACAACGGAATAAAACAGTTGTCTGAAATAGTTATTTTATAATTTAAATGGGCACCACCTGATGAGGTGGCAGCGCATGATAGGTTGTAAACATATTACTCGGATTGCTGAAGTGTCACAATGACAGCCCTTGATTGAAATGAGATTAGATATTAGCCGTTAGATTGACAAAAGCTGATATACTTACACAACAGTTTTATAATAAAAAAAAGCGTTGTCTTAGTTTGTCTTTACACAATGGTGTTTCAAGGAAACCATTGTAAAAATATTACTGTATAAAATGAGATTCCCGATTACAAAGTTCAATTTTTAAATGATTTTTTCGATGATCCAACCGTACGGATGTTAAGATATATCAATTTTAGTCATATGAAAAAATTATTAAAAAATTTAAAATTCATCTTGCATGTCAGGATTAGAAAAATCTAGTAAAAGTATCACTTCCAACAACGAGACTCGTTCCTGATTTACAATATTAATTTCTAAAATGATATTTTCGACGAAACAACCGTACGGATGTTAAGATATACCAATTTTAGTCATAAGAAAAAATTATTAAAAAATTTGAAATTCATTTTTCATGTCAGGATTAGAAAAATCTGGTAAAAGTACCCCTCCCGACAACGAGACTCGTTCCCGATTTACAGGATTAATTTTTTAAAATGATTTTTTGAAGATCCAACCGTACGGATGTTAAGATATATTGATTTTAGTCATAAGAACAAATTATTAAAAAATTTGAAATTCATTTTGCATGTCAGGATTAGAAAAATCTGGTAAAAGTACCCCTCCCGACAACGAGACTCGTTCCCGATTTACAGGATTAATTTTTTAAAATGATTTTTCGACGATCCAACCGTACGGATGTTAAGATATATCGATTTTAGTCATAAGAAAAAATTATTAAAAAATTTGAAATTCATTTTGCATGTCAGGATTAGAAAAATCTGGTAAAAGTACCCCTCCCGACAACGAAATTCATTCCCGATTTACAGGATTAATTTTTTAAAATAATTTTTCGACGATCCAACCATACGGATGTTAGGATATATCAGTTTTAGTCATAAGAAAAAATTATTAAAAAATTTGAAATTCATTTTGCATGTCAGGATTAGAAAAATCTGGTAAAAGTACCCCTCCCGACAACGAGACTCGTTCCCGATTTACAGGATTAATTTTTTAAAATGATTTTTCGACGATTGAACCGTACGGATGTTAAGATATATCTATTTTAGTCATAAGAAAAAATTATTAAAAAATTTGAAATTCATTTTGCATGTCAGGATTAGAAAAATCTGGTAAAAGTACACCTCTCGACAACGAGACTCGTTCCCGATTTACAGGATTAATTTTTTAAAATGATTTTTCAAAGATCCAACCGTACGGATGTTAAGATATATCGATTTTAGTCATAAGAACAAATTATTAAAAAATTTAAAATTTATTTTGCATGTCAGGATTAGAAAAATCTGGTAAAAGTACCCCTCCCGACAAGGAGACTCGTTCCCGATTTACAGGATTAATTTTTTAAAACGATTTTTTGACGATCCAACCGTACGGATGTTAAGATATATCGATTTTAGTCATAAGAAAAAATTAATAAAAAATTTGAAATTCATTTTGCATGCCAGGATTAGAAAAATCTGGTAAAAGTACCCCTACGGACAACGAGACTCGTTCCCGATTTACAGGATTAATTTTTTAAAATGATTTTTCGACGATCCAACCATACGGATGTTAAGATATATCGATTTTAGTCATAAGAACAAATTATTAAAAAATTTGAAATTCATTTTGCATGTCAGGATTAGAAAAATCTGGTAAAAGTACCCTTCCCGACAACGAGACTCGTTCCCGATTTACAGGATTAAGTTTTTTAAAATGATTTTTCGACAATCCAACCGTACGAATGTTAAGATATATCAATTTTAGTCATAAGAACAAATTATTAAAAAATTTGAAATTTATTTTACATGTCAGGATTAGAAAAATCTGGTAAAAGTACCCCTCCCGACAACGAGACTCATTCCCGATTTACAGGATTAATTTTTTAAAATGATTTTTCGACAATCCAGCCGTACGGATGTTAAGATATATCGATTTTAGTCATATGAAAAAAATATTAAAAAATTTGAAATTCATTTTGCATGTCAGGACTAGAAAAATCCAGTAAAAGTACCACTCCAAACAACGAGACTCGTTCCCGATTTATAAGATTATTTTTTAAAATGATTTTTTCGACAATCCAACCGTACAGATGTTAAAATATATCAATTTTAGTCATAAGAAAAAATTATTAAAATTTATTTAATTCATTTTGCATGCCAGGATTAGAAAAATCTGGTAAAAGTACCCCTCCCGACAACGAGACTCGTTCCCGATTTACAGGATTAATTTTTTAAAATGATTTTTCGACGATCCAACCATACGGATGTTAGGATATATCAGTTTTAGTCATAAGAACAAATTATTAAAAAATTTGAAATTCATTTTGCATGTGAGGATTAGAAAAATCTGGTAAAAGTACCCCTCCCGACAACGAGACTCGTTCCCGATTTACAGGATTAATTTTTTAAAATGATTTTTCGACGATCCAACCGTACGGATGTTAAGATATATCGATTTTAGTCATAAGAACAAATTATTAAAAAATTTTAAATTCATTTTGCATGTCAGGATTAGAAAAATCTGGTAAAAGTACCCCTCCCGACAACGAGACTCGTTCCCGATTTACAGGATTAATTTTTTAAAATAATTTTTCGACAATCCAACCGTACGGATGTTAAGATATATCGATTTTAGTCATATGAAAAAATTATTAAAAAATTTGAAATTCATCTTGCATGTCAGGATTAGAAAAATCTGGTAAAAGTACTCCTCCCGACAACGAGACTCGTTCCCGATTTACAAAATTAATTTTTAAAATAATTTTTTTGACGATCCAACCGTACGGATGTTAGGATATATCAGTTTTATTCATATGAAAAAATTATTAAAAAATTTGAAATTCATTTTGCATGTTAGGATTAGAAAAATCCAGTAAAAGTACCACTCCAAACAACGAGACTCGTTCCCGATTTATAAGATTAATTTTTAAAATGATTTTTTCGACAATCCAACCGTACAGATGTTAAAATATATCAATTTTATTTGAATAATATTTTATTTTATTTGATTAATATTTAAAATAATTTAAAACAATTATATAATAATAATAAAATACACTCAAAACAAATTTTTTTTGCTCTTCTTATACAAACACATCTTCCATGAAATTCTCTTTGTTTCCCCCCTTTACCAAATATTTTTTCCCTCCCCTCATCTTGGAATATACTCTAACCCTATTTCTTTTATGTTTCATCTGCCGCCTCTCTAATCTCACACTTACATGCTCTGTCTTTCTCAATTCCCTCTGTTCTCTTCCCTAGAATTTCATATCCCTTTCTCACAACTTTTGTCTTAAGACTTTAGATTCAAGGTACTGCTCCTTTCCTAATTATTCAACATCACTCTCCGCCAAAGTCACAACATAAGTGAAGGGGCGTGTAAACAGCTGCAGTCCCGCAAGGAGGTCGGCAAGGGGCAAAACAGAGACGCAGAGAGAGGAGTTGAAGAATTGGTGAAAAAATACAAGGTGGATGGGAGAAAGTAAGCAAAGATTGGTGAAGATGACAAAGGGGATTATGGGTCAAAATGAAAACCCAATAACCCAATTTCAAACCAAGTTTAACAAATTGGAAATTGGGTTTAAGAGGAGCCCAATCTTTAATTCGCTGGAATTAGTAAGTTAATTGAGTCCTTTACAATTTTATGTTATATTTTGAGATGGGTTTTGTTTGTTTTTCTGTTTAATGCTTTTTAGATAAATCTTGGGTTGCTTACAGGCTCATTTTTTAATTAGTTAAGGCTTTGATTTTTTAATTACTTTTCAGTAGTCAAGGATGTGGCTTAAGTAGAAGAAAAAGGTTGCCTCTGCTCCTCTTCCTGTTTCTATCATCGCTGAAGTCGATCTTTATAAGTTCGATCCATGGGAATTGCCAGGTGATTTATAAATATGTGATTATTTGTGTACAAGGTGATAATCATTTAATTACGAGGATGATGTGTTATGTTATTATATTGGAGATTGGTGATGATGTGTTCTGGTTTGAAAAATGCAGCAAAGGCTTCGTTCGGGGAGCAGGAATGATACTTTTTCAGTCCAAGGGATCGGAAGTACCCTAATGGCGCCTGGCCAAATCGTGAAGCAACTTCAGGGTATTGGAAGGCCACTAGAATTGATAAGCCAGTGCTCACAACCAGTAGCACCAGAGGATCTCAGAAGGTTGGTGTTAAGAAGGCACTTGTTTTTTATGGAGGAAAGCCACCAAAAGGGATTAAAACCAATTGGATCATGCGTTGGAGTTATATTGACTAGCCCAGAAAAAAAATTGAAAACTAGTGTTGTGTGGACATTCACTCGGTGGAGCTGTAAGTTCGACTAGTTTTCTTTGTTCTGTAGTTTATATTAATAGTTAAGTGTTTTAAGAATATGTGTTTTCACTGTCCAGGTTGTTGTTTGGTTGCACTAACTATTTTAAGGGTCATTGCAGGAAATAAGGGTTACGGTTAGTGCATATTTGCGAGGAGCCAACAGTATATATATATATCTGGATCTGTTTCTGCCCTTTTTGTTGGGGGATTTGCAACACTGGAAATACGAAGTGAACTCCTGTTGCATTTTCCCTATTTTGTCTCTAAAGAAGTGAACTCCTGTTGCATTCCATGTTTGAAATTCGATGGATATTCCAGTAGAGCCACTTCTTCGACTTTCTGTTCCTACACTGCGATTACCATTACCATCTGTCAATTTGAGTCCTGCTATTGGCCTTCGAGCCTGAGAAGATGTTAAACACGAGTTCCATATTTGGGATCAAACACACTGCATAGGTTAATGCTGAGGTATTCTTCAATTCTAGTATTATGAAATATTATGTAGCAGGCCTTGTAATTAATATGTGTAAACATACTTTTATTGATAGTTTGAGATCATATTAACTGAAAAAAGATTGAAATATTTAATTCTGACCGTGGGTGTGAATTGACCTGAAAGCTTCTAAAATTCTGATTGAATAATAGTGGTTGCATCATCTTTGTTAACCAATGTAGATGTCGAGTTCTATTTTTCGTGCATATCACAATTTGTGTGCCTACTCTCGGCATCTACTGCATCAATCAACCCTAGTGGCACAGGTCGTGTATATCACCATTTGACGCCAAGGCTGACAAGTCTGTCATAACGGTAGTCGGTAATACCAATATTGTAGTTGACTGGCATGGTCGGAAACAGTTACTGATCACACATGCCCACATGGAAAATTATGGAGTAGCAGGGCAGACAGAATATGAGGTCAAAGTTCTCGCCTCCGAGAGGTTCAAAGATAAATTGATCATCTCACTTGCAGCCAATGGCCAGAAAGTAGAAATTGATGTAAACTATGAACATGAGAAGATAAACGAACTGCCTTCTTCCAGTAACTTCAGAAATTGGGTCATTGTACTTGTGTGTTCCACTGTATTAGTATCAACATTAATTCTGTTTCTCTATTACCTCGATAGACCAAATAGAGATCAGTCTAATGTAGCACCTACCAGCCCAACTGTCATAGCATATTTACCGGCAACCCCTTTTCGTAGAAGTACATTCGTCGTAAATGAACACTCTCATACCAGAGCAGTAATTGCTCTGTGAACTCGTGTTATACTTTTCTTGCATTGAATACATGAGCTTTTACATTCAATATATGTTTACATAGAGCAATGTAAATGTTTGCCCAGAAAGTTTAAAAAATATGACTGTGCATCTATATACAGCTTCACATCTGATTAATGAAACTCGTGTTCCGGTTTTAGATGTGGGATTTTTTTGTTATATTCTACATGGTGTATAATTTATTTCCTCTGTAGAATATCTGGTTACTGGTGAAGCTAAAATATTATTTAATCTTACCAGCGTTACTTGTTAGGGAGCACCTCGGTGGAAGCATTGTCTGGTGCAAATGAGACACTGGTTTTGGTCTGGACATGTATAACACAGAAGGCTACTCTATGTGGTTCTGCAACTACAAGTATATTGACGAGAATACAAGCTCTAAGGTCAAATTCAAGAGGGAACTCCACAGCATCAAGGTTGAGTTACAAGCCACTGATCCAACAGAAATGGGACTTGATGTTTTTAGCTGAGACGATTAAAATGTGTACCTTAATGAGCATGTTTAGAAATAGATTTTAAGTTATAGTTTTTATTTTTGTAGAGAAACATTGTATTATAAATTTAATTTCAATTGTGAAATAACAATTGAATTATTATAATATCATTTTATTTTAAAATTGATTTATTTTAAATAATAAGATTAGTTTTGTAAACTGTTGTGTGAAACCCACTTAAGAAATGATGAAAACCGTTGTATGTCTCATTGCACTTATTTTTTTTAAAAAAACTGTTGTCTTTTGATATTATTTGCAATGGTTTAAATTTTTTATACCATTGTCTTTTAAATAAAAAACATTCAAGACAATGGTTTTAACTAGTTAAAAAAAGTTTATAAACTGTTGTTTATGAAAATATCGAATAAGTTAACAATAATGGTTTTTCTACAAAACCATTATTTTTAAGTTAGATAGACAATAGTTGAATAAAAAAACAGTTGTTTAAAAAAGTTCCAACCACAGTTTGTTTAGAATAACTGTTGTGTGTTCCATGTTAACACAAGCACTCTAACATGTTGATTAATCTCTCTTTTTACAATGGTAAAAACAACCATTGTCTCATGTTCAATCACACGAGTGTTGGATAGACAACGGAAAACATACTTGTCACACAACGGTAAAAAACAGTTCTGTGATTGCAAATTTCTTGTAGTGAATAGTTGAAAGTCTTTTTCCGTAAGGATTTTCTTAAATATTTAACTAAGTTGAAGCATATCAGTGCTTACAAAATCATTACACATAAGGAAAAAACTGGACTTCAGGGGTTCTTAATTGTCATTTTTCTTGAATTTCAGGGATTCTGAGTTTGACCATAGAGTTTCTCTGCAAGACGGACCCAATAAGCTGGACTTCTACATAATAGTTAATATGAAACCTTCTAGATTCTATTTTTAGGCTGTTGTTGCTTGCATCTTAACTTTAGTAATGCAAGATGTGCTCTCCGCATAAATATTGCATATTTAATAGCATATTATTATTTTTTTTAATTTTGTACCATAAATTCTATAGTAATTACCTTGCAGTCTCAATAAAAAATGGTTAAAATAATTAACTGTAATATGCTATTAAATATGCAATATTTATGCGGAGAGCACATCTTGCATTACTAAAGTTAAGATGCAAGCAACAACAGCCTAAAAATAGAATCCAGAAGGTTTCATATTAACTATTATGTAGAAGTCCAGCTTATTGGGTCCGTCTTGCAGAGAAACTCTATGGTCAAACTCAGAATCCCTGAAATTCAAGAAAAATGACAATTAAGAACCCCTGAAGTCCAGTTTTTTCCTTATGTGTAATGATTTTGTAAGCACTGATATGCTTCAACTTAGTTAAATATTTAAGAAAGCCCTTACGGAAAAAGACTTTCAACTATTATAAAAGAGTTATTGATGTTTTTTTAGCCGGTCTATATGTGTGGACAACAACGATTTAAATGCTCCATGTATATAAGTGTACCTAGAAACTCTATGCTCACAAGGATAATGTTAAGGATGGGTATCAGAGATGTGCCCTCCGCATAAATATTGCATATTTAATAGCATATTACAGTTAATTATTTTAACCATTTTTTATTGAGACTGCAAGGTAATTACTATAGGATTTATGGTACAAAATTAAAAAAAAATATATTAGTGACACTTTATGAATAATAAAGAAGACATAAGATAAATATTTTAACTTTACAATGTTATGGTTATGGGTACCCTCTATAAATGCTGATATAATTCATTTTCAGTATCACTTATGCAATTTTATCTTT
Organism: Apium graveolens; assembly: GCF_009905375.1. Lineage (NCBI taxonomy): Eukaryota > Viridiplantae > Streptophyta > Magnoliopsida > Apiales > Apiaceae > Apium > Apium graveolens. The sequence goes on along the minus strand of NC_133648.1, from coordinate 57,940,140 downwards.
TATGGTTGCATGATAAGAGTTTTGTGCTAATTTGCATATCACTGCCTCCTGGTTGCTCATATAGGAGGGAAGTGTCCATGCAGTGACATTGGAAAATAGTCTAAATGGATTAGAAGTCATATAGGAGGGAAGTGTTCATGCAGTGACATTGGAAAATAGTCTAAATGGATTAGAAGTAGTTTGTTCAGCTTATTATCTACAGCCACTCAACAGCAAACAACCAAGTGCAACTTATTCTTATTGTTTTGTTTGTGATTTCATTGCATTGGTAATGCCAATATATATAATTTTTCCCTGGTTGTCTTGGCATAAGTTTATGTTCCTTATTTGGGGATAAGGGTGTCATTATGTGTCTGTGGTTAAGGTTTGCAAGTGCTTTTTTTGCTGAAGTGATTTAACTTGGTTTTTAAATTTTAAGTGATATATTATTTGATATTAAGCCATAAAAATGCCAACTATTAGAGAAAACGTTGTGTTCCCAGCAGACATAAGGCTCTTTTTATTTTAATGGAAGGTTGGGAACTTATATTTTGTTATAAGATTATCCCGGCTTAAATCAAACTCAAAAAAGGTTCTTATGATATTTTCTATGTATAATCCAAATAAAAATTGCAGTCATATAACTTAAATATGGCATATTTAACACATAAAAAAGATATAAAACAAAAATTTAACATCAAAATATGAATAGATGCCAACAAACCTTACCAGGGCATGCTCAAATCAGGCTCAGTCTGGAACAAATGGTAGTTCTTGTGTAATGTGCAAGCTCAAGCCAATCCAGATTAAATTGCAAACCTGGTACCATGTGAGCTTGGTCAAAACCCAAGCAGATTATGATTCAAAGAAATTGACTTATGGCGCTTCAATAAAGGAAATGGGGTAAAAGTTCAAAAATGGGAGGAAAATGCATTCTTCAAAATCATGGCACGCTTAAAGGTAGTATTTGACTTAGGTTCTTTGACAATCATATATACATGTAGAAAAAGCGGATAAAACGTATTCTTTTAAAATATTGTGTGAATTCTTACATTTATATATCAAGGACAGTTAACTGCAAAGCTCCAGCGGAACATGGGTGGAGGGCATGGTTTACAAAATGTATAAATACTCCTCCTTTTTTAGTGTATAATTAATTGTAGTTAATATTTCAAGCTCAGTGTTTTATATGCAAGTTAAAAAAACATAATGTGCCACTAAATGAAACTGTTTCCCCTAAGTCTAACAAAGGTATGCTCAGCTAATAAATGACAAAATTACATGGCCAAAAGTAACTGGTTTACACCAGCAGAATAAGTCCTCCTGTATCTTAAAGAATTTCAATCTACATAAATTCCATTTTCCATGAGACCATAACCACTATTTGAAAACTTGCACGAAAACTTGCAGTCTTGTAGAACAACAATTATCATATTATTTCAAAGAAAACTTGCACTCTTAGAGGCAGATGCTAGGAATTGGTGACTTGGGGTTCCGTTTAATCAAAAAAAATGTCAAAATAGCCAAAATTAAGATACATCCTAATACTTGTTCCTTTCATGTTTTATTAGTATTTGTATTACTAATACTGATACTAATACTAATTTTTTACACGAAACATGTCCATTATCATAATCATATTGGGTTTACACAAAACGCTTAGGTTAACTATTATGTTTAAAAGTCTACTTTATGGGATTTCATTATACATGGTGTTGGAGCTTAACCATGACTGACTAACTCATATTGGAGAGGGGTGTTTGCTATTGCTGTTAAGTAACTTGCTTTGAAAAAAGTCTACGAATAGCATTTCCTGTATTTGTACAAAAAGTAGGGAGACATCAGAACTAGTTGAATTGTCAAACATAAAAAGATGTAATTTTCAGTGAACTATTTGATACTAAATATTATTTTTCTTCTTATGACCAAAAAAAAAATTAAAGTTACAAGTAATCCAAACGACTTTAAGATAGACGTAACTAAGCATAACTAAAGCTTTTTATAAAATAAATAAATATGCTAACTAGAATAATTGTTATAAATAGTAGAGAAAGTAGAGTGAATTGCTAGCTATAATTGTCTAGATTTATAATATCAATGCACTGAAATTAAAATGCATACAGTATCCACAAAATTTAAATACAAAGATGTTATTGTTACAGACTAACTTATCGTATTTTTAATATCATACAAAATATATAATCTGATTATTATTCTTTCTTACTAGAATTAATGGTATCTCGAACATGAACATTAATAATTACACACCTTCGGTAATTTAGAACCCTACAAATAAATAGAGTTGATTAGGATATCAGGGGTATGGGAGTATAAACATCTACTTGGTGGTCATACCTTTGCTTAGTGTATTGCCATTGATGAATTCTCAACAAGGATAGAGAGACAGTTAAACCGTCATTATTAGCTGAAACCACGTGACAAAATAACAAAACAAAAGTTAAAACATAAATAAAATCAGGGTACTTTCACATATATGTGCAAATGATTATAAATAAAATACAACACACACAATTAATCTTGAATTAGAATAGGATTATGGGGGAGGGTGATTAATAAAATTGACAGCATTCGTTGAATCTTCAATCTTGAAAAACAAACGAAAAATGGAAAAATAACATTTAAAGTATTAAAGAAAATACATCCGAATATATTATTATTCAATCATGGCGAAACCTAGAGTTATGACACAACAATACAGACGTTCTTATATAGAAAAAAAAATTAACAAATACCCAACGAATTTGAGGAGAACACAATATCGCCGTGGGGTGGCCAAGTTCTTTTTCCGCCTACCTCCCGATCCCAATACACCTTTTCTTGGGGCCTGGATACAAACTAAAACGCTTTATAAACGTAGCTGTAAGTTTTCTATTAAAAACCCCATTTATATAAGTGGGTAACATGCATAGCTAATTTTTGCACTTTGCTAGCCCGTACTATACAATAATTGTGTCATTTTGATGGTTAAATGCAGAGCAGGTAATTTAAAATATAACGGCTAATTGTGTATGATTTGTGTATATAATATCTGTCTCCTTACATTTAGGCATACACAACCTAAAATTTGAACATCAAAGCATGGTTCCGACGTGTTCTTGTGAAAAATGGGTGGTAAAGATGTGTGCTTGGACTCAATTGAATGCGGAAAGAAAATTTTTGGGTTATGTTGATGGGTGTAATGGATGCGGGTACTTCAAATGGAATGATTCCCCTTTTATAATCAAAGCCAAGTTATGATTAATGGTTTATTAAGAAGAGTTCTTAACAATGAAGAAGAAGGAAGCTTTGATGCGGAGAGGGTTAAACTTGTTGATGATGCAGCAAAATGGAGAAGGAAGCAAAAAAATGGAAATATTTTTGCTGGTCGGTTGAACAAGAATGATCATGTGGACTTAGAATAAAATTTGCAAAAGATATATTCATTTTTATGATTATGTATTGTATTTTATGAAGTTGTGTTTGCAAAATGTAATGGAAATTAGGCAGTTCAATGAATAAAAGTACCAAATATTTGCCAACATCATTCATTGAAAACAAGTTAAAATAGCACTGTCATTATATTTGATGCATCAAGCACAATACCAAAATACTTGGGCAATAATTGCCAAGATCTGGTTAACATAATAATACTAATTGTAATTCAGCACAACTTGTTATGGTTACAACCAATTGAATAGTACCAAAATAAATATGGTTACAACCTTTTGAACTAGTTTAATGAGACTGCAAAAGTAGTTGACCAAAAGTAGTAGCGAAATTAATACTAGTTGTAATTAAAGCCTTTCAAGACTTCTTCTTGGCACTTTATTTTGTCTGCTTTGTAGGCTCGATTTTTTTAGTCATTATAGAAGCCTGAACATATATTTTTTTACTCCCTTTGAAGCCTTCAAACCTTTCAAGGTAGTAAAGCCCCTGCCCTATGTCTCTCCTATTGGACTTCTTTCATGACTTTGTGCATACCTTTTAGCTCTATTGGGCCTAGAATTAGAAGCACCTTCCCCCTGGGCATTTTGGGCCTCAATGCTTTCATTGTGGTCCATTTCTTGAGGTTGCTCAGTTTCAGGTCTATGCCAATTTGGCACTTGGGGAAAAGTAACTTCTGAAAAATGCCTATCTCTAGATTGTGATTAAAATTGGAAATGTTTATGGAAAGTGTGCTGTGGTATAATTATTTTAAAAGAGATAGGTCTAAGCGGTTTTGAAAAATGGATAAAACGGATCAGATATTGGATGGTTGCGTAAGAGGCCCGTAACGGCCCAGCGGGTTTGCGTAAGAGGCTAAGTCGATTGCACGCCCTATTTAAACCGCTTAGTCCAGCGTGATAGAGACCTAGCTAGTCTCTGAGTTCCGAAACAGGTTTGTGGTGGGATAGACTGATCAGCTGTACCTAGGATTCGTCCAATTATATATCTGATTTTGGTTTAGGGGTTCCCGTAACTGAATAGATGATTTTGTGTTTCCTGTAATGGAACAGTGGATTTATAAATTAAAATAGCATGCTAAAGTTGGACTCTGGTATTCACACATCACACAACTGATGTTACGTTTTATAGAGCATGCTAGTTGTTGATATCCTATTTATACCTGCTTTACTTATTTTCGTAAACGAGCTATGACATCTGTTCCTATAGCTGTTTAATTTAAACTGCTTTACTTGTTATTCATATAGTGGTACTGTTGAGCAATTGATTGCTCACACTTGCAGTTTATTTTGTATTTATATATTGCAGATGCCTTGAAGACCAGTCATACCTTAGCATAATAGAGTGTCAGCCCCCTCCAGTCTTGGTTCCTCCGAGGTAGTTTGTATCAGACCATGAGGTATGATGAGTTGCTGTAATAAGTTAGAGTTTTGGTCTTTTTGAATAAGTTAGTTGTAGTTTTGTCACCTAAATAATACTTGAACCTATATCGGATCTTGGGTTGGGGTCGTGTTGGTATAATAATTTTTAATTAGTAGTTCATATTTTTGGTTTGTTATATTTTAGTGACGTCAGCTCTTGACCCCGGGGTTGAGTACCAAGATGTATCAGGACTTGAAGAAGAACTTCTGGTGGCCAGGAATGAAGAAGTAAATTGCAAATTGGGTTAGCAAATATCATGTGTGTCAGACGGTAAAAGCAGAACATCAAAGGCCAAGTGGTTTGTTGCAACTCTTGGAGATTCCACAGTGGAAATGGGAAGAGATTGCAATGGATTTCGTAGTAGGATTGCCAAAGAAAAAGTCAAACCATGACGCTATCAGGGTAATCATTGACATATTGACAAATTCCGCACATTTTCTCCCTATCAACGAAAGATATTCTTTGGAAAAGTTAGTTAAGTTGTATTTGAACGAAGTAGTAACCAAGCATGGAGTTCCTGTATCCATCATTTTACACCGAGACCCAAGATTCAATTCAAGATTTTGGACTAAGTTTTAAGAGTGTCTCGGAACTAAGCTAAACATGAGCACCGCCTATCACCCTCAGACAGATGGCCAAAGTTAGAGAATAATTTAGACAATAGAGGACATGTTAAGGGTTTGTGCTTTGGATTTCAAGGGAAACTGGGATGATCACTTGCCGTTGATTGAGTTTTCCTATAATAACAGTTATCATGCTAGGATCGGAATGCCACCCTATGAAGCCCTATATGGACGTAAGTGTAGATCACCATTGTATTGGGATGAAGTAGGAGAGAAGAAAGTGCTAGGACCCGAGCTAATTCAGCAGACTAAAGATGCAGTAGCATTGATTCAGAAAAGGTTGGAAGCCTCCCAGGATAGATAGAGGAAGAATGTCGATTTACATCGAAAGGACATGAATTTTGAGGTAGGGTCATTGGTATTGTTGAAGGTATCACCTTGGAAAGGGTTAGTTCGATTTGGACAGAAAGGTAAGTTCAGCCCCAGGTATATAGGGCCATTTGAAGTTTTGAAGCAAATAGGAAAGGTTGCTTACGAGATAGCGTTACCACCATAATTGCAAAATATTCATAATGTGTTCCACGTATCCATGTTGAAGTCGTACATCCCTGATTCGAATTAAGTAATTGAGTATGAACCCATCGAGCTTCAGTTAGATTTATCCTATGTGGATCGACCAGTCCAGATTTTGGACCATAAGGAGCGTGTACTTAGAAATAAGTCTATACCTATAGTTAAAGTACTTTGGAAAAACCCTAGGGTAGAAGAGTGTACCTGAGAATTAGAGTCAGATATGCTTGACAAATATCCTCACCTGTTTAATTAGTCAAGATTTTGATGATATAATCTTTTTAAGGGGGGAAGGATATAACGACTCGTGTATTTTCGTATTATTTAAATGTGTAATTATTGAATTATTAAATAAATTAAATATGTAAATGGGTTCTGTCAACTGTGTTTTATTTATTATTATTTATATGTGATCGTTGGTTGGTGAGGATTATTCATATATTTATTGTTGAACTGTATTATTTTTATTTCACTTTTAAAAGTGGTTTTATTATAAATTTATTTGCATAAATATTTGGATTGTCTCTAAAATTATTTTTATGGCTTTATAATTTCAATATTTATTTTTGGGATTTTGTAAAATTTGGAAATCAATATTTGATTAATTATTTATCCTTAAATGATTTTTTGATGGCATTTATTTGTAAAATCTGTATTTAATTCCAGAATTCTTAAAAAATTACGAAATTCATGTTTTATTAAGATTTTAATATTCTGAGAATTTTAAAATTATTTTAGAAATTTTTGGGATTAAATTCACCCGCACGTTGTTTCGTTTAATTGTAAAATGCGGGTAAAAGTTGCATTTTAAAAATAATTTAAAAATTACGAAATTTTTGTTTTATTAACTTCGGGATATTTATAAAATTTTAAAGTTAATTTGGACTTATTTCGGTATGTTTCTATTCGCGCATTTAGTCGTTAAGATCGTGAAACGCGCGCTTGCAATTGATAAGCGGGCTATAGACTAGCCGCGTGTCTTTTTTTTTCTAAAACATGGTTGTAGGAGAAGGAATTAAAAAAAACAAAAATATTCACCCAAACCCCCCACCCATGTTCTTTATTCGCTCTTCTCTCTCTATCAATCTCTCGGTTCTCGTCTCTATCCTCCCTTCCTTCTTCTCGATTTCTCATGTTCCTCTCTAATTCTCTTCCTGTTCCTTGTTTCCCTGATCATTCCGGTGAATTCCCGATCTAATTTCTCCGGTGGCTTCTCAGTTATTTCAATTCATGTATATATATAAATGCGTGTATTGCGTGTGTGATTATGTGTGTATATAACTGTGTGTGTGTTAGTGTCAGTGTGTGTGTATGTGTTTTTGTGCGGCTGTGTTGGTGGTGGCGCATTTGTCTTCGTGTTGTTGTTGCTGTGTGGCTTGGTTCGGGTCTTTGTTCCTGTTCTATTTTGCCGGTTGCAAACTAAAATTAATATATTGATTTAAAAAAAAATTCTGCAGGAATTATGTTGAGTGCTTGCGTGAAATTAAATATAATCTCGTGCGGGATTGATTCGTAAATTTATCGGTGGAAGTTTCATGTTGGAACCCGAATAAGCGGGTGCCCCGAAAATTTTACCGCCGTCCGCGATGAATTTCGACAAGCGGACGGTGGACGGCGATGATTTTTATTTAAGTCCTAAATATTTAAAATAAATAACACGATTCGTATAAATTATTTTCGAAACGTAAATAAATATTTGTGTGACGAGTCGTATTGAATTATAAATTATAAATTGGATTTATTGGGATTTGGACGTCGATGATGTTTCGACGGGTAGGCCTATAAATAGAGGAGTCGCTGTCCAAATTTTCTGAAAATTATTTTAAATACGAGTCGAGCGTATATATTTAATTAAATACTAATTGAACCTTGATTGTTACGAGAATTATTATTACGTGTACAATATTATACGTATAAGTACTAGTTAGGAATCGTTATCGGTAGGTAAATTGTCTAGCGATGATATGTCAAGCATAACTGGTCGTCTAACCTAGGATATTTCGATTCTGTTGGTTCAAGTCGAAGAACTCCCTAGTTAAAGTCGGTTTAAGGTCGAGCTAGTGTTAGTTATAAAGCTTCGCAAGGAAAGTACCCCTGAACAATCATTTACAGTTCAGTATATATAAATAATTGTTGATTTGATTTACGTACTGGAACAGAATGCTTTAAGTTATGTATCTCCCGTGTTTAAAAATATTTTGTTAACTTATGTTTTAGGGGAAAAGTAACTTCTGAAAATGCCTATCTCTAGATTGTGATTAAAATTGGAAATGTTGTGGGAAAGTGTGCTGTGGTATAATTGTTTTAAAAGAGAAAGGTATACGCGGTTTTGAAAACTGGATAAAACGAATCAGATATTGGATGGTTGCTTAAGAGGCCCGTAACGGCCCAGTGGGTTTGCATAAGAGGCTAAGTCAGTTGCGCGCCCTATTTAAACTGCTTAGTCCAGCGTGACAGAGACCTAGCTAGTCTCCGAGTTCCGGAACAGGTTTATCGTGGGATAGACTGATCAGCTATCCCTAGGATTCATCCAATTATATATCTAATTGTGGTTTAGGGGTTCCCGTAATGGAAGAGATGATTTTGTGTTTCCTGTAATGAAACAGTGGATTTATAAATTAAAATAGCATGCTAAAGTTGGACTCTGGTATTCACACAACACACAACTGATGTTACGTTTTATAGAGCATGCTAGTTGTTGATATCCTGTTTATACATGTTTTCCTTGTTTTCGTAAACGAGCTATGATTTCTGTTCCTATAGATGTTTTATTTAAACTGCTTTACTTGTTATTCATATAGTGGTACTGTTGAGCAATTGATTGCTCACCCTTGCAGCTTATTTTGTATTTATATATTGCAGATGCCTTGAAGACCAGTCATACCTTGGCATAATAGAATGTCAGCCCCCTCCAGTCTTGGTTCCTCCGAGGTAGTTTGTATCAGACCATGAGGTATGATGAGTTGCTGTAATAAGTTAGAGTTTCGGTCTTTTTGAATAAGTTAGTTGTAGTTTTGTCACCTAAATAATACTTGAACCTATATCGGATCTTGGGTTGGGGTCATGTTGGTATAATAATGTTTAATTTAGTAGTTTATATTTGTGGTTTGTTATATTTTAGTGACATCAGCTCCTGACCCCGGGGTTGAGTACCAAGATGTATCAAGACTTGAAGAAGACCTTCTGGTGGCCAGGAATGAAGATGGAAATTACAAATTTGGTTAGCAAATATCATGTGTGTCAAACGGTAAACACAGAACATCAAAGGCCAAGTGGGTTGTTGCAACCCTTGGAGATTCCACAGTGGAAATGGGAAGAGATTGCAATGGATTTCGTACTAGGATTGGCAAAGACAAAGTCAAACCATGACGCTATCAAATCATTGACAGATTGATAAATTCCGCACGTTTCCTCCCTATCAATGAAAGATATTCTTTGGAAAAGTTAGTTAAGTTGTATTTGGACGAAATAGTAACCAAGCATGGAGTTCCTGTATCCATCATATTAGACCGAGACCTAAGATTTAATTCAAGATTTTGGACTAAGTTTCAAGAGTGTCTCAGAACTAAGCTAAACATGAGCACCGCCTATCACACTTAGACGGATGGCCAAAGTTAGAGAATGATTCAGACAATAGAGGACATGTTAAGGGTTTGTACTTTGGATTTTAAGGGAAACTGGGATGATCACTTACCGTTGATTGAGTTTTCCTATAATAACAGTTACCATGCTAGGATTGGAATGCCACCTGTTAGGTAATGAATCACACACAGAGGGGGGGTGAATGTGTTGTATGATTTTAGGCTTTTCTTGAAAGATAATGGTTGAACAAAGTAAACTAAATCTTGTATATAAAAGTGTTCATGCAGAAATTAAACTTGCATAAAATAAAGAACACAGATCTTCAAAACTCACTTAATTTTTGTATTAAAAATTAAGATGTTTTGCTATAAAATTTTTAAGCTCTTCTAAGTTAAAGAGCTCAGCTTCTTCTCGAGAGTGTTACAAGAATTTTTATCTAATTTGTTACTTCTAACTAGAGGACCAGTGTTAACTTTATAGCTCAGTTAACTGCTGGTTTACACAGTGGATAATAAACATGCTATTAGCTTTTCTAAACTGTCACTTGTCATTTCTTTTTATAGAAAAGCAAATCTTCCATTTCTGGCTTAGCATATCTTTAGCATCCCGTGTTTACTTTAATCTTCCTCTGTCAGTTAATCTTTGCCATTGATCTTGCACACTCTTCAAGCTACTTTTTGTAGACTTATCAATCCAGCTGTTGGATTGTTTGTTGATTGTTTATCTTGGATATTAAACTGATCTGCAATTCTGTACTTTGAGACTGTACTTCGAGATCTCTAGTTTGTTTCATTTGAACACTTGTTATCTCGACAAGTATAAAGGCTTATCGAGATGTCTGGTACTCCATAATGAGTTTGGCTTATAGAGGTCTTCAGCTCATCGAGATCTCTATTCTCATAATTTCACTTGACTTGTAGATATTTCTGAGTTCTTGAATGGATATAGACTTGTCGATAACTCTGAGTTCTTTAGTGAATGAATGACTTGTCGATATCTTTTTGAGTTCTCGAGTAACATTCCTGACTTCTCTACTCCCGGTGGATATTGCTTATCCGTTGAGTAGATATTGCTCATCCGTCGAGTAGATGTACAGCTTATCCGTCGAGTTCATATTGTTCATCCGTCGAGTAGATGTTATTCATCCATCGAGTGGATATATATAGCTCATTCATTGAGTAGATATTGCTTATCCTTCGGTACTCTCTGGAGTTTGAATGACTTCTCGATAAGTCATTCTGGAGTTCTCGAATGACTTCTCTATAACATTAAATCTATGACTAGTAGAGATATTGACTTAGAACATTTTTCTCCAAACAGATTTATTCAACTCCAAGCTTCTTCAAAATTCTTCTGAGGCATGATCTTCTTGATCTTCTTCCTGATAGAATCCTTAGGCTTGATACTGTTTTAGGAAAAAGACTCCAGTCTGCTCCTTTGCATTTTAACAAACTTTAAGTGTTACAAGTACAGAATACAAATTTAGATAACAATACAACTTACTTAGGGTTGACAAGTTGTCTTAGTCTTGTTAAAGTACGGGCATGTCTTTTACAACAATCTCCCATAATTTGTGAGAAGATTGCTTCACACAAATTCATGCTTGTGAACAAGACTAACCCCAAGTTTAAAACTGATGGAAGATAAGATTAAAACATAAAGCTTGATAAAATTACAACTTGTACAACATAAGATTCACCAAGTTCCAGGATTATAGGAATCAGGTAAAGACAGTTTTTACATCTGCTTCCTCTCTAAGTTTATCCTTCAAGTGATCAAGAATTTCAAGTTCTTCTATGATGAGTTTTCCACTTAGAGCTTCCACAAGTTTTTGCGTTGCTGCCTTAGAGTACCCTTGGTTCAGATACTCTAACCTGAATCTTGAGAATTCACCAACTTTAATGTTTAGAAATCTACCATCTTTAGAAATTTTGCTCAATCCTTTTGCTTTCAACTCTTCTGATCTTTTTATAAACATATCTATTTCTTCATCATGTTTCCTTCTTCTTTCTTCAGCTTCAGCCTTATATCTTCTATTTGTTTCTTCCCTTTCAATCAACCAATCAACCAAAGATGATCTCCAAGTCCTTGTAACAGTGTCCTTTCCTTTTAACAAACTTAGCAATCTCTTAATTTCAGCAGGAGTCAAAGAATCCATTAAGTTTTTGTTTAGAAGAATGAATGTACTATCCTTAAAATAGACTATGACTTCTCTCAGTGATACAACCCAGAGTTTGACAATTTCCTTAGCTGAATTTTGGAATTGATCTTCATCTGTGATGCACCAATTTAGAGGTAGAAAGTCAGATTCTTTGAAGCAATTACAGATGGCCCTTTCAGCGACTTCCACTTCCTTCACAGGCTTGACTTTCTTCCCACAGATTTGAAATTGAATTTTAGTGAAGGTTTGGCTAAAGGTAGGGTTGTTATTTTCTTGAAGTTTGTGAGACTTGAGGTGATTGAAATTTTTAGGAAGGAGTTGGCAGTTTGTCTGTAAAGAAATTTTGGCTTAGGCATTTGGGAAGATTTGATGTTATAGACAGTTGATGTTGTGAATTGAGCTGAGGGTGAGGTCGTTGTGTTTGGATATTTAGGGTTGTTTGAGTTTTTGAGTTATCATGGGGTTTTCTGCTCTTCCTTTCCCCTTTTCTCCTCATGTCTTCATCTTTCTTGTCATCCTCCTTCTTCTCTCCACCCCTACTTCCAGATGGCTTAGTAGACTGACTTGAATTTAAGCCAGAAGAATTTTGATCATCTTTCTTCTGCTCAACATCATCCAAATCATCTTTGTTGATTTTTGTTTTGGGCAAGTTTGCTTCTACATTATCCAGATATCTTCTCAACAATTTTATCATCTCCTCATCTTCAACAGTCTTGTTCCTTTTTACTTTCAGCTCAGTTTCAAGAGTCATGATGAGCCTTTTGTTTGCCACGACACACTGTTTAGGAACTTGAAAATGTTTGAAATGTTTGGTAGTAGAACAAATGTATGCCACTCCCTTGCTAGGCTGTAGATAAGCTTCTGGGAAAGCAGCTACTTGTGCATTCTTCAATTCTGTTGTTCTACTACCAAACATTTCAAACATTTTCAAGTTCCTAAACAGTGTGTCGTGGCAAACAAATATATGCCACTCCCTTGCTAGGCTGTAGTTAAGCTTCTGGGAAAGCAGCTACTTGTGCATTCTTCAATTCTGTTAGCAAGAGAGTATCTTCATGAATCATAATTTTGACTTTTCTTATCAAAACATCTAATTCAGATGCCCTCCTAGAGATAAGATAGTTACGGGACACCTGCATACATCTGTCTACCCCTAAGTCATTGATGTTGACCATTATTCTTCTTTCCTTAAAATTGCCTTTAGTTACCAAGATCACTCTTATTGAATTTATTGTCATGTTCAATGCTTTTTTATATGTGAAGAAATTGTTATTGAGAGAAACTCTGAGTGCCTTAAGCACTTCATCAAATTCTCTGCTTTGACTGGGAACCTCAACTGCCTTAAAAAGTCTCTCCATTCTAATATTAATTTTTTGATTTAAACTCTCTTCAGCACTTTGGACTTGTTGAGATGACCTTGATTGTGCCAACCTAGCCTCTATCTCCTCCTTAGTCTTGTTGACAGGCATGAGAAGGGGAGTAGGGATTTCTGGTCTTACTTGTTCAGGCAAAGATGGTAGTGCTATGTTGAGTTTACCTATGATGGCTCCTAAGGCTATGGAATTTTGCATTTGAAGATGCTTATGGGAGTGTACCAGAGTTTGGATGTCTGTTTGTTGGCTCTTGACAAGAGATGTCAAAGCCTGAACTTGTGTAGTGAAAGAGGAATTGGAGTCTTGCAATGTTATGACTTGATCCTGTAGAGACTGAATTTACAGATTTGTTGAGGTGGATCCAGGCTGATAAGAGCTGCTAGATGTGCCAAAGTGTTCTTCTACAACCTCTTTGATCCCTTCCATCAGCAATGCTGAAGGTTTATATCTGCTCTGGTGAAGTTGATCCAGCTGGACCTCGGTCTCATTTGAGTGAGTAATTTGTTGTTGGATCATTGTATGGAGATTTGTGAAGGATAGTTTGAGATTTTTGACTTCCTTCTCAATAGAGGCAAGATCCATCCCATCCATTTGCTCAAAAAAATGCTTGAATTTTGAAGAGATCTGCTCTTGAGATGGTATGATCATGTCCATTTTCTCATACACCAGTTTTCTGATTTTGTCTTTATGACCAGTGAGCTTGATTCAAGAGCCTTACCAAACAGATGAAATGTTTTTGAGCTGAGCTTTGTATACATCTATAATGGCATCATAGACAGCTTCTGGACTCAAGCCTTTTGCATTGCTTCCCAGAATAGTAACATACTCTTCTCTAAATCTGGCCAAAACTTGATTCATCTCCAAGGCAAAATCCTCAGACAGCCATGCATCCATATTCCCATCTGGCTCCGCATTATTGCCAATTTTCTCCTTTTGCTCCTCAACTTCTTCATTGTAAGCAAGCATAATGGCTTGATAATCTTGGTTGCTCATGTTTGAAGTTAAAAGATGCTGTGAGATGATAGCCAGTCCAGAAATATGCTCTACTAGTAGATCATCTACATGAGTTGGTTGAGAGGCAGATTCTTGTAGCCATTGAGAGAGTATATGAGGTTGTTGAGGTTGAGAGCTTGATGGTTAATCAGAAACTCCTATGACTTAGATCACAGTTTGACTCATAGATTTCTCTGTGGTTATGACAGTATGTTGTCCTCCACTTGTAGTGGGAACCTCCAATTGAATTGGAGGGGATTTAACTGGGTTACTGCCATGTGCACCAGCCTCAAACCCTTGTGTGACTTGCAACACACTGGCACTTGAATGTGCTAAGCTTGCCTCCCCTATGACAAGATCATGGGCAATTGTACTCCTAGCTTCAACTGCAGAGGCAAATTCTGCTAGGGTTGTGAGGGGAGTTGTTCCTTCATAAGGAACCTCCAATTGAATTGGAGATGATTTAGATAGCTCCCTCTCAGGAGTACTACCCTCAAACCTTTCAGTCTGTGAGGACTGTTTTGTACATGAAGGTGCATTAGAGATATCCATGGGGTCTTCATTGAAGACTAATGAACCCCCCATATTTGTGATGGTGTCATCAAGGTCTACCCCAACATGTAGCCTCTCACCATCTGAATGAAGTGTCTGGGTGGTGAGCAAAGCTTCTTGAGCTAAGTCACTTGATTTTTGATGCACTTGAGAAATGAAGTGAAGTAGAATTGGAATAGAAGAAATATTAGATAGAAGAAATTGTTGCTCAGTTGTGAGTGTTGGCAGCTCCCCCTGAATAGATGAGGGAGCTTCAAGAGATGTGTTCTCACAGTGAGTGCCTTCCTTATTTCTCCTACCATACACTTGAATTGCTTCTTGTGCAGGCTATGCAGACTCACTCCTGGTTGTTTTTACAACTGCATCCTTTTGGGAGGATGTAGAGGAAGATAGAGTGGTCAGCTCAGTTTGTTTACTTCTTTTGGATCTTTTGACCAGAGGTAGTACTCTTTCAGATTTCTCCTCACCACTCTCATTTAGCACAGCTAGGTTTATCCCCTTTCTCTTCTTTTTACTGACCTCGCCTTTTTGAGAATATGAGGTAGTTGGTTTTCTAGCTTCTAAAGGTTGTGAAAGAATTGTTGCATCTTGGGAAGATACCTGTTGGTGATCCTGTGTTTGTACTTCCACAGGTTCAGAAATCATAGCTGTACTAGATTGTGCATTTGATCTTATGTCAGGCATACATTAAGGATAAGTCCTAAATCTTTCCAACATAAATGGAGTGATTTTCAGACTTACACTGACCTTATTCTTTGTAGTAAGTGAGCCAAATAATATCTTGGACACTTGCTTACAGTTGCCTATCTTAGTACTACCTATACTATTCAACAGATGTATGTCTGCTACTTTATTATTTAAAGTGGACATAATAAATCTAGGAAAGAATATTTCCTTACCTCTAGCTATTAGGGGCATAATCAGCCTGGTTGCAAGTTCTTCCAGGATCAGTAGACCAACATTCAGGTGTCTGTTATGGGCAATTAAATACACCAGCTTTTGTACAACACTTGAGATATAGTCATATCCAGTTTTTCTGTAAGTAAAGGCCCTTACTACAGAGTCAAAGATGAATGACCACTCCTTCCTTAGATTGGTTCTATTTAAACTTGACAGGTTGATTCCCCCACCGTAATTGATGAAGTTCATAAACTCAGTCAGCTCATCAGGAGTTGGCACCTCCACCAGATTCTCAGTTGGCAGCCCCAAAGCTCTATTCACATCTTGATCATTGAATTCTATTTGCTGGCCTCTAATTGTGCATGTCACCACCAGAGAGAGAGAGAGAATTGTTGTTAACATCAGTCCTCACTACAGCTGTAGTCCAGAAATCACGCAACACATCTAGATACAGTACTGGATTTGCAGTCAAGGCACTTGCAAGATAGGATTCAGACAACAGTTTTACAAACCCCTTGAAACTATCAGGAGCTTGGTTTGCATCAGTGAAAGCAAGATAATTAGTTCCTTTCTCCGGGATAGATGCCCTACCAACATTTTGAGCCATAGTTGATTGATGAGAATGAATGGGTAGGAAAGATTTCTGAGAAAGAGTAAAAAATGAGTGAGAAAGCGGTTATAGATTGAAAGCTAGGTCACTTTAGATCTTGAAAGCTGTAAGTATATATGTATCGAGAAGTCTGGATATTTATAGTAAAAGAAGATGACTTGTCGAGAACTAAAATTAGACATTTGGAGTTGTCTATCGAGAAGTCATTTAAAGAAGTGAAGTACGTATCGAGAAGTCATTTTAAATTACTCTTATAGAGAACTCAACCTTGACTTGTCGAAATGTCAAATAAATACCCAGTTTGTCCAAAAAGTGGACTGAATTAATTCTAACTTTTACTTGAATAAATTGAAAATAAAATTAGAATAAATTTTCCAAAAGTAATTTACCAAAATAATTTATCAGTTTAAATTATTTCAGTTCCTAGTTATTGATAAGTCAAGAATTGTACTTGTAGAGAACTCTGTGAATGAACATTATTAGAGAACTCTACAAGGACTTGTCGACAAGTCATTTTAAACCTATCGAGAAGTCAGTAAGTTGACTTATCGAGGACTCACTCGAGAAGTCCTAAAATGACGTGTCGAGAAGTCAATTTAAATTTATATTTAAATTTATTGAGAACTCAGTTTTCTAGATACTTTTGGTTATTATAATTCAGCCTTGAATTAATTTTATATATTAAGGATGTAAATTAACATCTAAGCAGTTTACTCAGAATTTGAAAAATTCCAAGTTAAATGAATTTGAAAGACAAATATACATAGATTTCTGAAATATTTATAATTCATATTTCAGTTAATTTCCAATTTTAATCAAATTAATTTTGATTTACTGGAGATTAATCTGTTGCACAACATTAGCTGAGTTCTTGCCTTAGGATGAAGAATTGAGCAAACCAATTTCACTTACAAGTCTAGTGAAAGTTTTTTCATCTAAAGGTTTAGTAAAAATGTCAGCTAGTTGTATTTCTGTTGGTGCAAGAAGTTTTATTGCTAAAACAGGATATAGGTCTTAGAAAGACAAAAATTTTATCTGTGAAACCAACAGCTCCTTAAATGATTCCCTTGGAATGTCATGATTTCAAGTTGAGCTTCCTTCCGGTATCTGAAGATCCTCTTTCTCCCCCCTGAGACTGTGCAATCAAGCTCAGGTGAATGAAATGAGCTTCCATTTGCCATGATTCTCTTGTTGGGTAGTTTCTTCATTTCCTTAGACTGACAAACTTTACAAGCTTCAACTTGAGCAAGCTTGTTTCTTTCTCCTATTACCTTGGTGTAGAAGCAACAAATACCATTCTTATTTGTTGAGTCAAAATCTTCAACAAACAAGCTTCCTTTCCTTGCTCCCTTAAGAGCAACTTCACCGGGTTTCTTGTTGATAACAGTGCATTCTCCTTGTAGAATAAGACTTGAGACCATTGTCTACAGTATGCTAATTCTCAAAGACTCACTTCACTACATTAATCAAAGATAACATTTTCAAAACATTCTTGCCATATCCCATTTTGAATCCTTTGCTGTTGTCTCCAAAGGTCATAAATGGGTCAGCTTTCTCCTCAAATTGTGATAGCAGGGCTTTATCACCAGTCATATGCCTGGAACATCCACAATCTATGATCCAGATGACTTTCTTCACTTGCCCTGCACATAATGAGTCTTAAGTGTGTTTGGAAACCCAAGAAGTGTTGGGTAGTTTCTTCTTGGAAACTTTTTCATGAGAAGTAGAATGAGTAATTTTAGAAGAAATAGAATTCAGTGATTGTTGTGCATGTTTTCCTTCTAATGTAGACTCATTTTTTGATTCTTTAAGATCTACTCTTAGTTTATGAAAACTCTTCATTACCTTCATGTTGCAAGGAATGCAGTCAAACTTGTCACAGAATGAATAGGGATCATTAGCATTAGCTTCATTGTATTTGCAAGCTCCTTCAGTTGACTTGCTAACAACCTTTTTGAAAAGGTGAGTTAGATGATTTGAAGAGCCATATTTTTCACATTTCTTTCTAGGAGCTTTTGCAATATAGGCAAAATTATTGCTTTTGTTTATCCCTATTTTCCATTTCTATTTCTCTTTTTCTTTCTTGCATCTACAGTTTTGGTTTCTTGAACAAGAGTCTTGGGACTGTGTTTGTTCATAAGCTTCTCTTCAGTTTTTGAAGTCTGAACTGATTCTTCAGTTCTCTTTTCTTTATCTACATCATCAATTTCTTGCTTGATTATCAATTCTTCTTCACTGAAGTTGACTACACATGCTTTGAATGTAGGTGAATTAACCTCTTTCAAAAAGGTTGGAGCATTCTCCGTCTTCATGGCTTTCCCTTTGTCACCTACAGTCATCTTTTTGTCACTCATGTCTTCATAGTCGAGGCCAATAGCAATGTTTGCACATGTCTTATTCTTCTCATGATACTGTTCAACCAGTTCAGATGCATTTCTGAAAGATTTCATCTTTACTTCATTCTTTTCTAGTTTCTCCCTTAACACTGCTTCAATTTCATTTGCACACTTGAGCTTATTCTTGAGATAGGCATTTTCTTGTTTTAAAGCTTCAAGCTCAACCATCAACAATTCAGTTTCTTGCTTCTCACTCTCAAGCTTCTTATTTATCTTTGTTAATCTGCTAACTTCTTTTATTAGCAGCAACCATGCTTGTATGAATGTGAAATATTTCTGTGCTCATCTTTTCAACAGTTTCCTTGTATTGATTTACATTTAAATCAATAGTGGTAAGAATTGGTATTTGTCCTTTTTATGAGGATGATTCACCTTGCTCCAAGGCCATTAGAGCATAGTTTCCAACTTCCTCATCTTCATCATTATCCGAGTCATCCCAACTCTTTCCCTCTGCAATGTAAGCTTTGCTCTATTGCTTTTTCAGAAGAGCTTCATACTTTGCTTCCAGTTCAAGATAAGCTTTGTCTTTCTTTGCTTTTTTGGGTTTCCTGCATTCTGTAGCAAAGTGGCCTAGTTCATCACAATTGAAGCACCTTATAGTAGATTTGTTAAAAGATCTAGTTTTGTAACCACTCTTGCTGTCAGAATTGTACTTCCCTTTCTCTTTCCAGCTGTTGTCTCTGTTGAAGGATTGTCCTTTATTCCTAAAGTACCTTGTAGAGAATTTTCTAGCTAGATAAGCCATAGACTGATCTAGCTCATCCAGTTCTTCAAGAGTGTAAAACTCATCCTTTTCCAACTCTAAGATGACTTGCTCCTGTAAATCATTTATTCTCTGCTCACTTGATAAGGCATTTAAAGTTTGGTGTCTTAGTTCATTATTGAATGAGTGGCTTTCATTAACAATTAAAGCACCTGAGCCATCCACCACATGTCCTTGACTAGACTTCAGCGATTTCCTTTGAATCATCTCTAGTTCATATGTTTTAAGAATCCCATATAGAACTTCCAGAGTTATTCTGCTCAAGTCTCTTCCTTCCCTGATTGCTGAGATTTTCTGTTCCAAATGATCAGGAAGAGTAAGCAAGAACTTTAGATTCATTTCTTCAGCTTCATAGTATTTGTCATGAAGCTGCAAGTCATTTATCAGCTTGTTGAATCTTTCAAACACATCAGTATTGCTTTCCTTAGGCTTAGCCATGAAACCCTCATATTGTGAAATTAGTATCCTTCTTTGATTTGATCTAACCTCCTCAGTTCCTTCACAAAGTATCTCAATCTTTTCCCATATCTGCTTGGCAGTATCACAGTTGATAATATTATTGTAAATCACATTGTCAAGTGACTCAATTAATATCATTTGCAAGCTGCTATCCAGGGAAACTTTCTCCTTTTCAGGATCTGTATACTCAGCAGGATCTTTTGGAGCATAATGAGCTGGTATGACAATGTCTCCATCTATAGATTCCTCAACTCTAACCATAGGAATGAAGGGTCCATTCTTGAGGATCTGAATGTAGAATGGATTTTCCATCCTGATGAACAACATCATTTTCTTTTTCCAAAGAGTGTAGTTAGCTTTGTCAAAGGTAGGAATTTTGATGCTACTAATTTTCTGTGTATTCATTCTTCCAAGATCTTGAATCTGTTTGCTTTTAGATTTTGCTCTGATACCACTTGTTATGTAATGAATCACACACAGAGGGGGTGAATGTGTTTTATGATTTTAAGCTTTTCTTGAAAGATAATGGTTGAACAAAGTAAATTAAATCTTGTATAGAAAAGTGTTCATGCAGAAATTAAACTTGCATAAAATAAAGAACACAGATCTTCAAAACTCACTTAAATTTTGTATTAAAAATTAAGATGCTTTGCTATAAAATTTCTAAGCTTTTCTAATTTAAAGAGCTCAGCTTCTTCTCGAGAGTGTTACAAGAATTTTTATCTAATTTGTTACTTCTAACTAGAGGACCAGTGTTAACTTTATAGCTCAGTTAACTGCTGGTTTACACAGTGGATAATAAACATGCTATTAGCTTTTCTAAACTGTCACTTATTATTTCTATTTATAGAATAGCAAATTTTCCATTTCTGGCTTAGCATATCTTTAGCATCCCGTGTTTACTTTAATCTTCCTCTGTCAGTTAATCTTTGCCATTGATCTTGAATACTCTTCAAGCTGCTTTTTGTAGACTTGTCAATCCAGCTGTTGGATTGTTTGTTGATTGTTTATCTTGGATATTAAACTGATCTGCAATTCTGTACTTTGAGACTGTACTTCGAGATCTCTAGTTTGATTCATTTGAACACTTGATATCTCGAGAAGTATAAAGGCTTATCGAGATGTCTGGTACTCCATAATGAGTTTGGCTTATAGAGGTCTTCAGCTCATCGAGATCTCTACTCTTTATAAATTCAATTGACTTGTAGATATTTCTGAGTTCTTGAATGGATATAGACTTGTCGATAACTCTGAGTTCTCTAGTGAATGAATGACTTGTCGATATCTTTTTGAGTTCTCGAGTAACTTTCCCGACTTCTCTACTCCCGGTGTATATTTCTTATCCGTTCAGTAGATATTGCTCATCCGTTGAGTAGATGTACAGCTTATCCGTCGAGTAGATATTGCTCATCCATCGAGTAGATGTTATTCATCCATCGAGTGGATATATATAGCTCATCCGTCGAGTAGATATTGCTTATCCTTCGGTACTCTCTGGAGTTTGAATGACTTCTCGATAAGTCATTCTGGAGTTCTCGAATGACTTCTCTATAACATTAAATATATGACTAGTAGAGATCTTGACTTAAAACATTTTTCTCCAAACAGATTTATTCAACTCCAAGCTTCTTCAAAATTCTTCTGAGGCATGATCTTCTTGATCTTCTTCCAGATAGAATCCTCAGGCTTGATACTGTTTTAGGAAAATGACTCCAGTCTGCTCCTTTGCATTTTTACAGACTTTAAGTGTTACGAATACTGAATACAAATTTAGATAACAATACAACTTACTTAGGGTTGATAAGTTGTCTTAGTCTTGTTAAAGTACATGCATGTCTTTTATAACACCACCCTATGAAGCCATATATGGCCGTAAGTGTAGATCACCATTGTATTGGGATGAAGTAGGAGAGAAGAAAGTGCTAGGACCCGAGCTAATTCAGCGGACTAAAGATGTAGTAACATTGATTCGGAAAAGGTTGGAAGCCGCCCAGGATAGACAGAAGAATGCCGATTTACATCGAAAGGACATGAACTTTTAGGTAGGGTCATTGGTATTGTTGAAGGTATCACCTTGGAAAGGGTTAGTTCGATTTGGACAGAAAGGTAAGTTCAGCCCTAGGTATATAGGGCCATTTAAAGTTTTGAAGCAAATAGGAAAGGTTGCTTACGAGATAGCGTTACCTCCACAGTTGCAAAATATTCATAATATGTTCCACGTTTCCATATTGAAGTCGTACATCCCTGATTCGAATCAAGTAATTGAGTATGAACCCATCGAGCTTTAGTCAGATTTATCCTATGTGGATCAACTAGTCCAGATTTTGGACTATAAGGAGCGTGTACTTAGAAATAAGTTTATACCTATAATTAAAGTACTTTGGGGAAACCCTAGGGTAGAAGAGTCTACCTGGGAATTAGAGTCAAATATGCTTGACAAATATCCTCACTTGTTTAATTAGTCAAGATTCTGAGGACATAATCTTTTTAAGGGGGAAGGATATAACGACTCGTGTATTTTCATATTATTTAAATGTGTAATTAATGAATTATTAAATAAATAATATATGTATATGGGTTCTGTCAGCTGTTTTTATTTATTATTATTTATATGTGATCATTGGTTGGTGATGATTATTCGTATAATTGTTGTTAAACTGTATCATTTTTGTTTCAATTTTAAAAGTGATTTTATTGCAAATTTATTTGCATAAATATTTTAATTTATGTCTAAAATTGTTTTTGTGGATTTATAATTTCAATAATTATTTTTGTGATTTTATAAAATTTGGAAATCAATATTTCATTAATTATTTATCCTTAAATGATTTTCTGATGGCATTTATTTGTAAAATCATTATTTAATTCCAGAATTCTTAAAAAATTATGAAATTCATGTCTTATTAAGATTTTAATATTCTGAGAATTTTAAAATTATTTTAGAAATTTTTGGGATTAAATT
Source organism: Apium graveolens (assembly GCF_009905375.1). Taxonomy (NCBI): domain Eukaryota; kingdom Viridiplantae; phylum Streptophyta; class Magnoliopsida; order Apiales; family Apiaceae; genus Apium; species Apium graveolens. The sequence goes on along the minus strand of NC_133648.1, from coordinate 57,917,414 downwards.
CACCCTCGCGTTGTTTCGTTTAATTGTAAAATGCAGGTAAAGGTTGCGTTTTAAAAATGATTTAAAAATTATGAAATTTTTGTTTTATTAACTTCAGGATATTTATAAAATTTTAAAGTTAATTTAGACTTATTTCAGTATATTTCTATTTGCGCATTTAGTCGTTAAGATCGCGAAACGAGCGCTTGCAATTGATAAGCGGGCTATAAACTAGCCGCGTGCCTTTTTTTTCTAAAACGTGGCAGCAGGAGAAGGAATTAAAAAAAAAACAAAAACATTCACCCAAACCCCTCCCCACCCATGTTCTTCATTCGCTTCTCTCTCTCTATCAATCTCTTGGTTCTCGTCTCTCTCCTCCCTTCCTTCTTCTCGAGTTCTCATGTTCCTCTCTAATTCTCTTCCTGTTCCTTGTTTCCCTAATTATTCTGGTGAGTTCCCGACCTAATTTCTCCGGTGGCTTCTCACTTATTTCGATTCATGTATATATATAGATGCGTGTATTGCGTGTGTGATTATGTTTGTGTATATAACTCTGTGTGTGTGTGTTAGTGTCAGTGTATGTATGTGTTTTTGTGCAGCTGTGTTGGTGGTGGCGCATTTGTGCGCGTGTTGTTGTTGCTGTGTAGCTTGGTTCGGGTCTTTGTTCCTGTTCTGTTTTGCCGGTTGAAAATTAAAATCATTATATTGATTTTTAAAAAAATTCTGCATGAATTATGTTGAGAGGTTGCGTGAAATTAAATATAATCTCGTGTGGGATTGATTCATAAATTTATCGGTGGAAGTTTCGTGTTGGAACACGAATAAGCGGGTGCCTCGAAAATTTTGCAGCCATCCGCGATGAATTTTGACGATCGGACGGTGGACGGTGATGATTTTTATCTAAGTCCTAAATATTTAAAATAAATAATACGATTCGTATAAATTATTTTCGAAATGTAAATAAATATTTGTGTGACGAGTCTTATTGAATTATAAATTATGAATTGGATTTGTTGGGATTTGGACGTCGATGATGTTTCGACAGGTAGGCCTATAAATAGAGGAGTCGCTGTCCCAATTTTCTGAAAATTATTTTAAATACGAGTCGAGCTTATATATTTAATTAAATTCTAACTGAACCTTGATTGTTACGTGAATTATTATTACGTGTACAATATTATATGTATAAGTACGAGTCAGGAATCGTTATCGTTGGGTAAATTGTCTAGCGAGGATATGTCAAGCATAACTGGTCGTCTAACCTAGGATGTTTCGATTCTGTAGGTTCAAGTCAAAGAAGTCCCTAGTTAAAGTCGGTTTAAGGTCGAGCTAGTGTTAGTTATAAAGCTTCGCAAGGCAAGTACCCCTGAACAATCATTTACAGTTCAATATATATGAATAATTGTTGATTTGATTTAAGTACTGGAACGGAACGCTTTAAGTTATGTATCTGCCGTGTTTAAAAATGTTTTGTTAACTTATGTTTTAGGGGAAAAGTAACTTCTGAAAATGCTTATCTCTAGATTAAATTAAAATTGGAAACGTTTTTGGAAAGTGTGATGTGGTATAATTGTTTTAAAAGAGATAGGTATAAGCGGTTTTGAAAACGGGATAAAACGGATCAGATATTGGATGGTTGCATAAGAGGCCCGTAACGGCCCAACGGGTTTGCGTTAGAGGCTAAGTCGGTTGTGCGCCCTATATAAACCGCTTAGTCCAACGTGACAGAGACCTAGCTAGTCTCTGAGTTCCGGAACAGGTTTGTCGTGGGATAGACTGATCAGCTATCCCTAGGATTCGTCCAATTATATATCTGATTTTGGTTTAGGGGTTCCCGTAATGGAACAGATGATTTTGTGTTTCCTGTAATGAAACAGTGGATTTATAAATTAAAATAGCATGCTAAAGTTGGACTCTGGTATTTACACAGCACACAACTGATGTTACGTTTTATAGAGCATGCTAGTTGTTGATATCCAGTTTATACCTGTTTTACTTGTTTTCGTAAACGAGCTATGATTTATGTTCCTATAGCTGTTTTATTTAAACTGCTTTACTTGTTATTCATATAGTGGTACTGTTGAGCAATTGATTGCTCACCCTTGCAACTTATTTTGTATTTATATATTGCAGATGCCTAGAAGACCAGTCAGACCTTCGCAGAATAGAGTGTCATCCCCCTCCAGTCCCAGCTCCTCCGAGTTAGTTTGTATCAGACCATGAGGTCTGATGAGTTGGTGTAATAAGTTAGAGTGTCGGTCTTTTTGAATAAGTTAGTAGTAGTTTTGTAAGCTAAATAATACTTGAACCTGTATCCGACCTTGGGTTGGGGTCATGTTGGTATAATTATGTTTAATTAGTAGTTTATATTTGTGGTTTGTTATATTTTAGTGATGTCAGCTCCTGACCCTGGGGTTGAGGCCGTCACAAAGGAGGGTCACAGACCTAGTAGATTTTGCACAGATATGTTGCATTAGAAATAGAAATAGACAACGGAGCTTTAGAAAATGTGTTAGTCTATTTTAGTGCAAGTTCTATAAATCTTGCATGTTGATCTATAAAACATGTCACGAGTCCTTTGTTTAGTTAAGAAGAAGAAAGAAATAGATCTAGAAAATATTGTAATTCTCTCAAGAGAAATAGCTGAGTTCTTATTTCCAAGAACACGGATTTGTAACACCAATAAATTTAATTTAATACAAATCAAGTGAGTTTTGATAAATTGCTTGTGTGTTTACATATATTATTTATCACTACAAATACATCATGATGTTTAGTTCCACAAGCTAAAAACATTTACATTTCATCAACAAAACAAGAAAACACATTCACCCCCCCTTTTGTGTTGCACTTCATATCTAATAATTGGTATCAGAGCAAAATTTGAAAGTAAACATATTAGATCTTTAAAGTATGAGTGCACAGAAACTTAGATCACAGATATGTAACACAAACAAATTTGATTTAATACAAATCAATTGAGGTTTGATAAGTTGCTTGTGTGTTTACATATAATATTTTATCACTACCAATACATCATGTTATTTAGTTCCAAAAGCTAAAAATATTCACATTTCATCAACAAAACAAGAAAACACATTCACCCCCCTCTGTGTTTCACTTCATACCTAAAAAGTGGTATCAGAGAAAAATCTGAAAGTAAAAACATTAGATCTTTAAAGTATGAGTGCACAGAAACTTAGCAGTATCAAGATCTCTGTCTTTGACAAAGTGAACTACACCTTATGGAAGAAGAAGATGATGTTATTCATCAAGATAGCCAATACACTATATATTGAAAATCTTAAGCATGGACCCTTCATTCCTATGTAAGGGTTCCTGAAGCAATTGATGGTGATATGATCATTCCTGGTCACTTTGCTCCTAAAGATCCATCTACAAACACTGAACCAAAAAAGGAGAAAGTTTCACTCGATAGTAGCTTGCAACGCATTCTCATTGAATCTCTTGATAATGTGATGTACAACAACATTATCAACTGTGAGTCGGCTAAGCAGATCTGAGAAAGATACAGATCTTATGTGAAGGTACTGAAGAGGTGAGATCAAACCAGAGAAGGATTCTAGTCTCACAATATGAGAGTATCATAATTTACCCTAAAGAAGGCATTACTTAGGCTATTGAAAGATTCAACAAGTTGATAAATAACTTGCAGCTTCTTGAAAAATACTACGAAGCTGAGGAATTTAACCTTAAATTCTTGTTCACCCTTCCTGATCATTTAGAATGAAGATCTCTACAATAAGAGAAGGAAGCGATCTAGGTAGAATAAATTTTGAGGTTTTGTATGGCATTCTCGAAACTTATGAGCTGGAAATGATGCAAAGAAAGTCATTAAAAGTGAGTCAATGGCATGTTATAGATGTATCAAGTCCCTTGATGGCCAATGACAAGAAAATGACCAAAGATGAAATTGAACCCCAGACTCAAGTTATTTAAACTGTTGAGCAGAGGAATAAGGAACCTCAAAAAACAAGTCATTCTAGAGTTGGAAGAGGATGAGTAATTTACTCTTGATGAGTTGTATGGAATGGACCAGTCTATGGATTATTTGAACTTGATCACTTTTTTACAGAATGCAGAAATCCAAAGAAAGTGAAGAAGGATAAAGATTATTTGGAGCTTAAAGCTAAGTATGAAGCACTTCTGAGAAAACAACAGGAAAAAGCTTATATTGTTGAAGGTAAGAGTTCGGATGACACAGATGATGAAGATGATGTTAAAGAATTTGGAAATTATGCTCGCATGGCCTTGGAGGGAGGAGAGTCATCTGCATCTAAATCTGAGGTACATATTCTAACCAACATTGATTTGAATGCTTCACAATATAAGGAAACTATTGAAAGATGAGTGTGGAAATGTTTCACATTCACAAAAGCATGGTGGCATCTACTGAAGAAGTGAGTAGGATGTCAAAAGTGAATGAGAAACATGAGATTGAGAAACAGGAACAAGAGATGCAGCTTGTTAGTCTAGAAACAGTTAGATAAGAAAATGAATATCTAAAAAATAAGATGAAATATGTAGGGGAAGTAGAAGTTGTGCTAAGAGACAAAGTTAAGAAAATTTATCTTTAGCTCAAGTCATTTAAAAATACATCTCAATTGGTTGGTCAATACCATGAAAAGAACAATCTTTGTGCTAATATAGCTATTGGCTTGGACTATGAGACTGGTGTATCTCACAAAAAAAGTGATGTAGACAAGGGTGTTAGGGCACAAAGCATGCGCTAATTAAATCACGCAAGTATACGCGTTTGCAAGTAATATAGAATGATTTCTAGTTCGTTCCCACAGAGATTCTGATTAATTATATTTAATTAACACTTACTCACCAATGTATGATTACTCTTCAATGTCAAGACAATAACAATTAAGGTTGATTAACTACTATTAACTACAAGAATTAAACACTTAAATTATCAATATTAAACACACATGAGATCATAACTTCATTAATACTTCATTCAATAGTTATTGTTATTACCCTTAGCATGTAATGGTAATGATATTAATCGAACAACACGAAACTGATAAACGCCAACTTTCATTGTACGAATACCATTCTATCAAGCATCCACAATTAAGATAGAAGTTAAATATGCATCAATTATGTTGAGACCCTATATGTCTACAGAATTTGACAACATAACAATTTAAGCACAATTTATTCATTATGATTACACAGGGAAAGTAAAACGGTTAGAGTTACCCACTAATCATGCATACAATACATGAACCTATGCTAGCATGGCAAGTTCTAAATCTTAAGATTCACTGTCGCTTCACAAAAGATTAACACGCTATCTTATATGTTCGCGACACACATAAGACGAATAAGCACAACCTATGCTAGATATCATACAATCACCACGTACCAAGGTATTAAATAATTAACTAAAGAAATATATAGTAAATCTGCTATGACCCCATGATCACGATTAGCCCATGATAGAACTCATTGTCACCATGGGTTCATATGAAAACATGATATAAACACAACAATATAAACTAATCAAAATTACTTAATAAAAACAGAGTACGTCACAAGAGTATTAAGGTTCAAAGAGTAAAGAAAAGTAGCATCCACTGTTACAACGAATTAAAAGAATCACAAGATAAACGTATGCTTCCTCTTCTTCATTATTGCGTGCTAAAACGGTCTTCTTAATCTTCTCTTCTTGTTACTTGTTCCTTGCTTGTTGTGAAAACGTCTCCCAAATAGGTTTATATAAGAGTCCACAAGAGACAGCGCTTTCAGAAGCCCGATAAAACTCGAATTAGAAAATCCAGAATTAAAATTCCCGCACCCAGGCGGCCGCCTCCAATCTCCACGGGGGCGCCTCCTGGAAGGCGGTCGCCTGCTCCTTCTAGGCGGGCGCTTGCAACCTTTTTGGCAAAATAATATTTTTGCTTCTGATTTTGCTGATTTCTTCGCAGAACTCCCCACAACTGATCCCAAGCACTTCCCTAGTCTTATTTTGATGAATTCTCCCTATATAAGCAAATTATACCCTGAAATGCAAAAACACTAGAAAAACGCATCAAATATACAAAATACTCGATTTTAAGACATCAATTCAAGCCGTTATGAGACGCTCTAAGTGGTATAAAAAGCCACTTATCACACCCCTAAAATTAAATCGATGCTTGTCCTCAAGCGTTAAAGACTCAGAAACAGAATGGAAACATGCATGAATGCAAACTACGTGAAATGCAGCGATCCCCATCACAATGACTAAACCAACCAACACATGACATATCAACAAATGCAATTAGGCGACAAAAGATCAATCAAATCACGCAAGCTAACACACAACTAGAAACGTGGTGTGTGCGAATGCTTAACAGATATGCTCGAAACTAGATCAATTACCATAACTCAATTATCCTCAAGGCGATCACAAGATTATACGAAGAATATATTCTAGACACAAAATGACCTATAAAACTTCAATATCATTGGAGTTTATTACGGAATCATGCTTTTATTCAACACATAACAAATGCTTATTTGATCGTGTAATGAGTGAGGTCCACAAAAGACTTATGCAATGGTATCCATTTAGCGAGCGTTAGGTTAGCGGATCCCACACTATAAAAACCTTAGGTCACTAGGCACAAGTCCCCTAAGAACTTAATAACTCAAATACCAAAGATCTCACTCGTGATCAATTATGCATTAAACCATATATTTTTTCTTTTTTCTTTTTTTTTCTTTTTTCTGTTTTTATTATATTTTTTTTAAATTTCTGAGCAAGTGCGTTTCGCTCCATTTTGCTCAACCCTAGACTACTCGCATACAATACGAGCCAGCTACTAGCCATTTGACGCCTAGCCACAACTAGCAATGAATTCCAATTTTTTACTCCAATTTTTTTTATCTTTTCATGCCTTTTATCATTAATAGCCTATCATACATTCGAAGCATAAGCAATAGATTAACCTCAAAAACCATTAAACCATGACAACAATCTAGTCCTTAAGCATACTCTAAGACTTAGTGAAATTACAAGTGTTTCTAGCATGCATGCCAACCTAACAAGATTCAACATCACTCTAACGCTATCACTACACTTGCATCAATATCACATATCAATCGATAAAGCAACACAAAAGGGATAATGGTATATGCATGAGCTATATGACATGATAAATAAAGCTATAAAATAAAAAAAACTACATAAAAAAACTATATGGCATAATATGCAACTATATGAACTAAACTATCATGAAAATGCAACTACATGACACACACACAAATATGCTCCTTAACTACCACCCTCAAACTTAAAATCTTCACTGTCCCCAGTGAAGGCAATAGAAAGGAACACAGGGTATACCTACTCAGAAGAATCATAATCATCATCACCCTCCAAGGGTGGAGTGTCAGGAGGTGGATAAGCAGAATCCTCACCAAAAATGATCCACTGGATGTCAGCTCCAAGGCCTCTAAAAGTAGTCCCAAGCGCTAGGGTGAGCTCCTGCGCAAACCTACTCTGCGACTCATATATCGTATCCATCCTCCTCGAAAGCCTCCTGTACTAGACATCAGCCAATCCCGAACCATCTCCTCCCTGGCCTCTGGAAGAACCTGCCTCCCCCTTGTGCCTAACTGGGCCTAGCCATGGTAGCACCAGCTGCTGGACGTCCTCCTGGGAGGTGATATCCCAAACCATGTAACTCGGGCTCTCCACCCGTCCACTCTTGCATCGCATTCAGCGTCGATGAATCAATAGGAGTGGCCGACATCTACAGCTGCTCATAAGAAGGCCAGTGGACTCCAACAGCCTTGCATAGCTTTGTGACAATATAGGCATACGGGATATTGTACTACGACTTCCCCCTCAAAAACTTCAAAATCCCTTGATAGATAAACTCACCAAGGTCCACATAATACTCCTCATTCAGAATCCCCCATAACAACCTGGCTCTCTCAACTGTAACCTCATGTGCAAGCGAAGAAGGAAGAATATTAGCACAAATAAATGTATTCCATGCACGAGCAAACCTGTTCATGGTGACAGCAGGGAAATAATGATAATCGCTGGATCCCCTCTTAAACTTCCACACCGTGCCCGGTTGACAGAGAGTAACAATAATCAAATCTGAGTCAAAATCCTCGGGGGCCTTTTCAAATCTGGGGTTTCCTTTATCGCTGCCCAATAACATGGCAAATCGCCTTAGGCTGATAATCAACAGTAAGCCCACGAACAATAGAATACCCATTCTTGTCGGCCTTGGCATTCGCATAGAACTCGCGAATAACACTCATCGGTACAGCCTCGGGTGACTCGCAGAAAGTAATCCAACCCTTCTCTGCAATCATCGATAACAACTCAACATCCCTCCCCGCTGTCAAGAACCTCCTCTCCTTCAGAATCGGCTTAGTCAGAAGCTTAGCATACTCCTCCTCAGCATCCCTATCCACCAATCAGGGCCTCGTAGCAGTATTCCTTGAAGAATTAGCAGTTGGAATGGTGCTGCTGCTCTCTACAGTTTGAGATCTCTTTGGGGCCATTTAAACTAAGAATAAGGGTTTGAGAGTTGTGTTTTGTGTGTAGGAAAGAGTTTGTAAGATGAAAGTATATGGGAGGTATATCGGAAGGTTGTGTGTATATATAGGGTAGGATTAAGGTTAGAATTAGATTAGGAGTGGGGTTGTGGCTAATTTGTAGGAAGAAAATCATGGGTAATGGGGTTTGTGGTGCTGTGGTTTTGTTTTTGTGTTTTTCTGTTTTTTTTTATAGGCTGAAAACCCGACTTTTCAATATTCAGGTTCGCAGGCGGTCGCCTGGAACCAGCAGTCGGGCGCCTGCTAGCACGCGGCCGCCTGGTCCTAGCAGGCGGGTGCCTGCTAGGTCAATGTGAAAAAAAATTTCTGCATTCAATTTTCTGATTTTTTTTGAGTTTTTGGATAGAGTACTAAATTCTAAGGTTCCTATGATCTCATATCTTGGGTTGCCTCCCAAGAAGCGCTTCTTTTACGTCATTAGCTTGACGTAGAGTACTGCGATCAAGTTGACAATAAAACGGCACTAACCACTTCCCGGTTTGCCATATCCCCATAATAGTGCTTCAATCTCTGACCATTTACTTTGAATTCTTGGCCCGGATCGTTCTCAAAAATCTCCACCGCTCCATGTGGAAACACAGTTTTGACGATAAATGGTCCAGACCACCTTGATTTCAACTTTCCAGGAAAAAGTCGGAGACAAGAGTTGAATAGAAGAACTTGTTGCTCCGACACAAATGAGTTAGGAGATAGCTTCCTGTCGTGCCACCTTTTTACTTTTTCCTTGTACATTTTGTTGTTTTCGTACGCTTGAAGTCGAAATTCATCAAGTTCATTTAACTGAAGCATTCGCTTCTTCCCAGCTGCATCTAGATCAAGGTTTAACTTCTTCAATGCCCAATAAGCCTTATACTCAAGCTCCGTAGGTAAATGACATACCTTACCATCGACAAGCTAAAACGGGGACATCCCAAGTGGAGTCTTGTATGCTGTTCTATAAGCCCAAACAGCTTCATCGAGCTTCAAATACCAATCTTTCCTTGACAGAAAAACGACTTTCTATAGAATGCGCTTGATCTCTCTATTAGACACTTCAGCTTGACCATTAGTTTGCGGATGATAGGCAGTAGCGATGTGATGATTCACATTGTAGCGCTGCATCATAGAAGTGAACTTACGATTACAAAAATGCGACCTTTCATCACTTATGATAACTCATGGCGTTCCAAACCTTGTGAATATCTGCTTATGAAGAAAACTCAACACTACCTTTGCATCATTAGTTGGCAGAGCCTTGACTTCTACCCATTTTGAGACATAATCGAGTGCCAGCAAGATGTACTGATTATTGCAGGACGAGATAAATGGTCCCATGAAATCGATTCCTCAAACATCGAAGACCTCAACTTCAAGCATCACATTCAAAGGCATCTCATCCTTTCTGGTAAGATTCCTAACTCTTTGGCAACGATCACACCTTAAAGCGAACTGATGTGCATCCTTAAACAATGTAGGCCAGAAAAAACCCGCTTAAAGAATACGAGCTGTTGTCTTTTCACCACCATAATGTCCACCATAAATTGTTGAATGACAATCTCGTAATATCCCCTCTGTCTCACAGAACGGGAGACATCTCCTGATGATCTGGTCAGCTCCTAGTCTAAACAAATATGGTTCATCCCACATGTACTGTTAGGGAGAACACACGCGCTAATAATACACGCAAGTATACGCGTTCGCAAGTAATATAGAATACTTTCTAGTTCGTTCCCGAAGAGACTCAGACTAATTATGTTCAATTAACACTCACTCACCAATGTATAATTACTTCTCAATGTCAAGACAATAACACTTAGATTTGATTAACTAATTATTGACTATAATTAACTACGAGAATTAAGCACTTAATTGACACTTGAATTAATAATATTAAAACACACATGAGACCACAACTTCATTACTACTTCCTTCAATAATCATTGTCATTACCCTTAGCATGCAACAGTGACGATATTAATCGAACAACATAAAACTGATAAAAGCCAACTTTCATTGTACTAATACCATTCTACCAAGCATCCACAATTAAGATAGAAGTTGAATAGGCATCAATTATGTTGAGACACTATATGTCTACAGAATTTGACAACATAATGATTTAAGCACAAGTTATTCCTTATGATTACACAGGGCAAGTAAAACGGTTAGAGTTACCCAGTAATCATGCGTACACATATATGAACCTATGCTAGCATGGCAAGTTCTAAACCTCAAGATCCACCATCGCTTCACAAGAGATTAACACCCTATCTTATATGTTCGCGACACACATAAGATGAATAAGCACAACCAATACTAGATATCATACAATCATCACACACTAAGGTATTAAACAACTAACTAAAGAGTTCCATAGTAAATCCGTTACGACCCCATGATCACGATTAGCCCATGATAGCACTCATCGTCATCATGGGTTCATATGAAAACATGATAATAACACACGAGAATAATTAAAACTACTTATATTAAACCAGAGTACGTCACAAGAGTAAATAGGTTCAAAGTAAAGAAAACTAGCATCCAATGTTACAACGAAATAAAGAATCACAAGAAAATATGCTTCCTCTTCGTTGTGGTGTGCTAAAACGGTCTTCTTCCTTATCTTCTCGCTCTTCGATTAATACTACGATCCAACCTTTGTGAAACGTCTTTGAAAACTAATTATATAGGAGTCCCATAAAACCCAGCTAACTCAGAAGTTGGAAGTTAAACAGAAGCAGGAGTCTAAAATAATTAATCTAAAATTCCGTCCCTGAGCGGCCGCTCAGCATTCCTGAGTGGGCGCTCAGCTTCCTAAGCGGTCGCTCAGCAAAGCTGAGCGGGCGCTCAGACCCCTTCTGGAAAATGCTCTATTTTTGCTCCCGTTTCTTGCTGCAATCTGCTCCTATCTTCCCGCGCGCAATGCCAAACATATGCCAAGGCTTATTCTTGATGATATCTCTCTAGGAATGCATATAATACCCTGAAATGCACAAACACTAGAAAAATGCATCAAATACACAAAATACTTGATTTCAAGACATCAATTCAAGCCATTATAAGACATTCTAAGTGGTATAAAATGCCACTTATAACACCCCCAAACTTAAATCGATGCTTGTCCTCAAGCGTCACAGACTCAAAAACAAAATAAAAACATGCATGAATACAATCTATATGAAATGCAGCGATCCCCCTTACTACGACCAAACCAACCAACTTATGACATCTCAAAAAATGCAATTAGACGAATAAAGATAAATCGAATCATGCAAACTAACATACAACCAGAAACGTGGTGTGTGCGGATGCTTAACAGATATGCTTCGAAATTAGATCAATTATCATAACTCGACTATCCTCAAGATAATCACATGATTATACGAAGAATAAAATTCTAGGCACAAAATTACTTAGAACACTTCAAGATTACTGGAGCTTATTACGGAATCATGCTTTTTATTTAACACAACACACAAATGCTTATTTGACCTTGCAATGAGTGAGGTCCATAAAAGACTTATACAATGGCATCCATGTAGCAAGCGTTATGTTAGTGGATCCCAGACTATAAAAGCCTTAGGTCACTAGGCACAAAGTCCCCTAAGAACTTAATAACTCGAATACCAAAGAGCCCACTCGTGATCAATTATGCATTAACTCTCTATTTTTTCTTTTCTTTTTTTTTCTTTTTTTTCTATATTTTTTTCAAAATTTCTGAGCAAGTGCGTTTCGCTTCATCTTGCTCAACCCTAGACTACTCGCATAAAAATACGAGCCGTCTACTAGCCATTTGACGCCTAGCCACAATTAGCAATGAATTCCACTTTTTACTCCAATTTTTCTTTTCATGCCTTTTATCACTAAGAACCTATTATAAATTTTAAGCATAATTAATAGATTAACCTTGAAAACCATCAAACCATAACAACAAACTAGTCCTTAAGCATTCTCTAAGACTTAGTGAAATTACAAGTGTTTCTAGCATGCACGTCAACCTTCAAGACTCAACATCACTTTAACGTTATCACTAGTGAAATTACAAGTGTTTCTAGCATGCACGTCAACCTACAAGACTCAACATCACTTTAACGCTATCACTACACTCGCATCAACGCCACAAATCAATTGGTAAAGCAACACAAAAGGGATCATGGTATATGCATGAGCTACATGACATCATAAATAAAGCTATAAATAAATAAAAAAAACTATATGGCAAAAATATGCAATTATATGAACTAAACTATTATGAATATGCAACTATATGACACACACACAAAATATTCCTTAACTACCACCCCCAAACTTAAAATCTTGGGAAAATGGATTTTTACGTCATCCAACTTATCGTGTTTTTAGAAACTTACCATTTAACTATTATTTTTTTTCTTTTGCTCACTAATGTTAGGTTCATATTTGTTTTTAGTCACTAACGTTAGGTTCAGATTTGATTAATAGCATTATGTCAATTTTTTGTAACATTATTAAAATACATGGTAGTCCGTAAAGTTTTAATGATTTAATATATGTCTATATCTTTATATATAGTACTCCATATGTCCCCCAAGACGTTTACCTTGGTGATTAGAGTTTGAAAAGCATTTTAAGACTCCTAAAAGATGTAGTTTCATGAACATTTTTTAATTTTTTTCTTCTGAATAATAATTTAACGTTTAAATTTTTATATACAATAAAAAAATCTTAAAAATAAGTTATAAAACTATATTTGTAAGAAAAATATCTTGTAAGAGTTGTTTGATTTAACACCAAATTCACATTATTACAACATTATTCTATTTTTATATTTATATATATATTTGTTTCACAATTCTATTAGAGTGGATGGGTTTATAGTTTTGATTTTGGGTCGGTAAGTGTTGTATGAAGGAGTTGTGATTAGTGATTTCATTTGGTTTTTGAAACTGTCGTTTGGTAAAATATTGATATGTAATTTTTAATATTTTTAGTACTTTATGATCAGTTTGCTAATATTATTATATTGAATTTTTTATTTATTTATTTCCCAATAATTTTAGTACGGATTGGGATGCCTCTTCCTAATAATTTTGGTTTTGAACTTAGTACCCTACCTAAAAAGTAACAGACGAACTGATTTTATGCGTTTGTTTATAATGTATATACATCTGTTCTGATTAGATGTTAAAAATAATATGCGTCATTCCTAAAATATACGTATATAATTCAGACATTATACGACTCCTCCATATGCATCTAGCAAACTCAAACACATATAAGTTTTCTGATAAGACACATATGACACTTTTTGCACTGGTTATCAATATATTTTAATAATGCTATTGAAAATTGAAAAAATACTAATAATCAAATCTGAACCTAACGTTAGTGACTAAAAAAATCCGAACCTAACATTAGTGAGTAAAATAAAAAAAATTATAGTTGAGTGGTAAGTTTCTAAACACACGATAAGTTGGGTGACGAAAAAATTCATTTTCCCTAAAATCTTCACTATCCCTAGTGAAGGTAGTAGAAAGGAACACAGGGTATACCTACTCGGAGAGATCATCATCATCATCATCACCCTCAGAGGGTGGAGTATCAGGAGGCAGATATGCAGAGTCCTCACCAAAAACTGGCCACTGGATGTCAGCTCCAAGGCCTCTAAAAGCAGTCCCAAGCGCAAGGGTGAGCTCCTGAGCAAACCTGCTCTGTGTCTCGTACATAGCATCCATCCTCCTCGACAGCCTCCTATGCTGGGCATCAGCCATCCCAGCACCCTCCTGAGCTCTAGAAGAACCAGCCTCATCACGCCCTGGTCTCGCCATGGTAGCACCGCGTGCTGGATGCCCTCCTGGAAGACGATAACCCAGCCCATGCTCCTCAGGCTCTCCACCAGTCCACTCCTGCATCGTATTCAGAGTCCCAGAGTCAATAGGAGCGGCCGTCAGCTGCAACTGCTCGTGAGACGGCCACTGAACTGCCACTGCTCGGTAAAGCTTTGTAACCATGGATGCATAAGGGATGTTCATGTGCTTAGCTCCCCTCAAAAACTTCAGAATTCCTTGGTAGATGAAATCACCAAGGTCCACATAGTACTCCTCATTCAAAATACCCCATAACAACTGTGCTCGCTCAACTGTGACCTCATGTGCATGCGGTGTAGGCAGAATATTAGTGCAAATAAAGGCATTCCATGCACGGGCATACCTATTCATCACAATCTCCATAAAATGGCGATACTCGTTAGTCCCGGTCTTGAAAGTCCAAACTGTGCCCGGCCTATAGAGATTAGCAGAAACCAAATCCAAGTCAAAATCTTCAGCAGTCTTCTCATTCCAATTCTCCTCCGTGGGCTTCCTCTGTCGCTGCCCAATCACACGGCGAATCGCCTCAGGTTGATAATCCACCGTCATCCCCCACACAATAGAAAACCCATTCTTTTTAGCCTTTGCGTTTGCATAGAAATCACGAACAACGCTCATCGGAACTGCCTCTGGTCACTCACAAAAAGCAATCCAACCCTTCTCAGCAATTATTGGCAACAACTCACCATCCCTCCCCGATGGTAAGAATCCTCTCTCCTTCAAAATCGGCTTACCCAGAAGCCTAGTATACTACTCCTCAGCAGCCCTATCAAACAAACGAGGCCTCACAGCAGTACCCCTCGAAAAATCAGCAGAAGGAACAGTGCTGCTGCTATCAATAGTCCTGGATCTCTTGGGTGCCATCAAAACTGAGAAAAAGTGTTTATGATTTGTGTTTTTTTAGTATGGGAGAGAGTTTAAGGTTTGAAAGTGTATGGGGGAGTATATGGAATAGTTGTATGTATATATAGGGTAGAGATTAGGGTAAAATTTGATTAGGAGTGGGTTTGAGGGTTAAAAATGTGGGTAATGGGGAGATAATTCGTGGGTAATGGGGCTGTGTTTTATTTTTTGATTTTTTCAGATTTTTTTTAGATTTTTATAAAACTTAAAAAAAATTCTTCCAGTCGTGCCCTGTGCAGTCGCTCAGCAAAGCTGAGCGGGCGCTCAGGGGTCTTCTGGAAAAAAAATTTCTTGCCCTGTTTTTCTGATTTTTTTGTGGTTTTGGATAGGTTACTAACTTCTAAGGGTTCCTGTAACAACAAATCATGGGTTGCCTCCCCAGAAGCGCTGCTTTTTCGTCATTAGCTTGACGTAGCGTACCTTAATCAAGTTGACAATAAAACGGCACTAACCACTTCCCGGTTTGCCGTGTCCCCATAGTAATGTTTCAAACGCTGACTATTAACCTTGAATGCTTGGTCCGGATCATTCTCAAAGATCTCCACCGCTCCATGTGGAAACACAGTTTTGACAATAAAAGGTCAAGACCACCTTGATTTCAACGTTCTAGGAAAAAGTCGGAGACGAGAGTTGAATAAAAGAACTTGCTGCCCCGACACAAATGACTTAGGATATAACTTCCTGTCGTGCCACCATTTCACTTTTTCCTTGTACATTTTGTTGTTCTTGTACACTTGGAGTCGAAATTCATCAAGTTCATTTAGCTGAAGCATTCGCTTCTTTCCAGCTGCATCTAGATCAAAGTTTAACTTCTTCAACACCCAATAGGCCTTATGCTCAAGCTCCGCAGGTAAATGACATCCCTTACCATACACAAGTTAAAACGGGGACATCCCAAGTGGAGTCTTGTATGTTGTTCTGTAAGCCCAAACAGCTTCATCGAGCTTTAAAGACCTATCCTTCCTGGACGGACAAACAACCTTATCTAAAATGCGCTTGATCTCTCTATTAGACACTTCCGCTTGACCATTAGTTTACGGATGATAGGCAGTAGCGATGTGATGATTCACATTGTAGCGCTGCATCATAGAAGTGAACTTACGATTGCAGAAATGCGACCTTTCATCACTTATGATAACTCGTGGCGTTTCAAACCTTGTGAATATCTGCTTTTGAAGAAAATTCAACACTACCTTTGCATCATTCGTCGGTAGAGCTTTGACTTCTACCCATTTTGAGACATAATCGACTGCCAGCAAGATATACTGATTATTGCAGGACGACACAAATGGCCCCATGAAATCGATTCCCCAAATATCAAAGACCTCGACTTCAAGCATCACATTTAACGGCATCTCATCCTTCCTCGTAAGATTTCCCACTCTTTGGCAATGATCACACCTTAAAATGAACTGATGAGCATCCTTAAACAAATAGGCCATAAAAAACCTGGTTGCAGAATATGAGCTGCCGTCTTCTCACCACCATAATGTCCACCATAAACTGTGGAGTGGCAGTCTCATAATATCCCCTCCGTCTCACAGAATAGGATACATCTCCTGATGATCTGTCAGCTCCCTGTCTAAAGAAATACGGTTCATCCCATATATACCACTTCACCTCATGCAGAAACTTCTTCTTTTGAGCTGTATTTATATTAGGTGGCATTATATTACTGACAAGATAATTCACAATATCTGCGAACTATGGCTCTTCCTCCTGAACTGCGAACAACAGCTCATCCGGAAAAGATTCGTTGATCAATGTCTTATCATGTGATGTAGACTCGGGATTCTCCAATCTAGAGAGATGGTCAGCTACTTGATTCTCAGTACATTTTCGATCCTTGATCTCTAACTCAAATTCCTGTAGCAAGAGCACCCAACGAATGAGTCTAGGCTTTGAATCCTTCTTGGAAACCAAATAGCGAATGGCCCCATGATCAGTGAACACTGTCACCTTTGTCCCAAGCAAATAAGATTGAATTTTTTTGAAACCAAAGATTATAGCCAAGAGCTCCTTCTCAGTAGTGGTGTAGTTCATTTGAGCTCCATTTAAAGTCTCACTAGCATAGTAGACCACATGAAAGAGATTATTCTTGCGCTACCCAAGAACTGCGCCCACCGCATAATCACTCGCATCACACATCATCTCAAAAGGCTCTGTCCAATTAGGTGCTGTAATATCTGAAAGAGATGTGTCCTAAGTCCAATCATGTATGAGGATTTAGGAATAACTTTTATGTAACCTGTTTTGATTTCATTGATATTAATAAAAGACTTGTGTTGTTTTTATTGCGGGCTTTATCTATTTTAAGTGTTTAAATAAGATATACCACAGTTTAGAGTAAATCTTTTTATGGATTGTGATGAGATCATAATAATGAGACCTAAAAGATGATAACTCTAAACTTAAATAGTTCATGGTCGTAGGATTACTAACTGGTAATTAATAATCCGCAAAGATCGGTACATACTATGCTTGCTTCATTATGAAGGTTGTCTGTTCTCATAGACATTTGTGTGGTGACACTGTAGCTAGTATGTAGGTGCTTATTATAGAATAAGTTCACTGAACATGACTCACACAGCTGAACAACTGATGGAGTTCACTCACGTGTCAGCAGTTGTTCACATAGTGATAGTTGTACAAGTATCCTTAGACTTGAGGTCATCATAGTCATCTTGTGTACAATGAACTATGCTTTGGTTTAGTTCTTAGTCTTCAGGAACAATTATAAGGGCTCTACTGGGTATAGGAATTTGGACACGAAGATAGTGTATGATCAATAAAGGATCTACCCCTTTCAGTGAAGGAAGAGAATGTTCAATGTTGATCCACTTATGCTAGTTCAGGAATCTCTGGCCAGAGTGAATGAAATTAGAAAGGAGTTTCTAATTTATATTAAATAGAACTAAGCATAGTGAATGGGAAAGCAAATGATTAAATAAGATAGGTTTGACACAAGTTCCATGCCTTGTATTTAATCGTGAAATTGCAGGGTAGAAGGAATTGATTGCACGGTAACTATTCAGTGAATGGGTTCTTGGTATTCTAAGCAGTGAATTCGTATTATCCGTATAGTCGCGATATGCTGAGAAGTATCCCTCACGATGTAGAATAAATATGATTAATTAATTAATCATACTTAATGAATTAGAGAATTTATATAAATAATGATAAAATAGTTTTATTATAATTTATTTCTACTACCGGCTTAATATTGAACCTACATGGTCACACCATAAAAGGGAATGATTTAATGGTGGAGGAATTAATTAATAATGGCTGGTAATTATTTATTTGTGAAATAAATAATTAATTAGCAAATTTAATAATTTATTAAATGAGATTTAATTAATTATAAATTAATTAAGAAAAGCTCTTAATATTATTAATTAAGAATTTAATTTTAGAAATTAAATCAAGTGAGAGAATTATTTCTAAAGTGTTTAGAAAAAGGATTAATAATTAAAAGGTGTTTTAATAATTAGTTAATTGTTTAATAAGAATAAAGGGTTAATATTAATAATATTTTATGGGAAAATTTTCAGCTGAAATTTTTTCCTATAAATATACTATTATAAACCCTTATTTTGCATCAACCTAAAAAGTTAAGCAAACCCTAATTCTCCCAACCCCTTCCTCCTCCATCATATTGATCTCTTGGTGGATACCGGTGGAATGCTTCACATTTGAGGAGCAGCTGCTAGGGATCTCCGCTCGTCGTTCTTGGATCGCTTTTAAAGGTTAGAAATGATATCATATGATTTAATCACGATTTGTATGCCTTTATTTGGATTTTATATCAAGAAAATTATTTTACCATGCTTCCGTGATGTATAAAATCCAACAATAACTGGTGCAGTTATCAAACTCTTCTTGAACGTCTCGAATACCGTCAAGCATTCATCATCAAATTTGAAAGGCACATCCTTCTCAAGCAAGTTGCACAACGGCTTAGATATCTTCGAAAAGTCCTTGATGAAACGCCGATAAAAACCCGCATGACCAAGAAAACTACGGATCCTTTCACAGAAATAGGTGGTGGAAGATTTTCAATGACTCCCACCTTGGCTTTGTCCACCTGAAGACCCTTGCTAGAGACCTTATGCCCAAGAATAATGCCTTCACGCACCATAAAGTGACATTTTTCCCAATTGAGCACCAAATTAGTTTCCACACACCTTTTGAGCACCGCACAAAGATTATTCAAACATTCATCATACGAATGTCCAAAGACGGAGAAGTCGTCCATGAACACCTCTACATTATTTCCAATCATATCAGAGAATATAGCCATCATATATCTCTGAAAAGTGGCAGGTGTGCCACATAAGCCAAACGAAACTCTGCGAAAAGCAAACGTGCCAAATAGACAAGTGAAGGTAGTCTTTTCTTGATCCTCCAGTGCAATACATATCTGATTATACCCCGAATAACCATCCAGAAGACAATAATACTCATGACCGGCCAACCTGTCAAGCATCTGATCAATAAATGGAAGAGGGAAGTGATCCTTTCTCGTGGCCTTGTTCAACTTTCTGTAGTCCATGCATACCCTCCATCCTGTGACTATTTGAGTGGGGATGAGCTCGTTCTTCTCATTTGCTACCACAGTAATACCTCCTTTCTTAGGTACACATTGCATGGGGCTCACCCAAGAACTGTTAGAAATAGGATAAATGATTCTTGAATCCAGCCACTTCAGAATTTCTTTCTTCACCACTTCTTTCATGATAGGATTAAGTCTGCGTTGTTGCTCAACAGTCGGTTTACTACCTTCTTCTAGCAGAATTTTATGCATGCAGTACGAAGGGCTGATCCCCTTGATGTCTACTATAGTCCATCCGATAGCCGATTTGAATTCTCTCAAGATCCTCAAGAGCTTGTCCTCCTCACTACCTGAAAGGTCAGATACAATAATAACAGCTAAAGTAGAGGCATCACCTAAAAAAGCATACCTCAAATATTCAGGAAATGGTTTAAGTTCCAAGGTAGGTGCTTCCTCAATAGATGGTTTGAGCTTTCCTTCAGCATTTTTGAGGTCAGAAGTACCAAGAGATTCAAATGGCATGTCTAGCTTTCGCCTCCAAGGAGAAGCATTTAGATATTGTAGTTGCTCATTGCCATCCTCATCCTCACTGTCAAAATCCCCCACTAAGGCTTTCTCTAATGCATCAGACATTAGCATATGATCAAGTTCTGAAGTAATCGCAGAATCAATCAAATCCACTTTTAAGCACTCCTCGTCTTCTGTAGGGAATTTCATTGCTTTGAATACATTGAATGTCACATCCTGATCCTGCACCCTCATAGTAAGTTCACCTTTCTGCACATCTATCAAGGTACGGCCTGTAGCCAAGAAAGGTCTCCCCAAGATTATGGGAATCTTCTTATCTTCCTCGAAATCCACAATAACAAAGTCTGCAGGAAAGAAGAGCTTATCCACCTTTACTAGCACATCCTCCATTATGCCTCGTGGGTATGTAATAGAATGATCAGCCAATTATAGAGACATGTAGGTGGGCTTTGGATCAGGCAAATTCAACTTTTTGAAGATCGACAACGGCATCAGATTGATGCTTGCTTCCAAATCACACAGGCACTTGTCAAAAGACAACTTACCAATAGTGCAAGGAATGGTGAAGCTACCTGGATCTTTAAGCTTTGGAGGTAACTTTTGTTGCAGCACATCACTGCATTCTTCTGTTAGAGCAACGGTCTCAAGGTCGTCCAGTTTCACCTTCCTTGAAAGAATACTCTTCATAAATTTCGCATAACTAGGCATTTGCTCCAAAGCCTCTGCGAAAGGTATATTGATGTGAAGTTTCTTGAACACCTCCAGAAACTTACCAAACTGCTTATCCAGCTTTTGTTATTGCAATCTCTTAGGGAAAGGTGGTGGAGGATAGAGCTGTTTCTCCCCTGTATTACCCTCAGGCGGAGTGTGTTCCACAGTAGTCTTCCTTGGTTCCACCACTTTCTCCTTTTGCTTAGCTTCTTAATCACCAACTTCAGCTTCTCCTTCTTTTGTTTTTTCAGCATTAACAACTTTTCCAGACCTTAAGATAATAGCCTTGACTTGCTCTTTAGCTTCCTTCCTGCCTGGCACTTCAGTATCGCTGGGAAGTGTGCCAGGTTGATGATTGAGCACTGCATTGGCTATTTGATCGATTTGATTTTCCAAGGTCTTGATAGAAACCGCCTGACTTTTGCACAACAGCTTAAGTTCCTCAAAATCACCACTAGAGGGTGGAGCTGTACCTCTTTGTTGAGGATATGATTTCCTTTGAGCATAATGCCGTGGTTGCTGGAATTTAGGTGGATTAAACTGTTTACTTACGCCTTGCTGATATGGTTGCTGAATAACATTCTGATTATTACTCCAGCTGAATTTTGGATGATTTTTGTTGTTAGGATGATAAGTAGTTGGCACAGGCTGCTGCGGTCGCTGATAATTGTTCACATACTGAACAGATTCATTAACAAGAGAACACTGATCCGTAGCATGAGGACCTGCACAAAGCTCATAGACCATAGCTATCTGATTGACTCCATAGGTGGCTAGAGAATCGACCTTCATAGACAGCGCTTGGAGCTGCGCTGCGATAGCTGTAACTGCATCAACTTCCAGAAAACCTGCTACCTTCCCAGGCATCATCCTTTGAGTTGGGTTTTGATGCTCATTTACAGCCATAGTCTTAATAAGATTATAAGCCTCAGTATAGCTTTTGGCCAACAAGGCGCCTCCAGCTGCTGGATCGAGCATGGGCCGAGATTGGGCCCCCAAACCATTATAGAAACCAGTGATCACCATCCAATCAGGCATACCATGATGTGGACACTTTCTCAACATCTCCTTGTAGCGCTCCCAAGCTTCGCACATAGATTCTGTAGGTTGCTGCTCAAACTGAGTAAGAGCACTCCTCATAGCTGCAATCTTCGCCATTGGATAGAACTTCACCAGAAACTTCTGCACAAGATCTTTCGAAGTAGTGATGGATCCAGCTGGTTCAGAATGTAACCAGTCCTTAGCTTTATCGAGAATGGGAAAAGCCTCAGCTTGATAGCCTCATCAGTCATACCATTATATTTGAAAGTACTACAGATCTCGACAAAATTCCTGATGTGCATGTTGGGATCTTCAGTCGCAGCACCTCCGAAAGAAATGGAATTCTGCACCATCTAAATAGTGCCCAGCTTGATTTCAAAGTTATTGGCCTCAATAGCCGGGTGCATGATGCTAGACTGAATGTCATCAATTTTAGGCCGAGAAAAGTCCATAAGAGCTGGATCTGCCGGAACTATACGATCACCCATGATTTCTGGCTCTTTCTGCTCACTTCCTGAATCTGAATCTTCAAAATCTATCTTCTCAGGAATATCAAGAACTTCGTCTGTCTCCTCAGCCGTATCTAAAGTCCTCTTGCGAGTACGAGAACGTGTTTGCATAAACGCTCGCTAAAGTACCTGAAACACAACCGGAAACAATAAGTATCAAGTCTTAATCAATGAGTCCTAATAACCACTGATGGTAAGTACATAAACTAAACAAATACGCCGAGTGCCCGGCAGCGGCGCCAAAAACTTGTTAGGACGAAAATACGCGCTAATAATACACGCAAGTATACGCGTTCACAAGTAATATAGAATACTTTCTAGTTCGTTCCCGCAGAGACTCAGACTAATTATGTTCAATTAACACTCACTCACCAATGTATAATTACTTCTCAATGTCAAGACAATAACACTTAGATTTGATTAACTAATTATTGACTATAATTAACTACGAGAATTAAGCACTTAATTGACACTTGAATTAACAATATTAAAACACACATGAGATCACAACTTTATTACTACTTCCTTCAATAGTCATTGTCATTACCCTTAGCATGCAACAATGATGATATTAATCGAACAACACGAAACTGATAAAAGCCAACTTTCATTGTACTAATACCATTCTACCAAGCATCCACAATTAAGATAGAAGTTGAATAGGCATGAATTATGTTGAGACCCTATATGTCTACAGAATTTGAAAACATAATGATTTAAGCCCAAGTTATTTCTTATGATTACACAGGGCAAGTAAAACGGTTAGAGTTACCCACTAATCATGCGTACACATACATGAACCTATGCTAGTATGGCAAGTTCTAAACCTCAAGATCCACCGTCGCTTCACAAGAGATTAACACCCTATCTTATATGTTCGCGATGCACATAAGACGAATAAGCACAACCAATACTAGATATCATATAATCATCACACACTAAGGTATTAAAGAACTAACTAAAGAGTTCCATAGTAAATCCGTTATGACCCCATGATCACGATTAGCCCATGATAGCACTCATCGTCATCATGGGTTCATATGAAAACATGATAATAACACATGAGAATAATTAAAACTACTTATATTAAACCAGAGTACGTCACAAGAGTAAATAGGTTCAAAGTAAAAAAAACTAGCATCCAACGTTACAGCGAAATAAAGAATCACAAGAAAATATGCTTCCTCTTCGTTGCGGTATGCTAAAACGGCCTTCTTCCTTATCTCCTCGCTCCTCGATTAATACTACGATCCAACCTTTGTGAAACGTCTCTGAAAACTACTTATATAGGAGTCCCATAAAACCCAGCTAACTCAGAAGTTAGAAGTTAAATAGAACCAGGAGTCTAAAATAAATAATCTAAAATTATGTCCCTGAGCGGCTGCTCAGCATTCCTGAGCCGGCGCTCAGCTTCCTGAGCGGTCACTCAGCAGAGCTGAGCGGGCGCTCAGGCCCCTTCTGGAAAATGCTCTGTTTTTGCTCCCGTTTCTTGCTACAATCTGCTCCTATCTTCCCGCGCGCAGTTCCAAACACATGCCAAGGCTTATTCTTGATGATATCTCTCCAGAAATGTAAATAATACCCTGAAATGCATAAACACTAGAAAAACACATCAAGTACACAAAATACTTGATTTCAAGACATCAATTCAAGCCATTATAAGACGTTCTAAGTGGCATAAAATGCCACTTACCATGTACCACTTCACCTCATGCAAAAACTTCTTCTTTTGAGCCGCATTCATATTAGGAGGCATTATATTGCTAGCAAGATAGTTCACAATATCTGGAAACCATTGTTCTTCCTCTTGAATTGCGAACAACTGCTCATCCGGAAAATATTCGTTGATCGATGTCTTATCATGTGAAGTAGAATCGGGATTCTCCAATCTAGAGAGATGGTCAGCTACTTAAATTTCAGTATATTTTCGATCCTTGATCTCTAAATCAAATTCCTGTAGCAAGAGCACCCAACGAATAAGCCTAGGCTTCGAATCCTTCTTTGAGACCAGATAGCGGATGGCAGCGTGATCAATGAATACTGCACCTTTGTCCCAAGTAGATAAGATCAAAATTTATTGAAACCAAAAACTATAGCCAAGAGCTCCTTCTCAGTAGTGGTGTAGTTTAGTTGAGCTCCATTTAGTGTCTTACTAGCATATTGATTAACTTGAAAACAACTTATTCTTCTTAACTGAGTAGACCACATGAAAGATATTAGACTTTCTCCGCCCAAGAACTGCTCCCACTGCATAATCACTTGCATCACACATCATCTGAAAAGATTCTCTCCAATCAGGTATCGTAATAACTGGTGCAGTGATTAAACTCTTCTTGAGAGTCTCAAATGCTGCCAAGAATTCATCATCAAATTTAAAAGACACATCTTTCTCGAGCAAGTTGCACAACTGCTTAGAAATCTTAGAGAAGTCCTTGATGAAATGCCGATAAAAACCCGCATGACCAAGAAAACTACAGATTCCTTTCACAGAAATAGGTGGCGGAAGATTTTCAATGACTCCCACCTTGTCTTTATCCACCTCAAGACCCTTACTAGAGACCTTATGCCCAAGAATGATGCCTTGTTGCACCATGAAGTGACATTTTTCCCAATTGAGCACTAGATTGGTTTCCACACATTTTGAGCACCAAACGAAAATTATTCAAGCATTCATCATTCGAATGTCCAAAGACGGAGAAGTCGTCCAAGAACACTTCGACATTATTTCCAATCATATCAGAGAATATAGCTATCACGCATCTCTGAAAAATGGCGGGTGCACCACATAAGCCAAAAGAAACTCTGCAGAAGGCAAACGTGCCGATAGGACAAGTGAAAGTAGTCTTCTCTTGATCTTCTCGTGCAATGCAAATCTGATTGTAGCCTGAATGGCCATCCAGAAGACAATAATACTCGTGACCAGCCAACCTGTCGAGCATCTGATCGATAAATGGAAGAGGGAAATGATCCTTCCTTGTGGCTTTATTCAACTTTTTGTAATCCATGCATACCCTCCAGCCTGTGACTGTTCGAGTGGGGATGAGCTCGTTCTTTTCATTTGCTACCACAGTAATTCCTCCTATCTTAGATACACATTGCACGGGGCTCACCCAAGAACTGTCAGAAATAGGATATATGATTCCTGCATCCAGCCACTTTAGAATTTCTTTCTTCACCACTTCTTTCATTATAGGATTAAGCCTTCGTTGTAGCTCAACAGTTGGCTTGCTACCTTTCTCTAGCAGAATTTTATGCATGCAGTACGAAGGGCTGATCCCTTTTATATCTGCTATAGTCCATCCGATGGCCAATTTGAATTCTCTTAAAATCTTCAAGAGCTTGTCCACATCACTACCTGAAAGGTTAGATGCAATAATAACAGGCAAAGTAGATGCATCACCTAAAAAAGTATACCTCAAATGTTCAGGCAATGGTTTAAGCTCTAAAGTAGGTGCTTCCTCAATAGATGGTTTGAGCTTTCCTTCAGCATTCTTGAGATCAGTATTACCAAGAGATTCAAACGGCATGTCTAGCTTTCGTTTCCAAGGAGAAGCATTTAGATATTGTAACCGCTCATTGCCTTCCTCATCATCACTATCAAATTCCCCCAATAAGGCTTTTTCTAAGGCATCAGACCTTAGCACATGATCAAGTTCCGAAATAACTGCAGAATTGACCAAATTCATCTTGAAGCACTCCTCATCTTCCGTAGGGAATTTCATTGCATTGAACACATTGAATGTCACATCCTGATCTTGCACCCTCATAGTAAGTTCATATAACGACTCGTACATTTCTGTAATATTTAAATGTGTAATTACTAAATAATTAAATAAATAAAGTATGTGTATGGGTTCTGTCAGCTGCATATTATTTTTGTTAATATTTTATTAATTATGTGTGATCGTCGGTGCTTGAGTATCATTTGTGTGATTCGTTGTGAAGCAGTGTTGTTTTGTTTTTATATTCAAAGGTGATTTTATTCAAGATTTATTTCCATAAATACTTGGGTTATCCCTAAAATTGTTTTTATTGCTTTATAATTTTGTTTATTATTTTTGGGATTTTATAAAATTTAGAAATCAATATTTCATCAATTATTTAGCCCTGTATGATTTTCTGATTATTTTTAAGTATAAATACCATATCATATTCAGAAATGTCTCAGAAATTATAAAACTCATATTTTATTAAGTTTGGATTATTCCGAGAATTTTTAAAATTATTTTGGAAATTTTTGGTATTAAATTCACCCGCATGTTTATTCGCTAAATCGTTAAATGCGGGTACGAGTTGCGTTACAAAAATGCTTTGAAAATTATGAAAATTTTATTTTATTAGTTTTCGAATATTCCAAAAATTTTAGAATTATTTTGATAATTGTTGGAATTTTATTTGCTCGTATTTTGGTTCATTAAATTGTAAATTTCGGAACCAAATTAGATTTGTTGGGGCAGTCAGGACACGTGTTTAACTCTAACACACTAGACATAAGCGTGGCATATTCTTATAGTCCATTTATTTCTTTTATTTATTTTTCTTCATCCCCCTTCTTCTATGGGCAGCAACCTTGATCTCATCTCCTCTTGAGCTCCTGTTAAAATCAGCTCTCTTTTATTTCCTTCTCCTCCCTCTCGTTTCTACCTTTTGCTATTCCGGTGGGTTGTGCCACTGTTGCTTGGTAGTCGTCGCCGCGTGTGGTTCTCGGTTGATTTTCGGTGACTGCTCCGTTTTGCTTTTACTTGATTGGTGTATATATATGCGTATGTATATGTGTATACGTGATTGGGTTATGTGTGCTTGCTGTGTTCCCTATTTTATGCCGCCTGTATCGCCACTGTCCGGTTGCCGCCGTCTTCTTCCGGCGCGACGACCCGTATGCAAATATTTTTATTTTGTGCGAATGTGTTTTATTGCTGTCATATACTGTTGTTGCTATGTTAAGGCTTAGAAAGAAATTGAAAACTCATTTGGGGTTTCGATTTGGAATTATGATTTTATTCTTTTTGATTCTCTGTGATTGTTACAGATTATTGATGTTGGCTTATTTGGAATCTATTTTTAGAAAACTATCGGCGAAACCGAGACTGGAAATCCGATTGGGTACCTCCGGGGTTTTGCCGCCATCGACGATAAGCTTCGGCGAGCCGACGATGGACAATGATGTTCGACTGAGTCCTACAAATATTTTAAATATTAAGTTTCCAATTATTTGGGAAAAAGATTGATTTTTAGGAAAATTAGTTCGTAAAATTAAATAATCGATACGATAATTAATTGTTTTAAATCGAAGTTGGGCATATGATTTTGAATGTGAAATATGGCGTGTTGGATTTGTGAATTGTTATGTGATTGGTTTAGATTGGTGACTGAGAAGTGTAATTGATTGTAATTGGTTTGACGTTGATTTCTGTTCAACGGGTAGTCCGATAAACAAAGGAGACGCTGCCCAAATTTTGGGAGCCTATCCTGTAAATTATCGGGGGATATCCGACGAGTGTATATAATTATATACCTATAAATAAATGATGTACGTGCCTACCTTTATATTGTAATAATTGGCTAATAACCTTATTTTTTTACGGAAGGTATTTGTGTTTTGTAAGAATATATTTTATAAGTTATAACTGACAACCCTATTTCCTAAAGCGACAAGTATATGTGAATTCTGAAGATGAATATCGAGCCAAGTTTTGAGTACGTGAACCCTGATTGCTATGTGTATCGTATTAATATGTATAATTACGAGTCGGGATTTGACATCGACTGGGTAGATTTCTAGCGAGGATATGTCAGGCATACCTAAACATCTAACATAGAGTAGTTGGACCCTTTAGGTGCTAGTCGAAGGACTCGAGAATCGACGTTGGACTAAAGTTAACCTAGTGGACAGTCAATGAGCTCAGTAGGGTTCCAATCGAAGAACCTGAGTGTCAAAGTCGAATCCAAGGTGATCTAGTGATTAGACGTTAAAGCCTGAACGTCCGAGTTAGCTCAGAGTCGATCAGTAATAGTTGTAAAGCTCTGCAAGGCAAGTACCCTGAACTAATATTTTATAGTTCAATATATATGAATAGTTGTGGATTTCAATTATGTACTGGAACAGAACATTTTAAGTTATGTATTCCTTGTATTTAAATATGTTTTACTAAATGATGTTTGGGGAAAAAGTAACTTCCGAAAATGCCTATCTCTAGACTGTGATTAAAATTAAAAAGGGATTTTTAGAATGTGTGTTGTAATCATTTGAAAAGAGATAGGTGTAATTGATTTTGAAAACTGGATAAAAATGAATCAGATATTGGATGGTCAGTAACGTAAGAGGCCCGTTATTAGGTAACGGCCCAGCAAGTGGTTGCGTAAGAGGCTAAGTCGGATGCGCGCATTGGTAGGCCGCTTAGTCCAGCATAACAGAGACCTAGATAGTCTCTGAGTTCCGGAACAAAAATTGTGGTGGGATAGACTGGTCATCTGTCCCTAGAATTCATCCACTTTTATATCTGGCTTTGGTTTAATGGTTCCCGTAATGGAACAAATGGTTTATGGTCCCCGTAACTGGACAGATGATTTATGGGTCCAGCAATGGACAATGGTTTTGGAAAGGAAATAGCATGCTAAAATTGAACTCTGGTATTTATGCACAACACACGACTGTTGATTTTGTTTTACAGAGCATGTTAGTTTTGTGTTGGATATATTTGAGATGTCATGTCTAATATGTTTCATGTTTAGTTTTCAGATCTTAACTAACAGGAAATATCAGTTCTTACTAGAATCAGGACTTACTGGAAGTCAGGACTTAAGGATATCAGGATTTAGATTATCAGAAGATAATATCAGAAGATGGATATCAGAACTTAAGTACTAGAGGACTAACAGTTAAGGAAGGAAGCTGATTTACAGGAAAGAAAATCGAGACTAATACAAGAAGAAGATATGCATGGAAAGAGTTAGAGGACTAGAAGAATTATATAAGATATCTGATTGATATATTTTAGGAGACAAAATTATATTCCATATCAATTAGAAGTTATCTTGTAACTGTGTGTCTATATAAACACAGACATAGGTTTACACTATATATGTTACGATCATCGAGAATATCATACGTTGTAACCTAGCAGCTCTCCTGATATTTGTCCATTACTAAGAGAGAACAGTTCCATTGTAATAGAGTTTATTATATAGAATACATATGTTTTCTGTTACTTGTGTTTTAAATCGATTTGATTGTATTCTACACTGTATTCAACCCCCTTCTACAGTGTTGTGTGACCTAACAAGTGGTATCAGAGCCTATCTATTAACACACATACAATAAAGATCCAAAACAATCATGTCTGAAGAAGCAGAAAATCCGACAAAGCCCGCCAAAACTGAAGAAACTCTAAAGACTCAAACCCACAGTCGATATGAGACTATCAGGGTTCCCATACTGAGACTTTCTGAGTATCCCATATGGAAAGTGAAGATGGCTATGTTTCTGGAAGCTACAGATCCAGAATACCTTGACAGAATTTATGAAGGACCGCATAAGCCAACCAAGCTCTCTATTGTGGTTGCAGATCAGCCAGCAAAAACCATACCAAAGGAGAAAAGTGAATACACAGCTAAAGATATCTCATCTATTTCCAAGGATACAAAGGTAAGGCATTTGCTGCATAGTGCCATTGATAATGTCATGTTAAATAGGGTAATTCAATGCAAGACTGCAAAGGAGATATGTAATGCTTTGGAAACAAGGTGTCAGTGAACTGATGTAATCAAGAAGAACAGGAGGACTATACTCACTCAAGAGTATGAGCACTTTGACTCAAAAGCTGATGAGTCATGAAGTAGTTTATATGACAGATTTGTCAAACTCTTAAATGATCTATCACTGGTGGACAAGGAATATGATCTTGAACATTCAAATCTTAAATTCCTTTTAGCTCTTCCTGAAAGTTGGGATTTGAAGTCAACTACTATAAGAGACAACTATGCTCTTAATGAAACTACTCTTGATGAAATTTATGGTATGCTCAAGACTCATGAACTTGAGATGGATCAAAGAAGCAAGAGGCATGGGAGAAAGTCAAGGACAGTTGCTCTTAAAGCTGAGGAGGAATCCCCTAAAGTGGCTGCCTCAAATAAAGGCAAAGAAAAGGCTCTCATCATAAAGTCTGATTCAGATTCATCAAGTTCTGATGATGATGATGACTCAGAAACTGAAAGTTTACCTGAAGTAGATGCTGATGAAGAGATGATGAAATTGTGTGCTCTTATGGTGAAGGGTATCACAAAGATAGCCTACAGGAAATTCAGAAAGGGAAAGAAGTTTTCCAGGAAAGAAAGAAGTTCTGATAAGAAGGGCTTCAGAAAATATGAAGGCAAAGAAGGAAAGTCTGAAAGAGGAGATTTGTAACACCCCCAAATCCGGGGTCGGGGATTTGGGTTATCACGAGTTCCATTTCCCTTATCAATACTTAAACTTAACAGTCAACCAACTACTGAGTACTGTGACCCCACAATATACACACACACACACCACAAGTTATAGTCTCAAAGATGAATACCAAAAATAACACAAGTCATTTTATTCCACAGTTATAAACCGTTACACCTTAAAAGGGTTTCTGAATAAATTTACATTTCTTTTCCATTATTACAATTCATATAGATATATAAGTCTGGTACATCAGAAGTTGAAAGCCTAGCCTATTGGTAATTTCTACCTCAGCTACAGCGGCATCAACGCTTCCAGAAAACTGCGGAACGTTTCCTAACCGCTTGCGAATTGGAAGCTTGGTCCTGTTCATCTTTTATATCTGTTGTTGTGTGATGAAAGAAGAAAGCAAGGGTGAGCAACAAGCCCACCGAAATAATATGTATAATAATTAACAATATATGAGCATTCTCATAGTACTCATAAAAGTCTTGGTCAAGAAGAAATGAACCAAGCTGATATCTTAACGCGACCAAGTCACAAAATATTCAGTATATATATATATATATATATATATACATATATATTTTTCACAATCTTTGAAATCCTCTGACATGTATAATATACACAGAGTTCCAGTTTATAACTGTATAAAAATATCGTTGCAAGGTGATCTCATATATCTAACCTTGTCTTAACGTTTTTCTGAAAATCTTTGACATGCACAAGATAATGATTTACTAGATATAAGTTTAAAAGATGAAGTTACAAGATACTCCAATATACTTATATCTTTTCCGAATACTACTTGAACTACCACCGTTCAAGATATAATCCGTTTCAAAAGTTCATCACATAGATGAGACTACAAGATAAGATTTGAATAGATTCAATCCTTGAGATATCATTATAAATAATGAAGTTACGAGATACTTCAATAAGTCCCGATATATATATACACCTATATATATATACATTTCATATACACTCCTTGAAAATCTCTGTTATGAAAATTATAAACAGAGTTGTAATATCCAATGAATTTGGAAAGGAGAAAACCTTGGCATAAACCTGATATCTTGCTGATCAGGCAAAGATACCAATAAGTAACCTTTTCTACTAGTAGATGGACGAATTCCCCACTGGTCATCACCCTGGCCGCAATAGGACCTTATGCTGGACTGCCACTCAGCCACTTACGCATTTGATGGACTCCCACTGAGCCACTTACACTTTCGTGGACGCCCACTGAGCCCATGTTGCTTATGCCAACTCAATAGATGGATTTACTTCCCGAACGTTGGGTAAGTAATCAATTCATTTATCAAAACAGCAACCCTGTTGCGAATATAAATACACCACAGTGCCGGATCCCTCAGGTTTTGAGCGAGTATTTAAATCCCCTTTGAAAGGAGGATCTTAAATATAAAAATGAGTTTTGGGATCCGCTCTAACTTTTAAAATCATTTTGAAGACTCGAAAACATTTTTAAGAATGTTTGGAGTAATGCTGATTTAATAAAATAAATCAGTCCCAATATATTAGAAAATATCTGAATATTATTATTTAAATAATATTCCCATAAGGATAATCTCTATATAAACAATTTGAAGTAGAAGTTTTAAAACTCATACTTGAAATGAATATTAAGTAACCAAAGATATACTTATACGAAAGTACTATCTTTATTTGAATAATCGAAAATAAGTTTGATTATCAGAACATTATTCTTTAATAAAATAAAGAATAATATTTAGTAAATAAGCGGAGTCATAAGTCCTCAAATGAATATTCAAAAATAACATTCATTAAATAAAATAACGTAGTCATAAATCCTCGAATGAATATTCAAAATAATATTCATTAAATAAATAAAATAAAGTTATCGAATAAACCTTATTCGATTAATAGTTTTGAAAACTATATCAATATATATATATATATATATATATATATATATAAATATATATATATATATTATACTCGGGAACATAGACTCCCGGTTTAGAAAAATGTTCACCTTTGGATCCCCTATACTAAGGGTATACGCAACTACTGCTTATCTCTAGCATAGGTATTATGCAACTATAAGCATTGAAATCAACAGACAGATAACCAGATTGCGAAACAGACATGCATATATATACCATATCAGCATGCTTCAATATATCGCAAAATTTGCTAATTAACCAACATGCATCTATCACAAGATAATGCATATACATATATACATCACAACAACAGTATAACGGGTAGAAAACTTGCCTCAGCGACTGGGGGTGGTAAAAGTCCTGGGATGAGTCTAGTAACCTATAAACCACATATAAGTTGGAATTAAAGCAAAGTCGCTTATGAATCTATACTTTAACCAATTAGACTCTAACGCTCGCTTTGCGCTCAACGATTCTCTTAAGTCGCTCGAGTACCCTCGGCTCCATCATTTTTAATAAATTAACCATTAAGAGTTTTAAGGCAATTCTTTCGCGAGTGCCTTACCAACTGACTAATACACTTTTCATAAATGTTTCATACTCCAATTAGTCATTTAAGATCTTTAACCAATGTTTCAAAGTAAGGCGGGGGGTAATGGTTCGTTCGCGAAACGCCGTTACTTAAAACGGTCGTTTCGCCTAACCCGTACATCGGATTCAAATGAACCACATATCAAAACGAAGCTCGTAACATGAACTATCTAATAATGGAAGTGGTCAAAACCTAACAGTGAGTTCTCGGGTCCTGATGTTAAGAACAAAACAGTCTAAAGTAAATCGGACATTACGACAGCTATGTTTACGCGATTACCAAGTTTTATCCTACTCCAAATCAACCACAAATCAACCACAATTCAACCATACAACCAAACTCCATACATATAATGCTACAACAGCCCCAACAACTCAATATTTCCAATTTACACTACTTCCCAATCATGAACTAAAAGCTTACATAAGTTCTTTAACTAATCAACAAGATTTACAACTCCAAACACATCACAAAACCAACACATCTCTAAATACACAATAATCAAGCTTCTCATGAACCATTCCAAACACAAAAACTCTAAATATACAAAAGTAGGTCTAGGGTATGAGATTATACCTTCCTTGGTGAGTAAAAGTAAATAAGGAGCTTGGAATCACCCTTGAAAGTCCTTACCAAAGCTTAATCTAAACAAAAACTCAAGAACAAAATTTTAAGTTCCTGAAAAACACTATTCACCCTCTTCTTCCATGAATTTTAGGAAGAGATTGTGAAGGAATTTGAAGCTTAAACTTATACGATAGCTATATCTATGCATAAGGAACCTTAGATAATTACCTCACTAATTAATGAAGCTTGGAACTTGGATTAGGGTTTTTTTCTTCTTGAAAATGGAAAAGGGCCGAGAGCTTCTCTTGGAAAAATGAAGTCAAGATGTGTTTTTGTGTTTGTGATTTGTTTTGCTTGGTTGCTAGGTTTTTGTTTTGTTTAATTACCCTTTTAACCATGTAAAATTGTGTGGTTAATAATCAACCACACTTCCTTCCTTTTTGGTCATGCTTAGGTCATCAATATTATGTCATCTTCCCTTGCTTGTCCCCTTCTTATTGGTTTGATGACATCATCTAACCTCTTTGATTAGCTCCTAATTACTTGGCTAATGACCGCTGATCTGTTATACGGTTCGCTTAACTTTCGTTTTCGTTTATCGTTTGAGGGATCATACACGAGATCTTATTACTTGGGTTTCCTTAACCTTTCTCAATACATTATATTCCTTTTATGATCCTCTCTTATAATCCTTGAATTTAAATCCTTTTTATCCTGTTACCTTATACTCAATTCTTTCGGTATCTGGTGGATTTTCGGGAAAAATTAAAGTGTTCGAATTTGGATTCTGACGATCTTTACATACACTTATATATCATATAGAGTACTAATAAGATCTCAGAATAACAATAAAAGAACCCTTACAAAGTGTGGCATGAAAAGTTTTCTTATTCAGCATAATCAGCAAAATCACTATTCATAAGGGTTACAAAAAGTTCAAAATTTTTGGGGTTATTACAGTCTCCCCTCCTTAAAAGGATTCCATCCAGGAATCAAATAGAAAACAAATGGGGGTACTTTTCTAGCATTACGCTTTCTAGTTCCCAAGTTGATTCTTCCACATTATGATTCTGCCATAGCACTCTGACTAGCTTGATCACTTTGTTCCGAAGCACCTGCTCCTTCTTATCCATAATCTTTACTGGTTTCTCCACATAAGTCAGATCTGGTTGCATATCCACCTGCTCGTACACCACTATGTGTCTGGCATCCCGATGATACTTCCTTAGCATTGACACATGGAACAGATTATGAACTTGTTGTAGGTTCGGGGGTAAGGCTAGCTCGTAAGCTAACTTCCCAATCCGTCTTAGTATCTCAAAGGGTCCAACAATTCGTGGGCTTAGCTTTTCTTTCTTTCCGAGCCACATACATCCTTTCCAAGGGAATACCTATAATAGCACTAGGTCCCCTACTTCCTATTCTTTGTCCTTTCGTGTCAAATCAACATACTTCTTATGTCCATCTTGGGCTACTACCAGCCGTCCTCTGATTAGATCTATTATATCCTTGGTCCTTTGGACTACTGCGGGTCTGAGCATCTTGCGCTCTACAACTTCATCCTAACATAAGGGCGATCGACATTTTCTTCGCTCAAGGATCTCATAAGGCGACATCTCGATACTGTCATACGATCTATTATCGTGAGAAAACTCAATCCGTGTTAAGTGACCATTCCAAATTCTTTCAAGTCTATGGCACAGACTCTCATCATAGCTTCTAGCATTATAGCTTTTTGCTTCTCAATACCCATTCTTTTCCAGCTTGTAATCGTTACTATCTTCTGTTCCTAATATTATACTGGTTATACTTTTGACGTTAGCGTTCTATAACCTTTTAATAAATGTGTCAACCTTAGTATCACAAATGTGTTTCCATTCCGAATACCACCATACTCATACTACTCCTTTTCTAACTACTTTTATCTTCGAAAGCTTGACCCATCGTATAGAAGTAAAAGATTTTATTGAGAGATCACTATGATTATGAACACTTGTTACATCGCATAGTTAGTACAGAAGGTGGCCAGCCTTTAGTACTTGACAAGCAATTAAACAATAGATGGTATCCTACTAGGCTTCTATCACACAGATAGATAGTCATTCGGCAATACCTCCCCTTCTGGAAGGTTTGTTCTTCTCAGCTTATACAAAATGAAAAGGAGAGAAAATAACGAATTGAAGAGAATTGTATATGAAAAAGTACTGTCACAAATATCTGGCTTGGAATCTACCTCTGAACTATAGAGGTTTGTCATAGGAGAACAAAACATATTTGTATATATATCAACATCAAGTATTATAACATCACAATTCATGTGCCTGGATATTTACTATTCTGTCCATCATCCTATGGACCCATGCTCTCGCTCGAGCTTAAATATAATCACCGTTGATACTCCCTCGACAGCGAAAATCGAATCTGGGATTTTATTCTAGACACCATCGTTACTAGAATTCTATGCTTGCACTGCAACCTTCCTCGTATTGTAATACGGCTCTCTATTCATACAAAGGAATAAATATTCAATAGATAGATAATTGACTTTATTAGTCTATCAATGATAACCTATACATCACCACGACCCGATTAGTGGTACTCAATCTCAACATCCATTCTAATACAACTCTTACGGTTATAATTGACTCATTACTCGCAGAATCATTGCTGCATTACTATGGTCCATCGCTGACCTACTGTAGTCATTTGTTTTCCTCGGAATCTTAATATCTAATCATACGGAGTCCATATCTGCCGTATCAAAACCTTTTTAAGGAGTTAACATAATCACCATTCATGATTCATGAAGAACACTCTTAATCCTGATGTACATACATGACATGAAGCAAATAAAATTGCAGAAGAGTTTCAATGAAAGCAACGATAGCAGGCTAATACCATTATTAACCATATGTCTTTATTAGGAGACAAGAAGCTCAAAGGTTCATTTAGTCCTTTTGTAATATAGTCCTGGCTTATTACAAGATAGGACTTTCTAAGACAGGAAGCTCGTTCACAGCGCTACATGAATTAAATCTTTACCAAACTACTATTACGGTTGAGTATCGCACAATCATCAGAAGGAATGTTAATCTTTCATACCATAATACAACCTTCACGGCTTTAACCATCATCACTGTATTCCTCTAACACGAGCGCCTATAATTGCTCTCTTGCACTTAGAGTGTCGGCCACCTCATTGACCTTTCCTGATAGTAATAGTTCCTTATAATCAATGTCTTTTGAACGATCTCCAACTAAAATTTCTACCTCATTTCCAATCACTGCTTATGTGAAAATGCTTTTCTTAAGTCCTTGTGATAAAATAAGTAAAAAAAATTACCATTTTTTTCCATAAGTCACTGCCTTAGTCTTTAAATGTAAACATTATCATGGCTAACTCTCGATCATACTTAGGACGTCTTTTATCTTGGGCCCTTCTTGCTTTAATAATTCTGACCTTCATTGGTTCAATCTATACTTCTTTTGGTTTAACCCGTGCCCACCTGGCATTATTATATTTACGCCATATTTCCTTCATCAAAATTTCTATTCTTGAGAACTTTGAATACTACCTTTCTCCTTGTAAAACCTCTAAGGTTATCCTTAAATCCTTCATCAGGTACACCCTAGGCACAGGGCATATCAAGATACCATTTACTAATACCAGAATTATTGTCTATATAGTTCTGAAAAATTTCTCCACTAATCCTTAAAGGTTGTTGTTACCTTAATCCTTTCCAATTTATACTGTCAAAACTCATACTATCCCTATTAAGGGTGAAATGCCAACCTTTATGCATTCCCCTACGATTCATTCTATGTTACAGATGTTCTATCCTTAATTCCACCTTTAAAAAGGTACATGCATCCTTCCATGGATAAATCAAGTCATATATCCCTGATAAGGGTGTCTTATTCAATCATTCCCACTCAGATAGTCTATACCAATTTCACAATAGCATCCTTATTCAAACCGAGGTCAACACATATGGTTTTCAAAAGATAACAATGGTTACCCGCTTTTCTTTCCTAATTTGGTAATGACAACAGGGATGTCCTGGAAGATATTGGTCGTGTTCAATATGAACTTTTTCTTAATAATTCCTCATTTACTTTTGTTGTTTATCTTAACAGTCATCTCAATGTTGGGATGTCTTTCATACCTGGCGTCTCCCTTTCTGGGTATCATGCCACCGGTCTTACACTTCACATTCTTGAAGGTCACTTCCTTCATCCAATTTTCCTAATTTCCTACTTTCTTATCTCCTCAGTCTATCCGTGTCTCATTATTTATCCTTCGAACTATCTCAAGGTTTCCTCGAATTCTCCCAACTTAAAGGGGTACAATATGTACATCTCTTATGCCTTCAACCATCAACTTTAACTCATAGTGAATCATCCTCATCTTAACGATCACATACTTTTCTATTTCTATTACTATGATTCTTTAGGGTTTCCTCATACCCAACTCCCTTATCATTCCTCAAACTCTATTGCCTTTATATTCCTTTCCACTTCAGTTTCTTTTTATTTTCCTTTCTCTTACAATCATTTCATGAACCCACTAATTATTTACTTCAAACATCACGTTGTTCTGGGATTCTTGTCCTCCAAACGAATCTTTACAACTTTTACAACTTAGATTCATAATTCATCATACTCGTCCGCCTTTGTTCTGGCTCTAAAGCTTTTACACTATCTCTCTATCTTCCTTAGCCTTCCACCAGCGGGTGGCCTCTCTCTTGGGAAGGTAAGTGACAAAACAGTCTTTTGTGCTTCATCAATTATTTAGAATCTCAAATGATTCCCATATTTCCTTTAGCCAGGCTCTCGCCTCTACTGGGTTCGCTTGTTTCTTGGAATTCTGAGAGCTTAGCGACTTAAAGGTCCTGAAATAATTTCCCACCGCACTGTCTCCTCAGGGTGGTAGTTGGGGATAATAGTCTAAGTTCTTTTTTAGACAGGTCCATGAATTACCGTATAGGAGTACCATCTCGGGTCTCCTTTCCTTTCTCGACTTTTCGTTTCCTTAGTATGAAATGTTTCATCCTTCTCCCATACTTGGAGTTATCTTATACGTTAAAATCCTTGCTTTCCACTTCATTATGTTCTGGGTTCCTTATATCTTAATTGCGACCTCCCTGATTATCACATTCAAGGTTTTCCCCTAATCTTATTCCTCGTGGGGGCATAATGCTTGGAAAAATTTTGAGAATCTCTGGATATTTGTCTTACTTACTTTGCTTAAGTCTTTCCCTTGTTCAGTCCTTGCATGATTGCAAATTATGAATTCTCAAGTTCTGTAAGCTTCATACACTCTCTTAAGTGTTAATAGTGCAATTAACAA
The DNA here is from genome assembly GCF_009905375.1 of Apium graveolens. Lineage (NCBI taxonomy): Eukaryota > Viridiplantae > Streptophyta > Magnoliopsida > Apiales > Apiaceae > Apium > Apium graveolens. The sequence goes on along the minus strand of NC_133648.1, from coordinate 57,877,900 downwards.
TATGAACTTATCACAAACAAACTGATCTGAACTGAAATTAACGAATATATACATAACCATTTATTCGAGGGTACAACAACTGAACACATTAAAGAGAATTACATCATTTGATCTGATCGCTTCTATCCCAAAAATACTACCATAGATAATCATCTAGTCATTAAAACTAATCATTCATAACTTAGGTTAATCCTCCAAAAGCGGTGCTACATGAAACACTTGTTTGATCGCTCTGGCTCTGCACACTACCATGGATCAAGAAATGCGGGCACGCACGACATCCCTAACCTGCTCCATCACAGAGGTGATGAGGTCTAAGATAGTCGCAAGTAGAGTTGGATCAACCTGACCCTCAAGATGCCCTCTAGCTGTAATTCGGGTGGTAGCCTCAATCCTTTCCATGCTATAAGCTAATCCTGCCGGAAGTACCCCACCCTCAATCCTTGGTGCAGGTAGTCGATCCAGCAGATCACTCCTAATATTACAGGCCTCAGACAGGCCACCCAAAGTCATATAATAATCGGTGATAAGAGAAGCCTGAGTGGTAGCATCTAGCAGTCCATGGGGTGCAGGTGGTGCAGACCCAGGAGATCCAAATGGATAACCAAGCACGGTATCAGGTGACAATGGTGCAGGAGATAAAGGTGGCATTTCCTCAGTAGGTGCTGGGCTCTGTACAGGGGAGGGAACATGAATTGGTGGAACCTCATGGATGTCTACAGGAACCTCTGGAAGAGGGTCTAACACTGGTAGAATTGGTGTCGTGAAAGGCCCTACTCCTTCTGCCCTCATTATTCTTTGTGCCCTTGGTAACTCTTCATCCTCTAGTGCCACCCTCGCGGCCATTCTAGCTCTGATAGTCGCCCTGACTACGGTCATCAATTCCTCAACGGCCCTCTCTTCATTCTCGTCAGGACCCTCCACGAGATCCTCCTCAGCAACAATCCCTTCTGGGATAACATCCTCAACCGCAACATTCTTAATATGAATCTCACCCGGTCCCTCGTTAGGGAACTCTATTGGATTCACAATTTGATCTCCAATATGTAATAAAACATCCTCATGTTGATGCTCCTGAACCTCAGGGTTCGGTGCCCCGCTGCCTTATACGAGAATGAACTATGTTACTATCATAATATTTATAAGGGCTCCCGTAAGGGTTTTAACTGTCAGTACTACGTTAGGTAGCCCGACTATGAACTTAGCAAGAGTTCTTATTTTCTTAGTGAACTTATTATTTTAACGTCACATCATCTCTGAGGTTTATAACGCTTAGCTCTGATACCATTTCTGTAACACCCCCAAATCCGGGGACGGGGATTCGGGTTGTCACGAGTTCCATTTCCCTTATCAATACTTAATCTTAACAGTCAACCAACTACTGAGTACTGTGACCCCACAATATACCCACACACCACAAGTTATAGAGTGGCGCCCTCCAAACCCGGGTCAGAAGTTTGGGGTCCATAACACATTCACAATATATAAACCTGTACATAAAATATTAATTGCAATGACCCTGTTTCACATAACCACGGATCGTAACAGGTTAAAGTATGAAAACAAGCCACAATCTTAACTTTTATTACAACGTACCAAATCCCAACTAATTTAACTTACAATTGATAATAAAATCATTCTTACAATCTGACTATCTCTCTACCGCATGAAGCTTCTGCTAGCTCGATTCAACTCAACTGGAACCTTAGCCTGCACTTTGGACTGAGGAACTTCACTATCATCCATATTCTTTTCAACTGTAAAATATATAAAAGAACCGCAAGAGTGAGCTAACTAGCTCAGCAAGTCATAATAGTGATAATTGAGGTTAAACAATGATCAAATGAGATGATTCAAAGGAATCAAGTTTCTTTTTAACTCATCATTAGAATTGGATACTCATTTTAAGTTTTAAAAACCAAGGTTAGGCTGCTGATCAGTCACGCACTAACCCCGAGCAAGCACACAGCGCTGCTCTAATTACTGGATCCACGACACATATTGGCCTAACTTGACCATTGGTATGCTCTGACCACGAATCTGGTCCACATATATATAAACTATCCAATCCTAAAGCAGTTCAATATGATAACAATATGATTCAATAAAACAAGATCATATTCGATGATGGTTAAACATTGGCATAAAAAAGTAAGAAAACTCATGGATATCTCAAGGGTATATCAGGGTATGTATAAGAAACGGTTTTCAATTTGTACAAGGGTCAGGTATCAGACCAGTAATGATTTTTTTTCAGGATATGGTTCTTTGATGTTACTAAGAATGATTAAAGTATAAAATTTTTTGTGTTGTCAAACCATTTTCTTCTGGTGTTTGGTGTTTGGTAGTTAAACATTTGGGAAATAGTGTCATATTTGTGTGGTTTGGTGTCTGAGGATTAACAAAGGATGGTTTACAAAGAACAAGGCTTACGGCTCAAGATCAAGAAAAATCAGGGATTCAAGGGTAAATAGTTTAATGCACTTGCAATGTAAACAAGAGTTATTTTGAATAAGAGCAACATTTTATAAAACAGTTCGAAAATAATTGCGATATATCTTGAGGAAAAGTTTGGAAGTACTTGCCTTACTAGGATTTACAACTATCACTGATCAACTCTGAGCCGATTTTGCTGCTCAGGCTTTAACGTCCAACCACTAGATCCCGTTGGATTCGATTTCGACACTCAGGTCTTCCTGTTGAAACTCTACTGAGCTCGTAACTAACCACTAGGTTATCTTTAGTCCATCGTCCACTTTCAGGTTCCCGACTATAACCTACAGGGTCGAAATACCCTACGTTAGACGTTTATGTATGCTTGACATATCCTCTATATTAATTCTTATCCAACGATATTCAAACCCGACTCGTAATTATTCATATTAGAATAACACAGACAGCAATTAGAGTTCACATTCTCGAAAATCGGTTCAGTGTTCGTTTTCGGAAAATACCCATACTCTTTATTTTACAAAATCAGGGTTATCTATTTAGAAAAATATTTCATCACATCGTACAATCAAGTTTCATATAAAACACACACATATATATAGTCTCTTGACATCCCGATATTCATCGAATACGCTTCCATATTTGCGTAATTCAGTTTTTTTTAAAAATTGGACAGCTTTTCCTTTGTTTATCGGACTACCCGTCAAACACAATATCGACGTCAAATCAATTTACAACAATTATAACGACAATCCAATCACAATCCAAATGAACGAATCCCAATCACCGACATTATTCAATTAGTAATATTATTCGCATTTTATATTTTTATTCGTATTAGGACTCAGAATTAGATCATCACCGTCCACCGTCCGCTCGTCGAAATTCATCGCGGACGGCGGTAAAATCCGCGGGTACCCGTTTAGTTTCGGGTTTCCAACGCGTACTTCACCGATTAAATTAATAATTATTCCTGCACGATCAATTTTATTTCACGAAACCTCAATTCAATTCATTCACTGCAGCAAATAAAAGAAATAATTAAATCAGTGAAATTCCTCACACTACCGCGTGTAAACACGCACACAAACATCATCAATCGAACCAAAATAGAACAAGCCGGAAAACGGCGGAAGTCAGGCAACACAGTAAATAAGAAGCAACAACACAGAAGCCAACACAGGGAATAAGAAAGAAACGCAGTAACAATACCCAACTATAACACACATACATACATACATATGTATCTATATATGTATATACAATCAGACAAAATCGAATTAAGCCACCAAAGCCAACCGGAGATGGGGCAGCGGCCGGAGAGTTACTGGAATACGGTGGAGAAAGAGCCCGAAATAAATAGGCGCAACAGGGACGGGTGAATAACAGAGGGAGGCAAGGAAAGGAAGGAACAGGAAGCAGAGGAACAAAAATGAGAGAGAGGGATGAGGAAATAAATCAAGTCGGGTGTTTATTGTGTTGAGTTATGTGTTCCTAACACGTGTCCACCCATTTGACACGTACCCCCTGATAGCTAATCAATTTGTATCGATTTTATCTTTTAATGATACAATATCACGAATAAATATTAATCAAAACAATTCCGAAATAGCCTTAAAGTTTTACAAATATCCCGAGGCTAATAAAATACAAGTTTTATAATTTTTTAAAGCATCTTAGAAACGCAGTTTGTACCCGTATTTCACAATTAACGAACCGAGGTGCGTTTAAAACAATTTCAGAAAATCGCGAAAATAATCTTATAATATTATAAATATCCCGAAGTAAATAAAAACGTAAGTTTCATAATTTTAACATAATTTTTGAAATGTCACTTATACCCACTTTTATCAATAAAACGAAACAACGAGCGCGTGAAACTAATCCCGAAAATTTCCAAAATAATTTTAAAATTCTCGTAATATTCCAAACTTAAATAAATATGAGTTTCATAATTTTTTGAAGAATTATAGAATTAAATATGGATTTTGCAAATACAAGCATTCAGAAAATCATTTAAAGATAAATAATTAATAAAATATTAATTTCTCAATTTTATAAAATCCTAAAAATAATTATTGTAATTATAAAATCATAAAAACAATTTTAGAGACACTTCAAGTATTTGTATAAATAATTTTGCATTAAATCCACTTTAAAAGTGAAACAATTCAATACAATTCCTTAATTAATCACGCGAACAACCCGGTACATCATAAATCACACATAGATAATAATCAAACAACACATGGTGGTAAAAACCAATACACATATTTGATTTAATAATTTCCATAATAATCACATATTTAAATAATTCAAAAAATACACGGGTCGTTATATCCTTCCCCCCTTAAAAAGATTTTGTCCTCAGAATCTGGTCTAGTTACACAAGTGAGGATATTTGTCAAGCATAGCTGACTCTAATTTTTAAGTAGACCCTTCTACTCGAGGGTTCAAACGTACTCACAACAGGTATGCACTCATTTCCAAGGACTTGCCTTTGACGATCGAGAATTTGGATTGATCACTATATGCAGAACAACTTGGACAAGAGCCTCATTGGCTCCTGATCAATCACTTAATTCAAACCCAATACTTATCACTTTAATATTGATAAGTAAAATACATTAGGTGTACACACCGGTGTGACGGTTATATCATTTATGAACAACTTTATCTATATTTATCAATACTTCGAATGATTCACTAATTTTAGGACTTAGCTTGTCCCTTCTACTCAAACTTATCCAATCTCTTTCAAGACGACACTTTTACTAACACTACTGGTCTTATTTCTATACTCATACTTTCTCTCAATACAATTTCGTCTTCTTTCTTTGTCTACTCCGAGCTACTTTAACCAATAGCACTACGCTCTTGGTGTGTAGAATTAACTTAGAATTTAACAACTTCCTTTCTCTCACTTTATCTCAATAAAAAAATGGGAACTTACACTCGCGTTCGCATGAAGCTTGGTAAAGTAGTATTCCAAAGCTGACATCGATGATAAATAATCATTCCAGTATTTTCTTAAAAACTCAATCTCTCAATATATCTTACAGTTCCTAAATCACTTTCGTACTTTGACTCTCCGTTTAAGGATGATAGGCGGTGCTCATTGTCAACTTGGTTTCCAAACATTTGAACATCTCTTACTTTTTTTTCCATCAGTTAGGGCTGAAAAGTAATCTCATATTTTCATGTACCGTTATTTTTAAATATTTGAACTTTAGATTTCACTATGTCCAATTCGTTTATTAACTCCTTGGTGGTCTTAATTATATCCAATCCTTTCTGTCGGCCTAAACATCTGTTACCATATGGTTTTGCTTGGGTGGTTGTTAATGGATTAATTCAGAATCTTTTATTAACCTTAGTTAAAATTTTATTCTTGAAGACTCAACGTATAGTTGATTTTCTTCTGATCTTTGAAGAAAAATCCTTGGGCATCCCACGCAGACTTTCTTATTCCTTGAGTAACTGAGGATGTTATCAATAAATACAGTTTGCTTATCCAAGTACTCCTTATACACTACGTTCCTTAATTCCTTATAACCACCTGATACACTCGTCATTTCACATAATATCACCAGAGCTTGCAATGCTCTTAATTTACTTTAATTGAAATCTCTGATATTTTCTCAGGTTGGATCTTAAGTTAATCCTCGAGATATAATATATTGTTTGAATTAGGTACCGTAGGAAATTAATTCTTTATATGGGTCACTTATTCTTATTTGTTGCTTTGCTAAACTCCCACTTCACGATTCGCCTCTTGTAAAGTCACTTCCTGGATCTGCCTTATCCACTAGGCGTTCTAATACTTCGTCTTAACTCTTTGATATGTCCAACACCTCCTGATCCATCTTGAAATTTCCTTCTTATACTTGGTTATCACTATTTTTAATTAAATTTCCATATATCTTGGCGTCTCTTCAATAATTAAATACTTAATATTGTGAATTCCATGTGGAATCTTATTTCTTAATTCTTCTATTTGTAGTATCCAAGTGATGGAAGAAAATTTGGAGATATCGTGATCGTCCTCCTGGGCGCATAAATTTTCTTTTTCTAACTACTAATATCGTGATCCATTATCTTCTCTTGACATTTTATCTTTCCCTTCACAACTTCAACTGAAAGTTCATACTATCCATCTTTCTTCCTTTTTGGATTATGAACTTTAGCTTCCAGTTCCAACTTCGAGAATCCTATAGTTAATCCTTCTGATGTAGTCTCTATGTTCGTTCTCTTTTTTTTCTTTTTTTTTCTCGTGAATACTTACTTCAAACTCTTATGATCCGTATAAATCTTACACCTTTCTCCTTACATATCATGTTTCTCAATCATTCAAAGCGAATATGATTACTGCTAGTCCTGATTATGAGTAGGATACTTCTGCTCATAAGGTTTCGGTTGTCCGAGTGCATATACAATAACTTTATTATACCGCATCAACACACATCCTACTCTCTTATGAGAAGCATTACTATAAATTACCAAATCTCCTTGATACCTTCCAAGTGATAAAGCAGGTACTATAACCATTCCTTCATTTAACTCTACAAAACTTTATTCACTCTTCTCCATTTCATACTTATTGCTTTTCCAAATTAGCTTCGTCAAAGGTATTGAAACTTTCAAGAAATCTTGCACAAATTTTCAGTATAGCCGGTCCATGGTAAAACTTCTTACATTTGTTGGTGCTTTTGGCCTTTCTTTATTCATGGTGACTTTAATTTCTACTGGATCTCCTTTAATCTCCTCCTTACTGATTATTTACGCTTCCTATCATCAAAACTTTCACCTTGCAACTTTACATACAACTTCTTTCTTCTCCGACTCCTCCGTTGTCATTAAATACTTTGCATGGTTCTCCATTGACTTTAAGTAACACAAATACAACCTTTCCAGATGTTCCTTAAAGATTCTGTCCATCAAGTTCAATTATTACGGGTACATTAGTTGATCCAAATGACAATACGAGAACAGTACTTAATTCTGAAAATTGTCTTTGATAAATCCATAGGTTTAATCTTTAATTAGTGAAATACCAAGTCTTAAATCAGTCTTATAAGAGTACTTGCTTCTTTTATTTGATTACATAAATCATTGGTTCGAGGTAACAGATACTTGCTCTTGATAGTAAACTTGTTGATCTTTCGCTAGTCAATGCATTATCTCATACTTCCATTTTCTTATTAACAATTAGTACTGGTGTGCCTTATAGGATATGTTGGGTCTAATTGCTTCTTCTTCGAATATCTCTTGCTTCTACTTTGCTAATTTCCTCCTTTTAACTGGTGCCATTTTATGTAAGGCCTTGGTCACTAGCTTCGTTTCAGATGCTAAGTCAATCGCGAGCTTTATTTCTTTATCTGGAGGAAATGTCGATAACATATCTTGAAACTCTTTAGTTTCTATAAAATCTTCAATTTTGTTTGATCCTAACTTTTATTTATTTCATAATTACCATAATGCTCACATCCTGATCACCGTAATCATCATTAACAAATTCTTTACCTTCCTTCTTCCTTTATACCTCATCATATTCTCATCCGACGTCTTCAGGACTATCTCTTCATCACGATGGTTCGTCTGGGCATCATACTTAAATATTTAATCCATTTCTTAGAATAATGTCAAATTCACCTATCTTCCATGATATCAATTCTTCACAATTTATTGCCAGAAATCTCAATTCCACCATTGGTGCTTACTTATTCAATAATTTTACGTTCTTGACTTGTTAGTCCTTTCATCCTAATCTTATCAATTCAACAGGATAATTCATCTTATCAACAAAACCCTAGGAGCTAAACAATCAAGTTGCTCTCACATCTTTCAATACTTTAACACATAAAGTATTCACGATAATCATTCACATCACCACATCCATATTCTGAATAATATATTTCACAGGAAAATCGCAATTTCTCGTTCTCGGAGACGTATTCCTCCTTGGAGTAGATTCCCTTGGTTCTTAGTATATCCCTAACTGGGGCTAGCGATTTGCAATTCTCGTCATATGCCTTTGTTTGCTTTCCATGCGTGAGAAGTAGATGGAACTTTTCCCGCTTGGTCCATAATTCGTTGATTTCTATTTGAAAAATTCTTACAAAGAACGACAGTACAACGAAGCAACTAGAAGGATTCACAATTCAACAAAATTTAGAGTTGAAAAGAAAGAAAAAGTAAGGATTTGAATATGAATGAGACAACCATATTGGTACTGAAGATGGCCAGTCTTTCCTACCATATGGCTTACAGCGCATGATTAGGTGGCGTCCCACCCGACTCTTCGTCATTCTGACAAAGTGTCTCACCATAACACTGTTTGTCCCAATCAGAAAGCAAAACTTGAGGGAAGCAAATAAATTTGAAAGGAATGGAATATCCTCTTTTTTGATATCATAGAAAAGAGTTCATTGGAGAAAAGAAGTTCATACATTTTTAGGAATTGAAAAGGAATATACGCTGTAATATTGAAAATTAGAACGATACCATTGGTCACCATCCACATTTCACTTGTATTCATCTTTCGAGCTTGTTCGATCACATCCCAATTGCATCATGTAGCAACTTTAGATGGTATACTGAAATGCTTTTGCAAATTAAGCATTATAGTAGATTCCCACTTGTCACGTCTTGCGTCTTTAATATCGCATCCACACGGATAATACTTTAACAATTCGATCATAATGGCGTTCCTTACCAGGTAACTTCAAGATTCCTCTTTTAATTTAGAATAACCACGTACCATTCGACATAACGATCCTTTTGTTAATAATATTCTACTTTTAGAGAGGTCTGGAAATCTTTCCAATCTTCTGTGATCACGCTCCGGCTTCTGCTAAATTATTGAATTCTTCGAACTCTGATAGTCCTAGTAATTGAATGTATAGTTACTCCGTACACTGATTCTGTTGTAAATTTTATCAAACAATGCTTGCACTTTACTGTTAAGAATAATCAATTTCTTCATAATCATAGGTTACTTCGTTCTCGAAATTAGCAATATTAAGTTTGAAACAGCATCCTTCCAGGTAATCCAGGTTTTCCACAAACAAGAAACTCAAGTAGTAGCTTGACAATCAATGTTTTAAAAAAAATCATTTTATTCGAAAAGGCTTTTCAAAAAATTTGTAAATAAAAATATTTTTCGAAAACTTGTTTAAAAAATTTGAAAATCACAAGTTCGGTTGTCCTTACTATATGAGTTGGTTGTTGTCCTTCCGACCTATAACAAGGTACCAATTTAAAGAAACAATCACATAAAGGTCCGTTCACTTCGATCTACCTTTTCTCCTTTATCGAGTCCACTTACCTTCCTTAATCAACGAAACTTCAATTATTGTCGTACATTATCTTATTCCTAGCTTCACATCAAGGTTCTCGTACATTATCGTTGCAGTAATTAAGTAGGACAGGCTATCCAATAGTCAACAAGTCTATTTCATAAAATAAAGTTTGCCCATATCACATCACATCACTACTTTACATATCGCATTTATCATATCATCATCGTTTATTTTCACAAAAATCCCAGGTTTATACTTTTCTCTCTTACTCTTTCAAAATTTATCTAGTTCAGCCCATACCTATTCACGGGTGGCTTAGTCACTAAGGGCTTCTTTTAACCCAATAACAGCTATCCTCTAAAACACTTAAATCTCCTATCTAAAGTTCGTCTCACCTCTATTTATAACTCAAGCGCTCACCATTTACTGTAGCTCTCGAATCCATCCTCGTAGGTACAATCGCTTTATAGGACAAGTTCTAAAATGGGGATATAAAACAGGATGTAGGGTAAACTAAAGAGATACACTCACAGCTGAATGTCCAATGAAACAAGAATAAACAGATAGCGTAGGATAGCTTGAAGAAGTACAACCGTTATAACAGAAGGTAGTGCCATTAATACTGGTAGAGGAACAAGGTGCAATTCCAATCTGAGAGAAAATGACGATCCTCGAACGGAAAGCTCCAAATGATCAAATAACACCGGGAAATCAAGATCTGTCATTGCCGTTGTCTGGAATTCACGTCGCAAGCTGAGAATCCCGAATCGCAACACGAACCGTGCCGAAGACTTACTATATAGTCACACTCATCCTCACAACGTCTTATCTTTCTGTTTCCTATTCCTAATCCTAACCCTCTACCCAATCCCGACAATCTAGGCTTGTTTCAGTGACTTATAACATGTAGCTCTGATACCAACCTGTGGCGCCCTCCAAACCCGGGTCAGAAGTTTGGGGTCCACAACACATTCACAATATATAAACCTGTACATAAAATATTAATTACAATAACCCTGTTTCACATAACCACGGATCGCAACAGGTTAAAGTATGAAAATAAGCCACAATCTTAACTTTTATTACAACGTACCAAATCCCAACTAATTTAACTTACAATTGATAATGAAATCATTCTTACAATCTGACTATCTCTCTACCGCATGAAGCTTCTGCTATCTCGATTCAACTCAACTGGAACCTTAGCCTGCACTTTGGACTGAGGAACTTCACTATCATCCATATTCTTTTCAACTGTAAAATATATAAAAGAACCGCAAGGTGAGCTAACTAGCTCAGCAACTCATAATAGTGATAACTGAGGTTAAACAATGATCAAATGAGATGATTCAAAGGAATTAAGTTTCTTTTTAACTCATCATTAGAATTGGATACTCATTTTAAGTTTTAAAAACCAAGGTTAGGCTGCTGATCAGTCACGCACTAACCCCGAGCAAGCACACAGCACTGCTCTAATTACTGGATCCATGGCACACATTGGCCTAACTGGACCATTGGTATGGTCTGACCACGAATCTGGTCCACATATATATAAACTATCCAATCCTAAAGCAGTTCAATATGATAACAATATGATTCAATAAAACAAGATCATATTCGATGATGGTTAAACATTTTCATAAAAACGTAAGAAAACTCATGGATATCTCAAGGGTATATCAGGGTATGTATAAGAAACGATTTTCAGTTTGTACAAGGGTCAGGTATCAGACCAGTAATGATTTTTTTTCAGGATATGGTTCTTTGATGTTACTAAGAATGATTGGAGTATAAAAGTTTCTGTGTTTTCAAACCATTTTCTTCTGGTGTTTGGTGTTTGGTAGTTAAACATTTGGGAAATAGTATCATATTTGTGTGGTTTGGTGTCTGAGGATTAACAAAGGATGGTTTACAAAGAACAAGGCTTACGGCTCAAGATCAAGAAAAATCAGGGATTCAAGGGTAAATAGTTTAATGCACTTGCAATGTAAACAAGAGTTATTTTGAATAAGAGCGACATTTTATGAAACAGTTCGAAAATAATTGTGATATATCTTGAGGAAAAGTTTGGAAGTACTTGCCTTACAAGGCTTTACAACTATCACTGATCAACTCTGAGCCGATTTTGCTGCTCAGGCTCTAACGTCCAACCACTAGATCCCGTTGGATTCGATTTCGAAACTCAGGTCTTTCTGTTGAAACTCTACTGAGCTCGTCAACTGACCACTAGGTTATCTTTAGTCCATCGTCCACTTTCAGGTTCCCGACTATAACCTACAGGGTCGAAATACCCTACGTTAGACGTTTAGGTATGCTTGACATATCCTCTATATTAATTCTTATCCAACGATATTCAAACCCGACTCGTAATTATTCATATTAGAATAACACAGACAGCAATTAGAGTTCACATTCTCGAAAATCGGTTCAGTGTTCATTTTCGGAAAATACCCATACTCTTTATTTTACGAAATCAGGGTTATCGATTTAGAAAAATATTTCATCACATCGTACAATCAAGTTTCATATAAAATACACACACATATATATAGTCTCTCGACGTCTCGATATTCATCGGATACGCTTCCGTATTTGCGTAATTCAGTTTTTTCAAAAATTGGACAGCGTTTCCTTTGTTTATCGGACTACCCGTCGAACACAATATCGACGTCAAATCAATTTAAAATAATTATAACGACAATCCAATCACAATCCAAATGAACGAATCACAATCACCGACATTATTCAATTAGTAATATTATTCGCATTTTATATTTTTATTCGTATTAGGACCCAGAATTAGATCATCACCGTCCACCGTCCGCTCGTCGAAATTCATCGCGGACGGCGGTAAAATCCGCGGGTACCCGTTTAGTTTCGGGTTTCCAACGCGCACTTCACTGATTAAATTAATAATTATTCCTGCACGATCAATTTTATTTCACGAAACCTCAATTCAATTCATTCAATGCAGCAAATAAAAGAAATAATTAAATCAGTGAAATTCCTCACACTACCGCGTGTAAACACGCACACAAAATTATCAATTGAACCAAAACAGAACAAGCCGGAAAACGGCGGAAGTCAGGCAACACAGTAAAGAAGAAACAACAACACAGAAGCCAACACAGGGAATAAGAAAGAAACGCAGTAACAATACCCAATTGTAACACACATACATAGATACGTATGTATCTATATATGTATATACAATCAGACAAAATCGAATTAAGCCACCAAATCCAACCGAAGATGGGGCGGCGGCCGGAGAGTTACCGGAATACGGCGGAGAAAGAGCCCGAAATAAATAGGCGCAACAGGGATGGGTGAATAACAGAGGGCGGCAAGGAAAGGAAGGAACAGGAAGCTGAGGAACAAAAATGAGAGAGAGGGATGAGGAAATAAATCAAGTCGGGTGTTTATTGTGCTGAGTTATGTGTTCCTAACACGTGTCCACCCATTTGACACGTACCCCCTGATAGCTAATCAATTTGTATCGATTTTATCTTTTAACGATACAATATCACTAATAAATATTAATCGAAGCAATTCCGAAATAGCCTTAAAGTTTTACAAATATCCTGAGGCTAATAAAATACAAATTTTATAATTTTTTAAAGCATCTTTGAAACACAGTTTGTACCCGTATTTCACAATTAACGAACCGAGGTGCGTTTAAAACAATTTCAGAAAATCTCGCAAATAATCTTATAATATTATAAATATCCCGAAGTAAATAAAAACGTAAGTTTCATAATTTTAACATAATTTTTCAAATGTCACTTATATACGCTTTTATCAATAAAACGAAACAACGAGCGCGTGAAACTAATCCCGAAAATTTCCAAAATAATTTTAAACTTCTCGGAATATTCCAAACATAAATAAATATGAGTTTCATAACTTTTTGAAGAATTATAGAATTAAATATGGATTTTGCAAATACAAGCATTCAGAAAATCATTTAAAGATAAATAGTTAATAAAATATTAATTTCTCAATTTTATAAAATTCTAAAAATAATTATTGTAATTATAGAATCATAAAAACAATTTTAGAGGCACTTCAAGTATTTGTACAAATAATTTTGCATTAAATCCACTTTAAAAGTGAAACAATTCAATACAATTTCTTAATTAATCACGCGAACAACCCTGTACATCATAAATCACACATAGATAATAATCAAACAACACATAGTGGTAAAAACCAATACACATATTTGATTTAATAATTTCCATAATAATCACATATTTAATAATTCAAAAAATACACGGGTCGTTATATATAGTCTCAGAGATGAATACCAAAAATAACACAAGTCATTTTATTCCACAGTTATAAACCGTTACACCTTAAAAGTGTTTCTGAATAAATTTACATTTCTTTGCCATTATTACAATTCATATAGATACATAATTCTGGTACATCAGAAGTTGAAAGCCTAGCCTATTGGTAATTTCTACCTCAGCTACAGCGGCATCAACGCTTCCAGAAAACTGCAGAACGTTTCCTAACCGCTTGCGAATTGGAAGCTTGGTCATGTTCATCTTTTCTATCTGTTGTTGTGTGATGAAAGAAGAAAGCAAGGGTGAGCAACAAGCCCACCGAAATAATATGTATAATAATTAACAATATATGAGCATTCTCATAGTACTCATGAAAGTCTTGGTCAAGAAGAAATGAACCAAGCTGATATCTTAACACGACCAAGTCGCAAAATATTCAGTATATATATATATACATATATATTTTTCACAATCTTTGAAATCCTCTAACATGTATAATATACACAGAGTTCCAATTTATAACTGTATAAAAATATCGTTGCAAGGTGATCTCATATATCTAACCTTGTCTTAACGTTTTTCTGAAAATCTTTGACATGCACAAGATAATCATTTACTAGATATAAGTTTAAAAGATGAAGTTACAAGATACTCCAATATACTTATATCTTTTCCGAATACTACTTGAACTACCACCGTTCAAGCTATAATCCGTTTCAAAAGTTCATCACATAGATGATACTACAAGATAAGATTTGAATAGATTTAATCCTTGAGATATCATTATAAATAATGAAGTTACAAGATACTTCATTAAGTCCCGATATATATATACCTATATATATATACATTTCATACACTCCTTGAAAACCTCTATTATGAAAATTATAAACAGAGTTGTAATATCCAATGAATTTGGAAAGGAGAAAACCTTGGCATAAACCTGATATCTTGCTGATCAGGCAAAAATACCAATAAGTAACCTTTTCTACTAGTAGATGGATGAATTCCCCACTGGTCATCACCCTGGCCGCAATAGGACCTTATGATGGACTGCCACTCAGCCACTTACGCATTTGATGGACTCCCACTGAGCCACTTACACTTTCATGGACGCCCACTGAGCCCATGTTGCTTATGCCGACTCAATAGATGGACTTACTTCCCGAATGTTGGGTAAGTAATCAATTCATTTATCAAAACAGCAACCATGTTGCGAATATAAATACACCACAGAGCCGGATCCCTCAGGTTTTGAGCGAGTATTTAAATTCCCTTTGAAAGGAGGATCTTAAATATAAAAATGAGTTTTGGGATCCGCTCTAACTTTTAAAATAATTTTGAAGACTCGAAAACATTTTTAAGAATGTTTGGAGTAATGCTGATTTAATAAAATAAATCAGTCCCAATATATTAGAAAATATCTGAATATTATTATTTAAATAATATTCCCATAAGGATAATCTCTATATAAACAATTTGAAGTAGAAGTTTTAAAACTCATACTTGAAATGAATATTAAATAACCAAAGATATACTTATACGAAAGTACTATCTTTATTTGAATAATCGAAAATAAGTTTGATTATCAGAACATTATTCTTTAATAAAATAAAGAATAATATTTAGTAAATAAGCGGAGTCATAAATCCTCAAATGAATATTCAAAAATAATATTCATTAAATAAAATAACGGAGTAATAAATCCTCGAATGAATATTCAAAATAATATTCATTAAATAAATAAAATAAAGTTATCGAATAAACCTTATTCGATTAATAGTTTTGAAAACTATATCAATATATATATAAATATATATATATTATACTCGGGAACATCGACTCCCGGTTTAGAAAAATGTTCACCTTTAGGTCCCCTATACTAAGGGTATACGCAACTACTGCGTATCTCTAGCATAGGTATTATGCAACTATAAGTATTGAAATCAACAAACAGATAACCAAATTACGAAACAGACATGCATATATATACCATATCAGCATGCTTCAATATATCGCAAAATTTGCTAATTAACCAACATGCATCTATCACAAGATAATGCATATACATATATACATCACAACAACAGTATAACGGGTAGAAAACTTGCCTCAGCGACTGGGGGTGGTAAAAGTCCTGGGATAAGTCTGGTAACCTATAAACCACATATAAGTTGGAATTAAACCAAAGTCGGTTATGAATCTATACTTTAACCAATTAGACTCTAACGCTCGCTTTGCGCTCAACGATTCTCTTAAGTCGCTCGAGTACTCTCGGCTCCATCATTTTTAATAAATTAACCATTAAGAGTTTTAAGGCAATTCTTTCGCGAGTGCCTTACCAACTGCCTAATACACTTTTCATAAATGTTTCATACTACAATTAGTCATTTAAGATCTTTAACCAATGTTTCAAAATAAGGCGAGGGGTAATGGTTCGTTCGCGAAACGCCGTTACTTAAAACGGTCGTTTCTCATAACCCGTACATCGGATTCAAACGAACCACATATCAAAACGAAGCTCGTAACATGAATATCTAATCATGGAAGTGGACAAAACCTAATAGTGAGTTCTCGGGTCCTGATGTTAAGAACAAAACAGTCTAAAGTAAATCGGACATTACGACGGCTATGTTTACGCGATTACCAATTTTTATTCTACTCCAAATCAACCACAATTCAACCATACAACCAAACTCCATACATACAATGCTACAACAGCCCCCAACAACTCAATATTTCCAATTTACACTACTTCCCAATCATGAACTAAAAGCTTACATAAGTTCTTTAACTAATCAACAAGATTTACAACTCCAAACACATCACAAAACCAACACATCTCTAAATACACAATAATCAAGCTTCTCATGAACCATTCCAAACACAAAAACTCTAAATATACAAAAGTAGGGCTAGGGTATGAGATTATACCTTCCTTGGTGAGTAAAAGTAAATAAGGAACTTGGAATCACCCTTGAAAGTCCTTACCAAAGCTTAATCTAAACAAAAACTCAAGAACAAAATTTTAAGTTCTTGAAAAACACTATTCACCCTCTTCTTCCATGAATTTTAGGAAGAGATTGTGAAGGAATTTGAAGCTTAAATTATAGGATTGCTATATCTATGCATAAGGAACCTTAGATAATTACCTCACTAATTAATGAAGGTTGGAACTTGGATTTGGGTTTTTTTCTTCTTGAAAATGGAAAAGGTCCGAGAGCTTCTCTTGGAAAAATGAAGTCAAGATGTGTTTTTCTGTTTGTGATTTGTTTTGCTTGGTTGCTAGGTTTTTGTTTTGTTTAATTACCCTTTTAACCATGTAAAATTGTGTGGTTAATAATCAACCACACTTCCTTCCTTTTTGGTCATGCTTAGGTCATCAATATTATGTCATCTTCCCATGCTTGTCCTCTTCTTATTGGTTTGATGACATCATCTAACCTCTTTGATTAGCTCCTAATTACTTGGCTAATGACCGCTGATCTGTTATACGGTTCGCTTAACTTTCGTTTTCGTTTATCGTTTGAGGGATCATACACGGGATCTTATTACTTGGGTTTCCTTAATCTTTCTCAATACATTATATTCCTTTTATGATCCTCTCTTATAATCCTTGAATTTAAATCCTTTTTATCCTGTTACCTTATACTCAATTCTTTCGGTATCTGGTGGATTTTCGGGAAAAATCAAAGTGTTCGAATTTGGATTCTGACGATCTTTACATACACTTATATATCATATAGAGTACTAATAAGATCGCAGAATAATAATAAAAGAACCCCTACAAAGTATGGCATGAAAAGTTTTCTTATTCAGCATAATCAGCAAAATCACTATTCATAAGGGTTATAAAAAGTTCAAAATTTTTGGGGTTATTACAAGATTACTCAAATGTCAAATGCTACAACTGTGGTGAGAAAGGTCACATATCTCCTGACTACAAGAAAGGAAAGAGTGACAAAGGCAAGGCTCTTGTCACAAAGAAGAAAAACTGGACAAACACTTCAGATTCTGAAGATGAGGAGAACTATGTCTTGATGGCAAATGCTGATAGCAGTTCTGATGAGTTAAAGGTACCTCAAACAACTTATGCCTTTCATACTGATAATATTACTGAGTTGAGATTATATCTTAATACCATGTTTATTAGCTATAGAGATCAAACTTTAACATGTGAAAGATTAACTTCTGAAAATCTTGCTTTTAAAAAGAGGAATAATTATTTAGAAAAAGAGTTAGTTATGTTCCATCAAACTCAGAAAGATAGAGATGATGATTTCTATGTTAGAGATGAAGTGCTAAAAATGAATAAATCTCTAAAAACTGAGTTAGAAAAGGAGAGAGAGATTATCAAGACTTGGACTAACTCTGGAAGAGCAACTCAGGATATACTAAGTAGTGGAAACTGGAAAGAGGGCTTAGGTTATAGAGATGAGAAAAGTGAAAAAGGAACTGAACAAGTTAAGCCAATTATTGTTAAACAGACTACTAAGCCAAAGGTAAATCCTGTTAAATTTGTAGCTAAAACTGTAAAGTCAGATTCTGAAAAGATGAAAGATATTGAGATAAAAGTGATAGCAGAGTCAACTTCTGACAAATTAGAACAGGATAAACCAACTGAAGTTAACATAGGCTTAATGACCAAGAAGCGGCTTACACATAAGCTCAAAGAGATTACCAGTGTAAACAAGGTAAAGGTAGCTAGGAAAAATAGGAATGGAAAGAAAGGTGTGAATAAAAGCAACAATTATATGCCTGTTCTTAATGCTCCTAGAAAGAAATGCTATAACTGTGGAAACTCTAACCATCTGGCTTCTTTTTGCAGGAAGAATAAGAATATAAACTCCTTACCTTCTAAGTCAGGAGATAAGAGTCAGTCTGTTAGGTTTAAGCCACAAAATTAATGTTTTCATTATGGTAGTATATGGCATTCCATTTATACTTGTAAGGAATATCATAGTTTGTACTATGATTATTATCATATAAAACCTTCTTTGAAGAAAGTTGCTTTAATACCTTCTAGTGTAAAGTATGATGCAAAGTCTGATACTGTAAAATCTAATAAGAAAAATGTTAGCATAAACTCTGATGTTAAATCCGCTGCAAATGTTAACAAACTTAAGAAGGCCAAAGGATCCAAGCAAGTCTGGGTCCTTAAAACTAACCATTAGTGGTCTTTGTGATTGTAGGGCAACATGAAGAACATCCTAGTTCTGGACAGTGGATGTTCAGGACATATGACTGGAAATAAAGCCCTGTTATCAGACTTTGTGGAGAAAGCTGGCCCAAGAGTTTCTTATGGAGATGGCAACATGGGAAAAACTCTGGGATATGGCAAGATCAATCTTGGGAATGTCATCATTGAATCAGTAGCTCTAGTGTCAGGACTTAAACATAATCTGCTGAGTGTTATCATGTGGATTTCTTTGAAAGACACTGTGAAGTTATAAGTAATTCTACTGGAAAAGTGGTTCTGAAAGGATACATGCATGGTAACATTTATGAAGCCAGACTTTCAACAAGTACTGATGGTTCTGCAATCTGTCTGTTGAGCAGAGCATCAATTGAAGAAAGCTGGAATTGGCACAAGAAACTCTCTCATTTGAATTTCAACAATATAAATGAGCTTGTAAAGAAAGATCTTGTGAGAGGACTGCCAAAAATAGTATTTGCTCCTGATGGCCTTTGTGATTCATGTCAGAAGGCAAAACAAAGAAAATCTTCTTTCAAGAGAAAAACTGAGTCATCAATTCTTGAGCCTTATCACCTACTGCATGTTGATCTGTTTGGTCCAGTCAATGTCATGTGTATTGCAAAGAAGAAATATGCTATGGTTATAGTGGATGAGTTCACAAGATACACTTGGGTGTATTTCTTGCACAAGAAGACTGAAACAACATCTACTCTAACTGATCATGTCAAACAGTTGGATAAATTGATCAAAGATTCTGTTAAAATCATAAGGAGTGATAATGGCACTGAGTTCAAGAATTCAATCATGGAAGAGTTCCGCAAAGATCATGGAATCAAATAGGAATTTTCTGCACCTGGAACTCCACAGCAAAATGGAGTTGTAGAAAGAAAGAACATGACTCTCATTGAAGCTGCATGAACAATGCTTGATGAAGGAAAGCTACCAACCTATTTTTGGGCTGAAGTTGTGCATACTGCTTATTTTACACAAAATGATACACTAATAAACAAGCATGGAAAAACACCATATGAGATGGTGAAGAAAAAGAAGCCAAATCTGAAATACTTTCATGTATTTGGTTGTAAGTGTTTTGTTCTTAAGACTCATCCTGAACAGCTGTCAAAATTTGATCTAAAAGCTGATGAAGGAATTTTTGTTGGATATCCACTTTCCACAAAAGCCTTCAGAGTCTACAATTTAAGAACAAGGGTTGTCATGGAATCTATCAATGTATCTTTTGATGATAAGAAGATTACTGGACTTGAAGTTTCGATGATCATGATCAGCTGAGAATTAAGAATGAAGATTGAAATTCTGATTCTGGAAATTCTGATGACTTAAATCCTGATCCTGTAAGTTCTGATGGATTAAGTTCTGATGTCATTGAATCTGTGGTAACAACTCCAAAGGAAAACGCACCTGTCCAGGGGGAGCAAGCTGTAGAACCTACCACATCTCAAGACTCTCGAGAAGCATCAGAACCTGTCTCTAGCTCTTCAAGTTCTGATTCATCTAGTTCTGATGAGCCAAGTTCTGATAATTTTGGAAGCTCTGATTCTTCAACTCCTGAAAAATCAAACTCAAATTCTGAAGTTTCAGAGAGCATAACTACAGGGGGAGCATCAGAAAATGTTGATGAAGACAACATGGATCATGGGGGAGGATCCAGTTCTAGAGATCAACTTCCATCTGCAAGGAAGTGGACTAAAGCACACACACCTGATTTAATCATTGGAGATCCAGAAGTAGGTCTCAGAACTAGAACTGCAACTTCAAATGAATGTCTCTATCATTCTTTTCTATCTCAGACTAAACCAAAGAAAGTGGAAGAAGCTCTTCAAGATGCTGATTGGGACAAGCAATGCAGGAAGAGTTAAATGAATTTGAAAGAAATAAAGTCTGGACCCTAGTGCCAAGACCAAAGAACAGATCAGTTGTTGGTACAAAATGGGTCTTCGGAAACGAAACTGTCAGTGATGGCATAATTACAAGGAATAAAGAAAGACTGTTTGCTAAAGGCTACTCTCAATAGGAGGGTATTGATTATGATGAAACATTTGCACCAGTTGCTAGATTAGAAGCCATAAGGATCTTTTTGGCTTATACTGCTTACAAGAAGTTTAAAGTCTTTCAAATGGATGTGAAAATTGCTTTTCTCAATGGAGAATTGGAAGAAGAGGTATATGCTGAACAACCTCCAGGCTTTGTAGATCCTAAATTTCCCAACCATGTCTACAGGCTTGACAAAGCACTTTATGGCCTTAAGCAAGCTCCAAGAGCATGGTATGAGACTTTAGCTCAATTCCTTCTGGAAAGTGGATTTCACAGAGGCATAATTGACAAGACTTTATTCTACCTCAACCATGGAAAGGACTTACTTTTGGTATAGATATATGTTGATGATATCATATTTGGTTCTACTAATTCCAAACTGCATGAGAAGTTTGCAAAGCTAATGCAGTCAAGATATCAAATGAGTATGATGGGAGAACTCAGCTATTTTCTGGGCCTTCAAGTCAAGCAAACTGAAGAAGGCACTTTTATCTTTCAATCAAAGTACACCAGAAATTCACTGAAGAAATTTGGAATGCTAGATTGTTCAACTGCATCCACTCCCATGGCCACTGCAACCAAGTTAGATAAAGATACTGGTAAATCTGTAGATATTACTAACTACAGAGGTATGATTGGCTCATTACTCTATCTAACTACAAGTAGACCTGATATCAAGTATGTTACCTGTCTTTGTGCAAGATTTCAGGCTGATCCAAGAGAACCTCACTTAATAGCTGTGAAAAGAATTTTCAAGTACCTTAAGGGTACAGCTGAACTAGGATTGTGGTATCCTAGGAAATCAGATTTTAAGCTAATTGGTTACTAAGATGCAGATTTTGCAGGATGCAAAATAGACAGGAAAAGCACTAGTGGAAGCTGCCAATTTCTTGGAGGCAGATTGGTTTCTTGGTTTAGCAAGAAATAAAAGTCAATTTCCATATCAACTGCAGAAGCAGAATATATTGCTGCAGGAAGCTGTTGTGCACAAATTCTTTGGATGAAGAATCGGTTACTGGATTATGGGTTAGAATTTTCTAAAATCCCTATTTACTGTGATAATCAAAGTGCTATTGCTATGACAGGTAATCCAGTTCAACACTCAATGACAAAGCACATCAGCATTAAGTACCATTTCATAAGGGAACATGTGGATGAAGGTATAGTGGAATTGCATTTTGTTCCAACAGATCAACAGCTAGCAAATATCTTCACAAAACCACTATGTGAAGCTACTTTTATAAGATTGGTAAATGAACTTGGAATGTTTCCAGGTTCTTTCTTAAAATCTGCTTAGTTTTTGTTCTCATGCATCAGACTTTATGATCAGTGTTTACAGATTGTATTATCTATATGTAATTTGTGCTTAATTTAAAAATTCATTAAATGTTGATTGTTATCTGATGTGGATTTATATACTCTAATAAGCGTTTTGAATGTTCTATGGCTATTCAATCCAATGAGGATAACTGTGGTAGATGCTGACCTAGTAGTCTTTAACATACTAGAAATCCCATATTTGAATTACTTGTTATGTGGAAACTCATTAACACAAGCAGATTCTGATATTGAGCTTAGTCAAGTTTACTTTGTGTATCTTATTACTAAGTCACAAACTAGATTCTTGTTTCTTATCTCTCAAATTCTGATGTCAGTAAATCTTAAGAATGAACTAAGTGTTGATAAGCCTCACTTATCAAAAGAAAAGAAAAGAAAAGAAAAGAAAAGAATAAAAGTCAGGTAATCCTTTGAGATCTAGAGTAAAAATGTGGAAGGGAAGACCCAAGTGCATTGCTGGTATAAAGTTATATGCATTAGAAAAGCAAAATTTTTCTTGGTGACTTTTCACACTCTCTGATTACTGGAGAAATACTCTGATGACAGCATAAATTCTGATAAGCAGTCGTGACTCACTTACACTGAGAAGCCACTGTAAAAAGGAATTTCAAAAGATGCATAAAATGAGCACAAACAGTTGAGGCGGACTCTTGCATAAATTTGTTCTATAGTAGACATCATGACTGATGACAGATTTTAAGCATTTTTATGAGTTATGCCTTATTTCTAAGATGTAGTTTATCAGACTTTAATCTTTATCTGATATTTTGCTGAATGCACACACACTTTCACTCCATATGAATGATGAAAATTATTGTGCTGATTAAGTTGTTGTTGACAAATAGTTAAGTGTCATTTGCATAAATTCTGAGGACAAGTTCTGATGGAAGTTCTGATGATTAAATTCTGAAGAAAACAAGTCAGTATTTGTATGAAGAATTATAGAACAAGAAATTCACTTTTTGAGTACAGAAGCCATGTTCTGATGACTGTTAAAATCTGATATAAGTTAAGTTCTGATATTAAATCCTGATGGAATCCTTGATGCTTACGTGGAATTTTTCTTTACTTGACTTATTTGTGGTAAAATCTGAAACAGTCATATTTAAATCAGAATAAATTTGGGTGAGATAAAAAATAGTCATAATCATTATGGGTTAGTGGTTAACGTGTATGTCTTGAAAAACTGTATGTGCATAGTAATTGTTAATTATTTCTCGTGCCCATTAACTCTTGATTTAGATCTTTTTATGACTGTTATTATTACACATCAGGCTAGGGAGTCGAGTGATCATTATTTTTACTTGTAATCGTTAAACAGTCCTCGTGTCCCTTGGTATTCTATTGGCTATTTAAACGACTATTCATCCTAGCCAGAACATCTTCCATTTTCTCAAAAACTCACTCTCTTTCTCTTTTTATTCTCATCAAACAAAAACATGGTTCGTTTCAACTTGTTCATGAACTATGAAACTTTCACTATAGAGTTGAGTTGTGATGAGTGGCGACAGGAGTGGCATGTCACTGCCATTCCTAAAGAGCTCTGGAAATCAGTTCCACAAGAGGTTCACACAGACCTCTTGTTCTTTTCGATGGAATACCACCTCCATCTTGATCGTTTGGAAGAGGCAGGGAGAGAAGCTCTCCATCAGCAAGAACGGATCATCCGTCTTGCAGTGCTCTTCGTCAGCAGCAGAAGGAACTAGTCGATAGACTTCTTAGACTAGGACTAAGGCTGTTGATGTTAAGATTCTTAGAATAGGACTATCTTGTAATTTTTGCATGTAATTGATAAATTTCATGAAATGTACTCATCTGATATATTAATGAAATTTCCTTTAATTGCAAGATTTAGTCTTTATTTCTCAAATTATGTGACTGTGAATGTTTGAATTGCAATTTGTTATCTTTACTTCATCAATTTTTAACTTTATCCTGTGATGAATGTTTTGATTCAATAATGGTCAATAATAAATTTTGATGATTTGAAGAAACACTTGAAGCACGAGTTCATGCATCTGAACCTGTGATAATTGAAGCTGAGAATGTTACTTCTCAGAAAGAGAAAGCAGCTCAAAGTTCTGATACTTTGAAAAGGAAATTTATAAATTCTGATGTTGCTGAAGCAACTCCTTCATTGGCAAGGAGATTGAATAAAATGAAGGCTAGGAGGTATTTGGCTAAGGCTATATCAGAAGATACTGAAGAAGCTGAGGAAAGGGATCAGAAATCTCTGATCTCACTAGAACCAATTATCATTGAAGCCCTTCAAACTCAATCCAAAGATATTGTTAATGACACAATTGTTACCCCTCCTGTCTCTCCTATTAAAGCTATAGATGATGCTAAAGAATAGACTGACAATTCTGAAATAGATATTCATAATTTGAATATACCTGAAGTTCTTTATCTGGAAGCTCCATCTACATCAAAGACACCAGCTCTGGAGATAAATTCTGTTGATCAGAATTTAGATGATGCTATTCCCGAATCTCCAGTTGCTTCACACACTGTTGAGCTATTAGAACAGAATGAGTCTTCCTCAAGTTCTGATGACAGTGTTTCTGCTGAGACTCCAGTTCCTATTCTGGGCAAGGAAGAATTGGTGAAGAAATTTGTTGAAAAGGAAGCACCTATTCCTTGGGAGGATACTCACAGAGGTGTTGAGTGGACCAAGAGGTGGAACGAATCAGATTTTATTCCATATTCTAAAGTTCTGACAGAGCATATTGCAAAAGCTGATGAGTTGCTCATAAATGCTGATTTCAAGACACAACTCAAGATCACAGCTCTGTCTACAAAACATCTTCAAGATCTACATACTTCTACTCATGAAAAGGTTGATACACTCAGGGAACAAGCTGATAAGCTAGATCTACAGATCAAGCTTGACAAGAACAAGTATATCAGACCTATTTCTGAAAAAGTTGAAGCCGTTGAGAAAACTCAAGAGAAGTAATAGGCCCAAATTACTGAGGTTCTGGCTAATCAAGCTTCTTAGAAAGCTCAATTGGATGAAATCCAATATTCAGTTGAACTACTTCTTTCTCTCTTACTTCCTGATGATGCCAAAAAGGGGGAGAAGGTAGTTAAGTCCAAATGCTCATCTACTCAAGAACTGAAGAAAAATGATGATAAAGGTGAAGACCAGGGAAACTCTGAAAAGAGCAGAGGTCAAAGAAATGTTCAAGGAAAATCTTCTAAGTAGAGGTCAAAGAAAAGTTCAAGGAAAATCTTCTATTCAGAACAAGTAAAGTTCTGATGCTGTGAATGCTCAAAGACTAAAGTCAAGTGGTGATAAGCAAAGTCTGATGTCAAGTTCTGATATTCTGATTCAGTCAGGATCTGAAGACTCTCAGAAGTTTTTGCAAACTCTGAAGTTAAAGGGGAAGCAGACTATTGTTTATTACAAAGATCCTAAAATTCAGACACTTGATGAGGAGATAGAAAGAAGATTATTTCTGAAACATAATCCAGGAATGGATTTAGAAACTCTCAAGGAGGAAGAAGCTAGATTTGCTGTTGAGAAGACAAATCCTAAGTCTAAAGCTTCTGATGCAAAGAAATCTCCAAGTCTTAAGGAAAAAGGCATTGTGATCAAGGAAAAGTCAAATTCTGAAACTTCAAAGTTCAAGACTAGATCACAGACTGAGAGTGATCCCAAAGACAAAGGGAAAGGAAAAGTTGATGAACCAACCAAGTCACTGGACTTGAAAACTTCTCAAGATCTGATGAAACCAGTGTGTAAAATGGTTCAAGTGACTGATAATAATCTTGTTAAAGATGAAACTGTTCAAATTCTGAAAAGAAAAAAGATAAATGAAGATTCTAAAATGACATCTGATATAACTCAAGTTGTTATTCAGAATAAAGGACAGGAAGGTACAGAAGAAACAACAAATTCTGATCAAGCTATCAAGACATCAACTACTGACAATGCTCAAGTTGATTTGGATAAAATGACAATTGCTGATAAGAAGAAGCTGTTATGGAAGAAAGCTACTCCAGTTGAACCAAAATCCAATCTCGTGATTAATCAACTCGCTACATTTGGGTTGAAAGCCAAGCAACCTAGAGATAGAGCTGGATTAGGTTCTGACAAAGAGAAGATTCAAACAGGAGTAGAGGTTACTCTAAGAGACCCTTTCATATTGCCAGACAAACCATATGAACAAATCAAACAAAGGCACCTTGATAAGGTGTTGTCTGCTCAAGTTGTGATAGATGCTCATGATAAAGGAGAATCTAAAATATAAATTGATCTTATTTTTCAATGATGGAAGGACTTATAGATTAGCTGATACTGATGTACTAAAGAAGTCTATCAGAGAACTTCAACATATTCACTATCTTCTGGAAGTAAAATCTGATGTTACAAGAAGATGGTCAGAATATATTTTGAAGGTTATAAGAGATCTATTCAGAATCTCTGGTACAAAGACTTCTCATTACAGCCCAATGATTACTGAAGGTGATGGAAGAGAAATTCCTATGCTGAAGAATTCTGCTAAGGTGGAAGTTATTCTGAAAGGAAGATGCTTATGTTATAATGAAAACTCTTCACATCCTAAGGTTATCAGACTTGGTGATGGACTTGAAAGAGCATCCATTCAAGCTCTCAGAACAGCCATTTATCAAATTGGTGATAGTAAAGAAGAAGAACTGATGCAGGTCAAAGAACAGTTAGCTGAAGTTCTGAAGAAAGCTGAAGATAATCTGAAAAATGATTTTGTTAAGAATCATTATGCATTCAGATTTATTCAGTGATGTTGGTAAAGCTGGATGTTTTGTAAGTTATAGTTAATAGTCTTATTAAACTCTTATTGCATTTGAACTTAAATGTTTTTGACATCATCAAATCTATTAACTTGTACATTCGTGCATAATTTACAAGTTGGGGAGATTGTTGGATATATTTGAGATCTCATGTCTAATATGTTTCATATTTAGTTTTCAGATCTTAACTAACAGGAAATATCAGTTCTTACTGGAATCAAGACTTACTGGAAGTCAGGACTTAAGGATATAAGGACTTAGATTATCAGAAGATAATATCAGAAGATGGATATCAGAACTTAAGTACTGGAGGACTAACAGTTAAGGAAGGAAGCTGATTTACAGGAAATAAGATCGAGACTAATACAAGAAGAAGATATGCATGGAAAGAGTTAGAGGACTAGAAGAATTATATAAGATATCTGATTGATATATTTTAGGAGACAAAATTATATTCCATATCAATTAGAAGTTATCTTGTAACTGTGTGTCTATATAAACACATATATATATTTACACTATATGTGTTACGATCATCGAGAAGATCATACTTTGTAACCTAGCAGCTCTCGTGATATTTGTTCATCACTGAGAGAGAAAAGTTCCATTATAACAGAGTTCATTATATCGAATACATCTATTTTTTGTTACTTGTGTTTTAAATCGATTTGATTGTATTCTACACTGTATTCAACCCCCTTCTACAGTGTTGTGTGACCTAACATTTTGATATCCAGTTTATACCTGTTTTACATGTTTATAACGAGTTATGAATTCTGTTCCTATAACTGCTTTACTTTAATTTATTTTTACTTGTTATTCATATAGTGGTACTGCTGAGCAATTGATTGCTCACCCTTACAAAATATTTTATATATGAATTGTAGATGCCAAGGAGATTCTTCCGCGGTAGTCAGGGCAGAGTTCCAGTTTCTTTCGCGTCAGGCTCCTTTGAGGTAGTTGTGTTGGACAAAAAATGGTCTGTTAAGTTGCTGTATTAAGATAGTATTGTTCAGATCATTATTATAGGTTGGTTTTGTATTAAATGTAACCTAAGTCATACTTAAACCTGGAAAAAGTCTTGGTAAAAAGGGGTCGTAGATATATTATTAATAATTTAAATTATGTGGTAATTAGTGACGTCAACTCCTGACCCCGGGGTTGAGGCCGTAGTTGGTATCAGAGCTACAGGTTTGAGTCCCTGATTTAGGTTAGGAGTAGAGTTAAAAGAGTATAGGAAGGTTTATATATAGATGTAAGTCAGCAACTTAATCAGAGGAGCAAGTCTATGAGTTTAGTCAAGGGTTTCAGAAGCGTAACACTGACGTTTATTGAGGATTGATTGAAACTGCCATAACCTAGAGTATGTTCCCTTCGTATATGTAGTATTAGTAATGTTCGATGGAGATTTCTAGTTTCCCTCTCGAGAATTCGAGTCTGATTGAGAGAATTCAGCTTCTGAGCCGACCTTTGATGAGTCAGCTGAAGAGACGCCAATGTTATTTCTAAATATCATATTTCCTATGGTAAGGAATGTTATTGGACCGATTGTGTGACCTTGGTGCGTTCGAATAGTATGATAATAGTCAGTGGCGGCTATGATGGCCAAGTTTTATAGTGAATGTGGATAAAAACAGGAGGTGGTATCTTTGAACCCTTATACTTCTTTCTTGAAACGTATTTTGTTCCATAGTCATTGTTTCTTATCCTATAAGTTGCTTACTTTTCTTGTGAGAAAGTTGAGAACTCGGAGTAAGCCACTTAGGGTTCTGTTGGTTCAATTATAAATCAGATTTTCCCCTCCTTATTTGTAAATCTCTATTTAAATAATTTTTCTTTTCTCGGAGATTCTATCGGTTAATTGGGGAAAACAATGCATATGAGTTGACCATTTGTCTGTGTGACAAAAGGGTCTGGTGGGACGCCACCGAAGTATGTGTTGTGAGCTATGCGGTACTAAGATTGGCCATCTTATGTACTTGTATGGTTGCTCTCAGTCATACCTACATCTCCTTTACTGTTCCTTCTTATTCGATTCCCTTGATTCCTTGACTTTGGAATTTCATTTGAAATCCCGAGGCAATGAGTTGTCGGTAGCTTTTGTAATTAGACAATCCTGGTTATTGAAAGTAAACAAGAGTTGACTGCCTGGGGGAATAGAAGTTTTACATTGGGTTACAGATTTAGACTAGTTAACTCCGTGGAAGATGGGTCAATTGTGGGAGATAAGAAGTCGTCTTGGGAAGGATGGTTGATTTAAACTCGGACTAGTGCGTTAGCCAAGTCTATGATTTTTAAGATTAACTTGACTTACCAGTTTACAATTTTTGGGTGATGCCTAGTATAACCCGTCTAGCTTTGCGGTATATGAAATCTGTTAGTGTTGTATTTTAATGGTGCTAGAAGGTTGCTCGGTTGTTGTTGTATTGAGAGGGCATACCATAATGTTTAGTACCTTTATATTCCAGTTTTCTACGTTTTTGTTGATTCTGCGACTGTTATCGTTGCTATTGTTGCTAGTGTTGCTAATCTAGATATCTTTTATAAATGGATCCTAAGAATAAAGACATGGGTGCTTTGATTTGGGCAGCATTTTCCTGACATAGGTGCACCGTTTGAACAGTGATATTTTTGTTATACATCCTCGTTATGTTTTTGAATAAATTTCCTGTTATATTTCAGGAAAATGCCACCCAAGAAAGCTACCCAATCTAAAGAAAATAGTAGTGGTTTGGCGGATGGTCCAGTTATAAAAAAAATTCTAGACTTGTTGCGCCAGCAGCAGCAACAACAGTTGCAGTTAATCTAACAGATTCATCAACAACAACATCAACCAGGAGAGCCAAACCAAACTACTAGTTTTAAATCCTTTCAGTCTGTTAACCTCCCAGAGTTCAAGGGCGAAGTGGACCCTGTTGTTGCCAGAAATTGGCTTAAGGAAATGGAAAAGGCATTTATCCTCACGCAACTAAGTGATGATCTTAAGACCGATTATGCGAGTTACTCTCTTAAAAATTAAGCAAATTATTGGTGGAAATCCACTCGTGCGTTGGAAGGAGAAGGCCCAGTTTCTTGGACGAAATTTACAGAATTATTCTTGGAAAAGTATTTTCCCGATGGTCAAAGGAATCAATTGGAATTTGAGTTTGTAGAAGTGAAACAAGGTGAAAAAAGTGTGTTGGAGTATGAGGCCAAATTTACAGAATTGGCCCGATTAGTTCCTGAGTATGTAAGTATGGAGATTCAGAAAGAAAGGAGGTTCCAACAAGGGTTGAAGCCTGAAATTCGCAGAGGAATTGTGGCATTGCAACTCAAGACATACTCCTCTATGGTTCAGGCCGCCCTGGTAATAAAAGGTGACCAGAAGTGAAAGGAATATGTCCTAAGTCCAATCATGTATTAGGATTTAGGAATAACTTTTTATGTAATCTGTTTTGATTTCATTGATATTAATAAAAGACTTGTTTTGTTTTTATTACGGGCTTTATCTATTTAAGTGTTTAAATAAGATATACCATAGTTTAGAGTAAAGCTTTTTATGGATTATGATGAGATCTTAATAATGAGACCTAAAAGATGATAACTCTAAACTTAAATTGTTCCTGGTCGTAGGATTACTAACTGGTAATTAATAATCCGCAGAGATCGGTACATACTATGTTTGCTTCATTATGAAGGATGTCTGTTCTCATAGACATTTGTGTGGTGACACTATAGCTAGTATGTAGGTGCTTATTATAGAATAAGTTTACTGAACATGACTCGCACAGCTGAACAACTGATGGAGTTCACTCACGTGTCAACAGTTGTTCACATAGTGATAGTTGTACAAGTATCCTTAGACTTGAGGTCATCATAGTCATCTTGTGTACACTGAACTATGCTTTGGTTTAGTTCTTAGTCGCCAGGGACACTTATTAGGGCTCTACTGGGTATAGGAATTTGTACACGAAGATAGGGTATGATCAATAAAGGATCTACCCCTTCCAGTGAAGAAAGCGAATGTTCAAGGCTGATCCACTTATGCTAGTTCAGGAATCTCTGGCCAGAGTGAATGAAATTAGAAAGGAGTTTCTAATTTGCATAGAACTACGCATAGTAAATGGTAAGCAAGTGATTAAATTAGATAGGCTTGACACAAGATCTATGCCTTGTATTTAATAGGGACATTGTAGGGTAGAAGGAGTTTATTGTACGGTAACTATTCACTGAATAGGTTCTTGGTATTCTAAGCAGTGAATTCATATTATCCGGATAGTCGCGATATGCTGAGAAGTATCCCTCACGATGTAGAATAAATGTGATTAATTAATTAATCATATTTAATAAATTAGAGAATTTATATAAATAATGATAAAATAGTTTTATTATTATTTATTTCTACTACCGGCTTAATATTGAACCTACAGGGTCACACCATAAAAAGAGAATAATTTTATGGTGGAGGATTTAATTAATAATGGCTAATAATTATTTATTTGTGAAATAAATAATTAATTGGAAAATTTAATAATTGATTAAATGAGATTTAATTGATTATAAATTAATTAAAAAAAGTTCTTAATATTATTAATTAAGGATTTAATTTTTGGAAATTAAATCAAGAGAGAGAATTATTTCTAAAGTGTTTAGAAAAAGGATTAATAATTAAAAGGTGTTTTAATTATTAATGAGTATAATAAATGGGATAATAATAATAATATTTATGGGAAAATTTCAGCTGAAAATTTTGCCTATAAATATACTATTATAGACCCTATTTTTATTGGAACCTAAAAATCCAAAAATTTTAGAAAACCAAATTCTCTCCACCTCCTCCTCCTCCTTAACGTCGTTTTCTTGGTGGATACCGGTGGAGTGCTTCACGTTTGAGGAGCAGCTGCTAAGGATCTCCGAACGTTGCTTTTGGATCGCATATTAAAGATTAGTAATCGATCCCTACGTTTTTACCACGATTTATATGCTTTTATTTGGATTTTGTATGTGTAAAAGTGTTTTACCATGCCTCCACTGCGATTAATATCCAACAAGAAGTTGGCTGTTAAGGAAGAGAATGATAAGAAAAGGAAGTCTGGTGGTGCTATGGACAAGGTAGATCAACAAGAATCTAGTCAAAAATTACAGAATCAGTTTGGCCGAAGCAGGAGTAAGAGATTCCGGAGACAGAGTTTCTCTCAGGCTAGGTCTAGTGCTACTTCAGTTGCTTCCACTCTAGCCCAGTCAGCCAAGTCAACAGTGGATTGCAAGTCCTGTGATAAGAAACACAGTGCTTCATGCAAGAAGAATGTGCAATATTTCAAGTATGGATATAAGGGTCATTATGTATCAGACTATTACCCAGAAAATCCAGGAGTTACACCCTGTGGAGCATTCACGGAATGCGTTACACCTTTTAATGGCTTAAAAGGGTTGTAACGCATCACCGAAATGCGTTACAGGGCTTGTCACGCATTCCTGTAATGCGTTACAGCCCGACTGTCCACATTAAATTTGTTTTTCTGGGAGTTTCGTAACTCCGTTTTGGGCGTGCAATATACCGTTGGATTCGTTTTTCCGAGACGGATCTAATGGAGTGATCAATTTTAGTTTATATAAAAGTTTTGAACTGTTTATATTTCCGAAAGTGTTTTAAAACTGTTTTTAACTGTTTTTAATTGCTTTTAAATGCTTCATGTGATACATAGAGATGTATAATGCTTAGACTAATGTGCTAGATGATATAACATGCCTACCTTGATGTTTATTCATGTTGATATATGTGATATATGCTTAGTTTATCATGCGATGATAGATTTTGGTGAACTTAAATGAACATAAGGCGTTTGTTAGACAACCTAGTATAGTGAAATTGTTTCATAATCTTAAGAATAATATTATGAATATAATCATGAGATTCTTGTGTTTATGAAACACGTAATTGAATATGAATTTTCGATATAAGAGAAAGGATGATTCTGTCAACAACAGATTTCTATCTGTAAGAAAGGGTAATTAAGTGACGCCTCTTGACAATGCTCCACCCGATCTGGGAATCATCTGATTATTGATTATTGATTTGAAATATTTAATTTAAAAGGAAGAATTTCTTTATAATATGATTATGATTGTAACGTAATATAATCCCTCTAAAATTAAATAATATCAAGTAGTAATTGGCCAATGATACAACGGGCTTGTGTCGGTCATAGCCTTCCAATATGATAGAAAGTAGTTCTTATTTTTGAATCATTGTCGGTTCGTGCTACAGCCGAGGGCTTTGATTTTGAAATAAGAAATACCTGTCTATTACATAGATATGTGTACATTGAATAAGAATTTAAAGGTCGGTACGTGCCACAACCGTGGGCCTTTGGGGACTGATTCAACTGTACGGAATGTTGGGTTAGACTTGACTTAGAATATTGAGTTTGTCATGCCACAGCCGAGACTCAATTATTCAAGAGGCTAAGTTTGATTAGGGAATAACATAAGATGTAATTGACAAGAATTGTCTGCCTATTTGAACATTACATGGCGTTTTGTGCCACAGCCGAGGTTGGGTAATGGAATGTAGGATCCCTATTCCCACTAGCTTTATGAATGCTTAATTTTTCACGTAGGGGGTTGAATAAATTAGGTAAACTAGTGGGAGCCACTTATGAATAAAGACCCGATTCATATAGTGTTTTAAAATGAAATCGAATATTTGCTAAGTGTTGTTATGTGTTTATCATTTACAGATTTATAATATACATTATGTCTTCTGCACTGTCACTCAGGAGCATACTGGATGCTCACAAATTGACTGGTCCTAATTATGCTGACTGGCTTCGAAACTTGAGAATTGTTCTCAGGATTGAGAAGCTGGAATACGTGATTGACTCACCTAAGCCTACTGAACCTGCTAGTGATGCACATAATGATGAACATGTTGTGTATCATAAGTGGATAGATGATGTAAATGTTGCTCAATGCATCATGCTAGCTTCCATGAACATTGAGCTACAGTAGCAACATGAGCATATGGATGCTCACACTATCCTAATGCATCTACAAGAGTTGTATGATGTGGCAGGGAGGATAGCTCGATATGAGATATCGAAGGAGCTGTTCGGTTGTAGGATGTCTGAGGGATCATCTGTGAATGACCATGTACTTAAGATGATCAATTTGATTGAACGTCTTGGACAACTTGGTTTTACCATGGATGGGGAGCTGAGCCAAGACTTGGTCTTGCAATCGCTTCCGAGTTCGTTCGCGCAGTTTGTTGTGAACTTTCACATGAATAAGTTGGATGTCAGCCTGCCTGAACTCCACAACATGTTGAAGACTGCGGAATCGAATTTTCCCCCTAAGAAGAGTTCTGTTCTTCTAATTGGTGAAGGTTCCAATCCTAAGAAAAGGAAGAGGAACTCTTCCAAGAAGAAGAAAGTAGGTGAAGAAAAGATGGTTCCACCAAAAGCTGAAGACCCCAAGAGCAAAGTTGTTTGCTTTTACTGTAACAAGGTAGGGCACTGGAAGAGGAACTGCAAGGTTTACCTTGCAGAATTGAAGAAGAAGAAGGGTAGTGAGACTACCGCTTCTGATTCAGGTATGTTCATGATAGAAGTGAATATGTCATTAAATCAAATTTCTACTTGGGTATTAGATACCGCCTGTGGTTCTCATATCTGCAATTTGTTGCATGGACTAAGGAGAAGTAGGACTCTTGAGGAAGAGGAGGTGATTCTACTGATGGGAAATGGAGCAAGAGTTGCTGCTGAAGATGTAGAATCATTTCAATTACATATGCCTACGGGCAAGTCTATTGTTTTAAATAATTGTTATTTTGTTCCCTCGATTATGAGGAATATTATTCCCATGTTAGACTTGGCTGGATTTTCATTTATTATTGAGAATAATGAATGTTCTATTCTTAGAGATAATATTCTTTATGGACGTGGTACTTTAAATAATGGTCTGTATAAATGTGACATAATTTACTTCAGATTGAACAAACTAATAAAAGAAAAGGGATGATGAAAATCTCACTTCATAGTGGCACTGCAGTCTCCATTTAGTAAACATGGAGAGAGGACTACAAATTTGCTAGGAATGGTATACACAAATGTATGTGGACCAATGTCTAAGCAAGCCATGGGTGGATTTTCATACTTCATTACTTTCATAGATGATAGATCTAGATTCGGATATGTGTTTGATGAAACACAAGTCTGAAGCCTTTGAAAAGTTCAAAGAGTATAAGTATGAAGTGGAGAAACAAACCAAATATAGTATTATAATTCTTCGATTAGATCGAGGTGGTGAATACTTTAATGGAGTGTTTCTAGATTATCTCAAAGTAAATGGTATAGTCTCCCAGTGGACTCCTCAAGATTGGTATCTGAAAGGAGAAATCGAACTTTGTTAGACATAGTTCGGTCCATGATGAGCTATGCAAATCTTTCAGTATTCCTATGGGGTTATGCATTGGAAACCTCAGCATATTTACTGAATAAGGTGCCTTCCAAATCTGTTCCTCAAACTCCGTATGAGATATGGAAAGAAAGGAAATCGAGTCTTAAACACGTTAAGATTTGGGGATGTCCAGCTTATGTCAAGTAAGTTGACCCAGATAAGCTGGAATATCGATCCGTAAAATGTAGTTTTGTGGGATATCCTAAAGAGACTTTAGGGTATTACTTTTACATCGATCATCGGGTATTTGTCTCCAGACATGCTACCTTCTTGGAAAAGGAGTTTATCCTTGAAGGAAACAGTGGGAGCAAAATTGAACTTGATGAAGTTCAAGAAGCACAAACTACTACGGATCAAGTGGAAACACCTGTTCTGACTGAACAACCTTCTGTGGAACAGCCCATTCGTAGGTCAGGGAGAGTGTCTCGCCAACCTGAGAGGTAATATGGCCTTGTCATTGAGAATGACAATGAGTTGTTGATCATTGATGATGATGACCCTGTGACCTATAATGAGGCTATGAGTAGTGTTGACTCAGAGAAATGGCATAGTGCCATGAAATCCGAAAAGGAATCTATGTATACGGTATACAAAAGAATGATTGGAGCAGATGGCCAGGTGGAGACCTATAAGGCCAGGCTTGTGGCAAAAGGATTCAAACAAAGGCAATGGATTGACTTTAATGAAACCTTTTACATGTAGCCCTGTTAAAAGCAGTTCGGATTTTGCTTGCGATTGCTGCTTACTACGACTATGAGATCTGGCATATAGCCAGATGGTTTTCTTTCCAAGGGAAATGAAAACCTAGTGTGTAAGATACTGTGAACCATATGTGGTTTAAAGCAAGATTCTCGTAGATGGAACATCCGTTTTGATGAGACAATCAAAGAGTTTGATTTTATCAAAAAAAAACGTAGATGAACCATGCGTCTACAAAAGGGTTAGTGGGAGCGCGATAACATTTCTTGTGTTGTATTGAATTAGAGTTGACATACATAACAACATAACAGACCCACTCACAAAGCTACTTTATGAAAATCACTTTGATCGTCATAAAGACAAGATGGGTATTAGATACCAGAGTGATTGGCTTTAGTACAAGTGGGAGATTGAAAGGAATATGTCCTAAGTCCAATCATGTATTAGGATTTAGGAATAACTTTTTATGTAATCTGTTTTGATTTCATTGATATTAATAAAAGACTTGTTTTCTTTTTATTACGGGCTTTATCTATTTAAGTGTTTAAATAAGATATACCATAGTTTAGAGTAAAGCTTTTTATGGATTATGATGAGATCATAATAATGAGACCTAAAAGATGATAACTCTAAACTTAAATTGTTCCTAGTCGTAGGATTACTAACTGGTAATTAATAATCCGCAGAGATCGGTATATACTATGCTTGCTTCATTATGAAGGATGTCTGTTCTCATAGACATTTGTGTGGTGACACTATAGCTAGTATGTAGGTGCTTATTATAGAATAAGTTCACTGAACATGACTCGCACAGCTGAACAACTGATGGAGTTCACTCACTTGTCAGTAGTTGTTCACATAGTGATAGTTGTACAAGTATCCTTAGACTTGAGGTCATCATAGTCATCTTGTGTACACTGAACTATGCTTTGGTTTAGTTCTTAGTCTCCAGGGACAATTATTAGGGCTCAACTGGGTATAGGAATTTGTACACGAAGATAGTGTATGATCAATAAAGGATCTACCCCTTCCAGTGAAGAAAGCGAATATTCAAGGCTGATCCACTTATGCTAGTTCAGGAATCTCTGGCCAGAGTGAATGAAATTAGAAAGGAGTTTCTAATTTGCATAGAACTACGCATAGTAAATGGTAAGCAAGTGATTAAATTAGATAGGCTTGACACGAGATCCATGCCTTGTATTTAATAGGGACATTGTAGGATAGAAGGAGTTTATTGTACGGTAACTATTCACTGAATAGGTTCTTGGTATTCTAAGCAGTGAATTCATATTATCCGGATAGTCGCGATATGCTGAGAAGTATCCCTCACGATGTAGAATAAATGTGATTAATTAATTAATCATATTTAATAAATTAGAGAATTTATATAAATAATGATAAAATAGTTTTATTATTATTTATTTCTACTACCGGCTTAATATTGAACCTACAGGGTCACACCATAAAAAGAGAATGATTTTATGGTGGAGGAATTAATTAATAATGGCTAATAATTATTTAATTGTGAAATAAATAATTAATTGGAAAATTTAATAATTGATTAAATGAGATTTAATTGATTATAAATTAATTAAGAAAAGTTCTTAATATTATTAATTAAGGATTTAATTTTTGGAAATTAAATCAAGAGAGAGAATTATTTCTAAAGTGTTTAGAAAAAGGATTAATAATTAAAAGGTGTTTTAATTATTAATGAGAATAATAAATGGGATAATAATAATAATATTTATGGGAAAATTTTAGCTGAAAATGTTGCCTATAAATATACTATTATAGACCCTATTTTTATTGGAACCCAAAAACCCAAAAGTTTTAGAAAACCAAATTCTCTCCACCTCCTCCTCCTCCTTAACATCGTTTTCTTGGTGTATACCGGTGGAGTGCTTCACGTTTGAGGAGCAGCTGCTAAGGATCTCCGAACGTTGCTTTTGGATCGCATATTAAAGGTTAGTAATCGATCCCTACGTTTTTACCACGATTTATATGCTTTTATTTGGATTTTTTATGTGTAAAAGTGTTTTACCATGCCTCCGCTGCGATTAATATCCAACAAGAAGTTGGCTGTTAAGGAAGAGAATGATAAGAAAAGGAAGTCTGGTGGTGCTATGGACAAGGTAGATCAACAAGAATCTAGTCAAAAATTACAGAATCAGTTTGGCCGAAGCAGGAGTAAGAGATTCCGGAGACAGAGTTTCTCTCAGGCTAGGTCTAGTGCTACTTTAGTTGCTTCCACTCCAGCCCAGTCAGCCAAGTCAGCAGTCGATTGCAAGTCCTGTGATAAGAAACACAGTGCTTCATGCAAGAAGAATGTGCAATATTTCAAGTATGGATATAAGGGTCATTATGCATCAGACTATTATCCAGAAAATCCAGGAGTTACATGTTACAATTATGGAAAAGTTTGGCATATTGCAAGGAGTTGTAGGATGG
The DNA here is from genome assembly GCF_009905375.1 of Apium graveolens. Taxonomy (NCBI): domain Eukaryota; kingdom Viridiplantae; phylum Streptophyta; class Magnoliopsida; order Apiales; family Apiaceae; genus Apium; species Apium graveolens. The sequence continues at coordinate 57,838,910 of NC_133648.1, read as the reverse complement.
TTACTCAAGATACTATGTCCCAAGGGCCAACATCCCGCACAGCTAGAAGCAAAACTTTCAAAAGGACCAAGAGATTGAGCATTTAAAATTTGGACGTAGTTGCATTTGATTTAACACCCTTCAAGCTAGAAAAGTTCGGTGTGATTCTAGGATCGGGTTGGTTGTCCTATAGTAAGGTAAGGAGTGGTTTTTAGAAGAAGTGAATTATGAAGTATACAGAAGCTAATAGTAAGGTAAGTTTGTAAGTGCAAAAGCAATATAAGAAGTTCTTTCAACTATGCGAGAAAATTAGTTAATTCAGCACACCGAGTTTGTAGTGATGTTGAATTGGAAAAGAGTTGAAACAGCTCGGGATATACAAAAAAAAGAAAGAGGATTTGCATCGAAAAGTGTGGATATCAAAGTAGGATCGTTGGTATTGACAAAAATTTCACCTTGAAAGCGATTGGTTAGGTGTGATTAGAAGGGACAGGTTGAGTCTAAATATATGGAACCATTCGAGGTATTGAGAAATATAGGTAAAAGTTGCTCATGAGTTGATCTTACCATCGCAGTTGTAGTATATATCATATGTTCCACTTGTCAATATCCAAAACGATATGTTCCTGATTCAAACCAAGTCGCCTAGCTCGTTAAGAGCGAGTTTCTAGGAATGAGGTATATATGTAGTAAGTATGCTTTCCGTAAAACCGCTGGTAGAAGAGTCAACGTGAGAGTTAGAGTCAAATGTGCTTGACAAATATCCTCATTTGTTTAATTAGATCAGATTCTGAGGACAGAATCTTTTTAAGGGGGGAAGGATATAACGACTCGTATATTTCTGTAATATTTAAATGTGTAATTACTAAATAATTAAATAAATAAAGTATGTGTATGGGTTCTGTCAGCTGGATATTATTTTTGTTAAAATTTTATTAATTTTATTAATTTGTGTGATTCGTTGCGAAGCAGTGTTGTTTTGTTTTTATATTCAAAGGTGATTTTATTCAAGACTTATTTCCATAAATACTTGGGTTATCCCTAAAATTGTTTTTATTGCTTTATAATTTTGTTTATTATTTTTGGGATTTTATAAGATTTAGAAATCAATATTTCATCAATTATTTAGCCCTGTATGATTTTTTGATTATTTTTAAGTGTAAATACCATATCAAATTCAGAAATGTCTCAAAAATTTTGAAACTCATATTTTATTAAGTTTGGATTATTTCGAGAATTTTTAAAATTATTTTGGAAATTTTTGGGATTAAATTCACCGGCACGTTTATTCACTAAATCGTTAAATGCGGGTACGAGTTGCTTTACAAAAATGCTTTAAAATTAATAAAAATTTTATTTTATTAGTTTTCAAATATTCCGAAAATTTTAGAATTATTTTGATAATTGTTGAAATTTTATTTGCTCGCATTTTGGTTCATTAAATTGTAAATTTCGGAACCAGATAAGATTTGTTCGGGCAGTCGGGACACGTGTTTAACTCTAACATACCAGACATAAGCGTGGCATATTCTTATAGGCTATTTATTTCTTTTATTTTTTTTTCTTCATCCCCCTTCTTCCATGGGCAGCAACATCGATCTCCTCTCCTCTTGAGCTCCTGTTGAAATCAGCTCTCTTTTATTTCCTTCTCCTCCCTCTCGTTTCTATCTTTTTCTATTCCGGTGGGTTCTTCCGTTGTTGCTTGGTAGTCGCCGCCGCCTGTGGTTCTCGGTTGATTTCCGGTGACTGCTCCGTTTTGCTTTTACTTGATTGGTGTATATATATGCGTATGTATATGTGTATACGCGATTGGGTTGTGTGTGCTTGTTGTGTTCCCTGTTTTATGCCGCCTGTATCTCCACTGTTCGGTTATCGCCGGCTTCTTCCGGCGCGGCGACACGTATGCAAATGTTTTTGTTTTGTGCGCATGTGTTTTATTGCTATCATATACTGTTGTTGCTATGTTACGGCTTCGAAAGAAATTGAAAACTCATTTGGGGTTTCGATTTTGAATTATGATTTTATTTTTTCTGATTCTCTGTGATTGTTACAGATTGTTGATGTTGTCTTATTTGTAATTTTTAGAAAATTATCAGCGAAATTGGGACTGGAAATCTGATTGGGTACCTCCTGGGTTTTGCCGCCATCGGCGATGAGCTTCGGCGAGCCGACGGTAGACAATGATGTTCGACTGAGTCCTACAAAAATTTTAAGTATTATTTTTCTAATTATTTTGGAAAAAGATTGATTTTTAGGAAAATTAGTTCGTAAAATTAAATATTCGGTACGATAATTAATTGTTTTAAATCGAAGTTGGGCATTTGATTTGGAATGTGAAATGTGGCGTGTTGGATTTGTGAATTGTTGTGTGACTGGTTTAGATTGGTGACTAAGAATTGTAACTGGTTGTAACTCGTTTGACGTCTATTTTTGTTCGACGGGTAGTCCGATAAACAAAGGAGACGCTGCCCAAATTTTGGGAGCCTATCCTGTAAATTATCAGGGGATATCCGACAAGTGTATATAATTATATACCTATAAATAAATGATGTACGTGCCTATCTGTATATTGTAATAATTGGTTAATAACCTTATTTTTTACGAAAGGTATCTGCGTGTTGTAAGAATATATTTTATAAGTTATAACTGATAACCCTGTTTTCTAAAGCGACAAGTATATGTGATTTCTGAAGATGAATAACAAGCCAAGTTTTGAGTACGTGAACCCTGATTGCTATGTGTATTGTATTAATATGTATAATTATGAGTCGGGATTTGATATCGAATGGGTAAATTTCTAGCGAGGATATGTCAGGCATACTTAGACATCTAACATAGAGTAGTTCGACTCTTTCGGTGCTAGTCGAAGGACTCGAGAATCGATGTTGGACTAAAGTTAACCTAGTGGACAGTCAATGAGCTCAGTAGGGTTCCAATCGAAGAACATGAGTGTTGAAGTCGAATCCAAGGTGATCTAGTGATTAGATGTTAAAGCCTGAACGTCCGAGTTGGCTCAGAGTCGATCAGTAATAGTTGTAAAGCTCTGCAGGGCAAGTCACCTGAAATAATTTTTTACAGTTCAGTATATATGAATAGTTGTGGATTTCAATTATGTACTGGAACATAATATTTTAAGTTACGTATTCCCCGTATTTAAATATGTTTTACTAAACGATGTTATGGGGAAAAAGTAACTTCTGAAAATGCCTATCTCTAGACTGTGATTAAAATTAAAAAGGGATTTTTAGAATGTGTGCTGTAATTGTTTGAAAAGAGATAGGTGTAACTGATTTTGAAAGCTGGATAAAAATGAATCAGATATTGGATGGTCAGTGGCCTAAGAGGCCCGTTATTAGGTAACGGCCCAGCAAGTGGTTGCGTAAGAGGCTAAGTCGGATGCGCGCATTGGTAGGCCGCTTAGTCCAGCATAACAGAGACCTAGCTAGTCTCTGAGTTCCGGAACAAAAATTATGGTGGGATAGACTGATCAGTTATCCCTAGAATTCATCCACTTTTATATCTGGCTTTGGTTTAATGGTTCCCGTAACGGAACAAATGGTTTATGGTCCCCGTAACGGGACATATGATTTATGGGTCCAGCAATGGACAGTGGTTTTGGAAAGGAAATAGCATGCTAAAATTGAACTTTGGTATTTATGCACAGCACACGACTGTTGATTTTGTTTTACAGAGCATGCTAGTTTTGATATCCAGTTTATACATGTTTTATATATTTCTAACAAGTTATGAATTATGTTCCTATAACTGCTTTACTTTAAAAAAAATACTTGTTATTCATATAGTGGTACTGCTGAGCAATTGATTGATCACCCATGCAGAATGTTTTATATATGTATTGTAGATGCCTAAGAGATTCTTCCACGGTAGTCAGGGCAGAGTTCCAGTTTCTTTCGCGTCAGGCTCCTCTGAGGTAGTTGTGTTGGACCAAAAATGGTCTGTTGAGTTGCTGTATTAAGATAGTATTGTTCAGATCATTGTTATAGGTTGGTTTTGTATTAAATGTAACCTAAGTCATACTTAAACCTGGAAAAAGTCTTGGTAAAAAGGGGTCATAGATATATTATTAATAATTTGAATTATGTGGAAATTAGTGATGTCAATTCCTGACCCCGGGGTTGAGGCTGTCACAGTTCACCCTTTTGCACATCTATTAAGGTACGACCTGTAGCCAAGAAAGGTCTTCCCAAGATTATGGGAATCTTCTTATCTTCCTCGAAATCCAGAATGACAAAATCTGCAAGAAAGATGAGCTTTTCCACCTTTACTAGCACGTCCTCCACGATGCCTCGTGGGTATGTAATAGAACGATCAGCCAATTGTAGAGACATGTAGGTGGGCTTTGGATCAGGAAAATTTAACTTTTTGAAGATAGACAATGACATCAGATTGATGCTTGCTCCCAAATCGCAAAGGCACTTGTCGAATGACAACTTGCCAATGGTGCAAGGAATGGTGAAGCTACCAGGATCCTTAAGCTTTGGAGGTAACGTTTGTTGTAGCACAGTACTGCACTCTTCCGTTAGAGCAACGGTATCAAGATCATCCAGTTTCACCTTCCTTGAAAGAATACCTTTCATGAATTTCACATAAATAGGCATTTGCTCTAGAGCCTCAGCGAAAGGTATGTTGATGTGAAGTTTCTTGAATACGTCCAGAAACTTACCAAACTGCTTGTCCATCTTTTGTTTTTGTAATCTCTTAGGAAAAGGTGGTGGAGGATAGATCTGTTTCTCCCCTGTATTACCCTCAGGTAGAGTATGTTTAACGGTAGTCTTCCTTGATTTTCCCTCTTTCTCCTTTTGCTTTTCTTCTTCATCTGCAATTTCAGCTTCTCCATCTTTTGCTTTTTCAGCATCAGCAACTTTTCCAGACCTTAAGGTGACAGCTTTGACTTGCTCCTTAGCTTCCTTCCTGTCTGGCACTTCAGTATCGCTGGGAAGTGTGCCACGTTGACGATTGAGCAAGGCATTGGCTATTTGACCGATTTGATTTTCCAAGGTCTTGATAGAAACAACCTGACTTTTGCACAACAGCTTTAACTCCTCAAAATCAGCACTAGAAGGTGGAGCTGCACCTCCTTGTTGAGGATATGATTGCCTTTAAGCATATTGCTGATGTTGCTGGAATCCAGGTGGATTGAACTGTTTACTTGCAGCTTGCTGATATGGTTGCTGAATAGCATTCTGATTATTGCTCCAGCTGAAATTGGGATGATTTCTGTTATTAGGATGATAAGTAGTTGGCACAGGCTGCTGCAGTCGCTGATAATTGTTCACATACTGAACAGATTCATTAACAAGAGAACACTGATCCATAGCATGAGACCCTGCACAAAGGTCACTGACAATAGCTATTTGATTGACTCCATAGTTGGCTAAAGAATCGACCTTCATAGACAGCGCTTAGAGTTGCGCTGCAATAGCTGTAGCTGCATCAACTTCCAGAATGAGTTGGGTTTTGATACTCATTTGCAACCATAGTTTCAATAAGATTATAGGCTTCAGTATAGCTTTTGGCCCACAAAGCGCCTCCAGAAGCTGCATTGAGCATGGGCCTAGATTGGCCCCCCAAACCATTTTAGAACCCAGTGATCACCATCTAGTCATGCATACCATGATATGGACACTTTCTCAACATCTCCTTGTAGCGCTCCCAAGCTTCGCACATAGATTCTCCTTGTTATTGCGCAAACTGAGTAAGAGCACTCCTCATAGCTGCAGTCTTGGCCATTGGATAGAACTTCACTAGAAACTTTTATGCAAGATCTTCCCAAGTAGTGATGGACCCAGCTGGTAAAGAATGTAACCAATCCTTAGCTTTGTCCCTCAGAGAGAATGGGAAAAGCCTCAGCTTGATAGCCTCATCAATAACACCATTATATTTAAAAGTACTACAGATCTCGACATAATTCCTGATATGCATGTTGGGATCTTCAGTCGCAGCACCTCCGAAAGAAAAAAGAATTCTACACCATCGGAATAGTGCCCGGCTTGATTTTGAAAGTATTGGCCGGAATAGCCGGATGAATGATGCTTGACTGAATGTCATCAATTTTAGGCCGAGAAAAGTCCATAAGAGCAGGATCAGCTGGAACTATACGATCACCCATTGTTACAGGTTCTTTCTTCTCGCTATCTGTATCCGAATTTTCAAAAACTAACTTCTCCGGAAAGTCAAGAGCTGAATCTATCTCCTCAGCTGTATCAAGATTTCTCTTGTGGGTGTGAGAACGTGTTTGTATAAACGCTTGCTACAGTACCTGAAACACAACCGGGAGGAGTAAGTAACAAGTCTTAATCAATGAATCCTAATGACCACTGATGGCAAGTACATAAACTTAACAAATTAACACCAAGTCCCCGGCAGCGGTGCCAAAAACTTGTTAGGGCACAAAGCATGCGCTAATTAAATCACGCAAGTATACGCGTTCGCAAGTAATATAGAATGATTTCTAGTTCGTTCCCACAAAGACTCTGATTAATTATATTTAATTAACACTTACTCACCAATGTATGATTACTCTTCAATATCAAGACAATAACAATTAAGTTTGATTAAATACTATTAACTACGAGAATTAAACACTTAAATTATCAATATTAAACACACTTGAGATCATAACTTCATTAATACTTCATTCAATAGTTATTGTTATTACCCTTAGCATGTAATGGTGATGATATTAATCGAACAACACGAAACTGATAAACGCCAACTTTTGTTGTACGAATACCATTCTACCAAGCATCCACAATTAAGATAGAAGTTGAATAGGCATCAATTATGTTGAGACCCTGTATGTCTACAGAATTCTACCACAGTGCTTGCATTCCGGTCTCTGGAACCTGTTTTCTCCCGCTTGCCCTTGGCTTGCCTGGTTGTTCCCTTTCGATTCTTGTCTTTTGCCCAAATTCCCTTTTGTTATGGATAAAAAACTAAGGTTATTATTTGCTGTATTTATTACTAAGATTCGAGAGCTCAAGGCCTTTAATGGCTGCTCTCGTGTTTCGTAGCTTAATTCTGCCTTTACGAGATGCCTACGTATCTCTGTGAATTAGAGAATCAAGCCAAAAAACGTAGTTCTGATTTATGGGGCGAGACCCCTTATATAGATGTTGAGAGTCCTTGAATTGGACTTGGTATAGGAGACTTGGTGGGCAAGTCTCATAATTAGAATGGACTTTGGAGTCCTAGATAGTAGGAAACTGATTCCTTATCCTTTTAGGTCCCCTTGAGGCCAATCTACAAGGATTTATATCCCCACTAGGACTTATCTTAATAGTTGTTTTCCTCCTTTATTTATTAATTACGAAATTAATAAATAATCAGGGCTTTTGGGCCTTCTTTGTTCCATCAGGCCTGATCTGGTCCATTAGGCCTGATCAATGTGTTGACATTCTTGGTCTGAATGTCATACATCTTCTTATTGGGCCTTGCAGCCCTACACCTTGCAATATTTAATTATACAATCAGGATTTATTTATCCCTATCATTTGCCCCCCAACTTTTGGGAAACATTGATTAGGTATCGCAGAAGTTAAGTCTATTCATTCCCTTACAGGGTTTCATTTTTGCGTAAAGTGTGGAGCGACCTACACATTTACAACGACTTTTCCTTTAATTCAGGAATTATCTTAATTTCCAGGAATTTTTCCCTAATTTTCTGGATTTTTCCCTGATTTTCTGGGTTTTTCCCTGATTTTCTGGGATTTATCCTTAATTTCTGGATTTTTCCCTAATTTTCTGGGATTTATCCTTAATTTATGGGATTTATCCTTAATTTCGGGATTTTTCCCTAATTTTATGGGATTTATCCTTAATTTCTGGGATTTATTCTTAATTTCTGGATTTTCCCTAATTTTCTGGGATTTATCCTTAATTTCTGGATTTTTTCCCTAATTTTCTGCCTTAAAATCGATCAGGACGTATAAAAAATCGATCAGGATTCCTGACCGATTTCGATCAGGATCCTGATCGAACTAGCTCAGGAACTAACATTCTGGTCGACGTGATCTTCGATCAGGATCTATGCGGAATCGACCAGGATTCCTGATCGATTTCGATCAGGACTCTGATCAAACTGGCCTTCAAAGTGACACTTTAGTCAACTGAAACATGGGCTTAATCGACCAGAATTCCTGATCGATTTCGATCAGGATTCTGATCGAACTAGGTGGCTTTCTACCGTTCTGATCGAATGAAATACCGATCTGGATTCTCTTCTGTGTCGATCAGGACTCTGATCGATCTTAGTGTTTTTCTTCCTTCTTGCTCGAATGAGTTATCGATCAGGATCCTTTTTGGGGTCGATCAGGACTCTGATCGAACTTAGGGGATTTCTTTCCTTCTGTTCGAATAAAGTATCGATCAGGATTCTGTTTGGTGTCGATCAGGACTCTGATTGAACTTAATAGGTTTCTTCCCTCTTGATCGATTGAAGTATCGATTAGGATTTTTTTCTTTGTCGATTAGGACTCTGATCGAACCATTTTAAAATTCTGGTCGATTTTCGACCCTTCATTTTCCACAGTAGCTTCTAGATTATTCCTGATATTTCTGGTAGATGGGCTTTTAGGTTGGGCCTGGCTAAATGGCCTAGAAACGCCTCGTATTCCGAGCTTTTCTCCTATATAAGTGTAGTGTGTAGTGAGAATCCTCACTTCACTTCACATTTCTCATTTTCTCTCATAAATCTCTCTAGAGTTCTTCCTTTGAGAAGGCGATTTCCGGCGTCCTCAGCCACCGCAGCTCCACCTTTCTCAGGTTTTTCTGGGTTTCAAGCCTTCAATCGAAGCATATCAATGGCGGATCGTGACTTTGCTCGTTTGCAGAAGATGAATGTCTCTAAGAGAGGTACAAACATTCAAATTCAATCTCCATATACTTCCCTACTTGATATGATTAACTCGAGAGGTGATGAATATCCCTCTCTATCTGAGTTAGATTCATATAACCATGGTAACACCTTTCATGAGTTAGATGGTAGGATAGAGTCCATGAACACCCTGTACAGACTTCCACCCCACCTTAGGATCACTCCAGCCGCCCCCGGGGATAGGACTTATAATTGGGAGGGGGATACTTTGTTTATCTATCGTGGAGCCCTGACCGCGGGTCTTAGGTTCCCATTCCATGAATTTATTCCTCGTTTGCTTGCCGATGTAAAAATTAACCCTTGTCAACTCCCTCCTAACGCTTGGAGGAACATTATCTGTTTTATGGTCCTTTGTCTTAGAAACAATTTTCCTCTTTCTGTAGCTGTCTTTAGGAAAGTTTTCCAATTCTATAATAGCGCCATGAGTCAACCAGGTTGGGTTTTAATTCGTCAACGACCCAAAATCCCTCATATCTTTGATAGTAATTCCATAGTTGAGAACAACCCCAAATGGAGGGACGAGTTTGTGAGGCTGACCTGGGCTGGGGGTGATTGGGCCACACTCTTTCGTAGGCCCTTTTGCAAAGTGTCAGATGGGAGTCCAGGTAGCATCAGATTATCTGATGAGGAGGAGGTGGCCTACCAAGCCTTAATTTTAGATGATGGGAAAACAGACACCTGGACCCTCTTAGAAGAGTTTTCCTTGAAGAAAGTCGGTCTCTCTCAGGCCAGTGATAAGGGTAAATTTATAACTGGATAACCATTTTTCCTTCCCTTTAATTGTAACGTTTTACCTCTCCTGCAATTTAATATTCTTTCTATCTTTCTTTTTCAGCTTGCGAGGCCATCAATAATGTCAACAGGCCCAAGGAAGGGGAGTCAGGCCGCCAGAAGAGGGCCAAGCTAAACAAGGACCCCAGGAGCAAACCTGACGGTCCTTCTTTTCTTAAGCCCCACATCCCGATGGTCGAGTTGGGGGACGATGTGGATCCTCCACTTAAGGCACATTCCTTCAGGTCTAACTGGGGCTTCAGGAGGAGCGATACGGTGGTTGGATCCACCAAACATGCTAAGGATTGGTCGTACCATTCCATCACTCCCCATGACTTTACTGACATTTTTACGGGGAGTGATATCGAGACTATTGAGCTTCTGGGTTCTCAAGCCCAAGCTGCAGTAACTTTCTTTTTTCTCTTTTTCTTTGAATCCCAACTTTCTCGTATTTCAACGAACTTGTGCTAACTCATACATATTTCTTTGCAGAGTAATACCTACTTCTAGGCGGCCCTCCACCAGGCTAGGTCCTGGAAGGGTAACTCATATGGGTTTGAGAAGGAGATGAAGAAATGGGAAGAGAGAGCCAAGGTCCTGGAGAAGAAGCTGGACACGAAGAAAAAGGAGCTGGCTAAGGCTCATTCCGAGCTGGTGAAACTTAGGAGCGATAAGGATAAGCTCATTGATGACTACATGGATTCTGACAAGTTTAAGAATCTCATGGAGATTCATGATGAGGGTCTTTATTCCCTACAGTTTACTCAGGGATGGGATGCGGCCGTAAAGGCGGTTTCTGAGAAGCACCCGGGCTTAGTCGACCCTAAGGACTTTATAAGTCCCGAGCAGGCTGAGTCGGAGGACAGCATAGACGCCCTCTTCAACTCCCCTCAGCCAGATGATCGCCTTGGATCCTAACACTGCTTCTCCTCCCGCTTCTCCTGCGAAGGATGCTGAAGGCGCTGATAAGGAGCAAGAGAATGAAGGCTCCCATATGGAGGAGTAGTTTTTCTATTCTGTAATTTTATCCTTAAATTATGTCTGGACTTTTGTTTGTATTAAAACTTATTACCCTCCGGGGCTATTTTATATGCTACTTTCCTTATTCGCATTCTCTCCTTTATTTTTCCGATACTTTAATATTCAAACTTGCCCTAATGGGCCACACAAGTATTATCACAACTCAAACATCCATAGGTTGAAATAATTTCGAACTCTTCAATTTCAAGTCTGGTTTTCCAAAACCTTACATAATATGGGTTCGACCCTGACCAATAATAGCTAGAAAATATAAATCCTATGCAAACAAAGCTTCAAGGTGCTTTTAAACCTACTTGTCACAATGACAAGTGAGAATCGTACTTCGACTATCTTACACGTAGTAAACCTTCAGGTTTTGTGCGTGCCAGGTTCTCGGGACTTCAAAACCATCCATAGTCTCCAGCTTGTAGGTTCCTCTACCCTGAACGCTCTTGACTTTGTACGGCCCTTCCCAATTTGGGGCAAGTTACCCTTTCTGTCCTACCCCAGAAGCTTCTATCTTCCTCAAGACTAGGTCACCTTGTTTAAAGAACCTTTCTTTAACCCTTAAGTTGTAGTAGAATGAAGCCTTCTTCTGATACTCTACTATCTTTGCATGTGCTTCATCTCGCACTTCATCGATTAAGTCTAGAGCCAACCTTTGTCCTTCCTCATTTTCCTCGGCATTGAAAGCCTGAATCCTTGGAGAGGAATGTGATATCTCCACTGGAACTACTGCTTCTGCCCCATACGCCAACATGAAGGGAGTTGCTCCTGTCGTGACTCTACAAGTAGTCCTATAGGCCCACAATATGGGAAGTATCTCATCCACCCAATTATTTCTTGACTTCTAGATCCTCTTCTTTAGTCCATCCAGGATTATTCGATTTGCTACTTCTGCTTGCCCATTGGCTTGTGGGTGAGCCACGGAGGTGAACCGTAACTCAATTTCATTTTCTTCACAATACTTCTTGAATTCCTCGTTGTTAAACTGCGTTCCATTGTCGGTGACTAGGACACGGGGAATTCCATATCGGCACATAATGTTTTCCCACAAGAATTGTGCAACTTGTTTAGTTGTGATTTTGGCCAAGGGTTTGGCTTCAATCCACTTAATGAAATAATCAATGGCTACAATCAGGAACTTCCTTTGTGTCGTGGCCATAGGGAAAGGCCCTAGAATATCCATCCCCCACATAGCAAAGGGAATAGGTGAGTTGATAGATGTCAGCATCTCGGGAGGTTGTCTAACAACAGGTGCGTGCTTCAGACAGCGGTCGCAACTCTTCACATATTCTTTGGCATCAGCCATAATTTTCGCCCAATAAAAGCCTACACGAGTTATCTTATGAGCCAGGGCTCTGCCCCTCAAGTGTTGTCCACAAACACCTTCATGTACTTCTTCAAGAGCCAAGCGTGCCTCATCGGGCCTGAGACACCTCAAGTAAGGAACCACGAAAGATCTTTTGTAAAGAATCCCATCTATCAAAGAGTACCTTAGTGCTCGAACAGTTAACTTCTGTGCTTCAGTTGCATCACTTGGCAACCAGCCTTGATAGGATCAATCCATGACATCCCCAGGCCTATGGGAGCCACAAGCTTAACATCTATGCTTCGTGTCTTCAAAACACGGAAGTACACACTTCCCGAACTTTCTTCTATCTCAGATGAAGCAAACTTTGATAGCACATCTGCCTTAGCATTTTCTTCCCTTGGAATGTGTTCAACATGGCATTCATTAAATTGGGTCATCACAGCCCTTACTAGGCGGACATACTTAGCCATCGTATCATCCCTTGCCTCAAATTCTCCCTTTACCTGGGATATGATCAGCTTCGAGTCTCCACGGACCTTTAAGTTTTTGACTCTAAGTGTCCCAGCTAGACCAAGGCCAGTAATCAGGGCTTCATACTCTGCCTCATTGTTTGTGGTTGGGAAGTCTAGCTTCATAGCATACTCAATTAAGAATCCATCAGGGCTTTGCAAAACCAACCCTGCTCCACTGGAATTTGTTTTTGATGCTCCATCAAAATAGAGAACCCAATATTCTTTCTCCTTATCATCCTTCTCTCTGTCCCCATCGTCGACTCCCTTGTCTTGAGGTATGGTATATTCCTGCCCCCCGACTTCTTGGTTGGGTATGGTACATTCCACCACGAAGTCAGCTAGTGCCTGGGCTTTTATGGCCGTACGTGGCTTATACTTGAGATCGAACTCTCCCAACTCTATTGCCCACTTAATCAATCTCCCACTTGCCTTGGGACTGTGAATGATATTTCTCAGTGGCTGATTCATTAGCACCTCAATCTGATGAGCCTGAAAGTAAGAACGCAATTTTCTCGAAGCCATTACCAAGGCTAGAGCAAATTTCTCAATAGTTGAATAATTCAATTCAGCATCATGCAGAATTTTGCTGACATAATATACGGGTTTGTGGATTTTTAGCTCCTCCTTAACCAACACCGCGCTCAAGGCGCTCTCTGAAACAGCCAAGTACAAGAATAAAACTTCACTCAGAACTGGCTTGGCCAACAACGGGGCCTGGGCCATATACTTCTTTAACTCTTCAAATGCCTTCTGGTTTTCCTCACTCCATACAAAGTCTTTGATGTTCTTTAGTGACTTGAAGAATGACAAGCACTTGTCTCCCAACTTGGAGATGAATCGTCCTAGCGCAGCAACCCTTCCTGTGAGCTTCTGAACATCCTTGACAGTTTTTGGTGGTTCCATGTCCAGGATCGCCTTTATTTTATCGGGGTTAGCCTCAATTCCCCTCTTTGAGACCATCAATCCCAAGAATTTTCCAGATCCTACTCCGAAAGCACATTTTGTAGGATTTAACATCATCTTGTGGTACCTCAGGACCTCAAAAGCTTCCCTCAAATGGGTTATATGATCAGTCTTTGCTAGACTCTTGACTAACATGTCATCAACATAGACTTCCATAGTCTTACTAATTAGATCCTTAAAAATTTTATTCACCAACCTTTGATAGGTGGCTCCTGCATTCTTGAGACCAAACGCCATAACAAGATAACAATAAACACCAAAGTCAGTGATGAATGATACCTTTGGAATGTCATCCTTATGCATTTTGATCCGGTTGTATCCTAAATCCATCCATGAAACTCAACATCTCATGTTCAGCAGTGGCATCAATCAAAGTATCAATTCTTGGCAGTGGAAAACAGTCTTTAGGGCATGCATCATTCAGATCAGTAAAGTCTATACACATCCTCCACTTTCAATTAGCCTTCCTCACCATTACAGGATTTGCTAACCACTCCGAAAATTGGATCTCCTCAATGAAACCAGCCTCTAAGAGCTTTTCTACTTCCTCTTTTATAGCCTCTTGTCTTTCTGGGGCAAAATTTCTTTTCTTTTGTTTTACTATCTTCCGGCTTGGATCCACGTTTAAACTGTGAGTAATCAACTCCGGGTGTATGCCTGGCATATCAGCTGCTGACCATGCAAACACATCACTATTTTCTTGCAAAAATTTCACTAATTTCCCTCTAAGTGGCTCCTCTAACATGGCTCCAATTAAAGTCATCCTCTCAGGATTCTCGGGGTCTAAAGGAACCGAAACCAATTCTTCTGCTGGCTTTCCTCTCTTCTCGTCATTATCTCGGACATCCATATCTTCAATAGGAAGAACCTGCCCCCCGACTCCATCTGCCTTCAAAGAGGCCACATAACAACTTCTAGCCATTTTTTGATCCCCTCTCTCTTCTCCAATCCCGTTTCGGGTGGGAAACTTCATAACTGAATGGTAGGAAGAGGGGACTGCCTTAAAGGCATGTATCCCTGTTCTCCCCATGATAGCATTATAAGTTAAACTAGCCTTTACCACCACGAAATCCAACATATGTGTTGCTTGTCTTGGTTCTGTACCTATGGTGGTTGGCAATTTGATAATCCCTTCCACAGGACATTCTACTCCAGCAAATCCATATATCGGCATGTCGGTTGGTGTCAACTGGGAATCGTTATACCCCATCCTTAGAAAGGCGTCATGGAGCAATATATCCACCGAAGCACCATTATCCACCAGGACCCTCTTAACCGGGCTATTTCATATTATTGGTGTTATGACCAGCGGGTCGTCATGAGGAAACTTTACACCCTCTAGGTCAGAATCATCAAAAGCCAATGTTACTTCTGTCCTTGCCCTCTTCGGGGCTTCTCCAACAATATGCATAACCTCTCTAGTATATGCCTTTCTTGAATTTTTGGACAATCCAGCAGCAGTCGGACCTCCAAAGATCGTGTTTATCACGGGTCCTCGAGGGCATCGTGGTCCTCCAAAAATTGCATTTATAACCGGCCCTCTAGGTTGGGGATTCCACCCCTGATCATCTTGGTCCCTCCTACGATCTTCAAAATTCTTCCTTCCACTATTATTTATGTCCCCTCCATCTCCAGTATACTTGTTCAATCTTCCTTTTCGAATCAAAAACTCAATTTCATCTTTCAATTGCCTACACTCATCGGTGTCATGGCCAACATCCTTGTGAAACCTGCAATACTTGCTCTTATCTAGCTTGGCGGGATCAGCTTTCAAGGGCTTAGGCCAGCGAATATCTCTATCTTTCTCAATCTCCATCAAAATTTGACTTCTAGGAGCATTCAGCTTAGCGTATTCAGTGAACTTTTGCCCAGGTCCTCCCTTCTTGGGGGTTGAATCAGGGTTTTGTTCGGTTCTAGGATATTTGTCCTTTGCGATATATTCTAGATTAGTTTTCCGCTTCTTGCCTCCAGTGGGCTAATTACTTATTACGGTCTTCCTCATACTTTCTTCAACCTTGATATACTTCCCTGCCCTCTCTTGGAGCTGCAACATGCTTTCAGGGGGACGTTTGGCCAAGGACATCTTGAAAAATTTGTCCCTAGTTCCTTGTTGCAGTGCTATCATGGCTACCTTATCATCAAGGTCCGGGACTTTTAAAGCCTCTTTTGTGAAATGATTCAGGTAATCTCTCAAGGATTCCTTAGCTCCCTGCACAATACTCATAAGAGATGCTGAACTTTTCTCATGGACTCTTCCGCTGATGAATTGCTTAATAAAAGCCTGACTTAACTCTCTGAACGATCCAATAGAGTTTGGGGGTAAGCGACTGTACCATCTTTGAGCCATACCCGACAGGGTTTGAGGGAAGGCCCGACACTTAATAGCGTCATTCACGGGTTGCAGCAGCAATGCATTAGAGAACGTCCTGACATGGTTAGCGGGGTCTCCGGTGCCATCATAGGCTTTGATAGCGGGCATCTTGAATTTCCTTGAGATATGGGCATTCATTATCTCTTCTGTGAAGGGTGGAGTTGGATCATCAGGGTCTCTAAGGGGAAGGAGATTGCTTGGATCAGTTCTTGGGAAGACAGCCCTTCTTCGTACCGGACCATCCAGGTCTATGACAGGAGGAGGATTTCTCCCCCTAGGAGGTATCTGGGGTCTGGCGGCCTGGTGAGCTTCCAAGTCACGCCTCAGCCTTTGGATCTCAGCCTCATGAGCCCTTATCCTTTCCTGCACTTCCTGGGGATTCGCCCCTTGGGTGCTTCGAGGGCGTTGCCTTCCATCGGCCATCGGCTCCTTGCCTGGACGTCTCCTTCTTGGGGCCACTTCATCATCCGAAGATTCGGAATCTCTCTCAGTGTAAGGACCAGAAAATTCCCGATCCTCGGGGATAGGAGCCAAACCTCGTATATAAGGGGGCGATTGCCCTCGTGCTTCACTTCGCCCAGCATATCCACTTCCTCCAACCTCGGGGTAAAGGGGCATCCCATAAGGGGAGTTAGTGGTAACAACAGTTGAATATTCATACCCGACGGGTTGGGAATTCACAGGTATATGTATTTGTTGAACTTGAGGATTCATACCTTGAATAGTCGGGGAGTCGTCCCTTGTGGCTGAGATTGAGTTGCCCCTATCTGGGTTTCCGCTTGAGTAGATGCATAAGTTGAGTGGGGAGGAATCTCCACGGTTGACGAAATCACCTGAGTTGCCCCTGATGGTGTTCCCTCCTCCAGAGCGCTAGTTGTTCTCCGTGTTCTCACCATGGTTATTGTTCACTTCCCACAGACGGCGCCAAATGTTATGGATAAAAAACTAAGGTTATTATTTGCTGTATTTATTACTAAGATTCGGGAGCTCAAGGCCTTTAATGGCTGCTCTCGTGTTTCGTAGCTTAATTCTGCCTTTATAAGATGCCTACGTATCTCTGTGAATTAGAGAATCAAGCCAAAAAATGTAGTTCTGATTTGTGGGGCGAGACCCCTTATATAGATGTTGAGAGTCCTTGAATTGGACTTGGTATAGGAGACTTGGTGGGCAAGTCTCATAATTAGAATGGACTTTGGAGTCCTAGATAGTAGGAAACTGATTCCTTATCCTTTTAGGTCCCCTTGAGGCCAATCTACAAGGATTTATATCCCCACTAGGACTTATCTTAATAGATGTTTTCCTCCTTTATTTATTAATTACGAAATTAATAAATAATCAGGGCTTTTGGGCCTTCTTTGTTCCATCAGGCCTGATCTGGTCCATCAGGCCTGATCAATGTGTTGACCTTCTTGGTCTGAATGTCATACATCTTCTTATTGGGCCTTGCAACCCTACACCTTGCAATATTTAATTATACAATCAAGATTTATTTATCCCTATCACCTTTCTTTTAAACATTTCTACCCTTATGAAACCCAATCCTCTTAACACTCCGATCTTGTGAATTTCCGGCTTCAGACTTCTCTCCATACAACGAAACCTTTCTTTTCTTGTTATCCCTTTCCTTCCTTGACTGCATCCCATTATTCTCAATCAGAGCAGCTTTTTGTACTACTCCCACATAGGTTTCAAACTCAAACATAGCCACTCTATCTCTGATCCAAGGCTCCAATCCTTGCTGAAATTTCTTCGCTTTTTTCTTCCTTAGTGCTGGTATACTTGGTCACAAACCTTGACAACTCAGTGAACTTCTTCTCATACTCCAGTACCGTCATATTCCCTTGCTTCAACTCCAGAAATTTAAGCTCCATCTAATTCTGCATGTACTTAGGGTAATACTTGTCCAGAAATAACTTCTTAAATCTCTCCCAAGAAACCTGCTGAGTGACTTCCATAGCCTTTACTGATTCCCACCAATAGATGACTTCTCCCTTCAAGAAGTAAGTAGCATACGGCGTCTTCTGATCGTCTCCTAACTGTACCAACTCAAAAGCCCTTTCCATCTCCTTGATCTATGTGTTAGCTTTCACTGGATTAGTGGTATCATGAAATACAGGTGGATTCACATTCTGAAAAGCCTTGAAAGTGACAATTTGTCGGGGTGGTACTGGTGGCTCGGGTGGTTGGTGTGGTTCACGGTTATCTTGGTTTTCAATTTGTTGTTGAAGAGTTAGTTGTTGTTGAGCTATAGCATTGGTTTGTTGTTACAAAGTTTCCAATAGTCGAAGAATATTTGGGTCTGTGGTAGATGTGGTTGTTGGGTTCTTCTTTTTGGGAGGCATGATCATGAAATAAGAGTTATGTCAAAACAGATATGTATAATGAAATAATTCGAGGGTATCGCATGGCATTCTTATTTTCATATGAGGTCAAATTTTAAATTAAACAGATATGGCGATACATATAAAAGCGTAAAATAACAGTTGAGAGCAAATGGAACGATAGTGCATAATTTCTGAAATTTAAGGTCACAATACATCAGGATTAGGACAAAGTCTGATTCTAGGAACAAAATGCTTATTTAAAGGAAACAACTGGGAATTCTACGAAGTCTGATAGTACAACAACATGAAAAGGTAAATGGAAAGAACTAAGGCTCCACTCCATCTGAATGGGGCTTGGTAGTCTTTTCCTCTCGAAGCATCTTCACAATGCTCTGGAGCTCATCTGCCACCATCTGGATGACATACTGGCTGGTGCGGTCCCGGTGCGCTGGCATCTCCTCAAGCTTAGTGTTGACGTACTGAACCAAAGTCTCAAGTCTCGCAGTCATCTGCTCCTTGGGTTTCCCTTCATAGTTTCGGCTGTCAGGGTACACGTTCTTCAGTCGATCTATCAGTCGGTCGTACTTGCCCTGAAGCATGTCAAACTCGCGCATCAACTCAGCATACACGGAGAAAGCAATAGTGCCGTCCGACCCAGAGGGTGTCGAGGAATGCGCCCTTTGCTGACAAACCAATAAGAGGAGTATTAATATTAATAATAATAAATTTACTCAACCTACTCTCTCGCATATTATCTATAACCTATACTTATATCCTATAACCTATTTGGGCTGTCCAGGGACTCTAAAACGTAGCTCTGATACCAAAATCTGTCACACCCCCGACTTAACCAACAAAATTAAATATAATTATTATAATATTTAGAAGAAATTAAACATAACCAAATCCAAGATCTTACAGTTTAGGGTTTGGAACAGCCCAACACTACCATCTATTACAACTGATTTTAATTTCGAGTCCTCACACAAAACTATCTCTTATTCTACCTGAGCTCGAACATACGCATCAGCGTCACAGGTCTTACGTGCTGTCTGCTTGAATCTAACCATAGCTGCTAGCTGTAATATCAGGGTAAAGCAATGAGTGAGCCAAATGCTCAACAAGCGCTAAACAATACGATGTGAATAATAAATCGAGATATATATTAAAGAATGACAATGTGAAGACATAACCAATAATAATAAGAGATAAAACTTTGGGTGATGGCATCATTTGCTTGTATCAAAAATTTTCAAAATCATATCTTAATCAAAATCATTTTATGACACTACGGATTACAGCCGGTGATCAGCCGCGAAGTAATCCCGAACCTCGTTGGGTTCTAAAACATTAATGGGATCCCTAGGCAACTTTTAAGCCTACATTATAAGTGTGGAAAGGACTCGCGTCTCAGTCCAGATCCACTATTCAAAGAAAACATTTATCCCCCTTTGGGACTGAAAATCCACATTTTATTCATTTCAAAAACTGATGCCGATTTATGACAAAATCTCTTTTAACAGTAAACATTTTTATCAAGGGATTATAGATCAACTCGAAACACTGGAAATATGGTACTAAATCTCAGGGCCATGATCCACTAGACTTTACTCTATTAGGGTAACTGAAAGGATTCCATATACAAAACTTGGGCAAGAAAATTTAGCGAGGCTATTGGATATTATAAAGGGGTAATGCCAAGCTAGGCTTAAAGAAATGGTTTTTTTCGACAAGGTACAAGTGCTAGAACATCAAGAAGATAAGCTTCATGAATAATAAGGGTGTTAAGGTATGAAGAAATGATCTTTAGCTCAGGGTATATCAAGATTGTTAAACTTTAGGGTAATAAAGAGAGGAATCAATCAATAATGGACAACTTTGATGAATATCTGGCTTTTAGGTATCAAGGTAAAGTTCTATAGGGATTCAAGCACCAGGGTGAGATATCAATACTCTAGGAATCATTAGCATGATAATCAAGAGGATTAATCAAGTGTTATAACAACTCTTTATTTTATCATGGCATTCTAATTACTTTAATATACTATCATGATAAGACTTTTGAACTACTTGCAATACATACTTGAGGGTTCATGGCATTTCTATATAATTCAAAGATAACTTAAGATACGCTTGGTTCAAGTATATTAAAATGACTCAGGATAATCGCATCAATATATATATAAACTAATTGTTACACATTTGCAGTGAATACGAAAGACAGGTTGAATCACTTGCCTTGAGAAAGGCTAGTCTGGTTTGGCTGGTAGGAGCAACTGGAAGCTTCACTCGACCTTTATGGAAAGTTTACCCTCGTCTCGAGATCCTACATAATTAATAATCATCGTTATAATATATTCTCACCAACTTAACCTATTTACAACCCGAAATTAAAACACGAATGGCACTTAGGCCTATATGCACTTAATTTATATTCATCTTATAAATATAATTGTACACATAGCCACATATATTCACGTATCATATTTTAATACCAAATAATACCATATACACCATAATGCAACACTAGGCTTGGATGATCTCGATCTCCAACTTAAGTCACTTGGTCACTATACTTAGACAAAGTCTCCAAATTTTGGCTTCCTAACCCGATGTGCCTTTACTAAACTATCCAAAACCTATTGACCCTCACTTGGGCCTTTTGTTCTACTGACTTTATACTATCTTACAACCATGGTGGTCAACCTAGATCTCACTCCTAAGTGTTCTAAAACTATGCGATAAGTGAAAGTGCTCACTGGAGTAAATTTCAGAATGACATCTATGGTTTCTTGAGTGCATTAGACACCCTTAAACTACAAGTTTTCCTCCAAAAATCTTACACTAGACTCTTCTGACCATAAGGCATCTCCCAAACTTGATTTTGCTCAAGGGCCTAGCTTGGGCCTCCTTGGGCCTAAGCTTAAAGTCCATGATTCCCCTATTTTCTGGGCAGAAAACGCCCTGATTTGAACTAACTTGTGACACATGGTTCTAGCTCCTATTTTATGAACTATGGCTTGAAAAACTTCTCTGACACTCCCTCTAACTAAGGCCCAAAAGGGCCTAATGAGGGCCTACCCATGACATGGTCAAAACTTCCTATTTCTAAGTTGCAACAAAACTGTCCCCTGCTGGACAGATTTTGTGATTTCACTTGTGCACCTAACCAAATGACTTATAAACCTCCAACCAACACCTAAAACCTTTTATATACTCCTAATACTAGCTTCTGGTAGCTTGGGCCTCAAAGTGCACATCAATGACATGGTCAAAACTCACTCTAAATCTCAGGGTACTAAACTGATTTTCTGCAGAAACTAAGACTCTCCTTTCTCCAAGGTTTTTACTTGACAAACTCAACCACCAATAACTCAAATACCCAAACCATGACTTAACTATGGTGATCTATTGAACTAAGTCCCTTACACTCAAAATAATCTTGGTGGAGATCATTCTTACATAGGGTGCAACATGGCAAAACAAAGGAAATCACATTACACAATTTACAAGTCATCAAATTTTTGAAAATAACAAGTTATATATTCTTATAAAATATATACATGAATTATTATCATGCATCAAGGAGCACTAATCAAGATTAACACCTTATCCCTACTGGAAATTAAAGCTTACTAACAAAATCTTTCTAAATGATCAAAATCTTCCAACATTCCAAGAGAAATCTACATGCATGCATGACTTCGAGTTTTACAAACTAAAACAACATATTTTATAAATATATTCTATCATGAAATCGACATGCAAGCCCATCAATAGCTATATCTAGATGATCACTTAGCATGCAAAGGGTTTTATCAAGTTTTTGATACAAAATTTATGTTATCACTACCAAAACACGTAGAAATAAATCAAGGCAACAAGAATGATCTCAAGGACCATTCATTCGGCTCCCTTAAGGTCATGGCTGAATGAAATGGAAGGGAAATGGCCATTCAACATCAAGAGTCTCTTTCTCAAGACTTGGCATTTCACCATTCCTTGTAGTCCTCTCAAAAACAACCTTAAATCCATAAGAATCAAGATTGTACTTTGAGTTCCAACTAAAACCTTGACATGCAAACTTAAAACTTAAACTTTTTACTCAAAACTCTTTGAATTATATATGATCATGATATGAGAAGTAATATTTACTTATATGGAAGGTGGGAGCTTGAATGAGGAATGAAGAAAAGGGGAGGGGTAGGTTTTCGGCTAAAACCCGAGAGGAGAGGGGGAGGGCCGGGAGGAGAGGGAGAAGGGAGGGAGGAGAGAGTGAGGTGAGGGTGGAGTGTGAAATGATCATGACAACTTGTGGTTGTTTTTATGGTTTTGATTTGAACAAATGTGAGTGGAATTGGTAATTGACAAAAGTAGCCCTTTAGCAAGGTTAGGTCATTTTGCATGCAAGGACAAAGAAGTGATTTGGCTAGTAAGATGAGAGTTAGTGGGGTTGGAATTGTCTTTTTAGCCCTTTAAGTTGAATAGAAAAGGATTTGCATGCAAGGGCAACCATGTAATTTGATAATTAATAAGCAACTTATTTTCAAAGATTTATTTTTATATAATAAAATAAAAGTTCAAAAATTATAAAATTTATACCATAAAATAATTTGGATTTTTAGAAATTTTATAAAATCACTTTCAAAATTTGTGAACAAAATATCTTTTAAAAGAAAATTTCTTCAAGGCTTAGAATATTCCTTATAAATCAAGAATAAAGGAAATAAATAAACTTTTACTTTGAAAAATGATGTACTACACTTAAAAATTTTATAATGCAGAAATTCTCACTAACACAAACGCGCAATCATTGAACATATTTACTTTCGACTTTAATATTATACCAAAACCACAAATAATATTACACGAAAATGCCGGTCGTAACACGTGACTCCACATTTATTGGAGTCACATCAACCTGAATTTGAGATGGTGCATTAACTGAGTCTGTGACTGCAGTTGGCATTGTGTATGCACCCTGTGACTCCCCCAAAGTTTTTAATTTCTTCTTTCTAATGTAGGTTTGAGTTTGGCATGTAGTGTCCCTATCCCTTTTGTTCTCTGCTCTTGGAGATGAGCTATTTTCAATAGTTACATCCTTTTGGGAAGATGCAACTAGCAATGTGCTACTTTCCTTATTAATCACCACATCTTGTTGGGAGACTGTGGTGTGGCTAGGATGTGATTCACTAACCTCTTTCACCTTATGCTTAGGGTTTTTTTTATGTTCACCCTGTCCCTCACCTTGCTTACCACCCTTCAACTTTCCTCTTGTATTTTGGTAGTTTTTAAAACTAGTTTCTTTTGAGAGAAACTAGAGTGTTGTTTATTTGATTTAGATTTAGAAGTTTTTGATTTTGTGGCTTGGGTAAGCATCTATTTAGTCACAGTCACAGATGCCATAGCCACAGTTGAATGCAAAGAAACTGGAGGTTGGGAAAGAGTATGACAGAAACAGTTACCTCACTTACCTGAGGTGCCTCCATGAATATTGGCAGATAGTTAAGAGGCACTTTTCTATGAAGATTGTTCCTGTGCAAATCAGCAAGTACCCTCTTTTCTTGGACCAAACAATCAAGCTTATTTGTTGGGTTCTCAATCAAGAGGTCCTTAGATACATGGTTTTCTAGCATCATAAGAAACCTAGCATAGTATATGTTCTTTGACCTTTTCTTGATATCTCCTAATTTATACCCTAATTCTATTATGACATAGTTCCTAAAATTTAAAGTACTTATCATTTAAAAGCATATAGAGCATGTTAATCATTAAATAGGTAACTACATCAAAGTTGCTAATTTTACCATAAAAGGCTTTTATAAAAGAATCACGGAGAAAACTCCATTCTTTTCCAAGGCCCATTCTCCTAATCTCACCTAGTTTAACAGGATTGAGAGAATAACCCATAGACATAAGCATGGTGCTCACATCCGTGTCTGTGTGTGGAACATTAGTGTTATTTTTAGGCAAATGGAAGCAAGCTTGTATTTTCATCACAATTAATACAGTAATCATTACCTTTAAGAGAGAAGACAATGGTTTTATCCTTGGAGTTATACAAAGCCATAGTCCATATCTACTCCATAACTTCACAGTAGATTACTGAAGACTCAAGCATAGCATGGCTTAGTTTTCAGTTGTAAATGAAGTCCATCATCTTGTGATAGTCCTCAGAAGCAGCAATGTTCTTGTCCACCAGTGCCACGAAGTTGTTCTTCTCATAGACAAATCAAGACTGGGAAAAAATCTTAACTACAATTCCCATTTATGTGATTGAAAGTAGTTACAGAGAAAGAGGGTTTTTGGAGATGAAGAGAGTAAAAATTGCTTTGATGATAATAAGAAATATAAAAGTAAAATGAAAAATTGAAAGGGGCTTATATACTTTCTCAGAATTTAATAAATGAACAAAAGAAAATTAGAAGTACAATAAAGTACCCAATGAAAATTGCCAAAAATAGCCGTTTAAAAATAAAGTAAACTGTAGAAATTCTAAAGATTATCCATCAAAATATACATACATGCTGTAAGTAAATTCAACGAACAAGGTATAGAATTAACGGATATGATTAAAGCAATTCAACGGATATAGATTAAATAATTATCCGTCGAGATATAAAGTACCCAGAAAAATATTTGAGTTTTAACAGATAATGAAATTCAACAGATATTCATTTTCAACAAGTAATGAACATCCGTCGAGATATAAGTTTTGACTTAGCCAACATTTCATCTCTTTAGGAAAAGTCAAATTTATTTCTGGCTGCATTATAAATTGCTTAGACATCAAAACAACTTAGGAATAATTAAGCATACCTAACTCACTTACCAACCTAGTGAAAGTTGACTCATCAAGTGGCTTGGTAAAAATGTCTACAAGTTGCTGCTCACTTGGAACAAAATAAAGTTCCATTGTACCATTAATGACATATTCTCGAATGAAATGGTACTTGATGTCAATGTGCTTTGTCCTTGAATGTTGTACAGGATTTTCAGTAATGGCTTGTGTTGTCACAGAAAATTAGAATCTTGTCCACATGTTGACCATAATCCAATAGCTGATTTTTCATCCATATAATCTGTGCACAA
This sequence comes from Apium graveolens, assembly GCF_009905375.1. Lineage (NCBI taxonomy): Eukaryota > Viridiplantae > Streptophyta > Magnoliopsida > Apiales > Apiaceae > Apium > Apium graveolens. The sequence continues at coordinate 57,813,667 of NC_133648.1, read as the reverse complement.
CAGCTACCAGCAGCAATGTATTCAGTCTCAGCTGTGGAAGTAGAAACTGAGTTTTATTTCTTACTAAACCATGACACTAGCTTCTTTCCTAGAAATTGACAGGTTCATGTTGTACTTTTTCTTTATATTCTACAACCTGCATAATCTGTATCTGAATAACCAATTAGATCAAAACCAGAATCTCTAGGATACCAAATGCCAAGTTTTGATGTTCCTTTGAGATATCTGAAAATTCTTTTAATAGCTACTAAATGAGATTCTCTAGGATCAGCTTGAAATCTGGCACAAATACAAGTAGCAAATATTATATCTAGCCTACTGGCTGTTAAATATAAAAGTGAACCTACCATGCCTCTATAATTTGAAATATCTATAATTTTCAGTTGTGTTTATTTCAAGTTTAGTGGCAGTGGCCATAGGAGTTTTTAGAGATGTGCAATCCTTTAAGTCAAACTTCTTTAAAAGATCATGAATATATTTGGTTTGACTAATGAATATTCCATCACTAACTTGCTTAACTTAGAGATTAAGAAAGTAAGTTAGTTCTCCCATCATACTCATTCATATTTACTTTGCATTAATTTGACAAACTTTTTAAAAAGTTTTTCATCTGTAGAGCCAAATATAATATTATCTACATAAATTTGAACAAGTATACTAGAGCCATTAACATTTCTAAAGAAAAGAGTTTTATCAACAGTACCTCCTGTGAAATAATTTTCAAGAAGAAATTTTGACAGAGTGTCATACCAAGCTCTAGGTGCTTGCTTCAAACCATAGAGTGCTTTCAAAAGATAGTAGACAGATTCTGGAAAATTGGGATCTACAAAACCAGGAGGCTGACTGACATAGACTTCCTCCTCCAAATCTCCATTTAAAAAGGCACTCTTTATATTAATTTGATAGACTTTAAAATTGGCATGGGCTGCATAGGCTAGAAAAATTCTTATAGCTTCAAGTATTACAGTAGGAGCAAAAGTTTTATCAAAATATATCCCTTTCTGTTGACAACAGCCTTTAGCAACCAATCTGGATTTATTCCTTATGACTATGCCATTCTCATCCATCTTATTTCTGAATATCCATTTGGTGTCAATAGGATTATTGCCTTTTGGTTTGGGTACCAGCTTCCATACTCCATTCCTTTCAAAACGGTTTGGCTCTTCTTGCATAGATAAAACCCAATCAGGATTAAACAAAACTTCTTCTACCTTCTTTATCTTTTCATGTGACAAGAAGCTGCTATATAGACATTCATCTTGAGTTATTTTCCCTGTTTGTACTTTTAAAGATGCATCACCAATAATTAGTCCAAATGGGTGATCTCTAGTCAATTTCCCTTGTTGTGGTAGACTAGCTCTAGATGAAGAGGCCTCAAGGTTGTCTTGATGTGTGACTGAGTTTTGATTAGAAGAAACTCCCCCTGAGTTTGTGGACCTTTGACTTGAGGTTGGGGTCCTTTCTTTGTTTGATCTTAAATGACTTTCAACTCATATTATTGATGGCTCAACGGATGTTGAATTTTGCCTTTTGATGGATGATGCAGTTTTTCTGTCAACAGATGATGCGCCATGTTTAGGAGAACGGAAAATCATAATTTTCATCGTAAATGGTCATTTGTATTCGACATTTTGATGTGCAAGATGTCAAACACGTTTAGGAGAACGGAAGAAAACAAAGCACCACCAAAGATTGCCTTCTCATGTGTTTCGAACGGTTACTAATTCCATTGACATTATTCAATGGTCAGTATCTACTTCCCCAAGTTTAAATCCCCTGAATGGATGCATCTGTGAAAAGTGGGTCTGGTATAGACGAGGATCGACAAATAATTGATAAATTGATAATGACCTATGTTCATCTGGTAATCCTACTAAGAAAGTGTCCTTACACACATTGATATAGATGAGGAATATATCCCGATCTTCGGAACTCAATTACTCTCCTAAAGATTCAACCTCTAGAAAGATCATCGCATGATGCTTTGACAACTTATCTTGTACAAGGAAAAGAATTCGCAAACTTCCATCGCACTCTTAGAGTCGCCAACTAATAAATATGGAGACGATTATAAATATTTCACTTTATATACATTTTTGGAGGTACCACATGAGGATACAAGTGCTATCTACTCTGTAAGAGTCATAGTGCCGAGTTTATAAGGACACATGTTATTTACTTGGTTATAGTTAAGCCACTTGATTGATTTGTGATTAAGTCTACCTAAAAAATCAAATTTTTTTCAACTGCATAGACACAAATACGGGGGTTTCATTAAAGAGAACATAAATACACCCACTTGTATTAATTTTGTAGTTGAAATTTAGAAAACATTAATTTATCAGAGTGAAACAATCTCAAGGATTACATGAACAATATACTCCTCGAATAGTTGTTTTATTTGATTTCGAACTTATTAAAAATATAATTCTGATCGAAATAAATATGGGTGCTAGGAATATGTTGTGTACTTGATGATAACTTGAACAAAATACTTAGTAGTTTTTATTTAAGTGAAATTGTAGCTTTTAACGGATGATCAATTCAACATCCATTGAAAGAGCAGCATATGTAACAATAAGATTAGTAGCACATTTCTGCATACTTAAATGGCTTAGTGAACTAGATGTTGTATAATGTTTAAGTCATGTTGACTACTAGATTGATATGCATGATATGATGGTTAACTGTAAATATTAGATGCCTTGTAATCTTGTATAAATGAAATAGAGTTAACTGCCAAGAAGATAGTCTCAGCGGATGATTCACAAAGTTCCAACGGATGATCAACTTAAGTCTCGACGGATGATTAATCTGAGTTTCAACGGATGATCAACTTAAGTCTCGACGGATGATTAATCTGAGTTTCAACGGATGATCAGATTCAAAAGAGCAGTTGATAGTGATTTGATAGTCACATGCGTTGGTTTTAAGCAAATGGAATGTGGCAGCCTAATTCAGGTTTTAGAGAACAAAGAAGCATTTCAATTTCCATGCTAAATTAAAGATATTCAAAGATGCTGGAAAGAGAAGTGAAGAAGCATGAAGTTAGACTAGAAATAATTTGTCTTATTTTTTTTGTCTTCCTATCATGTAACTTGGTGATATATAAACCAAGAGTAGCAAGTTGAATATGATCGAATTTAGCAAGCAAATTATCAGAGAAATAGATAAGGCAGAATTTGTAAAGAATTTCTCTGGATTTTGTAGATTCAACTTGTAAGCAGCTGTGTACAATTCTGTAATACAGAGTTCTCTATTAAATATATATATCTGGTGGAAAAGTTCAATCCACCAGAAATTTTCTAAGTACATGTATTTAAATACTTTGTGTTTTGATTTCTATACTTTTTTATTCCACACCATTGCAAAATCAAACACAGCTATATATATTTATTGAAGAACTGTTCTTAGAAATTGAAAAGAAGCCAACATTATATTCAACCCCCTTCTGTAATTCTTGTTTAGATTGTTTGGGTATAAAAATTGGTATCAGAGGAAGCTCTTGAAGAACAAAGAGTTTAAAGATCACAACAACTAACAAGATGAGCAGAAAAGATATTGGAGTAAAGATTCCATTTCTGGAAAAAGACAATTACCACCATTGGAAAGTGAAAATGCACCTGCATCTCCTATCTCAAGATGAAGCATATATGGACTACATTGAGAAAGATCCACATGTCCCTGTGAGAGCTGCTATAGGAAATGAAGCATCTGTCCCAAAGCCTAGAGCAAAATAGTCTGATCCTGATATTGAACAAGTTCATAAGGATAAAAAGGCCATGAACATTTTGTTTAATGGTGTTGATGGTGACATGTTTGACAGCATCATAAACTACAAAACTGTCAAGGATGTCTAGGACACAATTCAAGTGAGATGTGATGGAACTGAGCAGGTAAGGGAGAACAAAACACAACTGTTGATTCAGCAATATGAGCATTTTTATAGTGAAGAAAGTGAGTCATTCACTGACATTTTCAGTAGATTTCAAAAACTACTGAATGCTCTAAAACTACATGGAAGGGTCTATCAAACAAAAGACTCAAATTTCAAATTCCTTAGATCCCTTCCAAAGGAATGGAAGCCTATGACAGTCTCATTGAGAAATTCTCAAGATTACAAGGAATTCACCTTGGATAGACTGTATGGGATTTTAAAGACCTATGAGCTTGAAATAGAGCAAGACAAGAAGCTGAAGAAAGGAAGAAAGAAGGGAGAATCCATTGCATTAGTTGTTGAGCAAGAAAAGGAGAAGGAGACAAAGGTTGAAGCTGTTGAATCTTCACCAAACCATAGAGTTTGTGAAGGCAAGGGAAAGGGGCTAGTAGCTGAACATGAAGACAATCTTAGTCAAGATGACATGGATGACATAGATGTGCATCTTGCTTTTCTATCCAGGAGATTTGCCAAACTGAAATTCAAGAAGAACTTTGGAGCAGCCAAGTCACACAAAAACATGGTTGATAAGTCTAAATTCAAATGTTTCAAGTGTGGCTTGGCAGGACATTTTGCTAGTGAATGCAGAAAATCTGATTCTGGTAAAAAGAAGTTTGAGTCTGTTTATTATAAACAGAAATAATTTGAGTTGCTCAAACAAAAGGAAAGGGATATCATCACACAAGAAAATAACTGGGCTGCAGATGGATTAGATGAGGATGAGGATACAAGCTATGTCAATCTAGCACTTATGGCCAAATCAGATGAAACAGAGGTCAGTTCATCAGGTAATCAGGTACTCACCACTAACCTAGCACATTTATCTAAATCTGAGTGTAATGATGTCATAAATGACATTTCTATTGAATTATATCATCGGCGTGTTACACTCACGACTCTCACTAAAGAAAACACTAAACTTAAAGAGAATAATCTATTTTAAGTGAAAGAAATACTGTGTTAGAATATCGATTTATTGAGTTTGAAAAACTGAAGATAGAGTGCAAGATTGTTAAAGATGAACTAACTGAATCCTTGAAGAAAGAGAAGATTTTAAGAAAGCAACTTGAACGAGAACAGGAAGTAATCAAGGCATGGAAATCATCTAGAGATGTTCATGCTCAAATTACTAAAGTTCAAGGTATAGAATCTTTCTGTGATGAAGCCTGTAAAAAGAGCAAGGAGATACTTGACTCCAATTTAGTAAAAGGACTTTCAACAGACATGGATTTGACGGATGATGAACGTTATCTGTCGAAAGAACTAAAGGATCATCCGTCGAAAGACAAGGAATTACATTCGTTGAGTGAGAAAAAGCCAATTAGCGAAGCTAAACTAGCTAAGCTAAATAAGAAATATGGATCAGTTTCTAAGAACTTTATTCTAGGTGAAACAAGTCAAGTGAACAAGAACAAGAGAGTCAATATAGGGCATCTGTCTATCAAGCAATTAAATGACAGATTGGAGAAAATTGAAGTGAGAGTAGAATCTAAAAAAATAATAGAATTGGGAAAGTAGGAATTAACAAACATAACAACTTCACACCTGATAAATATGCCCCATGAAAATCAGTGTTAAGTGTGGTAGTGTTAATCACTCTTCTATTAATTGCAAACTTGATATGCCTGCTCCCATGTCTGCACCGCCCTCATTTCCCAGCATGCCTACAATGCCTGTAAATATTATGCCTGCACATAATTTGAATGCATATTTTGCTAATATGCCATTTGCTCAAAAAAATCCTTATGTTAGGTCCCGAATTATCGTAGAAGGGGGGTTGAATACGATAATTACTAAATTAAAAATTCTTTCGAATCTTTAGTGGATATAGATTTAGTGCTCGATTAGTGGTTCCGTGTTCTTGAGAGGAATAGTGTTTGAAACGATAAAACAAGGAACACAAGATATTCGGGGAAGTATATATTCGTATATAAATCCTCGAGGGGTGTTGCTACACTCCGGTAAATTAATTAACCGGCTACAATTTAAGAACAACAAAGTTCCTAGCTTTTACAAAGATTTTATAAATCAAATCCTATACAATGATCTAGCTTTTGTTTGTACTAGGATTTAATTACCGGGTAACGATTATAATGCCCCTATGAATATACTAGAACTAAATCGGGCATTATAACGTTACTCCGGTGAGAAGTTAAACGGATATACAAAAAGCTTGAGCTTCTCTGTAAATCTTTGCTGCCATTTTCACTACTCTCTTGGGAGAGAAGATGAACAGAACTAGATCAAAAATGAATGGCTTAATTCTTCTGCTACAAAGTGTATTCTTTATCCAATAAAATTGTGTGGCTAAGGATTCTTTGGCGACCAGGTACTTTTCTAGTGGCGACCAAGGGGGAAGAAGCTCTCTGGCGACTGGCTACTAGTATAGTACAATATTTGATTTCTAAAAATCAAACTGCCCTGTGGCGACCACAGGGGCTACTATATGTATACTTGATTAGCCAAAAATAAACTAAAACCTCTGTGGCGACGTAATGTCACCCTGGATTCCTTTTTTAATTTTTGATTTCTTTTTCTTTTCTTTTTGTTTTTCTTTTTATTTTTCATTTCTTTTTCTTTTCTTTTATTTTCTTTTCATTTTCTCTTTTTTTCTTTTCTTTTCTATTTTTCTTTTTTTCTTTTTTTTTGTTTTTCTTTTTAAGTTTAAATTCTAACAAAATTAATTTATAAAACAAACTTAAATATAACTTATATAAATAAACTAATTTAGATTTATAAAATAAACTTAATTAAAGTTTATAAGATAAATCAATTTAAGTTTATTAAATAAATTATATTAAAGTCTTTTAAATAAATTTATTTAATTTACCAATTAAATTTTGTGCTTCGCCAGTCCCCTGAGTTGTTTAGCTGTATACCCCGCACACCTCTTCTCGTACTTTACCAGATAAATGTTCAATCCAAGTACGTTCCTCAAATTAACAATTCTTCTATAAATAATACCCAGATTCCTTTCACGAGCTGTTGACGCCTAGTGCAACTGGTCTGGTTCACAGACGACTAACCACGATTCAAGTCTTCGTATTATGGCCTTGATTAAATTGTTAAGCTTGCAACAACTTTATCGCTTCGAACACTGACTATCGATAAACAGATGTACTTTCACTGGATTCCTTTCTGGTACTTTAGACAACATCTTCATTAACCTCTGTCTATACTCTGTCTTCAATTCTTCAGATTCCTATGCTTCGAACAATGTCTATCTTCAATCAATGCCAATACACGGAAATCTTCCGGTAGCACTTGTATACTGAATCTTCAACATTTCTGAAACCCTGAAAGTCTTTAACCTTTGTTCTTCATTGAGGCATGATCATATTAATGAACTTCTTTCAGTGACCTGTAAACAGACTTCAGGCCTTCTTCTAATCTTCTGATTCTTTGTATTTGCCTTGTCTTCATTCTTCCTGATTTCTTGTGTAGACGTAGTATTATTAACCTGTAATGTTCTAGTGTTGTTATTGTGTTGAGTTATCACGTAACTGTTTATGCAGCTACGCAGTCTCACCAACAATCTCCCCCTATTTGATTGTTAAACCTAATAAACAAATTAAATAGGGAGGATAACTCAACTAACAACTAGAAAAAGTAAAGTACCAGGACTGGTAAATAATGTAACTGGTTTTCTAGATCAAATACTGCATTTCCAGATTTCTTGAGTAACTGAAATGAAAGCTGTTTGTTCCTCTAGCACTGGACTGATCGTTAAGTAGTTTCATCTTCATTTCCTTGGTTCTTCAGATCTCTGCCAGATAATACTTCTCAGACTTGAAGTAATCATCAGCAGCTTATTTTGTACAACCATATTTCCTGTTGAGAAGCACATATCTCTCTTGCTTCTCCCCCTATGAGAATCAACTGCTTAAAGGAGATCACCTTCATTTACCAACTCTCCCATACAATAGGATCTGTAGATAAAAACCAATGTTACTCCCCTTTTGGAAAATAGCTTCTCCCCTTATGAAGAATAGTAATGAACCAAACTACTTCTTCTGATCACTAAGAAATCACCTTATGTTTACCACCTCTCCCGTACAATAGGATTTGTAGTTACAAACAATAATGGTGTGGTGTAGTGTACAAGTGCTTTACCTATTTCCTCATCCCTGCTATTTCTCCCCCTTAGATGAGGAATCCTCCAAAGTATTATATAAGCTTTTATCTCCCCCTTAGAGAAGGAATGTATGTTGTTGTCTGAAGGAGTTCTCATATGTTACTTGGTTGAAAAAGAAATAACAAGTCATAGTCTGATCAACCATGTCCCTTAAAATTCTGCAAAATGGCTTCACTGTTGATCATCCTGTTAACCAATATTCCCAACTCCTTATACCTCCCAACTGTGAGATCACCAATTGTACCAATTGTTAGGTCCTAACTTGTTAGGTCCCGAAGTATTCTAATCCAATATGTAAATGTTAGATCCCTAAGAGTTAGGTTCCAATCATAAACATATTCGAGACCCGAAGTATCAAGAACCATGTTTAGCGATAGGGAATGTGATATGGTGTTTCTCTTTCTTCCTCACTGTGAGTGTCTCATTCTGTTTCGTGTACCTCAGATGTGTTTCACTCTTCTCTCCACTCGTGTTTACACTCATTCTCACATGTGTATCACTCCTCTCATAGCTCCAAAATTCAGTTGTACCTGCAAGGAAAATCACATTAGCCATCCTTAAGGAGGTCACAGATGGTGCAATGGGAGTTCGCAAATCCCCATCCTTGTTAGACTCGTCAGATGAATCTGAGTCATAGTCTACAAGTTGTTAGTTTCTCTTTGAGGGTTCCAAATTTGAACTCTGGGAAGGTAAACAATGATCCAAAGAATTTAGCATAAAGATCAAAGTTGCCTTTTAATGTCTGTGAAGACATTTCCTTGTGACTCATTAGGTAAATCTAAATCATTGTCAACAAGTTGCCGATCTGCGCCAGTGTCAGATCCACTATCCACAGATACATCCAGGGGATTTAATCCTGGGGAGGTAGACAATGACCACTAACATATGGCTATTGGATCAGTATCATCTCCTAACACCTGTAAAGGCAATTGGTCCATTTAAGAACCTTGAACAATCGAATCTGGCCTTAAAATGGTCGAAACTCTTATTTCCGTCAATTCATCCTTTGTGTGTGTAACCTATCCTTGTGCATCAAGAATTGTTTATGTTTGAGGTGGTGACACTACATCGGATACCCTGGCCGACAAAAATATTTCAATAGACGCACCCTGTTGAGAGGATGAATCCAGTAACTATTTTGTGCCTTTTCAGCCATTACATCTTTTTAAGAAGATGTGTGGGGGCTAGCAGTTGCCTCGGTTTAAATACTACTCATCTTTGTAGGAGACAGAGCTATTGGGTTGACTTCAGAACCTTCCTTATGTGGTGCACTAAGGCACTTTCTCTCTCACGCTCATTCATACTTCATTTTAGGGGTAAGAGAGTATTGGTTGGTTCTGTTTCTATGTTTATCTTTACAGTCTGGAATAGAAGTTGTGGGTTTTCAACCTCATGACTATCAATGAAAGAATGTCATTGGAGGCTGAACCTGTATCACAGAACATATGGAAATATAGAGATAAAATGCACTTATGATCTATAATGAATGAAAATTATGCATTCAATCTTTTGAGAGAAATGATGTACAATAGTGATTTCAAAATGATTTAAATGAAATAAGCAATCACTAAAGTAGAAAGAAGTTTGATTTTCTCCTAAAACTGTTCGAGTGCACAAGTCTGTTTTTATGCCTAAAAAGATAAGTTATTTGATAAGACACATACTGATGACCTAGCAGTATTAAGAAAAGAAAGAAAGATTTTGTCTTTTAGTATGAATGAGTTTTTGTAAAAGCATTGATTACTTGGGGTAAAGTCTGAGCAATTCTCATTCATGTCAAAAGCTCCATAATCTACCTTTATAAGATTATTACTAACAATATTGTTTATTGATAAATAATCTTAATAAGAAGGATTATGCTGTTAATTTTAAGTTAAAGTGAATCTTTTAGATATAACAAAGCAAATAAATTCACTAGAACTTACAATCTCACAATTATCTGCAACAGAATATCATTGTTTGATACTTGTCAAGTACTTTAGATGCCAATAATTATGTTGCATCTTATTTTAATATTAAAATAAGATATCAATGAATTAAATACCAATTATCTATCAAATAAACATTAGCATTCAATTTCATATATCATACAATTGTTAACTCCTAACAATTGTAATATCTAAAATAATACTGGTTCGATAAATAAAGCAACATTAACCAACATAGTCTTGTTTGCAATCTTAGAAAAATATTCTAAGTTCCATATACTTTGATCCATTGAGTATTGTATATATTATCAAAGTGTTTAGGAATTTACAAGTAAGTATAAAAATTATTCTAACTTGACAACATATGGTTACTTCTAATAAAGCAATCAAACATTTTAACTATAGTTGTACTTAAGAAAAATTTCCATACTTTCTATATTAGTATAAATGACTGAAGATAAACATTGATTACTTAGAGGAGTTCTAAGTAATGTCACAAATACTAATACTTCACAATTAGTTCATAGTTAAACTCTTAACTAAATATCATTAACTGATATAAGTCAACAATTTACACACAACTAATCATGCTACAATCATGATTCTGATTTCAGTGAATTCTTGAGATGTAAACATTGCTAAATTCACTGAAATCAAAATCTCATAATCAACTTATAACACTTAAGTTACAATCAATATACTAGATATCAATTGTTGATAAATTTAGTTATAATCAATCATGCTGCTTATTTATTTTAGGTCAGTTTGAATTATGTAGCAAATAAAATCATTGAATTGCTTCAATTTACATAATCCAAACTACCCAAAATAAATATTAAATAGATAAATACTAAATATCTATAATTTAGATACTAGCACTTAAATATTTATAATTATCCTTGAATAATTATCAATGGAATATATGACTTATATACATGGCAATCACTCTCTAGATAATTAGTAATTTTAGAAATACTTCCTAAGCATATAAAATATTGAGAGTTTTATACACATAACTTATAAAATAATTCAACTTTCAATATCAGTGATTTTAGAAATAAGCATTGATTACTTAGAACAAAAAATTCTAAATAATATCACTAATACTAAAAGTACCACAATTATTCGTACATGATACAAATAACTATGCTGCATATTATTTTAACATAATATAAATTATGAGACTGATATGGAATGAAATTGTCTACAGTCATAATTTAAATCAATTAAAATAATATTCAAACTTAAAGATATACTACTTAACTACCACAAATGTATATGACATTGTAATCATAATAATCAAGATAGTAGCACTAAGTACGAGGTACTGGATTACTGATAAATTCACAAGTCCTTTAAATATTGAAGATTTAATACTTGTGAACTTATATTAAGAATTCCTTACGGATGGGATTTCCACTAATATGCAATGAATTATATCCCACACTTACAAACCAGTCTTGAAAGATTAATTTTAACAAGTGATTTAATAAGTGTTTATGTCAGTAACTCTTAGACTAAAAGACATGCTCTCGAAATAAATGATACCTGGTGTGAAGGTGCCTTGTCATAGAGTGTTCCACAGAGTTGTTGGGTTTGAGGTTGTTTCTTATCAAAACAAGAAATCAATCTTCTTCCATGAAGTTGACAGCTTCCTGAGATGCTTCTCCTGTCACTTAGGTTGACAACTTCAGAGATGCTTCTCATGTCTTTCTTACAACCTGCATAATCTGTATTTATATAGCCAAACATGTTAAGCATAATATCTTTAAGGTACTTTACTCCAAGAGGTTTTAGTCCCTTAAGATATCTAATAATCTTGTTAATAGCTATAAGATTGGATTCTCTAGGATCCACTTGGAACCTTGCACATTGGCATCTTGAGAACATTACATGTTTTTTATTAGCATTTGAGTAAAAGAGTGAGCTCGTCATACCTCTATAGCTTGTCATTATACCTGAGTTGCACTGATCAAGCTTTAGTGGTTTTTGTTGGTAAGTAGTTTTGGCATGTTCAGAATCTTCCAAATTTTGCATCTTCAAAAGATTCTTAACTTACTTTTATTGCCATCATTTTTTTGGTTTACTTGTGCTCCTAAAAGAATTTTTCTTTTGGCTTGCTTGAGCTCCTAAAAGAATTATTCTAATGGCTTGCTTAAAGTAATCCAAAAAAGAATTGTAACATTTCTAACATGTTCCTCCAGACCTACTCTGTAATAACTTAACAAATAATCTTGCACAAGTCTTTGTTAGTAGACCAACATATAACATTATCATTATATCACTGCACATATAAAACAATATATTTGTGCCTAGTGTTATGATAGTTATTAATATAACAACTCTACTAGTTTATATTTAACTATAACTTCAGTTAGAGTGTCATACCATGTCCTTGACAATTTCTTGAGTAGTATACTAGTTTATACCATCCTGAAGTGAGGTTGTGAAGAAGAGATATACAAAGCCAATAAATCTGCAACTGCAAAGTCCATGAACTGTTGTGCATTGACTACTTCCTTTAACTAACCAACCAGGAGTACACTTGTACACATCTACTAGAGTCCAATTCCAAGTGTAATGTGCATCAGGTGCCTGATATGTCATAATATCCTCAAGTCTCGTCAATGGTGCTATCTGTTAATTATTGCTTCCTGATAATAACCTAGCATCCAGTTTGGCCTTGTCCCTCGTAACAATTCCATTGTCATCCAGTTTGACTTCTGGTTATCCTTGCACCAATTATAATATTGTCATTTGGTTTGGATACCAGCTTCCCTACAATCTGCTTGCTGATTGATTGAGTTCATCTTGCTTTGTAATCACCCAATCAATCTGGATCGATCAGAGCTTCTGTAACTTTCTTAGTTTCTTCTTCAGATAGAAAACTAGAGAAATAATCATTCGCACTCAGTAGCCCTGCTAATCATTACTCCACCATCTGGATCACTTAAGAACTAGACTCTGGGAATAGACTTGACATCAAACCCTTTATCTCAGCAGATATGTTCTTGTTGTGTCCTCTGAATTTTCAATGTGGTGTTGTGTCTGACTAGTTGATCCTTTTATTGCTCCCCCTAAGCTGTTGCTGGGATTTCCTGAAAATCCTTACCCTTGCTGACTGGCTTTAACAGCTTGGAGCATGAAGTTGTTGAACTGTGCACTTAGACTTTCAATAATCTTTTGTTGATCGACCACAAATGCCATGTAGGTTGTATACTCCACTGAGTAGCCATGGAAAATATCCTAACTAGTCTTAGCTGCAAATGCCAAGTTCTTCAAACAACTGAAAACATTTCATTGTTTGCTTCTATAGAACATTCTCTCAAACACTTTCAAGTTATCCAGTGTTTGCTCCTGTTGGCCATTAACTCATTAGTGGTCTTCATGTATACATCCTGATCAAGGCTTGATCTTACTTGTTGCAAACTATTTTGACTGCTTCAGCCCTTTGGTATTTAGAACGTCTTGATTAGCTTGATATTGTCCTTATTACTTTAATCAAGTTTTGGTTCTTCTTTTTTACCACTCCATCCTGACACGGAGTTTTGAGTGCTGAATATGTCTCAAAATATTCTTGATGATACAGATATAAATCAGAACTGCTTCTTGAATTCAGTCCCATTATCTGATCACAAGATCATTTCTTTTACAGTTGCTTCCAGCTTGATCTTCTTTGATGTAATCAATCACCATCCGTGATGTCTTGTCTTGAGAATGCACGAACAACAACTTTTTTTAATAAGAGTAGTCAACCACCATCATTAAGGTATATCTTTACTTTGATGTGATGTTGTCTTTGACTTCTCTTTCTGACATACCTCACATTTATCCTCTTCTGAATTTCAGATGAGGCAGTCCTCTCACTAAACTCTTTTCACAAAAGAGTTCCTTGTGTTGATGTTCAAGGGTGAGAGCTTCTAATGCCATAACTAAACTTTTATCAGATGAAGCTTTACAGTAGAAACCATTGACTTCACCTTTTCAGAGTTCCAGTCTAGCAACAAGCATTTCATTTCCTTACTCTTAAAAAGAGCAAGCTTCTCAACCTTCCTGCTTCAGATGAGAAACTAATCCTTCATTGAGTTGACATTTTGTCCTTTGATGCAGAACTTTCTGATAAGAGGATTTGTGCCTTGATTCTCCAGCAAGGAAGTTGCTTCAATTATTATCAGTGATACCAATGATTAGTTGTTATCAGTGATACCAATTGTTCAATTCATGATGACATCCCTTTATCTGTATAGCTTGTCCCGTAATGAAAACCTTTGTTGTCATCTCTAAAGATTATTTATGGAATAGCTTTTGTCAATCACATTTGATTATGAGGCTCTTTCTTTGATCATATGCCTTGAGTATGAATTACCAAGAATACATATGAATAAATTAACCTGTTATGTCCTGCACTCACAAATAGATTAACAGTTCTTGGTACCCAACTTATCAGTTTGGGTCCAGATAGATTAGAAATTTTACTATAAACAGAGATAACAACTGCTGCAACCTTTTCATGCTCATTCTTATCTTTGACTGACCATTTTCTCCATTTTAATACCCTTGACAGAGTTGTCTATAGGCTGGGGGAAAATGATTCCAACCTTACATAGGGAGGACTAACAGTCTTTGCCCTATTGAAATCCTAAACATGCTTCTTCTATAGTTAATGCAAGTATTAAGAGATGCATTCATGGTATTGAAATAAGCAAGCATTGAAATAGGAGTACATGGCATTCATTCAGAAACATTACACATAAGAATTAAGCAAGACAGGCATGATATGGAATAAAAAGAATTAACAAGTAAATCTCTAATTATATCTAGTCCAATCCTGTTAAAGAATCTCATCTAGCTATCTCAATCCAATCATAAACTAATACATCTTAACAAACAATTCAGATCAAATGAATAAATCACATTGTAATAGGATACAGAAAATAAGCATTAACAAAGGTCTTATATGCTGGAAGATATATATATCACTAAAGCAATAACTCATGTTCAACAAATATTCAAACACATATATAAGATCATCTAAAGTAACATGCATAAGTTAAACATTAATCCTAGTTACCAGAAAAATAATCTAGTGAACTAGTTCAGCATTAACTATGTGTGATGCTATCATGCGTGTGCGAGTGTTAAACAATTAAACACTAAGATCTTATCATGCATTGAATATTGAGAACAAGATATTACAGTGGTTCAAGAAATTGAAAACTGAGATATGTGAGTTGGATCATCTTCAGAGATTGATATGAAAGCAAGATATTCATAATTCTCATCATCTGATCCATCCTAACTATTTCCCGTGCACTATAAGTTTTGACTGGCTACTTCCCTAAGAAAATATTCCACCTTTGTCTCAACTCTTCAACAGAATCCCTACTCATCCTTGTTTGTCAAGCTTCTTGTTCTGTTGTAGCAAAACCCCTGATAGTTATTTGACACATATTGCTTGTCAAACCTGTAGCTATCAAATCTTGTTTATGTCCCATTCTCAGTCTGTAACCACCTCTTGAACTGAATCTGTAAGAATCTCTGCTTCAGAATAGATAGGATTGATCCTTGGATATAGCTTATGTATTCCTTGTAAATCTGATACGACCAAACTTCCCTGATATGTTAGACACTGCCTTGACATCCAGTCCCTCAAGTACTTCTACCTGAGCTTCTTCTGATTCAACTACCAGTGACTCCTATATTCTGTCCCGAGGTTCCAATTTTACTACATGTAACTGAGATATCTGTATGTCCCCACTATTCTCTCTGACCTCCACAATTCCTGCCTGTATGATCTCTGTGATTCCCAGATAAATGTAGCATTGGTACAAACCATTGTGTGGCTGTATAATCTGGAATAATAGAATTGTCTTAAAATCTCCGAGAAAAATTATACCCGTAGAAATTTCATTCATTCCCTGCGTCTGAAAACCCAGTGGTATCTTATAGAGTAAGCCTTTGAGAAAGATCCACAATTTTTGTCTATAGGTCTTGAAATCAGTTCCATTGGAGTAAGAAAACCATTATATATAACTTCCGTGTTCGGGAATTTTCCGTCTGAATAGCACATGGTCTTTGTTTTCTTCAAAAGATTAAAATCCACTTTAAAAGCCCGGAGGAATCCTGAGTCTACCAATACCTTGAGTACCCTTAATTTAATATTTAAGAAAAATTTAAATTTTTAATATTTTTAATTTTCTTAGAAAATAAATTAATCAAAAATAAATAATTACGAGAAAATAAATTTTAAAGAATTTAAAAATTAAATCAAACGTAAATTATTATTTAAGAAAAAAATTAAATTTAAGAATTTTAAATTTTATGGAAAAATAAATAAATCAGAAATAATTAATTAAGGTAACAAAAATTAGTTAAGTGTTCTATGGCGACTCAGATAGCTCTTGAATATTCCTTTACATATGGCGATCAGGGTATTTAAATCACAACCGGCAGTCTATGCCGACTCTGTTTCTCTATGCGTCGTCTACGTCGTCATTGATCGTGTGTGGCGATTACGGGGATCAACAAGGCTGTGGAGACCAAGCTGCCAAAAATTTTGACAGATTAAAAGTTCCCGCACGTGGCTACTATTCCAGGAGGCTGCCAAATAAATGTTAACTCGGTTTGATAACAATTCTAGCGGGTGGCTTCCACCGGCAACACTGACCTCTCCTTTTCTTTTTCGCACCTGTATTACCAAATGAATTTGCTTCCAATTTCCTTGCCAAACAACTACTTACAGGGCTGCCAATTCATTTGAGATTTTGGCAGGTAACTAACAATATATCCGAGAGGAGATAACCAAAAAATGGTAGCAACAATGATTCTGAAAAACTGGTAGCAAGGAAAAATACACCCGAAAAAAATAAAAAAAATTAAATTAAAAACTTTTATTTACTAAAATTTAAATATTAAATTAATTTAGTTAAATTTATAAAATATTTAAATTAAGTTCATAATAAAATTATTTAAATTAAATTTATAAAATAAAATTTCTAAATAAAATTTACTAAATAAATTTATGTAAATGAAAATCTAATAAAATAAATTATTTTTAAGGATCCTGATTTGTGTATCAATCAGTCAGCTCTGATACCAATTGTTAGGTCCCGAATTATCGTAGAAGGGGGGGTTGAATACGATAATCACTAAATTAAAAAATCTTTCGAATCTTTAGCGGATATAGATTTAGTGCTCGGTTGGTGGTTACGTGTTCTTGAGAGGAATAGTATTTGGAACGATAAAACGAGGAACACAAGATATTCGGGGAAGTATATATTTGTATATAAATCCTCGAGGGGTGTTGCTACACTCCGGTAAATAAATTAACCGGCTACAATCTAAGAACAACAAAGTTCCTAGCTTCTACAAAGATTTTACAAATCAAATCCTATACAATGATCTAGCTTTTGTTTGTACTAGGATTTAATTACCGGGTAACGACTATATTGCCCCTATGAATATACAAGAACTAAATCGGGCATTATAACGTTACTCCGGTGAGAAGTTAAACGGATATACAAAAAGCTTGAGCTTCTCTGTAAATCTTTGCTGCCATTTTCACTACTCTCTTGGGAGAGAAGATGAACAAAACTAGATCAAAAATGAATGGCTTAATTCTTCTGCTGCAAAATGTAGTCTTTATCCAATAAAATTGTGTGGCTGACGATTCTTTGGCGACCAGGTACTTTTCTGTAGCGACCAAGGGGGAAGAAGCTCTCTGGTGACTAGCTACTAGTATAGTACAATATTTTATTTCAAAAAATCAAACTCCCTCGTGGCGACCACAGGGGCTACTATATATATATATACTTGATTAGCCAAAAATAAACTAAAACCTCTGTGGCGACCTAATGTCACCCTGGATTCCTTTTCTTATTTTTGATTTCTTTTTCTTTTCTTTTTGTTTTTCTTTCTTTTTGTTTTCTTTTTGTATTTTCTTTTTCATTTCTTTTTCTCTTTTTTTCTTTTCTTTTCTATTTTTTTGTTTTCTTGTTTTTTTGTTTTTCTTTTTAAGTTTAAATTGTAACTAAATTAATTTATAAAATAAACTTAAAAATAACTTATATAAATAAACTAATTTAGATTTATAAAATAAATTTATTTAAATTTTATAAGATAAATCAATTTAAGTTTATTAAATAAATTATATTAAAGTCCTTTAAATAAATTATATTAAAGTCCTTTAAATAAATTTATTTAATTTACCAATTAGACTTTGAGCTTCGCTAGTTCCCTGAGCTATTTAGCTGTATACCCCGCGCACCTCTTCTCATAATTTAACAGATAAATGTTCAATCCAAGTACGTTCCTCAACTTAACAATTCTTCTATAAATAATACACAGATTCCTTTCACGAGCTGTTGACGCCTAGTGCAACTGGTCTGGTTCACAGACGACTAACCCCGATTCAGGTCTTCGTATTATGGCCTTGATTAAATTGTTAAGCTTGCAACAACTTTATCGCTTTGAACACTGACTATCGATAAACAGATATACTTTCACTAGAATCCTTTCTGGTAGTTTAGACAACATCTTCATTAACCTTGGTCTATACCCTGTCTTCAGTTCTTCAGATTCCTATGCTTCGAACACTGTCTATTTTCAATCAATGCCAATACACTGAAATCTTCCAGTAGCACTTGTATACTAAATCTTCAACATTTCTGTAACCTGAAAGTCTTTAACCTTTGTTCTTCATTGAGGCATGATCATATTAGTTAACTTCTTTCAGTGACATATAAACAGACTTCAGGCCTTCTGCTAATCTTCTGATTCTTTGTATTTGCCTTGTCTTCATTCTTTTTGATTTCTTGTGTAGACGTAGTATTATTAACCTGTCATGTTCTAGTGTTGTTATTGTGTTGAGTTATCATGTAACTATTTATGCAGCTACGCAGTCTCACCAACACCTTACTATGTTGCATTTAGTATGCCACAAATGCCATTTAGCATGCCATACTGGAATAATATGTTTGCATAGAATATGCCTTTCCATGTTAATTAGCCTGTGCATGATAATTCTGTAATGATGAATGGTTTTAAGGATTCTACTCAATTGACTAAGGATGAACTTCAAATGTTTAAGTCAAATGAGGATAATCCTAAGAAACCTAAGAAAAAGGCTAACAAAACAGAACCCAAGGAAACTTGGGTACCAAAATAAAATTGATTTGAATTTATTGTGTACAGGGAAATAGAAAGAATCTTTGGTATT
The DNA here is from genome assembly GCF_009905375.1 of Apium graveolens. Classification (NCBI taxonomy): domain Eukaryota; kingdom Viridiplantae; phylum Streptophyta; class Magnoliopsida; order Apiales; family Apiaceae; genus Apium; species Apium graveolens. The sequence goes on along the minus strand of NC_133648.1, from coordinate 57,794,450 downwards.
TGGATAATGGGTGCTCAACACACATGATTGGAGATTCTACCCTGCTCACTGAGTTCAAGAAGAGAGCTGACCGAAGTATCACTTTTGGAGATGACAGCAAGGGTTATACTGTGGGATATGGCTTGATTTCAAAGGAAAATGTCATCATTGAGGAAGTTACCCTAGTGGATGGACTCAAGCACAATTTGTTGAGTATCAGCTAGCTTTGTGATAAGGGCAACTCAGTAACATTTAATTCTGAAGCCTGTGTTGTGACAAACAAGAGAAGCAACAAAGTGGTTCTCACTGGAGTGAGAAAAGGGAATGTGTATTTAGCTTACTTTAACTCATCAAATACAGAATCTGTCACTTGTCTATTTAGCAAGGCAAGTCAAGATTAATATTGGCTATGGCATAAGAAGTTGTTTCACCTTAACTTCGAGACTATGAATGAGCTAGTCAGGATAGATTTGGTAAGAGGTATTCCTCAAGTGGAATTCTCAAAGGAGGGACTCTGTGATGCATGTCAAAAAGGAAAGCAAATAAAGGCATCATTCAGAAAGAAGCTTGATTCAACAATTGAAGAACCTTTACAACTATTGCACATGGATTTATTTGGACCAGTCAATATATTGTCCATCTCAAGAAAAAGATACTGCCTAGTAATTGTGGATGATTTCTCAAAGTTCTCTTGGACATATTTTCTAAAATCCAAAGATGAAGCTAGTGAAATCATCATCAATCACATAAGGCAAGTCAACAATCATCCTGATTTCAAAGTAAGAAGAGTCAAGAGTGACAATGGAACTGAGTTCAAGAATTCTGTGATGAGATCATTTTGTGAAGAGAATGAGATCATGCATGAGTTTTCAGCAGCAAGAACCCCACAACAAAATGGTGTGGTGGAAAGAAAAAACAGATCTCTTATTTAATCTGCAAGAACAATGCTATAAGAATCAAAGTTACCAACATATTTTTGGGCTGAAACTGTAAATACTGCATGCTACACTCAGAATATTTCTTTAGTTAATCAATAAAAATGCATGACACCCTACCAATTGTTCAAGAATAGGAAGCCAACACTAAACTTTCTTCATGTCTTTGGCTGTAAATGCTATAAATTAAGGAATTAAACTGATCAGCATGGGAAGTTTGATGCCAAAGCAGATGAAGGCATTTTTATTGGATATGCAGTTGGAAAAGCATATAGAGTCTACAATCTCAGAACCAACATTATTATGGAATCTGTACATGTTGTGTTTGATGATAAAAAGATTGAAGGATTGCAAGATGAAGATTTCCATGAAAGCCTCAAATTTGACAATGTTGAGATAATTTGTGAAGATAGTGATGATGAAAGTGATCAAGAACAAATATCTAAGGACAATGCAGAAAAGTCTACAATCAATGAAGCACATAACTCAACATCCGTCGAAATATCAAGTGCATCATCCGTTGAAAGACAATCAGCATCATCCGTCGAAAGGAAAAACTCAACATCCGTTGAACCATTAATAAAAATTGAGGGCCAATACATATCACAATTAAATAAAGACCCTAACTACAAGTCAAAGATCCACAAACTCAGGGGGATTTTCTTCTAATCAGAACTCTTTCAGAAATCAAGACAACAATGAGGCCTCTTCATCTAGAGCAAATCTACCACAACTGAGGAAATGGACTAGAGATCACCCATTTGAACTAATTATTGGTGATGTATTTTCTAGAGTGAAGACAAGAAAAGCAACTCAAGCGGAATGTCTATATAGCAGCTTTTTATCTCAAGAAGAGCCTAAAAAGTTAGAGGAAGCTATGTTGGATCCTGATTGGGTTTTAGCTATGCAGGAGGAGTTAAACCAATTTGAAAGGAATAAAGTTTGGAAGCCGGTACCCAAGCCTAAAGGAAAGAATCCTATTGACACTAAGTTGGTATTCAGAAACAAGATGGATGAAAATGTCATAGTAGTCAGGAACAAAGCTAGATTGGTTGCTAAGGGTTATTGTCAATAAGAAGGAATTGATTTTGATGAAACCTTTGCTCCTGTTGCAAGACTTGAAGCCATCAGAATCTTTTTAGTCTATGCAGCCCATGCCAATTTCAAGATCTATCAAATGGATGTCAAAAGTGCTTTTCTAAATGGAGATTTGGAGGAGGAAGTCTATGTTAGTCAGTCTCCTGGTTTTAAAGACCCAAATTTTCCAGAATATGTCTAATATCCTTTGAAAGCACTTTATGGATTGAAGCAAGCACCTAGAGCCTGGTACGATACTTTGTCAAAGTTTCTCTTAGAAAATCACTTCACAAGAGGTACTGTTGACAAAACTCTATTCTTTAGAAATGTTAATTGCTCTAGTATACTTGTTCAAATTTATGTAGATGATATTATATTTGGTTCTACAGATGAAAAACTTTGTAAAAAGTTTACCAAACTAATGCAAAGTAAATATGAAATGAGCATGATGGGAGAACTAACTTACTTTCTTGGTTTACAAGTTAAGCAAGTTAGTGATGGAATATTCATTAGTCAAACTAAATACATTTATGATCTTTTGAAGAAGTTTGACTTAATGGATTGCACATCTGCAAAAACTCCCATGACCACTGTAACTAAACTTGAATTAAACACTACTGAAAAGTTTGTGGATGTTTCAAGTTATAAAGGCATGGTTGGCTCACTTTTTTATTTAACATCCAGTAGGCCAGATATAATGTTTGCTACATGTCTTTGTGCTAGATTTCAGGTTGATCCAAGAGAATCTCATTTAATAGCTATTAAGAGAATTTTCAGATATCTCAAAAGAACACCAAAACTTGGAATTTGGTATCCTAGAGATTCTGGTTTTGATCTATCTGGATATTCAGATACAGATTATGCAGGTTGTAAAATTGATAGAAAAAGTACAACAGGAACCTGTCAATTTCTGGGAGATAAACTAGTATCTTGGTTCAGTAAAAAGCAAAATTCAGTCTCTACTTCTTTAGCTGAAGCTGAATATATTGTTGCTGGTAGTTAATGTGCTCAGATTTTATGGATGAAAAATCAACTGTTGGACTATGGTCAACATGTGAATAGGATTCCTATTTTCTGTGACAACACAAGTGTCATTGCAATTACTGAAATTCCAGTACAGCATTCAAGGACCAAGCACATTGACATCAAGTACCACTTCATTAGAGAGCATGTTATAAATGGTACTGTGGAACTTCATTTTGTTCCAAGTAAGAAGCAACTTGTAGACATCTTTAACAAGCCACTTGATGATTCCACATTCACTAGATTGGTAAGTGGGTTAGGTATGCTTAATTACTCTTAATCTATATTGATGTTTAAGCAAATTGAAATGCAGCCAGAGTAAAAGTTGATATTTCCTGTCAAAGATAAAATTTTGGCCAAGTCAAAATTTATATCTCAACGGATGCTCATTATCCGTTGAATTTTATTATCAGTAGAAATATCAATTATTACTCTGGGTATTTTTATCATTATCCGTCAAATTACACTTAATCTTAGATGTTAATTTTAAGCATCATCCGTCGAATTTACTTACAGCCTGTATGTATATTTCAACGGATAATCTTAGAATTTTGACAGTTTTCTTTATTTTTAAACGGCTATTTTGGGCTAATTTGATTGGTCATTTTATTCACTTTTTAATTTTTGACAGTTTATTTCTGAGTACGTATAAAAGTTAATTTCATTTCTATTCTTCACTTTTATCTTTCTCAACTAATTTCTCTATCTCTCTTCTTCTTCAAAGAAAATACTTTCTTTCCGCAACTAACTCCAATCACAGAAATGGAACCCGTAGTCAAAATCATGTCCTCAACTTGGTTTATCTATGAAAAGAACAACTTTGTGGCTATGGTGAACAAGCAAATTCTGGCATTTGAAGATTATCACAAGATGATGAACTTCATACTGAACTGTAAATTGAGTTGTTTCATGCTTGAGTCTCTAACCATCTACTATGAAGTTGTGGAGGAAATTTGGACTATAGCAGTGTTCAACTCTAAGGACAAAACTATTACCTTCACTCTCAAAGGTAATGAACATTGTGTTAATTGTGATGCTATTGAAAAATGCTTTAAATTTCCTGAAAATAACACACTTGCCTCATACACAGACACTGATGTGAGTAATATGCTAGTTTCCCTGGGCTATGCTCTTGATGCCACTAAATTAGGTGATGTTAGGAGAAAGGGTCTTAGAAAGGAATTGAGTTTTCTGTGTAATTCATTCATTAAAATGTTTTCTGTCAAAATTAGCAATTTTGATGCTGTATCGTACTCACTTGTTCACATGCTTTATATGCTCCTTAGTGATAAGTACTTCAATTTTATCACTTATGTTATGTATGAGTTAGGGAGTAAATTGGAGGATATTAAGAAGAGGTCTAAGAATATTTATTATGCTAGATTCTTCATGATGATAGATAATTTTGTTTCTGAGAATCTCTCCATTGAGAACCCAACAAACAAGTTAGCTTGTTGGGTCCAAGAGAGAAGATTTATTGCTGATCTAAACATGACAAATCACCACAAGGATGTTCCCCTTGTGTACATGCCAATCATGGAACAACCTCAGGTAAGTGAGGTAAACATTTTTGTCCCTACTACTTCCCAACCTATTACTTCTTTGCAATCAAATGTGGCTATGGCACCTGTGACTGTGACCAAATAGGTACCTACCCAAGCCATCAAACCAACAGTTTCCAAATCCAAGTCAAAGAATGCCCCCTCTAGTTTCTCTCAGAAAGAAGAAATCAAAAACCATTAGGGACACATAGGGTGCACACACTATGCCTACTGCATTCAAAGACTCAGTTCATGCACCTTCTCAAAGTCAGATTGATGTGGCTCCAATAAATGTGGAGTCACGGCCAAAATCTTTAGTTATAGAAGCACCTCACACTCAAAAATCACCCACAAATTCTTTGTATGTGGACATGATTCATACATCAATTCCTGATTCTCCATCTTTAACTCTCATGGAGAATCCAAAATCTCAAGCAAGTGAGCATCATCTTTTAGATGATTTGTTGGCTCACTTGCCATTCCTTTTTTATTCCACTGAGAATACTGTGTAAAATCTCAAATCAATCTCCACAGATTCTACAGTAGTCTCTACTCCAAACTCTGTCATTTCTACTATCTCGATGGATATTGTTCATTTGTCTACTAGTGACTGTATCTCGACGGATGTGCTTCACAGCAGTCATCCGTTGAAACTTTCAACTACTATTTCGACGGATGTTTCTCATCCGTTGAATTTCACTGCACCACTCCAAATTTCAACTACAGTTACAAGTACAGATGATCTAGTGGTTGTATAGTCACTCTTAGGATTGAGGGAAGGGAGTGAACAGAGTGAGAGGCTGAGTTGCTCTCAGGCAAAAGGAGAGGAAATGAGTAAAACTCTGCAAGTTATTTCTTCCATCTTGGCAAAAGTGAGTGAGTGGAGTCCCACCTTTGTAGGTGAAGGTGAGGGTGTAAGGGTGGGAAGCCAAGGGGAGCCCTTGATGCAAAAATAGAGAGAAAATGAGAGAAAAGAAGGTACAGAAGAATGGGAAGATCCCATTGTTAGTGAGTTAATGGATATCAAGTTGTCTTAGACTCTATTTCTTATGAAGCTAAGGCATTTACTCACCCTATTCCAGCTTATCAAATTTTATCTTAACAGAACAATGTGGATGCTGAGAAGATATTGAACTTGGTGCACACTACTAAATCTATGCAAATGGCAAAGGATGCAATCACTGCCATGCCTTCCACAGCTGGTGATGACTTTGCCTATCCATCTGGTGGTTCTGAGGAGTTTGGGGATGAAGATAATAAAGATGACTTCATCCATACAGGGGGAGAAACGGGGCCTATCTCGAGCACAAACACTCCATCTTGGATGTTTAGCAAGGACTGTGATACACATCACTTCAAATCCACTCTCTTCAACTTAATTCAATAAACTCAAAAAGGTATTCAAGCCACTTCAGATTCCAACACCAAGTCTCTTCTCCAAGAACACCTAGAATCTCTTCAGTTACACAAGATCCAGTCTCTCAAACAAAATCAAGATGTGTCTGAAATCAAGACTGAGATTGGACAGGTCAAGAATAACATCACTGAGAGATTAGAGTCCATGCTACCTGCCTCAACACTGTTGGATGTCACTAAACAACTATGAAAAAAATTCTGATCTAGCCACCAAAGTGGACTACTTGGATACCAGGATCAGGACCTTGGAAACCTCAATTACTCAAATCCATCTACACCAAGCTCAAAAAACTCTGCTACTTCAGAAACTGGTGGCAGCATAAACCTCAACCTCCACTCAACTTGATGCCAACAAAAAGAGGGAGAAAGACTGTGACGGCCTCAACCCCGGGGTCAGGGGCTGATATCACTAAAAATATGATAAACTATAACAAAAACTACTAAATATATTTTATTAGAACACACGACCCCAAACCAGGAGCCGAGACAGGTTCACGTATTATTTAAGTTACAACACAACACTAACTTATTCAAAACCAGACATCCTCACTTATTACAGTAACTCATCAGACCTCAGGGTCTGATACAAACTACCTCAGAGGAGCCGGGACCGGAGGCTGACACTATACGCTGACCTGGTCTTCTAGACATCTGCAATAAATAAATACAAAACAAGCTGCAAAGGTGAGCAATCCATTGCTCAACAGTACCTCTATATGAATAACCAGTAAGCAGGATGTATAAAACAGTATAGGAACAGATATCAGATTAGTATATGAAACTCCGTAAAACAGGTATAAACTGGATATCTGAACTAGCATGCGTTGCAAAATAACATCATTTGTAGTGTTCTGTGTAAAAATACCAGAGTCCAATTTTTAGCATGCTATTTTCTTTCCAAAACCACTGTCCATTGCTGGACCCATAAATCACCTGCCCCGTTACGGGGACCGTAAACCATTTGTTTCGTTACGGGAACCATTAAACCATTATCAGATATAAAAGTGGATGAATTCTAGGGACAGCTGATCAGTCTATCCCACCACAAATTTCGTTCCGGAACTCAGAGACTAGCTAGGTCTCTGTCATGCTGGACTAAGCGGCCTACCAGTGCGCCCATCCGACTTAGCCTCTTACGCAACCATGCTGGGTCATTACCTATTAACGGACCTCTTACGCCACTGACCATCCAATATCTGATTTATTTTTATCCAGTTTCCAAAATCATTTACACCTATCTCTTTTTAAACAATTACAGCACACATTCTAAAAAAATCCTTTTAATTTTAAGCACAATCTAGAGATAGGCATTTTCAGAAGTTACTTTTTCCCCCAAAACCTCGTTCAGTAAAACATATTTAAATACGGGGAATACGTAACTTAAAACATTCTGTTCCAGTATATAATTTAAATCAACAACTATTCATATATACTGAACTGTAAAAGATTAGTTCAGGGGTACTTGCCTTGCGAAGCTTTGCACTAACTCTGGCTTAACTCTAATTGACTTCAACTACTGGGTCCTTCGAATCGAACCTACGAAATCGAAACAACCTAAGTTAAACGACCGATTATGCTTGACTTTTCCTCACTAACTAATTACCCCAACGATATAATTCTCGACCCGCAAGCATATTATTAATAATATATACGCAATAATAGTGCATATAACAATCAGGGCCAATTTGTATTAAATGAGATATATATACTCGATTCGTAATTTAAGGTAATTTTTAGAAAAATTTGGACAGCGACTCCTTTGTTTATAGGCCTACCCGTCGAAACATCAATCGACGACAAATCCCAACAAAAATCAATTCGAATCGTCACATAACTAAATTTTTAGTCCCGAAAATAACATATATACATTTTATTTATTAAAATATTTAGGACTCAGGACAGGGTCATCACCTTCCACCGCGCACTCGTAAAAATTCATCGCGCACGGTGGCAAAATTTATTGGTGCCCGAAAATATACGGGTGTCTGAATAAATTTCACCGATTCTTTAAAAATCATTTTCCGTACCAATTGAATATAATATCACAAAATCACTCAACGAAAATTCTGCAGACAATCAAAATTTGCAAATCAGTAATCGAACAACAGGAGCCAGATATACAACCAAACCAACACAGCACAACACTGCCCAACACGCGCACACACCACCGCACGCGCCACCGCACGGGCCACATACACACACGCACACACTGTGCACACACACACTCACACACACATAAACACACACATGCACATACAAATAAAGTTGTATATATACAAGGACGAACACAAACGGAACCCACCGGAAACCGAAGGCGGCGGCCGGAATCCGTTGAACAACGGCGGAAGAAAAAGAAAACGAAGAAGGGGAGGAAAGAGAGAAGAAAGAGACATGGAAAGAAAGTAGTACATAGAGAGAGAGGAAGAGATTTGAGAGAGAGTCGGAGAGATTCTGAGAGAGAGAGAGAGAGAGAGAGAGAGAGAGAGAGAGAGAGAGAGAGAGAGAGAGAGAGAGAGAGAGAGACGAACAGAGTCAAGAATAGGGGAAAAGGGGGGTTTTGTTTCTTTTTTTAATTATTTGATTACCCCAACTGCAGCCACGTATCAACAGGAGAAATAATAACTTGACACATGTCCCTGGCCCAGCTTTTGCAAAATTTTTGGTTCGTTCCTGACTAGAATAACGTACCAACTACGTGCTGAAACATCTCGAAAAACTTACAAAATTTATACCAGAATTCTCGAAATATTCGGAAGTTAATAAAAATAAAATTTTCGTAATTTTTAAAGCACTTTACACACACAACTTATACCCGCATTAAATGAAATAATGAAACAACACGCGAGTAAAATTAATCTTGAAAATTACCAAAATAATTTTAAAATTCTCAGAATATTATAAACATAATAAAATATGAGTTTCATAATATTTGAAGAATCCAAGAATTAAATATGGATTTTACAGTTTAAATGGATTCAGAAAATCATTTAAGAATAAATAATTAGCAGAATATTGATTTGTAAATTTTGTAAAATCCCAAAAATAATTAGCAAGATTATAAAATCATAAAAACGATTTTGGAGACAACCCTAATAATTTTGAAAATAGAATTATCATAAAATCACTTTTTAAAAGTGAAACAAAAATAACATTGTGCACCAGTTAATCATAAAAACACACCACGCAATCCAGCAATCACACATAAACAATAATAAATAAACACAGAGACCATAATTAATATAAAATTTTTTATTAATTATCTACGCAATAATTACATATTTAAATATTACAGAAATATACGAGTCGTTATATCCTTCCCCCCTTAAAAAGATTATGTCCTCAGAAACTCTACTAATTAAATAAGTGAGGATATTTGTCAAGCATATCTGATTCTAGTTCCCAGGTAGACTCTTCTATCCTAGGGTTTCTCCAAAGTACTTTGACTATAGGGATAGATTTATTCCTAAGTACACGCTCCTTACGGTCTAAATCTGGATTGGCTGCTCCACATAGGATAAATCTGATTGAAGCTCGATCGATTCATATTCAATTACTTGATTTGAGGCAGGAATGTACGGCTTCAGCATGGACACATGAAATACATTATGGATATACTCGCACTGTGGGGGTAGAGCTATCTCGTATGCAACTTTTCCTATTTGCTTCAAAACTTCGAATCGTCCTATATATCTCGGACTCAGTTTACCTTTCTGACCGAATCGAACCAATCCCTTCCATGGAGAAACTTTTAGTAATACCAATGATTCTATTTCAAAACTTATGTCCTTTCGATGCAAATCTGCATTCTTTTTCTGTCTATTCTGAGCGGCTTCCAATCTTTTTCGAATTAACCCCACTGCTTCCTTGGTCTGCTGTACTAATTCAGGCCCTAACACTTTCTTTTCTCCTACTTCATCCCAATATAGAGGTGATCTACACTTTCGTCCATATAAAGCTTCGTAGGGTGGCATTCCAATGCTTGCATGGTAGCTGTTATTATAAGAAAATTCTATTAACGGTAAATGATCATCCCAACTTCCCTTGAAATCCAGAGCACATACCCAACATATCTTCGATCGTCTGAATCGTTCTTTCACTTTGGCCATCAGTTTGAGGATGATAAGTGGTGCTCATATTTAACTTAGTTCCTAAACACTCTTGAAACTTTGTCCAAAACCTCGAATTAAATCTTGGATCTCGATCTGATACTATAGACACAGGTACCCCATGCTTGGCAACTATCTCATCTAAATATATTTTAACTAGCTTTTCCAGAGAATACTTTTCATTAATCGGAAGGAAATGCGCTGATTTGGTCAATCTATCAATGATCACCCAAATGGCATCATGATTCGATCTTGTCCTCGGCAAGCCCACCACGAAATCCATTGTAATTTCTTCCCATTTCCACTGTGGAATTTCCAGAGGCTGCAACAATCCATTGGGTCTTTGGTGCTCTGCTTTTACCCTCTGACACACGTGACACTTACTAACCCAATCCGCAATCTCCTTCTTCATTCCTGGCCACCAAAAGTGCTTCTTTAAATCTTGGTACATCTTCGTGCTACCAGGGTGAATAGAAAACCTAGAATTATGCGCTTCATGCAATATTTCATTCTTCAGTTGTGCTACATTAGGAATCCAAATGCGAGAGGAAAACTTATATAAACCGTGGTTATCCTTTTGAGTACATAATTATTCTCCTGTCAGATCATCCAATTCTCGTTCCATAACTCCTTCTTGACACCTTTTAATCTTTTCCATTAATGCTGGCTGGAAAGTAATCTCGTATAGTTTTTCCTGATCTTCACATGATACTCGAATTTCAATTTCCATCTTTTCTAAATCCCGAGCTAGTTCATCCGCGATACGGGCCATATTTAATTTCTCTTTTCTATTAGAGCATCAGCCACTATATTGGCCTTACCTGGGTTATAATTAATCAAATAGTCATAGTCCTTAATCAACTCCAACCATCTCCTTTGTCTCATGTTTAAATCCTTTTGGGTGAATATATACTTTAAGCTTTTATGATCCATAAAGATATCACATTTCTCTCCATACAAGTAATGACGCCATAACTTCAAAGCAAACATTATAGCCGCCAACTTAAGATCATGAACTGGATATTTCTGCTCATGGGGCTTCAACTGCCTAGACGCATACGCAATAACCTTATCATGTTGCATTAGCACACAGCCTAATCCTTTAAGAGAAGCATCACTGTAAATTACGAAATTCCTTGTTTCATCTGGTAATGCTAACATTGGTGCTGTCACTAGTCTTTTCTTTAGCTCTTGGAAGCTTTCTTCACATTTCTCCGTCCAAATAAATCTCTCATTCTTTCGGGTCAGCTTGGTCAATGGGGTTGCAATCTTGGCAAACTCCTTCACAAATCTTCGGTAATAGCCTGCTAATCCCAGAAAACTTCTAATTTCCGTTGGGGTCTTCGGTTGTTCCCATCTGGATACCGCTTCAATCTTCGCAGGGCCTACCTTAATACCATCTTTACCAACTATATGACCTAAAAACTGGACTTCCTCCAACCAAAATTCACATTTTGAAAACTTGGCATATAATTGTTTTTCTCTCAACCTTTGTAATGCAATCCTTAGATGTTCGGCAAGGTCGTCTTTGGTCTTTGAGTAGATGAGGATGTCATCAATAAATACAATAACAAACTTATCCAGGTACTCCTTATACACCCGGTTCATTAAATCCATAAAAGTTGTTGGCGCATTAGTCAACCCGAATGACATCACTAGAAACTTGTAATGGCCATACCTGGTTCGAAAAGCAGTCTTCGGTATATCTTCAGGCTTGATCTTCAACTGATGATAACCCGATCTTAAATCGATCTTGGAAAAACAACATGCTCCCTTCAATTGATCAAATAAATCATCAATCCTGGGTAGGGGATACTTATTCTTGATGGTTAACTTATTCAATTCTAGGTAGTCAATACACAATCTCATGCTTCCATCCTTCTTTTTCACAAATAACACTGGCGCGCCCCACGGGGATACACTTGGTCTAATTACCCCTTTATCCAAAAGTTCTTGAAGTTGTTTAGCTAGTTCTTTCATTTCTACTGGGGCCATACGATAAGGTGCCTTTGAAACTGGTTCTGCTCCCGGAATCAAATCAATAAAAAACTCAATCTCCCGATCTGGTGGTAATCCTGGTAACTCGTCTGGAAACACATCTGAAAATTCATTAACTACTGGAATTTCCTCCAATCCGGGTACTCTCTTCTCAGTGTCCACAACATGGGCTAAATACGCTTCACATCCTTGTCTCAATAACCTCTTTGCTTCCAATTTAGAAAGAAATTTCTTGTCATACTTCTGTCCTTGATAAACTATCCTTTTATTGTCTTCTGAATATAACAAAACTTTCTTTTTATTACAATCAATATTTGCCTTATGCTGAGACAACCAATCCATTCCTAGAATTACATCAAACTCTCCTAATTGAAAGGGTAATAAATCCACTAAAAAGAAATTCCCACCAATTTTTATTTGACATCTAGGACAGAACTGGTTTACTAAAACTGTATCCTGATTAGCTACCTCTATCGACAAGGGCTCATTTAGATCCTCCAACATCAAATTCATTTTACTTACACAATCTTTAGATATAAAAGACTTAGACGCTCCCGAATCAAATAAAACCTTAACCTTAACAGGCACGGAATTTAGAGAAAGCGTACTTGCAACCACATTTGAATCTTGAGCAGTAGATCTCTTGGTCATTTTAAAGGTTCTGGCTCTTGTTGTGCTAGTTGCTGGTCCTTGAGATTCATACCCTCCTACACTACCTTGAGTAGTCGTCTTGCAGTTTCTGGAGATGTGCCCAACCTTACCACACTTGAAGCAGGTGACTCCGATGTTTCCTGGGTTACATTCTAATGCATAATGACCCTTTTTATCGCATTTAAAACACGGGACATCCTTCCAGCACTGACCATTATGCTTTTTACCACATAACTTACAATCCACAACTGGCCTGGTTGACTGGACTGGGGCAGAGGCAACTGAGGTGACACCGGAATTCATCTGAGCCATGCCTTGCCTTCTAAATCTCTTATTCCTATTCCGGCCAAACTTCCTTGGGAACTTCTGACTAGACTCCTCCTGGTCTGCATTACCTATACCACCTTCAAACTTTCTCTTCCGATCACTCATTTCCTTGGAGGCCAACTTCTGATAACTCTCAATCACTAGGGCGGCTTGAACTACAGAGGTATACGTCTTAAGTTGTAGAGCCACCATTCCACTACGAACTTCCGGCTTTAGACCTTGCTGAAATCTCCAAGCTTTCTGAATCTCAGTGTTCACATATCCAGGGGCTAGTCGAGCCAACTCCGTAAATTTGGCCTCATACTCAGCCACGCTCTTTTCTCCTTGCTTCAATTCTAAAAATTCTACTTCCAACTGACTCTGTAAACAATCTGGAAAATACTTCTCTAGAAACAACTCCGTAAATCTGGCCCAAGAAACAGGGCCTTCTCCTTCTAAGGCACGCGCAGATTCCCACCAAAAACTTGCTTCACCTTTAAGAAAATAACTAGCATAATCCGACTTAGAATTATCACTCACCTGAATAAGGGTGAAGGCTTTCTCCATTTCTTTAAGCCAAATTCTAGCAGCAATCGGGTCTACCTCGCCCTTAAACTCTGGGGGTTTAACTGACTGGAAAGACTTGAAACTAACAGTCTGGTTCAACTCTCTTGGTTGGGGTTGTTGTTGAAGCTGCAACTGTTGTTGGATTTGCTGATGTTGTTGTTGTATAAATTGCTCATGTTGTTGCTGTTGTTGCTGCTATTGCAGGAATTGCTGTTGCTGCTGCTGGAATTGTTCTTGCTACTGAGCCATCTGATTAGACTGTTGGCGCAGCAAATCTAGTAATCCATCCATGACTGGGCCCTCTTCAGAGTTCCTGCTGGAGGAATTGGACGGGAAATTTTTCTTGGGAGGCATTCTCCTGAAACACAACAAAAAGGTTTTAGTTAAAAATTGTGCCCCCGGGTAGCAACAGCTTTATGCATCAGGAGAATGCGGTCACAATTAAATATTCCTTCCTTGTTTATTTGGGGTCCACCCATGATGCATAACTAAATTCAACAAATCCAACAACAAATATAACAATAACAGTAACAGCAATAACAAAAGTGCAATAGAATAAAACCGACAACCGTAACATCATAAAAATAATAGTACAACAACAGTACAAATCCATCTAACAACTACAGTACAACACTCATAATATACTAAGTACACAACAAAATTGGTTGTCATAGCAGCCCCGCCTAATACAAGCTACAGCACATAATAAATATACATAGGAAAAGCATCTACAGAACTCCTATAACTAACTCCGAGCTCTGTATCTCACTGCAGCAAGCCTGATCTAGCCACTGCCACTGCCACCAATGGATCCTAACTCAAATACCAACCAGTTCACGAGATCCTGGTACTGAACAGCTCCAAACTCGGAGCTAATGAAATGATCAATGGTCCGAGCTCTCTCTACAGCAGCCTAAGTCAAGGATCGCACTCTCTCCTGCACATCTGGGGAAGGGGCAGGAATACCCTAGAAAGGCCCGGCCGGAATCTGGTCAAGCTGAGCTGCTAACCCTGGGCTCCACTCTCTGATCAAAGACTGGTTCACCGCTCAGTGAACATGGTAAGTGATCGGGGAGGATGCGCCTGAATGAACAGATGGAGGAACAGGTGGTCTCGAGGTGGAGGAACTAGGACCACATCCTGGAGGAAAATCCCTAACAGCCGACAGTGACCTTCGTACCCAGCGAGGATGGATACTAGGTCCTGATACACCTTCTGATACAACTGGAGGAACGGGTGGAGGAGGCATGGGAGTCTCCTCGGCTACAACATCCAAAGTCCGCTCAGAGTCTGAATCATCTGAATCTGACGGGTTTCCCCGAGAAGGAGAACAGGAGATCACTATAGGCCATTTCCAACCATAACAAAATACAGGAAAGACATAACAAGGTTTAGGCAAGTCTATTAAAATGTTAATAGATGCCAGGGTAACACCGTCGGAACCTTCGACTGACACTTAAGGTTGCTCCTCGACATGAGTTGCTGACTCACACTATAGGACATACATCCTACACCTTACTACCTCAACTCTTAACCTAAATTAGGGACTTGAACCTGTAGCACTGATACCAACTGTGACGGCCTCAACCCCGGAGTCAGGGGCTGATGTCACCAAAAATATGATAAACTATAACAAAAACTACTAAATATATTTTATTAGAACACACGACCCCAAACCAGGAGCCGAGAAAGGTTCAATTATTATTTAGGTTACAACATAACACTAATTTATTCAAAACCAGACATCCTCACTTATTACAGCAACTCATCAGACCTCAGGGTTTGATACAAACTACCTCAGAGGAGCCGGGACCGGAGGCTGACACTCTATGCTGACCTGGTCTTCTAGACATCTGCAATAAATAAATACAAAACAAGCTGCAAGGGTGAGCAATCCATTGCTCAACAGTACCTCTATATGAATAACTAGTAAACAGGATGTATAAAACAGTATAGGAACAAATATCAAATTAGTATATGAAAATCCATAAAATGGGTATAAATTGGATATCCGAACTAGCATGCGTTGCAAAATAACATCATATGTAGTGTGCTGTGTAAAAATACCAGAGTCCAATTTTTAGCATGCTATTTTCTTTCCAAAACCACTGTCCATTGTTGGACCCATAAATCACCTGCCCCGTTACGAGGAACGTAAACCATTTGTTTCGTTACGGGAACCATTAAACCATTATCAGATATAAAAGTGGATGAATTCTAGGGACAGCTGATCAGTCTATCCCACCACAAATTTCGTTCTGGAACTCAGAGACTAGCTAGGTCTCTGTCATGCTGGACTAAGCGGCCTACCAGTGCCCGCATCCGACTTAGCCTCTTACCCACCATGCTGGGCCATTACCTAATAACGGACCTCTTACGCCACTGACCATCCAATATCTGATTTATTTTTATTCAGTTTCCAAAATCATTTACACCTATCTCTTTTTAAACGATTACAGCACACATTCTAAGAAAATCCCTTTTTAATTTTAATCACAATCTAGAGATAGGCATTTTCAGAAGTTACTTTTTCCCCAAAACCTCGTTCAGTAAAACATATTTAAATACGGGGAATACTTAACTTAAAACGTTCTGTTCCAGTACATAATTTAAATCAACAACGATTCATATATACTGAACTGTAAAAGATTAGTTCAGGGGTACATGCCTTGCTAAGCTTTGCACTAACTCTGGCTTAACTCTAATTGACTTCAACTACTGGGTCCTTCGACTCGAACCTACGAAATCGAAACAACCTATGTTAAACGACCGATTATGCTTGACTTTTCCTCACTAACTAATTACCCCAACGATATAATTCTCGACCCGCAAGCATATTAATAGTAA
Organism: Apium graveolens; assembly: GCF_009905375.1. Lineage (NCBI taxonomy): Eukaryota > Viridiplantae > Streptophyta > Magnoliopsida > Apiales > Apiaceae > Apium > Apium graveolens. Next base: position 57,778,004 of record NC_133648.1, on the reverse strand, counting down.
TAATATATACGCAATAATAGTGCACATAACAATCAGGGCCAATTTGTATTAAACGAGATATATATACTCGATTCGTAATTTAAGGTAATTTTCAGAAAAATTTGGACAGCGACTCCTCTGTTTATAGGCCTACTCGTCGAAACATCAATCGACGACAAATCCCAACAAAAATCAATTTGAATCATCACATAACTAAATTTTTAGTCCCGAAAATAATTTATACAAATTTTATTTATTAAAATATTTAGGACTCAGAACAGGGTCATCACCGTCCACCGCGCGCTCGTAAAAATTCATCGTGCGCGGTGGCAAAATTTATTGGTGCCCGAAAATATACGGGTGTCCGAATAAATTTCACCGATTCTTTTAAAATCATTTTCCGCACCAATTGAATATAATATCACGAAATCACTTAACGAAAATTCTGCAGACAATCAAAATTTGCAAATCAGTAATTGAACAACGGGAGCCAGATATACAACCAAACCAACACAGCACAACACTACCCAACACGCGCACACACCACCGAACGCGCCACCGCACGCGCCACATACACACACGCACACACTGTGCACACACACACTCACACACACATAAACATACAAATAAAGCTGTATATATATATAAGCACGAACACAAACAGAACCCACCGGAAACCGAAGGCGGCGGCCGGAATCCGCAGAACAACGGCGGAAGAAAAAGAAAACGAAGAAGGGGAGGAAAGAGAGAAGAAAGAGAGATGGAAAGAAAGTAGTACAAAGAGAGAGAGGAAGAGATTTGAGAGAGGGTCGGAGAGATTCCGAGAGAGAGAGACAAACGGGGTCAAGAACAGGGGAAAATGGGGGGTTTTGTTTCTTTTTTTTTATTTATTTGATTACCCCAACTGCAGCCACGTATCAACAGGAGAAATAATAACTTGACACGTGTCCCTGGCCCAGCTTTTGTAAAATTTTTAGTTCGTTCCTGACTAGAATAACGTACCAACTACGTGCTGAAACATCTAGAAAAATTTACAAAATTTATACCAAAATTCTAGAAATATTCGGAAGTTAATAAAAATAAAATTTTCATAATTTTTAAAGCACTTTACACACACAACTTATACCCGCATTAAATAAAATAATGAAACAACACGCGAGTAAAATTAAACTCAAAAATTACTAAAATAATTTTGAAATTCTCAGAATATTGTAAACATAATAAAATATGAGTTTCATAATATTCGAAGAATCCAAGAATTAAATATGGATTTTACAGTTTAAATGGATTCAGAAAATCATTTAAGAATAAATAATTAGCAGAATATTGATTTGTAAATTTTGTAAAATCCCAAAAATAATTAGCAAGATTATAAAATCATAAAAACGATTTTGGAGATAACCCAAATAATTTTGAAAATAGAATTGTCATAAAATCACTTTTAAAAGTGAAACAAAAATAACATTATGCATCAGTTAATCATAAAAACACACCACGCAATCCAGCAATCACACATAAACAATAATAAATAAACAAAGAGACCGTAATTAATATAAACTGCTTTATTAATTATCTACGCAATAATTACATATTTAAATATTACATAAGTATACGAGTCGTTATAAAGACTCTATCATTCCAGTTAGCCAGGGGGAGTCAACAAGTGAGGGGGGGAAGTGCTCAATATTCAAGTAAGAGAAGTGATTGCTCTAGCACTTACTTTCACAAAGCCACCAGACTTGGACAATATTGATCTGATCAAGATAGCAGTTGGTAAGTTGGAATCAAATGAAAAATTTAAAAAACTTGATGGTGCAGGAGTTGAGCAAGTGCTGGATGTAAAATGGAAGAAGCTTGATGGAAATATCATGAAGAAATTTGGTCTAATTGGGAAGCAAGACAAGGTCTTTTCTCACTTCTCTCAATTGAGATAAATTTCGGTTAATGAAATGAGCCTGGGGAACATGGAAAGGGGTCAAACCTCATCAATCAAGTCTCCAAAGGCCAGTGTGATTTTAAAGCCAAAAAGAAATTATCCAAAGAATTCAGACAAAAATCCCCTGGACTTATCCTATGAAACCCCTAGGCCAGATGAAAAGAAGTTGCTTTCAAGGTCTATTGCCTTAGCCAAAGATCACAGAGACACAGTGTCAAAGAATAGAATTGCTAAGATCTATAGGACTGATAAACTAATATGTGTAGTGGCTGGACATCCACAGTTTGTAGAGGCTAAGAAAGAACAAAAGGTGAGGCTTAAACAACAACAAAAGCAAGCTGCTTTAGAATCCAAGAACCTAGCCAAGAAGCCTGCAACCACAGAAGTTACATTGCCTGCTGTGACAACTGAAGATCTCAATGAAGGAATGAAAGAAGAACCAAAGCAGACTAAGAGGAAGTTTAGATACAAAATCCATGCAAAGAGGAATATAGATTTCAATGAAGATAAGGAAGATTACATGCCAACCCAATCTACAAATTCAAGTCAACCAGCCATACCTACATTGAAGGAGGCTGAATCCAAGGTTGATTCAACCATCACCTTTCATGGTGATCCTGTAATTCCCAAGGATAAGCCTATAGATTGGGACAACTTGTCTCTTCCTGATCTAAATCTTCCAATCTTTGCCAAACAAAGGAAGACAAAGAAAAGAGTAGTCAAAACAGTCAAGCCTGTCAAGATTCAATCCAAGCAAGTGGCCAAACCCAATCCTAATGTCAACAAAGGAGATCAACTCTACATATGTGACATCAAAAAATTTTCAGACATAAATCTCTATCTGGAAGAGCTAGAAGAAGTTAGAGCTATTGATGCCTATAAGCATCTTCCAGAGAGACTAGTCTTCAGGTACAAGGGTGGTAAAGAGATTATATGGCTACATCACAGAATTCTCAATGAAGGTTATTCCACTTTGGTGACTGTAACACCCCCAAATCCGGGGTCGGGGATCCGGGTTGTCACGAGTTCCATTTCCCTTAATAATACTTAATCTTAATAATCAACCAACTACTGCATACTATGACCCCATAATATATACACACACCGCAAATTATAGTCTCAGAGATGAATATCCAAAAATAACACAAGTCATTTTATTCCACAATTATAAGCCATTACACCTCAAAAGGGTTTTTGAATAAATTTATATATTCTTTGCCATTATTACAATTCATAAATATACATAAGTCTGGTACATCAAAAGTTGAAAGCCTAGCCTATTGGTAGTTCCTACCTCAGCCACAACGACATCAACGCCTACAGGAAACTGCAGAACGTTTCCTATCCGCTCACAAATTGGGAGCTTGGTCATGTTCATCTTGTCTATCTGTTGTTGTGTGATGAAAGAAGAAAGCAAGGGTGAGCAACAAGCCCACCGAAATAATATGTATAATAATTTACAATATATGAGCATTCTCATAGTACTCATGAAAGTCTTGGTCAAGCAGATATGAACCAAGTTTGATATCTTAACGCGACCAAGTCACAAAATATTCAGTATATATGTATATATACTTTTTGAAATTTTGGAAATTCTTTTCCATGCATAATATACACAGAGTTTCGGTCTATAACTGTATAAAGTTATCGTTGCAAGGGGATCTCGTATATCTAACCTTGTCTCAACATTTTTCTGAAAATCTTTGTCATACATAAGATAATCATTTACTAGATATAAGTCAAAAAGATGAAGTTACAAGATACTCCAATATACTTATATCTTTTTCGAATACTACTTGAACTACCACTGTTCAAGGTATATTCAGTTTCAAAAGTTCATCACATAGATGAGACTACGAGATAAGACTTGAATAAATTCAATCTTTAAAATATCATTCAAAAGAGATGAAGTTATGAGATATTTCATTAAATTCCGATATATATATATACACCTATATATATATCTCATATATTCCATGAGAACCTCTGTCATGATAAGTATAACCAGAGTTGTCATATCCGATGAATTTGGAAAGAAGAGAATTTTGGCATAAACCTGATATCTTGCTGATCAGGCAATGATACCAATATGTAACCTTTTCTACTGTAGATGGATGAATTCCTCGCCGGTCATCACCCTGGCCGCATTAGGACCTCGCGCTAGACCGTTACCCGGCCACTCACGCGTGGATGGACTGTCACCCAGCCTCTTACACCTTCATAGACCGTATCCCGGCCTGTCGCTTATGCCGACTCAATTAGATGGACTTACTTCCCGAATGTTGGGCAAGTAATCAAATTGTTTTCTCAAAACATCAACCTCGTTGCGAATATAAAATACACCACAGAGTCGGATCCCTCAGATTTTTGAGCAAGTATTCAAGTCCCCTTCAAAAGGAAGATCTTAAATTTGAAAATGGGTTTTGGGATCCGCTCTAACTTTTGAAATCATTTTGAAGACTCGAAAACATTTTTAAGAATGTTTCGAGTAATCCTGATTAAATAAAATAAATCAGTCCCAATATGTTGGAAAATATCTGAATATTATTATTTAAATAATATTCCCATAAAAGATAATCTTTATAAAAATAAATGAAGTAGAAGTTTTAAAAACTCATACTTGAAACGAATAATAATAACAAAGATATACTTATACGAAAGTACGATCTTTATTTGAATAATCGAAAATAAGTTTGAAATATCGAAACATTATTCTTTAATAAAATAAAGAATATTATTTAATAAAATAGGCGGAGTCATAAGTCCTCGAATTAATATTCAAAATAATATTCATTAAATAAAATAAAGTTATCAAATAAACCTTATTCGATTAATAGTTTTGAAAACTATATCAATATATATATATATATAAATATATATATTATACTCGGGAACATCGACTCCCGGTTTAGAAAAATGTTCACCTTCGGGTCCCCTATACTAAGGGTATACGCAACTACTGTTTATCTCTAGCATAGGTATTATGCAACTTATAAGCATTTGAATCAACAATTAGATATCAAGATTACGAAATAGACATGCATATATACCATATCAGCATGCTCCAATATATCGCAAGATTGGCTAATAACAAGCATGCACTTATCACAAGATAATGCATATACATATATACATCACAACAACAGTATAACGGGTAGAAACTTGCCTGAGTGTTCCGGGATAGACTTAAGCTTAGAATGGGTCCGGTAACCTATGAACAATAACATAATCCGGAATTAGACCACGGTCACTTAAGGTCGCTTATACACTTAACGATTTACGTTAATCGCTTGCGTACCCCCGGCTCCACCAATTTTAATAAATTAACCGTTACGAATTTTAAGGCGACTCTTTCGCGAATACTCTACCAACTTCCTAACCCACCTTACATAATTGTTTCGTAATCCAATTAGTCTTTTAAGGGCCTTAAACAAGGTCTCAAAGTAAAGCGAGGGGTAAAGGTTCATTCGTGAAACGCCGTTACTTAAAACGGTCGTTTCTCCTAAACCGTACATCGGAACCAAGCGAACCACATATCAAAACGAAGCTTACGACACGCTCTAGCTAATCATGGCAATATTAAAGATTGGTTGTTAAGTTTCATGTTCTGAACACTAAGAACTAGCAGTTGAATAAAACGGGCATTATGCCGGCTATGTTTACGCGATTACCAAGTTTTAAACCAGTCCAAACAACCACAATTCAACTCACAACCACCAATACAACCAAATTTCACCCAAACCTTACTACATCAGTCCCAAACCTAAATATTTTCCAATTCATTCAACCACAAACATGAACTACTAACTATACTTAAGTTTCATTAACTATAAACAAGATTCCATCATCCAAATTACTACAAATCCAATCCAAACTTTAAACACACAAGCATCATGCTTCTCATTTACTATAACAATCAAAACCATTCATAATACTCAAAAGGAAAGCTAGGGTTTGAAGTTTTATACCTTCCTTGAAGCTTTTAATCAATGAAAGATCCTTGGAATGCCCATGGAAGCCTTGATCTATGCTTAAGCTACCTTGACCTTACAAATAAAATCAAGAATCAAAAATTTGTTCTTAAAAGTTACTATTCACCCTAAACTTAAATGATTTATTTGAGCTAGCAAACCTTGGATTCAAGTACTCAAACTACTTGCTCTTCTTAATTATGAAATATAGAATCTAAGGAAACAAACCTCTTGAATTATGATTGAGTGGAGCTTGGGTTTGGAAATTTTTCTTCTAGTTTTTCTTCAAAAGTCCGAGATGGGGGAAGAAGAAAATGTGTTTGTTTTGGTTACTTTTGATTTTGGTGTTTGTGAAATGAATACTTGGTGGAGATTGCTTTGATAAAGTGATGACATCACTTGGATGACCTCACCTCCAAGCCACATGTCTTTCCCTTATGGTTTGATGATGTCACCTTCTCTTTTAACCACTTGTTTTAGCTTCTCTTGGAAGCTTCCTTCCCATTCTACTTGTATGTGCTTGTCCCTTGGTCGTTTATTTGTTTTACGGTTGACTTAACTCTCGTTCTTGTTCGTTGTTTGAGGGATCATATCCGGGATCTTATTACTTGGGTTCCCCTAACCTTTCTCAATATTTTATATTCCTTTTATGATCCTCTCTTATAATCCTTGAATTTAAATCATTTTAATCATGTTACCTTATACTCAATTCTTTCGGTATCTGGTGGATTTTCGGGAAAAATCAAAGTGTTCGAATTTGGATTCTGACGATCTTTACATACACTTATATACCATATGTAGTACTAATAAGATCTCAGAATATCAATAAAAGAACTCCTACATAGTGTGGCATGAAAAGTTTTCTTAATCAGCATTATCGGCAAAAGTTACTATTCATCAAGGTTTCAAAAATTCCAAAAATTGGGGTTATTACAGTTTCCCTTCCTTAAAAGGATTCTGTCCCGGAATCAGATAGAAAATGAATAGGGATACTTTCTTAGCGGTGCACTTTCTAACTCTCAAGTCAATATTCCACCTTGTGGTCTACCACCAAACTCTGACTAGTTTGATAACCCTTCTCCTAAGCACTTGTTCCTTTTTGATCTATAACCCTTCCAGGTTGCTCCATATAGGTTACGTTTGGTTGCATGTCTATGCGCTCATATGCCCCTATTTGTCTGGAATCCGGATTACACTTCCTTAACATTGATGCATGGAACACGTTATGAACTTGCTACAGGTTCTGGGTAGGGCTAGCTCATATGCTAACTTCCCAATATGACTTAATATATCCAAGGGTCCAACAATTCGTGGGCTTAGCTTTCCTTTCTTTCCGAACCACATCCATCCTTTCCAAGGGAATACCTATAACAGCACTAGGTCCCCTACTTCCTACTCTTTTTCCTTCCGTCTCAAATTAATATACTTCTTATGTCCATCTTGGGCTACTACCAGCCATCCTCTGATTAGATCTATTATATCCTTGGTCCTTTGGACCACTCCTGGTCCGAGCATCTTGCGCTCTGCAACTTCATCCTAACATAAGGGAGATCGACATTGTCTTCCCTCAAGGATCTCATAAGGCGACCTCTCGATACTGACATATCATCTATCGTTGTAAGAAAACTCAATCTGTGTTAAGTGATCATTCCAAATTCTTTCAAGTCTATCGCACAAATCTCATCATAACTTCTTGCGCTATAGGTTTTTCTTCTCCATACCCACTCTTTTCCAATTCGTAGTCATTACTATCTTCCGTACCTAATATTATACTGGTTACACTTTTGCTCGTTAGCATTCTATAACCTTTTAATAATTGCGTCAACCTTAGTATCACGAACGCGTTAGATTCGGAATACCACCGCACTGATACTACTTCCTTTCTAGCTGCCTCCATTTTTGAAAGCTTGGTGCTTCATATAGAAGTAAAAGAATTAATTAAGAGATCACTATGATCATGAACACTTGTTACATCGCATAGTTAGTACAGAAGGTGGCCAGCCCTTAGTACTTGACAAGCAATTAAATAATAGATGGTATCCTACTAGGCTTCTATCACACAGATAGATAGTCATTCGGCAATACCCCCCTTCTGGAAGGGTTGTTCTTCTCATCTTATTTGAAATGAAAAGGAGAGAGAAAAGAACGAATTAAAAAGATTTGTATATATTTAAAATATACTGCCATAAAATATCTGGCTTGGAATCTACCTCTGAACTATAGAGGTGTGACATAGGAGAACAAAACATATACGTATATATATCAACATCAAGTATTATAGCATCGTATTTCACATGCCTAAATATTTTTGCTATTCTGTCCATCATTCTATGGACCCATGCTCTTGCTCGAGCTTAAAAAAACAATCATCTTTGAAACTCCCTCGACATTGAAAATCGAATCTGGGATTTTATTTTAGACATCATCGTTACTAGAATCCACTACTACACCGTAACCTTCTTCGTATAGTAATACTACTCTCTATCGATAAGAAAGAATAAATATATCATAGGTAAATGATCACCTTAGTTAGTCTAATGATGATTACTTATACATCACCATGACCCAATTAGTGGTACTCAATCTCAACGCTCATTACATTACAACTCTCACAGTTGTCATCGTCTAAATATTCATAGAATCGTTGATGCATTACTATAGTCCACCACGGACCTACGGTAGTCATTTGTTTTCCCCGGAATCTTAATATCTAATCATGTGGAGTCCATATCTGCCATATAAAAATCTTTTAAGGAGTTAACATAATCACCATTCATGATTCATGAAGAACACTCTAGATCCTGACGTACATTCATGACATGAAGCAGATAAAAATTGCAGAAGAGTTTCAATCAAAGCAACGATAGCATGTTAATACCATTCTTAATCACATGGCTTCAATAGAAGACTTAACTCAAGGGTTTGTTTAGTCCTTTTTGAAATATGGTCCTGGCTTATTCTCAAGATAGGACCTTCTAAGATAGATAGCCCGCTCACGGAGATTACATGAATTAAATCTTTACCAAACTACTATTACGGTTGAGTATCGCACATTCATCAGAAGGAATGTCAATCTTTCACACCATAATACAACCTTTATGGATTTAACCATCATCAATGTATTCCTCTGGCATGAGCGTCTATAATTGTCCTCTTACACTTAAAGTGTCGGCCACCTCTTTGGCCTTTCCTAATAGTAAAATTTCCTTACAATCAATGTCATTTTAACCACCTTCAACTAAATTTTCTACCTCTTTTCAAATCACTGCTTATGTGAAATGCTTTTCTTAAGTCCTGGTGAGAAAAAAAATATCACCATTTTTCCAAAAGTTATTGCCTCGGTCTTTAAAGGCTAATATTGTCACACTGACTCTCGATCATACTTAGGACGTCTCTTACCTTGGGTCCTTCTCGTTTTCACCAATCTCGACCTTCATTGGGTCGATCTATAGTTTCTTATGGTTTAACGCGTGCCCACCTGGCATTATCATAATTACGCCATATTTCCTTTATCAAAATTTCTATTCTTCAGAACTTTGAATATTACCTTTCTCCTTGTAAGACCTCTAAGGTTATCCTTGAATCGTTCCTCCTGTATTCCCTAGATACAGGGCATATCAAAATACCATTTACTAATACTAGAACCATTATCTATGTACTTCTGAAAAATTTCTCCACTGATCTTTAGAGGTTGTTGTTACCTTAATCCTTTCCAATTCATACTGTCAAAACTCATGTTGTCCCTATTAAGGGCGAAATGCCAACCTTTATGCATTCCCCTAGGATTCATCTCAAGTTATCGAGGTTATATCCTTAATTCCACCTTTAAAAAGGTACATGCATCCTTCCATGGATAAATCAAGTCATATATCCTTGATAGATTATCTTATTCAATCATTTCCACCTCGATAGTCTATACCTAATTTCACAATAGCATCCTTATTCAAATTGAGGTCACTCTATATGACCTCCAAAAGATAACAATGGTTATCCACTTTTCTTTCCTGATTTGGTAATGATAACATATGTGTTCTGGAAGATATTGGTCGTGTCCAACGTGAACTTCTTCTTAATAAATCCTCATTTACTTTTGTTGTGTATCTCAACAGTCATCTCAGTGTTGGGATATCTTTCATACCTTGCGTCTCCCTTTCTGGGTATCAAGCCACCGTTCTTACACTTCACATTCTTGAAGGTCACTTCCTTCATCCAATTTTCCTAATTTCTTACTTTCTTGTCTCCTCAGTCTATCCGCGTCTCATTATTTATCCTTCGAACTATCTCAAGGTTTCCTCGAATCCTCCCAACTTAAAGGGGATAAAATATATGTATCTCTTATGCCTTCAACCATCAACTTTAACTCATGGTGAATCACCATCAACTTTAACTCATGGTGAATCACCCTCATCCTGACGATTACACACTTTTCTATTTCTATTGCTATGAGTCTTTAGGGTTTCCTCATATCCAACTCCCTTATCATTCCTCAAACTCTATTGCCTTTATATTCCTTTCCACTTCAGTTTCTTTTTATTTACCTCTCTCTTATAATCATTTCACAAACCCACTAATCATTGACTTCAAATATCACGTCATTTTGGAATTCTTGTCCTCATAACGAATCTTGACAACTTTTACAATCTTAGATTCATAATTTATCATACTCGTCAGCCTTTGTTCTAGCTCTAAAGCTTTTACACTATCTCCATAACCTTGGGAATTACTTTCCCGAAAACAATTGACTGAACTTTAATCAGTTTATTATAACCTCTGGCTCCGTGCCTTTCTTGGTCTTTCACCAGCGGGTGGCCTCTCTCTTAGGAAGGTAAGTGACAAAAACAGTCTTTTGCGCTTCGTCAATCATTTAGAATCTCAAATGATTCATAAATTTCCTTCAGTCAGGCTCTTGCCTCGACTGGGTCACCCTGTTCCTTGGAACTCTGAGAGCTTAGAGACTTAAAGGTCATGAAAGGATTTCCCACCGCATTGTTTCCTCAGGGTGGTGTTTGGGAATAAAAGTATAATTTTTGTTTAGGCAGGTCGATGAATTGCCTCATAGGAGTACCATCCCGGTTCTCCCTATCTTTCTCGACTTCTGTTTTCTCAGTATGAAATGTTTCATCCCTCTCCCATAATCAGGGTTATCTTATACATTAAAATCCTTGTTTTCCATTTCATTATGTTATGGGTTCTTTCTTTCTTGATGCGACCTCCCTGACTATCACATTCAGGGTTTACCCTAAATCTTATTCCTCGAACTATGGCTTTCATCTAAGATCTCGTCCTTAAGCTCTTGAACGTTTGAAACCCAAATTCTGTAGGAATACCTCATTATTCCCTTATCATCTTTCTCGGTATTAATCTCTTCTTTATTTGTGGCTCTCTTCCTTCATTCATCACTTTTTCTTGGCACAATATGATCTTTTTAAATAATTCAGGCTGTATTACAATCTCAAACAGCTTTTCGGTACCGGCTCCGGTTACCTTCACTTCTATTTTCATTTTCTCAAAATCTCTTATCAACTCTCCTAAGGACATTTTCATCTTGAGTCTCTCTTTTATACTAAGAGCATTAGCCACCATTTTGGCTTTCCCTGGATGATAAAGAATCTCATAATCATAATCTTTGATTAGCTCTAACCACCTCCTCTGGCGCATGTTGAGCTCTTTCTGCGTGAAAATACACTAGAGCACATATGGCTTGTGTAAATCTCGCACTTCTCTCCATACAAGTAGTGCCTCCAATCTTTAGGGCAAAACTATTGCCACGAGCCCAAGCTCATGGGTGGGGATATCGAATTTTATATTCCCTTAATTGTCTTGACGCGTACGCGATTACCTTGTTGTGCTGTATAAGAAGCACCCTAATTCCTTATGTAAAGCGTCACTACACATCACAAAATCTCCTTTTCCATCCGGCAACGCCAACATAGGGGCCGTCACCAATCTTTGCTTTAGTTCTTAAAAGCGGTTTTCGCATTTCTCTGTCCATTCGAACTTCTCAGTCTTATGAGTAAGCCGCGATAAAGGGGCTACTATCTTTACAAACTTTGAACGAACCTCCGGTAGTGATCGGCCAATCCTACCTCTGGTAGTCGCCCTAACCATGGTCATCAATTACTCAATGGTTCTTTATTCATTCTTGTCAGGATCCTCCACGGGATCCTTCTCAGCAACAATCCCTTCTAGGACAACATCCTCAACCGCTACATCCTCAATATTAACATCATACGGTCCCGCGTTAGGATGCTTTATCGGATCCACAATCTGATCTCCAATAAGTAATAAAACATCATCGCGTTGTTGTTCCTCAACCTCAGGGTTCGGAGTCTCGCTACCATATACGATAACGAACTACGCTTCTATCATGATATTTATAAGGGTTCCCATAAGGGTTTTAACTATCATTACTATGTTAGGTAGTCCGACTATGAACTTTGCAAGAGTTCTTATTATCTTAGTGAACTTATTATTTTAACGTCACATCATCTCTGAGGTTTATAACGCTTGGCTCTGATACCATTTCTGTAACACCCCCAAATCCGGGGTCGGGGATCCGGGTTGTCACGAGTTCCATTTCCCTTAATAATACTTAATCTTAATAATCAACCAACTACAGCGTACTGTGACCCCACAATATACACACACACCACAAATTATAGTCTCAGAGATGAATATCCAAAAATAACATAAGTCATTTTATTCCACAATTATAAGCCATTACACCTCAAAAGGGTTTTTGAATAAATTTACATATTCTTTGCCATTATTACAATTCATAAATATACATAAGTCTGGTACATCAAAAGTTGAAAGCCTAGCCTATTGGTAGTTCCTACCTCGGCCACAACGGCATCAACTCCTACAGGAAACTGCAGAACGTTTCCTATCCGCTCACAAATTGGAAGCTTGGTCATGTTCATCTAGTCTATCTGTTGTTGTGTGATGAAAGAAGAAAGCAAGGGTGAGCAACAAGCCCACCGAAATAATATGTATAATAATTTACAATATATGAGCATTCTCATAGTACTCATAAAAGTCTTGGTCAAGCAGATATGAACCAAGTTTGATATCTTAACGCGACCAAGTCGCAAAATATTCAGTATATATGTATATATACTTTTTGAAATTTTGGAAATTCTTTTCCATGCATAATATACACAGAGTTCCGGTCTATAACTGTATAAAGTTATCGTTGCAAGGGGATCTCGTATATCTAACCTTGTCTCAACGTTTTTCTAAAAATCTTTGTCATACATAAGATAATCATTTACTAGATATAAGTCAAAAAGATGAAGTTACAAGATACTCCAATATACTTATATCTTTTTCGAATACTACTTGAACTACCACTGTTCAAGGTATATTCAGTTTCAAAAGTTCATCACATAGATGAGACTACGAGATAAGACTTGAATAAATTCAATCTTTAAAATATCATTCAAAAGAGATGAAGTTATGAGATATTTCATTAAATTCTGATATATATATACACCTATATATATATCTCATATATTCCCTGAGAACCTCTGTCATGATAAGTATAACCAGAGTTGTCGTATCCGATGAATTTGGAAAGAAGAGAATTTTGGCATAAACCTGATATCTTGCTGATCAGGCAAAGATACCAATATGTAACCTTTTCTACTGTAGATGGATGAATTCCTCGCCGGTCATCACCCTGGCCGCATTAGGACCTCGCGCTAGACCGTTACCCGGCCACTCACGCGTGGATGGACTGTCACCCAGCCTCTTACACCTTCATAGACCGTATCCCGGCCTGTCGCTTATGCCGACTCAATTAGATGGACTTACTTCCCGAACGTTGGGTAAGTAATCAAATTGTTTTCTCAAAACATCAACCTCGTTGCGAATATAAAATACACCACAGAGCCGGATCCCTCAGATTTTTGAGCAAGTATTCAAGTCCCCTTCGAAAGAAAGATCTTAAATTTGAAAACGGGTTTTGGGATCCGCTCTAACTTTTGAAATCATTTTGAAGACTCGAAAACATTTTTAAGAATGTTTGGAGTAATCCTGATTTAATAAAATAAATCAGTCCCAATATGTTGGAAAATATCTGAATATTATTATTTAAATAATATTCCCATAAAAGATAATCTTTATAAAAATAAATGAAGAATAAGTTTGAAATATCGAAACATTATTCTTTAATAAAATAAAGAATATTATTTAATAAAATAGGCGGAGTCAAAAGTCCTCGAATGAATATTGAAAATAATATTCATTAAATAAAATAAAGTTATCTAATAAACCTTATTTGATTAATAGTTTTGAAAACTATATCTATATATATATATAAAAATATATATATATTATACTCGGGAACATCGACTCCCGGTTTAGAAAAATGTTCACCTTCGGGTCCCCTATACTAAGGGTATACGCAACTACTGCTTATCTCTAGCATAGGTGTTATGCAACTTATAAGCATTTGAATCAACAATTAGATATCAAGATTACGAAACAGGCATGCATATATACCATATCAGCATGCTCCAATATATCACAAGATTGGCTAATAACAAGCATCCACTTATCACAAGATAATGCATATACATATATACATCACAACAACAGTATAACGGGTAGAAACTTGCATGAGTGTTCCGGGATAGACTTAAGCTTAGACTGGGTCCGGTAACCTATGAACAACAACATAATCCGGAATTAGACCACGGTCGCTTAAGGTCACTTATACACTTAACGATTTGCGTTAATCGCTTGCGTACCCTCGGCTCCACCAATTTTAAAAAATTAACCGTTACGAATTTTAAGGTGACTCTTTCGCGAATACTCTACCAACTGCCTAACCCACCTTACATAATTGTTTCGTAATCCAATTATTCTTTTAAGGGCCTTAAACAAGGTCTCAAAGTAAAGCGAGGGGTAAAGGTTCGTTCGTGAAACGTCGTTACTTAAAATGGTCGTTTCTCCTAAACCGTACATAGAAACTATCCTAACTAGTCTTAGCTGCAAATTCCAAGTTCTTCAAACAACTGAAAACATTTCATTGTTTGCTTCTATAGAACATTCTCTCAAACACTTTCAAGTTATCCAGTGTTTGCTCATGTTGGCCATTAACTCATTAGTGGTCTTCATGTATACATCCTGATCAAGGCTTGATCTTACTTGTTGCAAATTGTTTTGACTGCTTCAGCCCTTTGGTATTTAAAACGTCTTGATTAGCTTGATATTGTCCTTATTACTTTAATCATGTTTTGGTTCTTCCTTTTTACCACTCCATCCTGACACGGAGTTCCCAGTGTTGAATATGTCTCAAAATATTCTTGATGTTACAGATATTAATCAGAACTGCTTCTTGAATTCAGTCCCATTATCTGATCACAAGATTATTTCTTTTACAGTTGCTTCCAGTTTGATCTTCTTTGATGTAATCAATCACCATCTGTGATGTCTTGTCTTGAGAATGCATGAACAACAACTTTTTTTAATAAGAGTAGTCAACCACCATCATTAAGGTATATCTTTACTGTGATGTGATGTTGTCTTTGACTTCTCTTTCTGACATGCCTCACATTTATCATCTTCTGAATTTCAGATGAGGCAGTCCTCTCACTAAACTCTTTTCACAAGAGAGTTCCTTGTGTTGATGTTCAAGGGTGAGAGCTTCTAATGCCATAGCTAATCTTTTGTCAGATGAAGCTTTACAGTAGAAATCATTGACTTCACCTTTTCAGAGTTTCCATTCTAGCAACGAGCATTTTATTTCCTTACTCTTAAAAAGAGCAAGCTTCTCAACCTTCCTGCTTCAGATGAGAAACTAATCCTTCGTTGAGTTGACATTTTGTCCTTTGATGCAGAACTGTCTGAGGAGAGGATTTGTGCCTTGATTCTCCAGTAAGGAAGTTGCTTCAATTATTATCAGTGATACCAATGATTAATTGTTATCAGTGATACCAATTGTTCAATTCATGATGACATCCCATTATCTGTATAGCTTGTCCCGTAATGAAAACCTTTGCTGTCATCTCCAAAGATTATTGATGGAATAGCTTTTGTCAATCACATTTGATTGTGAGGCTCTTTCTTTGATCATATGCCTTGAGTATGAATTACCAAGAATACATATAAATAAATTAACCAGTTATGTCCTGCACTCACAAATGGATTAACAGTTCTTGGTACCCAACTTATCAGTTTGGGTCCAGATAGATTAGAGATTTTACTATAAACAGAGATAACAACAGCTACAACCTTATCATGCTCATTCTTATCTTTGACTGACCATTTTCTCCATTTTAATACCCTTGACAAAGTTGTCTCTAGGCTAGGGAAAATGGTTCCAACCTTACATAGGGAGGACTAACAGTCTTTGCCCTATTGAAATCCTAAACATGCTTCTTCTATAGTTAATGCAAGTATTAAGAGATGCATTCATGGTATTGAAATAAGCAAGCATTGAAATTGGAGTACATGGCATTCATTCAGAAAAATTACACATAAGAATTAAGCAAGACAGGCATGATATGGAACAAAAAGAATTAACAAGTAAATCTCTAATAATATCTAGTTTAATCATGTTAAAGAATCTCATCTAGCTATCTCAATCCAATCATAAACTAATACATCTTAACAAACAATTCAGATCAAATGAGTAAATCACATTGTAATAGGATACAGAAAATAAGCATTAACAAAGGTCTTATATGCTGGAAAAAATATATATATATATCACTAAAGCAATAAATCATGTTCAACAAATATTCAAACACATATATAAGATCATCTAAAGTAACATGAATAAGTTAAACATCAATCCTAGTTACCAGAAAAATAATCTAGTGAACTAGTTCAGCATTAACTATGTGTGATGCTATCATGCTTGTGCGAGTGTTAAATAATTAAACACTAAGATCTTATCATGCATTGAATACTGAGAACAAGATATTGCAGTGGTTCAAGAAATTGAAACCTGAGATATGTGAGTTGGATCGTCTTCAGAGATTGATATGAAAGCAAGATATTCATGATTCTCGTCATCTGATCCATCCTAACTATTTCCCGTGCAATATAAGTTTTGACTGGCTGCTTCCCTAAGAAATATTCCACCTTTGTCTCAACTCTTCAATAGAATCCCTACTCATCCTTGTTTGTCAAGCTTCTTGTTCTGTTGTAGCAAAACCTCTGATAGTTA
Source organism: Apium graveolens (assembly GCF_009905375.1). NCBI lineage: Eukaryota > Viridiplantae > Streptophyta > Magnoliopsida > Apiales > Apiaceae > Apium > Apium graveolens. The sequence continues at coordinate 57,760,939 of NC_133648.1, read as the reverse complement.
CTTGACACATATTGCTTGTCAAACCTGTAGCTATCAAATCTTGTTTATGTCCCATTCTCAGTCTATGACCACCTCTTGAACTGAATCTGTAAGAATCTCTGCTTCAGAATAGATAGGATTGATCCTTGGATATAGCTTATGTATTCCTTGTGAATTTGATAAGACCAAACTTCCCTGATATGTGAAACACTGCCATGACGTCCAGTCCCTCAAGTACTTCTACCTGAGCTTCTTCTAATTCAACTATCCGTGACTCCTATATTCTGTCCTGAGGTTCCAATTTTACAGCATGTAACTGAGATATATGTATGTCCCCACTATTCTCTCTGACCTCCACAATTCCTGCTTGTATGATCTCTGTGATTCCCGGATAAATGTAGCATTGGTACAAACCATGTTAGATATATTTGATAATTTCATGTCTAATATGATTTATGTTTAGTTTTCAGGTCTTACTTAAACATGACAAATCAGTACTTAACTGAAATCAGCACTTATACTGAAGTCAGAACTTAAGTCATCAGTACTTAAGGTTCAGGAGATATTTATCAGAAGATAATATCAGGACTTAAAGGAAACGTTCAGATAAGGAAGGCGGCTGATTGAAAGGAAAAGAAGATGAAGACAAACGTAAGAAGAGATATGCATGAAGAAGGAATTCTATGAAGAATAGAATACTTGGAAGAAAAGATATCTAAATGATATATTTTAGGAAGTAGAATTATATTCCATATCAATTAGCGATTATCTTGTAACTGTGTAGTATATAAACACAGACATAGGGTTTATACTATAAGTAGTATCATTATCGAGAAGATTATTTATTGTAACCCTAGCAGCTCTCGTGATATTTGTTCATCACCGAGAGAGGACAGTTCCATACTGTAACAGAATTTATTGCTTTGAATAAAGTCTGTTTTCTGTTACTTGTGTTATTAGAATTCGATTTGATTGTGCTATACACTGTAATCACCCCCCTCTACAGTGTGTGTGACCTAACAAGTGGTATCAGAGCCTATCTGTTAACTACAAACAGTTTAAGATCCAAAAACAATCATGTCTGAAGTAGAAACTCCAACTAAGCCCACCAAAACTGAAGAACCTCCAAAGACACAAATCCATAGCCGATATGAGGCTATTAGAGTTCCCATACTGAGACCATCTGAATATCCCATATGAAAGGTGAGGATGACTGTGTTTCTGGAAGCTACAGATCTAGAATATCTTGATAGAATCAAGGAAGGGCCTCACAAACCAACCAAGTTCGTTGTTGCAGTTGCAGGTGAAGCAGCAAAGTCAGTACCAAAGGAGAAGAGTGACTACACTGCTGAAGATATCGCATCAATTGCTAAGGATGCTAAGGTACGACACTTACTGCATAGTGCCATTGATAATGTAATGTCAAACAGGGTAATAAACTGCAAGACTGCAAAGGAGATATGGGATGCCTTGGAAACAAGATGTCAGGGAACTGATACGATTAAGAAGAACAGGAAGACAATACTCACTCAAGAGTATGAACACTTTGACTCAAAGGCTAATGAGTCATTGACTGATTTATATGATAGATTTGTCAAACTCTTGAATGATTTGTCACTGGTTGATAAGGAGTATGATCTTGAAGATTCAAACCTTAAATTCCTGTTGGCTCTTCCTGAAAGCTGGGATTTGAAGGCAACAACAATAAGAGACAACTATAATCTTGATGAAACGACTCTTGATGAAATTTATGGGATGCTCAAGACTCATAAACTTGAGATGGAACAAAGAAGCAAGAGGAAAGGAGGAAAGTCAAGGATAGTTGCTCTTAAGGCTGAAGAAGAATCCCCCAAGGCAGCTACCTCAAGGAAAGGCAAGGGTAAAGCTCTCTTCACAAAGTCTGATATTGAGTCATCAAGTTCTGATAGTGATGATGACTCGGAATCTGAAAGCTTGCCTGAGACGGATGTTGATGAAGAGATGATGAAGCTGTGTGCCCTTATGGTGAAAGGAATCACAAAGATTGCATACAGGAAGTTCAGGAAGGGAAAGAAGTTTTCCAAGAAAGGTGCAAGTTCTGATAAGAAGAATTTCAGAAAATCTGAGGGCAAAGGAGGAAAGTCTGACATAGGAGATTATACAAATGTCAAATGCTACAACTGTGGTGAGAAAGGCCACATATCTCCTGATTGCAAGAAAGTGAAGAGTGATAAAGGCAAGACTCTTGTCACATAAAACAAAAGATGGACAGACACCTCAGATTCTGAAAGTGAGGAGAATTATGCCTTGATGGCAAATGCTGATATGGCAAGTGTTGAAAGCAGTTCTGAAGCTGCTGAGTTAAAGGTACCTCAAACTACTTATGCCTTTCATACTGATGATATTAATGAGTTGAGAAGATATTTGAAAACCATGTTCATTAGCTATAGAGATCAAACTTTAACATGTGAAAGATTAACTTCTGAAAATCTTGCTTGTAAAAAGAGGAATGATTATTTAGAAAAAGAGTTAGTCATGTTCCATCAAACTCAGAAAGATAGAGATGATGCTTTCTATGTTAGGGATGAATTACTTAAAATGAATGAATCTCTAAAAACTGAGTTAGAAAACGAAAGAGAGATTATCAGGGTTTGGACTAACTCTAGCAGAACAACTCAGAATTTGTTATGTAGTGAAAACTGGAAAGAGGGCTTAGGTTATGGAGATGATAAGAATGATAAAGGAACTGTAGAAATTAAGCCTATAGTTGTTAATCAAAAATCTAAGTTAAAGCCTGTTAAGTTTGTAGCTGTAAAGTCTGATAATGAGAAATCAGAAGTTAAAAAGGAATTAATTTCTGACAAACTAAAACAGGAAAAGACAACTGAAGTAAACATAGGCTTAATGACAAAGAAGCAGCTTAAGCATAAGCTGAAAGATGTTAAGAATGCAAACAAGGTAAAATCACCTAGGAAAAATAGGAATGGAAAGGAAAGTGTGAATAAAAGCAATGATTATAAGCCTGTTCCTGATGCTCCTAGAAAAACGTGTCATAACTGTGGAAGTTCTAACCATCTGGCTTCTTTTTGCAGGAAGAATAAGAACATAAACTCCTTACCTTCAAAGTAAGGAGTTAAGAGTCAGTCTGTAAGATATAAGCCACAAAATCCTTGTTTTCATTGTGGTAGTTTATGGCATTCCATTTATACTTGTAAGGAATATCATAGTCTGTACTATGATTATTATCAAATAAAACCTTCTTTAAAGAAAGTTAGCAGTGTTCCTTCTAGTGTAAGTTCTAATTCAAAGTCTGATAGTGTAAATTCTGATAAGAAAAATGTTAACATAAACTCTGATGCTAAATCCGCTGCAAATGTTAACAAACTTAATAAGGCCAAAGGATCCAAGAAAGTCTGGGTCCTTAAACCTAATCATTAGTGGTCTTTGTGATTGCAGGGCAACAGGATAAACATCCTAGTTCTGGACAGTGGATGTTCGAGACATATGACTAGAAATAAAGCCCTGCTATCAGACTTTGTGGAGAAGGCTGGCCCAAGTGTTTCTTATGGAGATGGTAACATTGGAAAAATGTTGGGATATGGCAATATCAATCTTGGGAATGTCATCATTAAAGAAGTAGCTCTGGTCTCAGGACTTAAACACAATCTGCTGAGTGTTAGTCAAATCTGTGACAGAGGTTAACATGTGGATTTCTTTGAAGAACACTGTGAAGTTATTAGTAAATCTACAGGCAAAGCTGTTCTGAAAGGATATAGGCATGATAACATCTATGAAGCCAAGCTTTCAACAAGTACTGATGGTTCTGCAATTTGTCTGATGAGTAGAGCATCAATTGAAGAAAGCTGGAATTGGCACAAGAAACTCTCTCATTTAAATTTCAACAATATAAATGAACTAGTCAAGAAAAATCTTGTGAGAGGACTGCCAAAGTCAGTATTTGCTCCTGATGGCCTTTGTGATTCTTGTCAGAAGGCTAAACAAAGGAAATCCTCATTCAAGAACAAGACCGAATCATCAATTCTTGAGCCTTATCACCTACTACATGTTGATCTATTTGGTCCAGTAAATGGCATGTCTATTGCAAAGAAGAAATATGCTATGGTCAAGTGGATGAGTTCACCAGATACACATGGGTGTATTTCTTGCACACAAAAAGTGAAACTGCATCTATCTTGATTGATTATGTCAGGCAACTGGATAAATTGGTCAAAGATTCTGTGAAGATAATAAGAAGTGATAATGGTACTGAGTTCAAGAATTTGATAATGGAAGAGTTATGCAAAAACCATGGAATCAAGCAGGAATTTTCTGCTCCTGGAACTCCACAGAAAAATGGAGTTGTTGAAAGAAAGAATAGAACTCTCATTGAAGCTGCACGTACAATGCTTGATGAAGCAAAGCTTCCAACCTATTTCTGGGCTGAAGCTGTGTAGACTGCTTGTTTTACTCAGAATGCAACACTCATTAACAAGCAAGGAAAGACACCATATGAGATGGTGAAGAAAAAGAAGCCAAATCTGAGGTATTTTCATGTATTTGGATGTAAATGTTTTGTTCTTAAGACTCACCCTGAACAGCTATCCAAATTTGATCTAAAAGCTGATGAAGGAATCTTTGTTGGATATCCACTTTCCACAAAAGCCTTCAGAGTCTATAACTTGAGAACAAGAGTGGTCATGGAATCTATCAATGTCTCTTTTGATGATACGAAGATTACTGGACTTGAAGATTTCAATGATCATGATCAGCTGAGATTTGAAAATAAAGACTTAAATTCTGATACTGAAAATCCTGACAGTCTAAATCCTGATACTGCAAACTCTGATGGATTAAACTCTGATGTTATTGAAACTGTGGTGACTACGCGAAAGGAAGATGCACCTATGCAGGGGGAGCATACTCAAGATACAACCACATCTCAAGAAGCATCAGAACATACAACTGGCTCTTCAAGTTCCGATAAGCCAAGTTCTGATAGTTCTGAAAACTTAAATTCTGAAGGATCCAACTCAGAGAGCATAGTTTCATGGGGAGCATCAGAAAATGTTGATGAAGATAGCATGGATCATGGGGGAGCATCCAGTTCTAGAGAAAACCTTCCATCTGCAAGGAAGTGGACTAAATCACATACACCTGACTTAATTATTGGAAATCCTGATGCAGGTGTCAGAACTAGAACAGCTACTTCGAGTGAATGTCTTTACAATTCTTTTCTTTCTCAGACTGAACCAAAGAAAGTGGAAGAAGCTCTTCAAGATGCTGATTGGGTGCAAGCAATGCAGGAAGACTTAAATGAATTTGAAAGAAACAAAGTCTGGACCCTAGTGCCAAGACCAAATAACAGATCTGTTGGTGGTACAAAGTGGGTATTCAGAAACAAAACTGATAGTGATGGCATAATTATAAGGAATAAGGAAAGGTTGGTTGCAAAAGGATACTCTCAACAGGAGGGAATTGATTATGATGAAACATTTGCACTAGTTGCTAGATTGGAAGCCATAAGGATAATTTTGGCTTATGCTGCTCACAAAAAGTTTACTGTCTTTCAAATGGATGTGAAAAGTGCTTTTCTCAATGGAGAATTGGAGGAGGAAGTATATGTTGAACAACCTCCAGGCTTTGTAGATCCCAAATATCCTAATCATGTCTACAGGCTTGATAAAGCACTTTATGGCCTTAAGCAAGCTCCAAGAACATGGTATGAGACTTTAGCTCAGTTTCTTCTGGAAAGTGGATTTAACAGAGGAACTATAGACAAAACACTGTTCTACCTCAACCATGGAAAGGACTAACTTCTGGTTCAGATATATGTTGATGATATCATCTTTGGTTCTACAAATGACAGACTTTGCAAGAAGTTTGGCAAACTGATGCAGTCAAGATATCAAATGAGTATGATGGGGGAACTTAGCTATTTTATGGGCCTTCAAGTCAAGCAGAATGAAGAAGGCACTTTTATTTGTCAAACCAAGTACACCAGAAATTTGCTGAAGAAATTTGGAATGCAAGATTGTTCAAGTGCATCCACTCTCATGGCCAGTGCAACAAAACTGGATAAGGATACTGGTAAATCAGTAGATATTACCGATTACAGAGGTATGATTGGCTCTCTACTCTATCTAACTACTAGTAGACCTGATATCATGTATGCTACCTGTCTTTGTGCAAGATTTCAAGCAGATCCAAGAGAACCTCACTTAACAGCTGTGAAAAGAATTTTCAAGTATCTTAAGGGAACAGCTGATCTGGGATTGTGGTATCCCAGAGAATCAGATTTTAAACTAATAGGTTACTCAGATGCAGATTTTGCAGGTTGCAAAATTGACAGGAAAAGCACAAGTGGAAGCTGCCAATTTCTTGGAGGCAGATTGGTTTCTTGGTTTAGCAAGAAACAAAAGTCAATTTCCACATCAACTGCAGAAGCAGAATACATTGCTGCAGGAAGCTGTTGTGCACAGATTCTTTGGATGAATAATCAGTTACTGGATTATGGGTTAATATATTTTAAAATCCCTATTTACTGTAATAATCAAAGTGCTATTGCTATGACAGGTAATCCAGTTCAACACTCAATGACAAAGCATATCAGCATTAGGTACCACTTCATAAGGGAACATGTGGATGAAGGTACAGTGGAATTGCACTTTATTCCAACAGATCAACAACTAGCAGATATCTTCATAAAACCACTGTGTGAAGCTACTTTTACAAGATTGGTAAATGAACTTGGAATGGTTTCAGGTTCTTTCTCTAAATCTGCTTAGCTTTTGTTCTGATGCATCAGACTTTATGATCAATATTTACAGAAATTACTCTCTTTGTGTATTCTGTGCTTAATTGAAAATTGCTTAAGTACTGATTGTTGTTTGATGTGAATTTCTAAACTCTGATAGTGAACTGACTGTTTCTGTGACTATTCAATCCTATGAGGATAACTGTGCTAGATGCTGACCTAGTAGTCTTTAACATACTAGAGATCCCATGTTAGAAGTAATTATTTATGTGGAAATCTATTGACACAAGCAAATTCTGATATTGAGCTTAGTTAAGTTTACTTTGCCTATCTTATTACTAAGTCAAAAACTAGAATAATGCTTCTCATCTGTTAAGTTCTGATGTTAGTAAATCTGATGGATGTACTAAGTGCTGATAAACCTCACTCATCAAAAGAAAAAGTAAAAGAAAAGGGAATAAAAATTTGGTACTCCTTTGAGATCTAGAGTAAAAATATGGAAGGGACGACCCAAGTGCATTGCTGGTATTAAGTAATATGTATCAGAAAAGTAAATAATTATTTTTCTTGGTGACTTTTCACACTCTATGATTACTGGAGAAATACTCTGATAATAACATAAATTTTGATAAGCAGTCGTGACTCACTTACACTGAGAAGCCACTGTAAAATGGAATTTCAAAAGATGCATAAAATAAGCACAAAATATAACGACCCGTGTATTTTTTAAATTATTTAAATATGTGATTATTATGGAAATTATTAAATCAAATATGTGTATTGATTTTTACCACTATGTGTTGTTTGATTATAATCTATGTGTGATTTATGATGTACCGGGTTGTTCGCGTGATTAATTAAGGAATTGTATTGAATTGTTTCACTTTTAAAGTGGATTTAATGCAAAATTATTTGTACAAATACTTGAAGTGTCTCTAAAATTGTTTTTATGATTTTATAATTACAATAATTATTTTTAGGATTTTATAAAATTGAGAAATTAAGATTTTATTAATTATTTATCTTTAAATGATTTTCTGAATGCTTGTATTTGCAAAATCCATATTTAATTCTATAATTCTTCAAAAAATTATGAAACTCATATTTATTTAAGTTTGGAATATTCTGAGAATTTTAAAATTATTTTGGAAATTTTCGGGATTAGTTTCACGCGCTCGTTGTTTCATTTTATTGATAAAAGCGGGTATAAGTGACATTTCAAAAATTGTGTTAAAATTATGAAACTTACGTTTTTATTTACTTTGGGATATTTATAATATTATAAGATTATTTTCGCGATTTTCTGAAATTGTTTTAAACGCACCTCGGTTCGTTAATTGTGAAATACGGGTACAAACTGCGTTTCAAAGATGCTTTAAAAAAATATAAAATTTGTATTTTATTAGCCTCGGGATATTTGTAAAACTTTAAGGCTATTTCAGAATTATTTCGATTAATATTTATTCGTGATATTGTATCGTTAAAAGATAAAATCGATACAAATTGATTAGCTATCAGGGGGTACGTGTCAAATGGGTGGACACGTGTTAGGAACATATAACTCAGCACAATAAACACCCGACTTGATTTATTTCCTCATCCCTCTCTCTCATTTTTGTTCCTCTGCTTCCTGTTCCTTCCTTTCCTTGCCGCCCTCTATTATTCACCCGTCCCTGTTGCGCCTATTTATTTCGGGCTCTTTCTCCGCCGTATTCCGATAACTCTCCGGCCGCCGCCCCATCTCCGGTTGGCTTTGGTGGCTTAATTCGATTTTGTCTGATTGTATATACATATATAGATACATACGTATGTATGTATGTGTGTTACAGTTGGGTATTGTTACTGCGTTTCTTTCTTATTCCCTGTGTTGGCTTCTGTGTTGTTGCTTCTTCTTTATTGTGTTGCCTGACTTCCGCCATTTTCCGGCTTGTTCTGTTTTGGTTCAATTGATGATGTTTGTGTGCGTGTTTACACGCGGTAGTGTGAGGAATTTCACTGATTTAATTATTTCTTTTATTTGCTGCAGTGAATGAATTGAATTGAGGTTTCGTGAAATAAAATTGATCATGCAGGAATAATTATTAATTTAATCGGTGAAGTACGCGTTGGAAACCCGAAACTAAACGGGTACCCGCGGATTTTACCGCCGTCCGAGATGAATTTCGACGAGCGGACGGTGGATGGTGATGATCTAATTCTGAGTCCTAATACGAATAAAAATATAAAATGCAAATAATATTACTAATTGAATAATGTCGGTGATTGGGATTCGTTCATTTGGATTGTGATTGGATTGTCGTTATAATTGTTGTAAATTGATTTGACGTCGATATTGTGTTCGACGGGTAGTCCGATAAACAAAGGAAACGCTGTCCAATTTTCGAAAAAACTGAATTACGCAAATACGGAAGCGTATCCGATGAATATCGGGACGTCGAGAGACTATATATATGTGTGTGTGTTTTATATGAAACTTGATTGTACGATGTGATGAAATATTTTTCTTAATCGATAACCCTGATTTCGTAAAATAAAGAGTATGGGTATTTTCCAAAAACGAACAATGAACCGATTTTCGAGAATGTGAACTCTAATTGTTGTCTGTGTTATTCTAATATGAATAATTACGAGTCGGGTTTGAATATCGTTGGATAAGAATTAATATAGAGGATATGTCAAGCATACCTAAACGTCTAATGTAGGATATTTCGACCCTGTAGGTTATAGTCGGGAACCTGAAAGTGGACGATGGACTAAAGATAACCTAGTGGTCAGTCGACGAGCTCAGTAGAGTTTCAACAGGAAGACATGAGTGTCGAAATCGAATCCAACGGGATCTAGTGGTTGGACGTTAGAGCCTGAGCAGCAAAATCGACTCAGAGTTGATCAGTGATAGTTGTAAAGCCTTGTAAGGCAAGTACTTCCAAACTTTTCCTCAAGATATATCGCAATTATTTTCGAACTGTTTCATAAAATGTTGCTCTTATTCAAAATAACTCTTGTTTACATTGCAGGTGCATTAAACTATTTACCCTTGAATCCCTTATTTTTCTTGATCTTGAGCCGTAAGCCTTGTTCTTTGTAAACCATCATTTGTTAATCCTCAAACACCAAACCACACAAATATGATACTATTTCCCAAATGTTTAACTACCAAACACCAAACACCAGAAGAAAATGGTTTGAAAACACAGAAACTTTTATACTCCAATCATTCTTAGTAACATCAAAGAACCATATCCTGAAAAAAAAATCATTACTGGTCTGATACCTGACCCTTGTACAAACTGAAAACCGTTTCTTATACATACCCTTATATACCCTTGAGATATCCATGAGTTTTCTTACGTTTTTATGCAAATGTTTAACCATCATCGAATATGATCTTGTTTTATTGAATCATATTGTTATCATATTGAACTGCTTTAGGATTGGATAGTTTATATATATGTGGACAAGATTCGTGGTCAGACCATACCAATGGTCCAGTTAGGCCAATGTGTGTCGTAGATCCAGTAATTAGAGCAGTGTTGTGTGCTTGCTCGGGGTTAGTGTGTGACTGATCAGCAGCCTAACCTTGGTTTTTAAAACTTAAAATGAGTATCCAATTCTAATGATAAGTTAAAAAGAAACTTGATTCCTTTGAATCATCTCATTTGATCATTGTTTAACCTCAGTTATCACTATTATGACTTGCTGAGCTAGTTAGCTCACCCTTGCGGTTCTTTTATATATTTTACAGTTGAAAAGAATATGGATGATAGTGAAGTTCCGCAGTCCAAAGTGCAGGCTAAGGTTCCAGTTGAGTTGAATCGAGCTAGCAGAAGCTTCATGCGGTAGAGAGATAGTCATATTGTAAGAATGATTTTATTATCAATTGTAAGTTAAATTAGTTGGGATTTGGTACGTTGTAATAAAAGTTAAGATTGTAGCTTGTTTTCATACTTTAACCTGTTGCGATCCGTGGTTATGTGAAACAGGGTCATTGCAATTAATATTTTATGTACAGGTTTATATATTGTGAATGTGTTGTGGACCCCAAACTTCTGACCCGGGTTTGGAGGGTGCCACGGGTTGGTATAAGAGCTACAGGTTATAAGTCACTGAAATAAGCCTAGATTGTCGGGATTGGGTAGAGGGTTAGGATTAGGAATAGGAAACAGAAAGATAAGACGTTGTGAGGATGAGTGTGACTATATAGTTAGTCATCGGCACGGTTCGTGTTGCGATTCGGGATTCTCAGCTTGCGACGTGAATTCCAGACAACGGCAATGGCAGATCTTGATTTCCCGGTGTTATTTGATCATTTGGAGCTTTCCGTCCGAGGATCGTCATTTTCTCTCAGATTGGAATTGCACCTTGTTCCTCTACCAGTATTAATGGCACTACCTTCTGTTATAACGGTTGCACTTCTTCAAGCTATCCTACGCTACTTTTCCACCTTTTGATATGAGATTACCTATTCAAGAACCTCCATCTGTTTATTCTTGTTTCACTAGACATTCGGCTGTGAGCGTATCTCTTTAGTTTACCCTACATCCTGTTTTATATCCCTATTTTAGAACTTGTGCTATGAAGTGATTGTACCTACGAGGATGGATTCGAGAGATACAGTAAATGGTGAGCGCTTGAGTTATAAATAGAGGTGAGACAAAGTTTAGAGAGGAGATTTAAGTATTTTAGAGGATAGCTGTTATTGGGTTAAAAGAAGCCCTTAGTGACTAAGCCACCCGTGAATAGGTATGGGATGAACTAGATAAATTTTAAAAGAGTAAGAGAGAAAAGTATAAACCTGGGATTTTTGTGAAAATAAACGATGATGATATGATAAATGCGATATGTAAAGTAGTGATGTGATGTGATATGGGCAAACTTTGTTTTATGAAATAGACTTGTTGACTATTGGATAGCCTGTCCTACTTAATTACTGCAACAATAATGTACGAGAACCTTGATGTGAAGCTAGGAATAAGATAATGTACGACAACAATTGAAGTTTCGTTGATTAAGGAAGGTAAGTGGACTCGATAAAGGAGAAAAGGTAGATCGAAGTGAACGGACCTTTATATGATTGTTTCTTTAAATTGGTACCTTGTTATAGGTCGGAAGGACAACAACCAACTCATATAGTAAGGACAACCGGACTTGTGATTTTCAAATTTTTTAAACAAGTTTTCGAAAAAGATTTTTCTTTACAAATTTTTTTAAAAGCCTTTTCGAATAAAATGATTTTTTTTAAAACATTGGTTGTCAAGATACTACTTGAGTTTCTTGTTTGTGGAAAACCTGGATTACCTGGAAGGATGCTGTTTCAAACTTAATATTGCTAATTTCGAGAACGAAGTAACCTATGATTATGAAGAAATTGATTATTCTTAACAGTAAAGTGCAAGCATTGTTTGATAAAATTTACAACAGAACCAGTGTACGGAGTAACTATACATTCAATTACTAGGACTATCAGAGTTCGAAGAATTCATTGATTTAGCAGAAGCCGGAGTGTGATCGCAGAAGATTAGAAAGATTTCCAGACCTCTCTAAAAGCAGAATATTATTAACAAAAGGATCGTTATGTCGAATGGTACATGGTTATTCTAAATTAAAAGAGGAATCTTGAAGTTACCTGATAAGGAACGCCATTATGATCGAATTGTTAAAGTATTATCCGTGTGGATGCGATATTAAAGACGCAAGACGTGACAAGTGGGAATCTACCATAATGCTTAATTTGCAAAAGCATTTCAGTATACCCTCTAAAGTTGCTACATGATGCAATTGGGATGTGATCGAACAAGCTCGAAAGATGAATACAAGTGAAATGTGGATGGTGACCAATGGTATCGTTCTAATTTTCAATATTACAGCGTATATTCCTTTTCAATTCCTAAAAATGTATGAACTTTTCTCCAATGAACTCTTTTCTATGATATCGAAAAAGAGGATATTCCATTCCTTTCAAATTTATTTGCTTCCCTCAAGTTTTGCTTTCTGATTGGGACAAACAGTGTTATGGTGAGACACTTTGTCAGAATGACGAAGAGTCGGGTGGGACGCCACCTAATCATGCGCTGTATGCCATATGGTAGGAAAGACTGGCCATCTTCAGTACCAATGTGGTTGTCTCATTCATATTCAAATCCTTACTTCTTCTTTCTTTTCAACTCTAAATTTTGTTGAATTGTGAATCCTTCTATTTGCTTCGTTGTACTGTCGTTCTTTGTAAGAATTTTTCAAACAGAAATTAACGAATTATGGACCAAGCGGGCAAAGTTCCATCTACTTCTCACGCATGGAAAGCAAACAAAGGCATATGACGAGAATTGCAAATCGGTAGCCCCAGTTAGGGATATACTAAGAACCAAGGGAATCTACTCCAAGGAGGAATACGTCTCCGAGAATGAGAAATTGTAATTTTCCTGTGAAATATATTATTCAGAATACGGATGTGGTGATGTGAATGATTATCGTGAATACTTTATATGTTAAAGTATTGAAAGATGTGAGAGCAACTTGATTGTTTAGCTCCTAGGGTTTTGTTGATAAGATGAATTATCATGTTGAATTGATAAGATTAGGATGAAAGGACTAACAAGTCAAGAACGTAAAATTGTTGAATAAGTAAGCACCAATGGTGGAATTGAGATTTCTGGCAATAAATTGTGAAGAATTGATATCATGGAAGATAGGTGAATTTGACATTATTCTAAGAAATGGATTAACTATTTAAGTATGATGCCCAGACGAACCGTCGTGATGAAGAGATAGTCCTGAAGACGTCGAATGAGAATATGATGAGGTATAAAGGAAGAAGGAAGGTAAAGAATTTGTTAACGATGATTACGGTGATCAGGATGTGAGCATTATGGTAATTATGAAATAAATAAAAGTTAGGATCAAACAAAATTGAAGATTTTATAGCAACTAAAGAGTTTCAAGATATGTTATCGACATTTCCTCTAGATAAAGAAATAAAGCTCTCGATTGACTTAGCAACTGAAACGAAGCCAGTGACCAAGGCCTTACATAAAATGGCACCAGTTAAAAGGAGGAAATTAGCAAAGTACAAGCAAGAGATATTCGAAGAAGAAGTGATTAGACCCAGCATATCCTATAAGGCGCACCAGTACTAATTGTTAATAAGAAAATGGAAGTATGAGATAATGCATTGACTAGCGAAAGCTCAACAAGTTTACTATCAAGAGCAAGTATATGTTACCTCGAACCAATGATTTGTGTAATCAAATAAAAGAAGCAAAGTACTCTTATAAGACTGATTTAAGACTTGGTATTTCACCAATTAAAGATTAAACCTATGGATTTATCAAAGACAATTTTCAGAACTAAATACTGTTCTCGTATTGTCATTTAGATCAACTAATGTACCAGTAATAATTGAACTTGATGGACAGAATCTTTAAGGAACATCTGGATAGGTTGTATTTGTGTTACTTAAAGTCAATGGAGAACCATGCAAAGTATTTAATGACAACGGAAGAGTTGGAGAAGAAAGAAGTTGTATGTAAAGTTGCAAGGTGAAAGTTTTGATGATAGGAAGCGTAAATAATCAGTAAGGAGGAGATTAAAGGAGATCCAGTAGAAATTAAAGTCACCATGAATAAAGAAAGGCCAAAAGCACCAACAAATGTAAGAAGTTTTACCATGGACCGGCTATACTGAAAATTTGTGAAAGATTTTTTGAAAGTTTCAATACCTTTGACGAAGCTAATTTGGAAAAGCAATAAGTATGAAATGGAGAAGAGTGAAGAAAGTTTTGTAGAGTTAAATGAAGGAATGGTTATAGTACCTGCTTTATCACTTTGAAGGTATCAAGGTAATTTATAGTAATGCTTCTCATAAGAGAGTAGGATGTGTGTTGATGCGGTATAATAAAGTTATTGTATATGCACCCGGACAACCGAAACCTTATGAGCAGAAGTATCCTACTCACAATCAGGACTAGCAGTAATCATATTCGCTTTGAATGATTGAGAAACATGATATGTAAGGAGAAAGGTGTAAGATTTATACGGACCATAAGAGTTTGAAGTAAGTATTCACGAGAAAAAAAAAGAAAAAAGAAAAAAAGAGAACGAACATAGAGACTACATCAGAAGGATTAACTATAGGATTCTCGAAGTTGGAACTGGAAGCTAAAGTTCATAATCCAAAAAGGAAGAAAGATGGATAGTGTGAACTTTCAGTTGAAGTTGTGAAGGGAAAGATAAAATGTCAAGAGAAGATAATGGATCACGATATTAGTAGTTAGAAAAAGGAAATTTATGCGCCCAGGAGGACGATCACAATATCTCCAGATTTTCTTCCATCACTTGGATACTACAAATAAAAGAATTAAGAAATAAGATTCCACATGGAATTCACAATATTAAGTATTTAATTATTGAAGAGACGCCAAGATATATGGAAATTTAAAGAAAAATAGTGATAACCAAGTATAAGAAGGAAATTTCAAGATGGATCAGGAGGTGTTGGACATATCAAAGAGTTAAGACGAAGTATTAGAACGCCTACTGGATAAGGCAGATCCAGGAAGTGACTTTACAAGAGGCGAATCGTGAAGTGGGAGTTTAGCAAAGCAACGAATAAGAATAAGTGACCCATATAAAGAATTAATTTCCTACGGGACCTAATTCAAGCAATATATTATATCTCGAGGATTAACTTAAGATCCAACCTGAGAAAATATCAGAGTTTATAATTAAAGTAAGTTAAGAGCATTGCAAGCTCTGGTGATATTATGTGAAATGACGAGTGTATCAGGTGGTTATAAGGAATTAAGGAACGTAGTGTATAAGGAGTACTTGGATAAGTAAACTGTATTTATTGATAACATCCTCAGTTACTCAAGGAATAAGAAAGTCTGTGTGGGATGCCCAAAGATTTTTCTTCAAAGATCAGAAGAAAAGCAACTATACGTTGAGTCTTCAAGAATAAAATTTTAACTAAGGTTAATAAAAGATTCTGAATTAATCCATTAACAACCACCCAAGCAAAATCGTATGGTAACAGATGTTTAGGCCGACAGAAAGGATTGGATATAATTAAGACCACCAAGGAGTTAATAAATGAATTGGACAGAGTGAAATCTAAAGTTCAAATATTTAAAAATAAGAGTACATGAAAATATGAGATTACTTTTCAGCCCTAGCTGATGGAAAAAAAAGTAAGAGATGTTCAAATGTTTGGAAACCAAGTTGAAAATGAGCACCGCCTATTATCCTTAAACGGAGAGTCAAAGTACGAAAGTGATTCAGCAACTGTAAGATATATTGAGAGATTGAGTTTTTAAGAAAATACTGGAATGATTATTTATCATCGATGTCAGCTTTGGAATGCTACTTTACCAAGCTTCATGTGAACGCGAGTGTAAGTTTCCATTTTTTTTTATTGAGATAAAGTGAGAGAAAGGAAGTTGTTAAATTTTAAGTTAATTCTACACACCAAGAGCGTAGTGCTATTGGTTAAAGCAGCTCGGAGTAGACAAAGAAAGAAGACGAAAATGTATTGAGAGAAAGTATGAGTATAGAAATAGGACCAGTAGTGTTAGTAAAAGTGTCGTCTTGAAAGAGATTGGATAAGTTTGAGTAGAAGGGACAAGCTAAGTCCTAAAATTAGTGAACCATTAGAAGTATTGATAAATATAGATAAAGTTGTTCATAAATGATATGACCGTCACACCCGTGTGTACACCTAATGTATTTTACTTGTCAATATTAAAGTGATAAGTATTGGGTTTGAATTAAGTGATTGATCAGGAGCCAATGGGGCTCTTGTCCAAGTTGTTTTGCATATAGTGATCAATCTAAATTCTTGATCGTCAAAGGCAAGTCCTTGGAAATGAGTGCATACCTGTTGTGAGTACGTTTGAACCCTCGAGTAGAAGGGTCTACTTACACATTAGAGTCATATATGCTTGAAAAATATCCTCACTTATGTAACTAGACCAGATTCTGAGGACAGAATCTTTTTAAGGGGGGAAGGATATAACGACCCGCGTATTTTTTGAATTATTTAAATATGTGATTATTATGGAAATTATTAAATCAAATATGTGTATTGGTTTTTACCACTATGTGTTGTTTGATTATTATCTATGTGTGATTTATGATGTACCGGGTTGTTCGCGTGATTAATTAAGGAATTGTATTGAATTGTTTCACTTTTAAAGTTGATTTAATGCAAAATTATTTGTACAAATACTTGAAGTATCTCTAAAATTGTTTTTATGATTTTATAATTACAATAATTATTTTTAGGATTTTATAAAATTGAGAAATTAATATTTTATTAATTATATATCTTTAAATGATTTTATGAATGCTTGTATTTGCAAAATCCATATTTAATTCTATAATTCTTCAAAAAATTATGAAACTCATATTTATTTAAGTTTGGAATATTCCGAGAATTTTAAAATTATTTTGGAAATTTTCGGGATTAGTTTCACGCGCTCGTTGTTTCGTTTTATTGATAAAAGCGGGTATAAGTGACATTTCAAAAATTGTGCTAAAATTATGAAACTTACGTTTTTATTTACTTCAGGATATTTATAATATTATAAGATTATTTTCGCGATTTTCTGAAATTGTTTTAAACGCACCTCGGTTCGTTAATTGTGAAATACGGGTACAAACTGCGTTTCAAAGATGCTTTAAAAAATTATAAAATTTGTATTTTATTAGCCTCGGGATATTTGTAAAACTTTAAGGCTATTTCGGAATTGTTTCGATTAATATTTATTCGTGATATTGTATCGTTCAAAGATAAAATCGATACAAATTGATTAGTTATTAGGGGGGTACGTGTCAAATGGGTGGACACGTGTTAGGAACACATAACTCAGCACAATAAACACCCGACTTGATTTATTTCCTCATCCCTCTCTCTCATTTTTATTCCTTTGCTTCATGTTCCTTCCTTTCCTTGCCGCCCTCTGTTATTCACCCGTCCCTGTTACGCCTATTTCGGGCTCTTTCTCCGCCGTATTCCGGTAACTCTCCGGCCGCCGCCCCATCTCCGGTTGGCTTTGGTGGCTTAATTCGATTTTGTCTAATTGTATATACATATATAGATATATATGTATGTATGTATGTATGTGTGTTACAGTTCGGATTCGTTCATTTGGATTGTGATTGGATTGTCATTATAATTGTTGTAAATTGATTTGACGTCGATATTGTGTTCGACGGGTAGTCCGATAAACAAAGGAAACGCTGTCCAATTTTCAAAAAAACTGAATTACGCAAATACGGAAGCGTATCCGATGAATATCGGGACGTCGAGAGACTATATATATCTGTGTGTGTGTGTGTTTTATAGGAAACTTGATTGTACGATGTGATGAAATATTTTTCTAAATCGATAACCCTGATTTCGTAAAATAAAGAGTATGGGTATTTTCCAAAAACGAACACTGAACCGATTTTCGAGAATGTGAACTCTAATTGCTGTCTGTGTTATTCTAATCTGAATAATTACGAGTCGGGTTTGAATATCGTTGGATAAGAATTAATATAGAGGACATGTCAAGCATACCTAAACGTCTAACGTAGGGTATTTTGACCCTTTAGGTTATAGTCGGGAACCTGAACGTGGACGATGGACTAAAGATAACCTAGTGGTCAGTCGACGAGCTCAGTAGAGTTTCAACAGGAAGACCTGAGTGTCGAAATCGAATCCAACGGGATCTAGTGGTTGGACGTTAGAGCCTGAGCAGCAAAATCGGCTCAGAGTTGATCGGTGATAGTTGTAAAGCCTTGTAAGGCAAGTATTTCCAAACTTTTCCTCAAGATATATCGCAATTATTTTCGAACTGTTTCATAAAATGTTGCTCTTATTCAAAATAACTCTTGTTTACATTGCAAATGCATTAAACTATTTACCCTTGAATCCCTAATTTTTCTTGATCTTGAGCCGTAAGCCTTGTTCTTTGTAAACCATCCTTTGTTAATCCTCAGACACCAAACCACACAAATATGATACTATTTCCCAAATGTTTAACTACCAAACACCAAACACCAGAAGAAAATGGTTTGAAAACACAGAAACTTTTATACTCCAATCATTCTTAAACATATCCTGAAAAAAAATCATTACTGGTCTGATACCTGACCCTTGTACAAACTGAAAACCGTTTCTCATACATACCCTGATATACCCTTGAGATATCCATGAGTTTTCTTACGTTTTTATGCAAATGTTTAACCATCATCGAATATGATCTTGTTTTATTGAATCATATTGTTATGATATTGAACTACTTTAGGATTGGATAGTTTATATATATGTGGACCAGATTCGTGGTCAAACCATACCAATGGTCCAGTTAGGCCAACATGTGCCGTGGATCCAGTAATTAGAGCAGTGTTGTGTGCTTGCTCGGGGTTAGTGCGTGACTGATCAGCAGCCTAACCTTGGTTTTTAAAACTTAAAATGAGTATCCAATTCTAATGATGAGTTAAAAAGAAACTTGATTCCTTTGAATCATCTCATTTGATCATTGTTTAACCTCAGTTATCACTATTATGACTTGCTGAGCTAGTTAGCTCACCCTTGCGATTCTTTTATATATTTTACAGTTAAAAAGAATATGGATGATAGTGAAGTTCCTCAGTCCAAAGTTCAGGCTAAGGTTCCAGTTGAGTTGAATCGAGCTAGCAGAAGCTTCATGCGGTAGAGAGATAGTCAGATTGTAAGAATGATTTTATTATCAATTGTAAGTTAAATTAGTTGGGATTTGGTACGTTGTAATAAAAGTTAAGATTATGGCTTGTTTTCATACTTTAACCTGTTGCGATCCGTGGTTATGTGAAACAGGGTCATTGCAATTAATATTTTATGTACAGGTTTATATATTGTGAATGTGTTGTGGACCCTAAACTTCTGACCCGGGTTTGGAGGGTGCCACACAAAATAGTTGAGGTGGACTCGTGCATGAACTCATTCAAAAGTAAACTTCGGAATAATGACAGATTTTTAGTAAAGTTCTAAGTTATGCATTATTTCTAAGATGTACTGAAGTGATTCAGACTTTACTCTTTGTCTGATATTTTGCTTAATGCACACACTTACACTCTATATGAATGATGAAAATTACTGTGGCGTTCAATGTTGTTTTAGATGAACAGTTTATGTGTCAGATTGCATAAATTCTGAGGACAAGTTCTGATGGAAGTTCTTATAAATAAGTTCTGAAGAACCAAAATCAGAATTTGTGTGAAGAATCACAGAGATAGGCATTCATTTTTCGAGTTAAGAAATCATGTTCTGATGACTGTTAAGTTCTGATATAAGTCTAAGTGCTGATATTAAATTCTGATCCTCTATTTGACTTATTTGTGGTTAAAATCTGAAACAGTCTTATTTTAAATCAGAATATGTACGGGTGAGATATTAACAGTCAATACAATTAGGGTTAGTGGAACACGTACATGCACAGTAATATTTACTTGTTTCTTGTGCGCATTAAACCCTGTTTTACACTTCCAATGACTGTTTTTCTTCTTCCTAGTCTAGGGAGACGAGGTAGAATTATTTCTACCTGTCAGTATTAAATTTCCTTGCGTCTCCTAGTATTCTATTGCCTATATAAACCAACACCTCAAATCAGCCTACACATCATTTCTTTTCTCACATACTCACTCTCTTTTCCTTCATACCAACACAATCATGGTCAACTACAATTTGTTTTTAAACTATGAGACCTTCAACATGGAGTTGAGCTGTGAGGATTGGCAGCAGGAATGGCACGTAACTGTCATTCCTGATGAGATTTGGGACTCGGTTCCCCAGGAGGTTCACACACAACTCCTGTTCTTTTACATGGACTACCATCGCTATCTGGAGCGATTGGAAGAAGGAAGGCTGCAAGCTCTCCGCCAACAAGAGCGAATCATTCAACTCGCTATTCTTTTTGTAGAGAGTCGGAAGAAGAAATAATTTGTTTTCTTCTTCCTGTTTTTCTTCATCGTCAGCTTTGTCCGGCTTCTTAGCCAAGGACAAAAGCTGTTGATGTTGGAGTTTGTAGCTTAGGACAGTCTTGTAATGTTCTGATGTAAATTTCAATTTCATGAATGTATTCTCTTAATATATTAATGGAATTTTATATTTTTGCAAGATTTGTCTCTGAGATGTTTTAAATTCTGTTGCATTTTTAAATCCTGATATATCCATATTCTGATGACCATTTTAATTACTGATATAAATTAAGTTCTGATTTTAAAATATCAGTACTTGTTTACTTGATTTTTTTTTTGGTTATTCTCACACTTGAATATTTTTACAGAATATTGGTTTTGCAGTGAAAATGATTAAATAAGTGGGAACAGTTTAAATTTTGAATTAAAACTGACTTACCTCAATTAATGGGATTACTTGGTAAGTGGAACGGTTTTTCCTTGAAAAACTGCATGTGATAAGTAATGATTACTGTTTTCCCGTGCCCATTAACTATTCATTATTGTTGCATGTCTGATAGGTGTCAAACGGTTATTTTTTTTAACCATGTATAAGTAAGAGAGAGAGAAGATTATACAATCTTTTATTTACTTTTACACTTTATCTCTCTTTCTTTACTTTTACTCTCTCTCATCTCCTGACGTTGGTTTTCATACAGACATTTTATCAAATACCTTACAGGCAACCTTAATTCTCAATTTTTTTTCTCATGGCACCTAAGGATTTGATTATAGATGGAGCCAAGTTCATTCCCAACAACTATGCTGCAATCCTAAATCATGATGAAGCTCCATCTAAGTTACACTTTGTGCAAGATCTTCTGGCACACGGTGAAATTGGGTATGCATTGACCCAGCCTCAAGTCATTTCTAGCCAACAAGTTCTGACGTTTTGGCGGACTGGGCATTTTGATAATGGTGGTGCTACTAGTACTCCCAACATTGTTTTTGAAGTCAATGATGTTGAACATGTGGTAACTCCCGGAACAGTTCGTAAAGCTCTACATTTATCAGAAGGCTGCATTTTCTCAACACTGAAGGAACCAGTTCTACAGCAGCTCATGGCCAATTTAGGGTATGAGAAGAGTTTGTCTAAGCTTGGACAGTTGAAACGAGCACATATCAGAAAGGAATGGAGCTTTTTCTTCGACTGCATCACTAAAGCCTTCAAGAATAAGTGTTCCAACTTTGATGCCATTCCAATAATGAGTCAGCACATCGGGTATGCTATTATTAACTAAACTCATTTTGATTTTTCAAGTGTTGTGCTAGGCTTTATTGGGGATAGGATGACAGAGGATAGAAATGTAGTTTACTTTGCTAGATTCTGTCAGCTTATATATACCTTTTGCTGTGCTGATGACCCTCAACTAGCCAGTTCTTTATTTCCACCTTTTAAACTTGCAAAACGGGCTTTTAATGACTTGGTAAATGCTGACCTTAAGAAAACGATGGTTAGACTTTTACAGATTCCTCAGTCTGTAAAACAGATCATGGTAAATGCTGATCCTCAAACCTATAGATCTGTTTATTCTGATGTACAACCTACCACCACATCCCAAACACCACAACAACCATCAGAACATACCACTCATACATCCATACCTCAATCCTCTATCAGAACACATCTCAAACCTTCATAGATAGCTCAACCTTCATCATCAGCATATACTGTGAAGCCTTCATCTTCCAAGCCCAAGAGGACAAAGACTATCCCTCAGACACCACAGAAGAGAAGGAGGATTATTCTGAGAGATGAGTCAGATAGTGAGGAACAGGTTTCTGTATCAGAACCTGTTGTTAAAGAAGCTGAGAAGGTCCCTTCTCAGAAGGATTCTGGAATTGGGGGATCTAAGCTTCTCAAAAGGCTTAGAAGAATGACTTATGCTGAACCTCCCAAGGAATCCCCACCTTCAAAGAGATACAAGAAACAAAGAGCTAAAAGGCCAGCTTCAGATGATGAGGAAGCAGCAGCTAAGGAAGGAGATGAGGAATCTCTGATCTCAAAAGAACCAGAATTTGCTGAAGCTACTGCATCTCCCTCTCCATTGTCCCCAACTCAAGAAGCTGCTACAGATAAGGCAAACACACCATCTGTGTCTCCTGTACATGAAACTGTATCTTCTGTAGACCCAGGCACAAGTGCTGAAATTGTTATTCACAACCTAGTTGTGCCTGAGGTTCTCTACTTAGAAGCTCCAACAGCAATTAATCCATCAACAACACCTTTTATTGATGCTACTCAAACTCCAGAATTGTCTACAACACCTTCTCTGCATCTAGATGTTGATGATCAGAATATAGATGAGCATCATGATATGGCTGTTGATCAGAACTTGGAAACAAATCAGCACTTAGAGGATGATGCTGCAGCCTCAATTGCTTCTCATACTGTTGTTTTATCAGAAGATGTTGATTCTGTCAGTTCTGATGCTTCAAATGCTGATACTACTGGTGATGCTGCTATTAATGCAGATGTTGATGAAGCTGGTCCTTCAGGACATGCACCTCAACAAACTGTTCTTAAATCTGAACTAGTTAAGAAGTTTCTTACAAGAGCAGCACCAGTACCTTGGAGTGAAACTCCTAGAGGACAGGAGTGGAATAAGGAATGGAACTCAGTTACCTTTGTTCCATCTGAAAAGATTCTTGCTGAGAACTTGGCAAAAGATGATGAAATGTTTATTAATGATGATTTCAAGACACAGCTTCGAGTCACTGCATTGAGTACTAGACATCTTCAAGGTCTCCATTCAACAACTCATGCAGAGTTACAAAAAATTCAGGAAGAATTGCTCAAGCAAGAAACGACTCAGAAAATTGATAAGAAAAAATTCTTCCAACCTACCTTTGACAGAGTTGCTTACATTGAGAAGACCCAAGAGAAGCAACAGTCTCAGATTGATGATATTTTGAAAAATCAAGCTTCTCAGCAATCTCAACTCGATGAAATCCAAGCCTCAGTGGAATTGCTTGTCTCTCTTCTCTTACCTGCTGATGCCAAAAAGGGGGAGAAAGTAATTAAGTCCAAATGCAAAACTGTTAAGACACTGAAGGGGAAGGATGATGAAAAAGATGACCATGGAAACTTTGGAATGGGTGGAGGTCATGGTCAAGGTAGAAGTTTCTCATCAAAAAGAGCTAAAATTACAAGTCACATGACAAGTTCTGATGCTGGAAAAAGAATTACTTCTGCTACTGGTAAAAGGATAAGTTCTGATGAACTTTTGGATCTTGATGAAGAAATATCAAGACATCTGTTTCTGAAAGAAAATCCAGAAATGGACTTTGAGAGTCTGATGGAAGAAGAAGCTAGACTTAAGTCAGAAAAAGTCAAATCTAAATCTGAAGCTTCTGTTGGTAAAAAGAAACTTCCAAAGGCCAAAGGCATTGTGATAAAAGAAAGAACAAATCCAGAAGCAACCAAGGCTAAATCACAATTGCAGATAGATCCAAGGTCCAAGGGCAAAGAGAAAGTTGGTGAACCTATCAAGGTTTATGTGCCTCCTGTGGATGGAGAAATTACTGTTGAAGATGCTGATCTTGCTCTGACTTCAAGAAAAAATTCTAAGACAACCTCTGACATGGCTCAAGTTGTTCAGAATCAAGATATAATTAGTTCTAATATCTCAAAGAAGCAAGTAACCTCTGACATAGCTCAAGTTAACTTGATATCAGAAGATAAATCAAAGGAAACCTCTGACATTGCTCATGTTAAACCTTCAAAGTTACTCCTACCAGGATTCACCAAAGCCAAACAGACTCAACCTTTGAAGACTGCTGTAAGTGGTTTTGAAGCAAGAGTGGTTACTGGAAAGGAAGCAAAAGATAAATCTGGATTGGGTAGTGCTGATGAAAGAAGAATACAGAACACAACCAATGATCCAACTTCCTTAAGTGAACTAGGTATTGGAGCAACTCCTGAAAGATTGAATCAACTAGAATATGTACAGATGGTTTACCATACCTACTTGAGAGAACACATCTTGTTGTACTTCATGACAGATGGTAGGGTTTATCATATAAGGGAAAATGCCATTCCACTGAAGTATTTTGAAGAATTGGAACATGTATTATTCTTACTTCAAGTGAATGACAAAATAACAGAAAGTGCTGCAAACTATTTGAAGAGTCAAATTCAGAGACAGAAAAGGCTTTATTCTGTAAAGTCTGACAGCACATATCTTCCAAAGTACAGAGATCACAAGGGTGATATTGTTGAGATGAAGCGTAACTCTGCTAAGATTATAACTACCTTTCTGGGTTACAAGGTTGTGGAATTCAATCTTGAGTCTAACAAGGCGTATTTGATCAGACTGGATCAGGACATAAGGAAAGCTAAAATTAATGATCTCAGGGCTGCAATCTTTCAAACTGGTGAAGATTCTGCAGAACTTAAAGATGCTAAAAGGAGGATGATTGATGAACTCAGATATGTTGAGAGATGTTTGTTAAAGAACTATCTCAGAACAACTCCTGACATCAGAGAGATCAGAAAGTGAAGCCAAGTCAAGATCTACAACTGCTCAAATTCTGATATAAATACAAACTGAAATTGTTATCAGAAGTTAAAGTTGGTAAAGCTTTAAGGACTGTAAGTTGTAGTTATCTAGTCAAATTCTCATGTATTTGTACTTAATGTTTTTGACATCATAAAATATCTGTTAACTTGTATATTATGCTAATTTACAAGTTGGGGGAGATTGTTAGATATATTTGATAATGTCATGTCTAATATGATTTATGTTTAGTTTTCAGATCTTACTTAAACAGGAAAAATCAGTACTTAACTGAAATCAGTACTGATACTAAAGTCAGAACTTAAGTCATCAGTATTTAAGGTTCAGGAGATATTTATCAGAAGATAATATCAGGACTTAAAGGAAACATTCAGATAAGGAAGGCGGCTGATTGAAAGGAAAAGAAGATTAAGACAAACATAAGAAGAGATATGCATGAAGAAGGAATTCTATGAAGAATAGAATACTTGGAAGAAAAGATATCTGATTGATATATTTTAGGAAGCAGAATTATATTCTATATCAATTAGCGATTATCTTGTAATTATGTAGTATATAAATATAGACATAGGGTTTATACTTTAAGTGTTATCATTATTGAGAAGATTATTCATTGTAACCCTAGCAGCTCTCGTGATATTTGTTCATCACTGAGAGAGGACAGTTCCATACTGTAACAGAATTTATTGCTTTGAATAAAGTCTATTTTCTGTTACTTTTGTTATTAGAATTCGATTTGATTGTGCTATACACTGTATTCACCCCCCTCTACAGTGTGTGTGACCTAACAAACCACTGTGTGGCTGTATAATCTGGAATCATAGAATTGTCTTAAAATCTTTAAGAAAAATTATACCCGTAGAAATTTCATTCATTCCCTGCGTCTAAAAAGCCAGTGGTATCCTATGGAGTAAGCCTTTGAGGAAGATCCACAATTTTTGTCTATAGGTCTTGAAATCAGTTCCATTGGAGTAAGAAAACCATTATCTATAACTTCCGTATTCGAGAATTTTCCGTCTGAATAGCACATGGTCTTCGTTTTCTTCAAAAGATTGAAATCCACTTTAAAAGCCCGGAGGAATCCTGAGTCTACCAATACCTTGAGTACCCGTAATTTAATATTTAAGAAAAAATTAAATTTCCAATATTTTTAATTTTCTTAGAAAATAAATTAATCAAAAATAAATAATTACGAGAAAATAAATTTTCAAGAATTTCGAATTTTCTTAAAAATTAAATTAAACGTAAATTATTATTTAAGAAAATTTTAAATTTAAGAATTTTAAATTTTATGGAAAAATAAATAAATCAGAAATAATTAATTAAGGTAACAAAAATTAGTTAAGTGTTCTATGGCGACTCAGATAGCTCTTGAATATTCCTTTACCTATGGCGATCAGGGTATTTAAATCACAACCGGTAGTCTATGGCGACTCTGTATCTCTATGCGTCGTCTCCGCCGTCATTGATCGTGTGTGGCGACTACGGGGATCAACAAGGCTGTGGAGACCAAGCTGCCAAAAATTTTGACAGATTAAAAGTTCCCGCGCGTGGCTACTATTCAAGGAGGCTGCCAAATAAATGTTAACTCGGTTTGATAACAATTCTAGTGGGTGTCTTCCACCGGCAACACTGACCTCTCCTTTTCTTTTTCGCACGTGTATTACCAAATGAATTTGCTTCCAATTTCCTTGCCAAACAACTACTTACAGGGCTGCCAATTCATTTGATATTTTGGCAGGTAACTAACAATATATCCGAGAGGAAATAACCAAAAAATGGTAGCAACAATAATTCTGAAAAACTTGTAGCAAGGAAAAATACACCCGAAAAAAAATAAAAAAAATTAAATTAAAAACTTTTATTTACTAAAATTTAAATATTAAATTAATTTAGTTAAATTTATAAAATAAATTTATTTAAATTAAGTTCATAATAAACTTATTTAAATTAAATTTATAAAATAAATTTTCTAAATAAAATTTACTAAATAAATTTATGTAAATGAAAATGTAATAAAATAAATTATTTTTAAGGATCCTGATTTGTGTATCAATCAGTCAGCTCTGATACCAATTGTTAGGTCCCGAATTATCGTAGAAGGGGGGGTTGAATACGATAATCACTAAATTAAAAAATCTTTCGAATCTTTAGCGGATATAGATTTAGTGCTCGGTTAGTGGTTCCGTGTTCTTGAGAGGAATAGTGTTTGGAACGATAAAACGAGGAACACAAGATATTCGGGGAAGTATATATTTGTATATAAATCCTCGAGGGGTGTTTCTACACTCCGGTAAATAAATTAACCGGCTACAGTCTAAGAACAACAAAGTTCCTAGCTTCTACAAAGATTTTACAAATCAAATCCTATACAATGATCTAGCTTTTGTTTGTACTAGGATTTAATTACCGGGTAACGACTGTAATGCCCCTATGAATATACAAGAACTAAATCGGGCATTATAACGTTACTCCGGTGAGAAGTTAAACGGATATACAAAAAGCTTGAGCTTCTCTGTAAATCTTTGTTGCCATTTTCACTACTCTCTTGGGAGAGAAGATGAACAGAACTCGATCAAAAATGAATGGCTTAATTCTTCTGCTGCAAAATGTAGTCTTTATCTAATAAAATTGCGTGGCTGAGGATTCTTTGGCGACCAAGTACTTTTCTGTGGCGACCAAGGGGGAAGAAGCTCTCTGATGACTTGCTACTAGTATAGTACAATATTTTATTTCAAAAAATCAAACTCCCCCGTGGCGACCACAAGGGCTACTATATATATACACTTGATTAGCCAAAAATAAACTAAAACCTTTGTGGCGACCTAATGTCACCCTGGATTCCTTTTCTTATTTTTGATTTCTTTTTCTTTTCTTTTTATTTTTCTTTCTTTTTGTTTTCTTTTTGTATTTTCTTTTTCATTTCTTTTTCTTTTCTTTTTCTCTTTTTTTTCTTTTCTATTTTTTTTGTTTTCTTTTTTGTTGTTTTTCTTTTTAAGTTTAAATTGTAATTAAATTAATTTATAAAATAAACTTAAAAATAACTTATATAAATAAACTAATTTAGATTTATAAAATAAACTTATTTAAATTTTATAAGATAAATCAATTTAAGTTTATTAAATAAATTATATTAAAGTCCTTTAAATAAATTTATTTAATTTACCAATTAGACTTTGAGCTTCGCCAGTCCCTTGAGCTATTTAGCTGTATACCCCGCGCACCTCTTCTCATAATTTAACAGATAAATGTTCAATCCAAGTACGTTCCTCAACTTAACAATTCTTCTATAAATAATACCCAGATTCCTTTCACGAGCTGTAGACGCCTAGTGCAACTGGTCTGGTTCACAGACGACTAACCCTGATTCAGGTCTTCGTATTATGGCCTTGATTAAATTGTTAAGCTTGCAACAACTTTATCGCTTCGAACACTGACTATCGATAAACAGATGTACTTTCACTAGAATCCTTTCTGGTAGTTTAGACAACATCTTCATTAACCTCGGTCTATACCCTGTCTTCAGTTCTTCAGATTCCTATGCTTCGAACACTGTCTATTTTCAATCAATGCCAATACACTGAAATCTTCCGGTAGTACTTGTATATTGAATCTTCAACATTTTTGAAACCCTGAAAGTCTTTAACCTTTGTTCTTTATTGAGGCATGATCATATTAATGAACTTCTTTCAGTGACCTGTAAACAGACTTCAGGCCTTCTTCTAATCTTCTGATTCTTTGTATTTGCCTTGTCTTCATTCTTTTTGATTTCTTGTGTAGACGTAGTATTATTAACCTGTCATGTTCTAGTGTTGTTATTGTGTTGAGTTATCACGTAACTATTTATGCAGCTACGCAGTCTCACCAACACCTTACTATGTTGCATTTAGTATGCCACAAATGCAATTTAGCATGCCATACTGGAATAATATGTTTGCATAGAATATGCCTTTCCATGTTAATCAGCATGTGCATGATAATTCTATAATGATGAATGGTTTTAAGGACTCTACTCAATTGACTAAGGATGAACTTCAAATGCTTAAGTCAAATGAGGACAATCCTAAGAAACCTAAAAAAAATGCTAACAAAACAAGACCCAAGGAAACTTGGGTACCAAAATAAACTTGATTTGGTTTTATTGTGTACAGGGAAACAGAAAGAATCTTTGGTATTTGGATAATGGGTGCTCAAGACATATGATTGGAGATTCTACCCTGCTCACTGAGTTCAAGAAGAGAGCTGGCCGAAGTATCACTTTTGGAGATGACAGCAAGGGTTATACTGTGGGATATGGCTTGATTTTAAAGGAAAATATCATCATTGAGGAAGTTACCCTAGTGGATGGACTCAAGCACAATTTGTTGAGTATCAGCCAGCTTTGTGATAAGGGCAACTCAGTAACATTTAATTTTGAAGCCTGTGTTTTGACAAACAAGAGAAGCAACAAAGTGGTTTTCACTGGAGTGAGAAAAGGGAATGTGTATTTAGCTGACTTTAACTCATCAAATACAGAATCTGTCACTTGTCTATTTAGAAAGGCAAGTCAAGATGAATGTTGGCTATGGCACAAGAAGCTGTTTCACCTTAACTTCGAGACTATGAATGAGCTAGTCAGGATAGATTTGGTAAGAGGTATTCCTCAAGTGGAATTCTCAAAGGAGGGACTCTGTGATGCATGTCAGAAAGGAAAGCAAATAAAGGCATCATTCAGAAAGAAGCTTGATTCAACAATTGAAGAACCTTTGCAACTATTGCACATGGATTTATTTGGACCAGTCAATATATTGTCCATCTCAAGAAAAAGATAATGCCTAGTAATTGTGGATGATTTCTTAAAGTTCTCTTGGACATATTTTCTAAAATCCAAAGATGAAGCTAGTGAAATCATCATCAATCACATAAGGCAAGTCAACAATCATCCTGATTTTAAAGTAAGAAGAATCAAGAGTGACAATGGAACTGAGTTCAAGAATTCTGTGATGAGATCATTTTGTGAAGAGAACGGGATCATGCATGAGTTTTCAGCAGCAAGAACCCCACAACAAAATGGTGTGGTGGAAAGAAAACACAGATCTCTTATTCAAGATGCAAGAACAATGCTAGAAGAATCAAAGTTACCAAAATATTTTTGGGCTGAAACTGTAAATACTGCATGCTACACTCAGAATATTTCTTTGGTTAATCAATAAAAATGCATGACACCCTACCAATTATTCAAGAATAGGAAGCCAACACTAAACTTTCTTCATGTCTTTGGCTGTAAATGCTATATATTAAGGAATTAAATTGATCAGCATGGGAAGTTTGATGCCAAAGCAGATGAATGCATTTTTATTGGATATGCAGTTGGAAAAGCATATAGAGTCTACAATCTCAGAACCAACATTATTATGGAATATGTACATGTTGTGTTTGATGATAAAAAGATTGAAGGATTGCAAGATGGAGATTTCCATGAAAGCCTCAAATTTGACAATGTTGAGATAATTTGTGAAGATAGTGATGATGAAAGTGATCAAGAACAAATATCTAAGGACAATGCAGAAAAGTCTACAACCAATGAAGCATAACTCAACATCCGTCGAAAGATCAAGTGCATCATCCGTTGAAAGAGAATCAGCATCATCCGTCGAAAGGAAAAACTCAACATCCGTTGAATCATCAATAAAAATTGAGGGCCAATACAGATCACAATTAAAAAAAGACCCTAACTACAAGTCAAAGATCCATAAACTCAGGGGGAGTTTCTTCTAATCAAAACTCTGTCAGAAGTCAAGATAATAATGAGGCCTCTTCATCTAGAGCAAATCTACCACAACTGAGGAAATGGACTAGAGATCACCCATTTGAACTAATTATTGGTGATGTATCTTCTAGAGTGCATATAAGAAAAGCAACTCAAGCGGAATGTCTATATAGCAGCTTTCTATCTCAAGAAGAGCCTAAAAAGGTAGAGGAAGCTATGTTGGATCATGATTGGGTTTTAGCTATGCAGGAGGAGTTAAACTAATTTGAAAGGAATAAAGTTTGGAAGCTGGTACCCAAGCCTAATGGAAAGAATCCTATTGACACTAAGTTGGTATTCAGAAACAAGATGGATGAAAATGTCATAGTAGTCAGGAACAAAGCTAGATTGGTTGCTAAGGGCTATTGTCAATAAGAAGGAATTGATTTTGATGAAACCTTTGCTCCTGTTGCAAGACTTGAAGCCATCAGAATCTTTTTAGCCTATGCAGCCCATGCCAATTTCAAGATCTATCAAATGGATGTCAAAAGTGCTTTTCTAAATGGAGATTTGGAGGAGGAAGTCTATATCAGTCAGCCTCCTGGTTTTAAAGACCCAAATTTTCCAGAATATGTCTAATATCCTTTGAAAGCACTTTATGGATTGAAGCAAGCACCTAGAGCCTGGTACGATATTTTGTCAAACTTTCTCTTAGAAAATCACTTCACAAGAGGTACTGTTGAAAAAACTCTATTCTTTAGAAATGTTAATTGCACTAGTATACTTGTTCAAATTTATGTAGATGATATTATATTTGGTTCTACAGATGAAAAAAATTGTAAAAAGTTTACCAAACTAATGCAAAGTAAATATGAAATGAGCATGATGAGAGAACTAACTTACTTTCTTGGTTTACAAGTTAAGCAAGTTAGTGATGGAATATTCATTAGTCAAACCAAATACATTTATGATCTTTTGAAGAAGTTTGACTTAATGGATTGCACATCTGCAAAAACTCCCATGACCACTGCAACTAAACTTGAATTAAACACTACTGAAAAGTTTGTGGATGTTTCAAGTTATAAAGGCATGGTTGGCTCACTTTTATATTTAACATCCAGTAGGCCAGATATAATGTTTGCTACATGTCTTTGTTGATTTCAGGTTGATCCTAGAGAATCTCATTTAATAGCTATTAAGAGAATTTTCAGATATCTCAAAGGAACACCAAAACTTGGCATTTGGTATCCTAGAGATTCTGGTATTGATCTAACTGGATATTCAGATGCAGATTATGCAGGTTGTAAAATTGATAGAAAAAGTACAACAGGAACTTGTCAATTTCTGAGAGATAAGCTAGTATCTTGGTTCAGTAAAAAGCAAAATTCAGTCTCTACTTCTATAGCTGAAGCTGAATATATTGTTGCTGGTAGTTATTGTGCTCATATTTTATGGATGAAAAATCAACTATTGGACTATGGTCAACATGTGAATAGGATTCCTATTTTCTGAGACAACACAAGTGTCATTGCAATTACTGAAAATCCAGTACAGCATTCAAGGACCAAGCACATTGACATCAAGTACCACTTCATTAGAGAGCATGTTATGAATGGTACTGTGGAACTTCATTTTGTTCCAAGTGAGAAGCAACTTGCAGACATCTTTAATAAGCCACTTGATGAATCCACCTTCACTAGGTTGGTAAGTGAGTTAGGTATGCTTAATTACTCTTAATCTATATTGATGTCTATGCAAATTGAAATGCAGCCAGAGTAAAAGTTGATATTTCCTGTCAAAGATAAAATTTTGGCCAAGTCAAAATTTAAATCTCAACGGATGTTCATTATCCGTTGAAGTTTATTATCCGTAGAAATATCAATTATTACTCTGGGTACTTTTATCATTATCCGTCAAATTACACTCAATCTTACCTGTTAATTTTAAGCATCATCCGTCGAATTTACTTATAGCCTGTATGTATATTTCAACGGATAATCTTAGAATTTTGACAGTTTTCTTTATTTTTAAACGGCTATTTTGGGCTAATTTGATTGGTCACTTTATTCACTTTTTAATTTTTGACAGTTTATTTCTAAGTACGTATAAAAGCTAATTTCATTTCTATTCTTCACTTTTATCTTTCTTAAGTAATTTCTCTATCTCTCTTCTTCTTCAAAGCAAATACTCTCTTTTCGCAACTAACTTCAATCACAGAATTGGAACCCGTTGTCAAAATCATATCCTCAACTTGGTTTATCTATGAAAAGAACAACTTTGTGCCTATGGTGAACAAGCAAATTCTGGCATTTGAAGATTATCACAAGATGATGAACTTTATACTGAACTGTAAATTGAGTTGTTTCATGCTTGAGTCTCCAACCATCTACTATGAAGTTGTGGAGGATATTTGGACTATAGCAGTGTTCAACTCTAAGGATAAAACTATTACCTTCACTCTCAAAGGTAATGAACACTATGTTAATTGTGATGCTATTGAAAAATGCTTTAAATTTCCTGAAAATAACACACTTGCCTCACACACAGACACTGATGTGAGTAATATGCTAGTTTCCATGGGCTATGCTCTTAATGCCACTAAATTAGGTGATGTTAGGAGATAAGGTCTTAGAAAGGAATGGAGTTTTCTGTGTAATTCATTCATTAAAATGTTTTCTGGCAAAATTAGAAATTTTGATGCTGTATCTTACTCACTTGTTCACATGCTTTATATGCTCCTTAGTGATAAGTACTTCAATTTTAGCACTTCTGTTATGTATGAGTTAGGGAGTAAATTGGAGGATATTAAGAAGAGGTCTAAGAATATTTATTATGCTAGATTCTTCATGATGATAGATAATTTTGTTTCTGAGAATCTCTCCATTGAGAACCCAACAAACAAGTTAGCTTGTTGGGTCCAAGAGAGAAGATTTATTGCTGATCTAAACATGACAAATCACCACAAGGATGTTCCCCTTGTGTACATGCCAATCATGGAACAACCCCAGGTAAGTGAGGTAAACATTTTTGTCCCTACTACTTCCCAACCTATTACTTCTTTGCAATCAAATGTGGCTATGGCACCTGTGACTGTGACCAAATAGGTGCCTACCCAAGCCATCAAACCAACAGTTTCCAAATCCAAGTCAAAGAAAGCCCCCTCTAGTATCTCTCAGAAAGAAGAAATCAAAAACCATTAGGGACACACAGGGTGCACACACTATGCCTACTGCATTCAAAGACTCAGTTCATTCACCTTCTCAAAGTCAGATTGATGTGGCTCCAATAAATGTGGAGTCACAGCCAAAATCTTTAGTTATAGAAGCACCTCACACTCAAAAATCACCCACAAATTCTTTGGATGTGGACATGATTCATACATCAATTTCTGATTCTCCATCTTTAACTCTCATGGAGAATCCAAAATCTCAAGCAAGTGAGCATCATCTTTTAGATGATTTGTTGGCTCACTTGCCATTCCTTTTTGATTCCACTGAGAATACTGTGTAAAATCTCAAATCAATCTCCACAGATTCTACAGTAGTCTCTACTCCAAACTCTGTCATTTCTACTATCTCGATGGATATTGTTCATCTGTCTACTAGTGACTGTATCTCGACGGATGTGCTTCACAGCAGTCATCCATTGAAACTTTCAACTACTATTTCGACGGATGTTTCTCATCCGTTGAATATCACTGCACCACTCCAAATTTCAACTGCAGTTACAAGTACAGATGATCTAGTGTTTGTATAGTCACTCTTAGGATTGAGGGAAGGGAGTGAACAGAGTGAGAGACTGAGTTGATCTCAGGCAAAAGGAGAAGAAATGAGTAAAACTCTGTAAGCTATTTCTTCCATCTTGGCAAAAGTGAGTGAGTGGAGTCCCACCTTTGTAGGTGAAGGTGAGGATGTGAGGGTGGGAAGCCAAGGGGAGCCCTTGATGCAAAAACAGAGAGAAAATGAGAGAAAAGCAGGTACAGAAGAATGGGAAGATCCCATTCTTAGTGAGTTAATGGATGTCAATGAGGCTGAATAGAAACAACTATTTCAGCAAGAATATCAAGTTGTCTTAGACTCTATTTCTTATGAAGCTAAGGCATTTACTCACCCTATTCCAGCTTATCAAATTTTATCTTAACAGAACAATGTGGATGCTGAGAAGATATTGAACTTGGTGCACACTACTAAATCTATGTAAATGGCAAAGGATGCAATCACTACCATGCCTTCCACAGCTGGTGATGACTTTGCCTATCCATCTGGTGGTTCTGAGGAGTTTGGGGATGAAGATGATAAAGATGACTTCATACACACAGGGGGAGAAATAGGGCCTATCTCAAGCACAAACACTCCATCTTGGATGTTTAGCAAGGATTGTGATACACATCACTTCAAATCCACTCTCTTCAACTTAATTCAACAAACTCAGAAAGCTATTCAAGCCACTTCAGATTCCAACACCAAGTCTCTTCTCCAAGAACACCTTGAATCTCTTCAGTTACACAAGATCCAGTCTCTTAAACAAAATCAAGATATGTCTGAAATCAAGACTGAGATTGGACAGGTCAAGAAAGACATCACTGAGAGATTAGAGTCCATGCTACCTGCCTCAATACTGTTGGATGTCACTAGACAACTAAGGAAAAATTCTGATCTAGCCACCAAAGTGGACTCATTGGACACCAGGATCAGGACCTTGGAAACCTTAATTACTCAAATCCATCTACATCAAGCTCAACAAATTATGCTACTTCAGAAACTGGTGGCAGCATAAACCTCAACCTCCACTCAACTTGATGCCAACAAAAAGAGGGAGAAAGACTCTATCATTCCAGTTAGCCAGGGGGAGTCAACAAGTGAGGGGGGGAAGTGCTCAATATTCAAGTAAGAAAAGTGATTGTTCTAGCACTTACTTTCACAAAGCCACCAACCTTGGACAATATTGATCTGATCAAGATAGCAGTTGGTAAGTTGGAATCAAAAGAAAATTTTAAAAAACTTGATGTTGCAGCAGTTGAGCAAGAGCTGGATGTAAAATGGAAGAAGCTTGATGGAAATATCACGAAGAAATTTGGTCCAATTGGGAAGCAAGACAAGGTCTTTTCTCACTTCTCTCAATTGAGACAAATTTCGGTTAATGAAATGAGCTTGGGGAACATGGAAAGGGGTCAAACCTCATCAATCAAGTCTCCAAAGGCCAGTGTGATTTTAAAGCCAAAAAGAAATTATCCAAAGAATTCAGACAAAAATCCCCTGGATTTATCCTATGAAACCCCTAGGCCAGATAAAAAGAAGCTGCTTGCAAGGTCTATTGCCTTACCCAAAGATCACAGAGACACAGTGTCAAAGAACAGAATTGCTAAGATCTATAGGACTAGTAAACTAATCCGTGTAGTGGCTGGACATCCACAGTTTGTAGAGGCTAAGAAAGAAGAAAAGGTGAGGCTTAAACAACAACAAAAGCAAGCTGCTTCAGAATCCAAGAACCTAGCCAAGAAGCTTGCAACCATAGAAGTTACATTGCCTGCTGTGACAACTGAAGATCTCAATGAAGGAATGAAAGAAGAACCAAAGAAGACTAAGAGGAACTTTAGATACAAAATCCATGCAAAGAGGAATATAAATTTCAATGAAGATAAGGAAGACTACATGCCAACCCAATCTACAAATTCAAGTCAACCAGCCATACCTACATTGAAGGAGGCTGAATCCAAGGCTGATTCAACCATAACCTTTCATGGTGATCCTGTAATTCCCAAGGATAAGCCTATAGATTGGGACAGCTTGTCTCTTCCTGATCTAAATCTTCCAATCTTTGCCAAACAAAGGAAGACAAAGAAAAGAGTAGTCAAAACAGTCAAGCATGTCAAGCTTCAATCCAAGCAAGTGGTCAAACCCAATCCTAATGTCAACAAAGGAGATCAACTCTACATATGTGACATCAAAGAATTTTCAGACATAAATCTCTATCTGGATGAGCTAGAAGAAGTTAGAGCTATTGATGCCTACAAGCATCTTTCATAGAGACTAGTCTTCAGGTACAAGGGTGGTAAAGAGATTACATGGCTACTTCATAGAATTCTCAATGAAGGTTATTCCACTTTGGTGACTGTAACACCCCCAAATCCGGGGTCGGGGATCAGGGTTGTCACGAGTTCCATTTCCCTTAATAATACTTAATCTTAATAATCAACCAACTACTGCGTATTGTGACCCCACAATATACACACACACCACAAGTTATAGTCTCAGAGATGAATATCTAAAAATAACACAAGTCATTTTATTCCACAATTATAAGCCATTACACCTCAAAAGGGTTTCTGAATAAATTTACATATTCTTTGCCATTATTAAAATTCATAAATATACATAAGTCTGGTACATCAAAAGTTGAAAGCCTAGCCTATTGGTAGTTTCTACCTCAGCCACAACGGCATCAACGCCTACAGGAAACTGCGAAATGTTTCCTATCCGCTCATGAATTGGGAGCTTGGTCATGTTCATCTTGTCTATATGTTATTGTGTGATGAAAGAAGAAAGCAAGGGTGAGCAACAAGCCCACCGAAATAATATGTATAATAATTTACAATATATGAGCATTCTCATAGTACTCATGAAAGTGTTGGTCAAGCAGATATGAACCAAGTTTGATATCTTAACGTGACCAAGTCGCAAAATATTCAGTATATATATGTATATATACTTTTCAAAATTTTGGAAATCCTCTTCCATGCATAATATACACAGATTTCCGGTCTATAACTGTATAAAGTTATCGTTGCAAGGTGATCTCGTATATCTAACCTTGTCTCAACGTTTTTTTGAAAATCTTTGTCATGCATATGATAATCATTTACTAGATATAAGTTAAAAAGATGAAGTTACAAGATACTCCAATATACTTATGTCTTTTTCAAATACTACTTGAACTACCATTGTTCAAGGTATAATCAGTTTCAAAAGTTCATCACATAGATGAGACTACGAGATAAGACTTGAATAAATTCAATCTTTGAAATATCATTCAAAAGAGATGAAGTTACGAGATATTTCATTAAGTTTCGATATATATACACCTATATATATATCTCATACATTCCCTGAGAACCTCTGTCATGACAAGCATAACCAGAGTTATCATATCCAATGAATTTGGAAAGAAGAGAATTTTGGCATAAACCTGATATCTTGCTGATCAGGCAAATATACCAATATGTAACCTTTTCTACTGTAGATGGATGAATTCTTCGCCGGTCATCACCCTGGCCGCATTAGGACCTCGCGCTAGACCGTTACCCGGCCACTCACGCGTGGATGGACTGTCACCCAGCCTCTTACACCTTCATAGACCGTACCCCGGCCTGTCGCTTATGCCGACTCAATTAGATGGACTTACTTCCCGAATGTTGGGCAAGTAATCAAATTGTTTTCTCAAAACAGTAACCTCGTTGCGAATATAAAATACACCACAGAGTCGGATCCCTCAGATTTTTGAGTGAGTATTCAAGTCCCCTTCGAAAGGAAGAACTTAAATTTGAAAACGAGTTTTGGGATCCGCTCCAACTTTTGAAATCATTTTGAAGACTCGAAAACATTTTTAAGAATGTTTGGAGTAATGCTGATTTAATAAAATAAATCAGTCCCAATATGTTGAAAAATATCTGAATATTATTATTTAAATAATATTCCCATAAAGGACAATTTTTATAAAAATAAATGAAGTAGAAGTTTTAAAAACTCATACTTGAAACGAATAATAATAACAAAGATATACTTATACGAAAGTACGATCTTTATTTGAATAATCGAAAATAAGTTTGAAATATCGAAACATTATTCTTTAATAAAATAAAGAATATTATTTAATAAAATAGGCGGAGTCATAAGTCCTCGAATGAATATTCAAAATAATATTCATTAAATAAAATAAAGTTATCGAATAAATCTTATTCGATTAATAGTTTTGAAAACTATATCTATATATATATAAATATATATATATATATTATACTCGCGAACATCGACTCCCGGTTTAGAAAAATGTTCACCTTCGGGTCCCCTATACTAAGGGTATACGCAATTACTGCTTATCTCTAGCATAGGTATTATGCAACTTATAAGCATTTGAATCAACAATTAGATATCAAGATTACGAAACAAGCATGTATATATACCATATCAGCATGCTCCAATATATCGTAAGATTGGCTAATAACAAGCATGCACTTATCACAAGATAATGCATATACATATGTACATCACAACAACAGTATAACGGGTAGAAACTTGCCTGAGTGTTCCGGGATAGACTTAAGCTTAGACTGGGTCCGGTAACCTATGAACAACAACATAATCTGGAATTAGACCACGGTCGCTTAAGGTCGCTTATACACTTAACGATTTGCGTTAATCTCTTGCGTACCCTCGGTTCCACCAATTTTAAAAAATTAACCGTTACGAATTTTAAGGCGACTCTTTCGCGAATACTCTACCAACTGCCTAACCCAAATTACATAATTGTTTTGTAATCCAATTAGTCTTTTAAGGGCCTTAAACAAGGTCTCAAAGTAAAGCGAGGGGTAAAGGCTCGTTCGTGAAACGCCGTTACTTAAAATGGTCGTTTCTTCTAAACCGTAGATCGGAACCAAGCGAACCACATATCAAAATGAAGGTTACGACATGCTCTAGCTAATCATGGCAATGTTACAGATTGGTTGTTGAGTTTCCTATTCTGAACACTAAGAACTAGCAGTTGAATAAAACGGGCATTACGACGGCTATGTTTACGCGATTACCAAGTTTTAAACCACTCTAAACAACCACAATTCAACTCACAACCACCAATACAACCAAATTTCACCCAAACCTTACTACATCAGTCCCAAACCTCAAGATTTTCCAATTCATTCAATCACAAACATGAACTACTAACTATACTTAAGTTTCATTAACTATAAACAAGAATCCATAATCCAAATTACTACAAATCCAATCCACACTTTAAACACACAAGCATCATGCTTCTCATTTACTATAACAATCAAAACCATTCCTAATACTCAAAAGGAAAGCTAGGGTTTGAAGTTTTATACCTTCCTTGAAGCTTTTAATCAATGAAAGATCCTTGGAATGCCCATGGAAGCCTTGATCTATGCTTAAGCTACCTTGACCTTACAAATAAAATCAAGAATCAAAAATTTGTTCTTAAAAGTTACTATTCACCCTAAACTAAAATGATTTATTTGAGCTAGCAAACCTTGGATTCAAGCACTCAAACTACTTGCTCTTCTTAGTTATGAAATATAGAATCCAAGGAAACAAACCTCTTGAATTATGATTGAGTTGAGCTTGGGTTTGGAAATTTTTCTTCTTGTTTTTCTTCAAAAGGCCGAGAGAAAATAGATGGGGGAAGAAGAAAATGTGTTTGTTTTGGTTGCTTTTGATTTTGGTGTTTGTGAAATGAATACTTGGTGGAGATTGCTTTGATAAAGTGATGACATCACTTGGATGACCTCACCTCCAAGCCACATGTCTTTCCCTTATGGTTTGATGATGTCACCTTCTCTTTTAACCACTTATTTTAGCTTATCTTGGAAGTTTCCTTCCCATTCTACTTGTATGTGCTTGTCCCTTGGTTGTTTATTTATTTTACGGTTGGCTTAACTCTCGTTCTCGCTCGTTGTTTGAGGGATCATATCCGGGATCTTATTACTTGGGTTCCCCTAACCTTTCTCAATATTTTATATTCCTTTTATGATCCTCTTGAATTTAAATCCTTTTAATCATGTTACCTTATACTCAATTCATTCGGTATCTGGTGGATTTTTGAGAAAAATTAAAGTGTTCGAATTTGGATTCTGACGATCTTTACATACACTTATATACCATATGGAGTACTAATAAGATCTCAGAATATCAATAAAAGAACTCCTACATAGTGTGGCATGAAAAGTTTTCTTAATCAGCATTATCAGCAAAAGTTACTATTCATCAGGGTTTCAAAAATTCCAAAAATTGGGGTTATTACAGTAACCGTCTTCTTT
This sequence comes from Apium graveolens, assembly GCF_009905375.1. Taxonomy (NCBI): domain Eukaryota; kingdom Viridiplantae; phylum Streptophyta; class Magnoliopsida; order Apiales; family Apiaceae; genus Apium; species Apium graveolens. The sequence continues at coordinate 57,719,958 of NC_133648.1, read as the reverse complement.
GTAATCAAGAAAATTTTTGGATTTAATATAGTTGCCAAGAAAATGGTACTAAACAAGATTCGGGAGATAAGGAATAGCTGGAGAAGACCAAATGCACTTCCAAGAGTATTAAAAATTCCTTTCACTGGAGATAGGGTGCATTTGAGGCCTTATTGGATATTGGAGTTCAAAGATGAAAAATACATCAGAAGATTCTTCAGATTGGAAGATCAGCTAAAGATTGCAAGCAATGAAACTCTCAATAAGATGCAAGAAAAGCTGGATCAGTCAAATGAGGATGAATCAGAATTTTACAGGCAACTCCAAAATCAAATTGAGGAAAATAATGTGGAGCTAGGAAAGAAGTCAAGGCAATCAAGGAAATTATCTAAATTTTCTCAGTCTAAAGGAGCACCTTAAAAATGATCTGTAAGACACTCTACAAATCCTTCTTTGTGAGAATTTTCAATAAACTGCAGCACTTGTAAATTTTAACCTACTTTATTTCATTCTGTATTCATAGAGTGTTTTGTTATCATCAAGTTTCTCTTAATTTATGGCTACAATTCCAGTAGACATAAATTGGGGGAGATTGTTAGTAATATGTTGTGTACTTGATGATAACTTGAACAAAATACTTAGTAGATTTTATTTAAATGAAATTGTAGATTTCAATGGATGATCAATTCAACATCCGTTGAAAGAGCAGCTTATGTAACAATAAGATTGGTAGCACATTTTTGCATACTTAAATAGATTAGTGAACTAGATGTTGTAGAATGTTTAAGTCATATTATACTAGATTGATATGCAAGATAGGATGGTTAACTGTAAATATCAGATACCTTGTAATCTTGTATAAATGAATTAGAGTTAACTTCCAAGAAGACAGTCTCACCGGATGATTCACAAGGTTTCAACGGATGATCAACTTAAGTCTCGACGGATGATTAATCTGAGTTTCAACGGATGATCAGATTCAAAAGAGCAGTTGATAGTGACTTGACAATCACATGCGTTGGTTGTATGCAAATGGAATATGGCAGCCTAATTCAGGTTTTAGAGAACAAAGAAGCATTTTCATTTCCATGCTAAATTGAAGATATTCAAAGATGCTGGAAAGAGAAGTGAAGAAGCATGAAGTTAGACTAAAAATAATTTATCTTATTTATTTGTCTTCTTATCACGTAACTTGGTGATATATAAACCAAGAGTAGCAAGTTGAATAGGATCGAAGTTAGCAAGCAAATTACCAGAGAAATAGATAAGGCAGAATTTGTAAAGAATTTCTGGATTTTGTAGATTCAACTTGTAAGCAGCTGTGTACAATTCTGTAATATAGAGTTCTCTACTAAATATATATCTCTGGTGGAAAAGTTCAATCCACCAGAAAGTTTTTAAGTACATGTATTTAAATACTTTGTGTTTTGATTTCTATACTTCTTTTATCCCGCACCATTGCAAAATCAGACACAGCTATATATATATATATATATATTTATTGAAGAACTGTTTTTAAAAATTGAAAAAAAATCCACAATTACATTCAACCCCCCTTCTATAATTCTTATTTAGATTGTTTGGGAATAATAATGTATCACATTCAACTCATTTCTCGTATCACTTACGGTTAAGTGATGAGAAACACATATCTTAAAATCTCGAGAAATAAATTATATAGTATTTTTCCACATGTACAAGATATAAGGTTGAAATGAATGAAACATACATTTAATCTCAAAATATTTCGAACCCTTACACAACACCTATTATTTGGTATCTAGCTTAACTATTTTTATAAGGTCCATTATGTGTCTAGTGCTTCGTGGCCAAACAAAAATATCTTTCGTAATCCTTGTTACTCTTATACTTCTGTCCACTTAGAGGAACTCCAATAGAGGTGCCGAAAAGGGTGCCAAATCTTATGTGGCATAGCGCTCTTGAATGCCTTCCTATTAGAATGACGAGGGTGTCCAAGAGGTGCCAAGAGAAGTTGCCAACTTTTGGCACCCTCTTGGCACCTTCTCTAAATGGAAAAAGTTATATTGTCCACACCCATTTTATACATGTAGTTTTTATATTATTTATTTGGGGACCATTTAAGCACCTCATATGGTGCCAACTATTGGACTTGAAAGATTTTAAATGTGATATAATTGAAAGAGTAAATAAAAAATTATTATTTATAATGTGTTGTACAAGGTTGGCACGCCTAAAGGGTGTCTCTATTTGAGATGCTCTTAACAAACAAACAAATAAGTGAATAAATATATATTTGACGTTTTAAAAAATGAGAAACGTTTAAGTGAGAGTTTATACTGTGTCATCCCGTCATCCCAGATACCGGGTTCGACACTGGCTCAACTCAAGAATTTTCTAGAACAGATACTAATTTGTAAGGTTATAAGTCATATTTGTCAATAAAAAATTGATTAATATTTTTTTTAATTAATGGTATTTAAATAAAATTTTAAAATTAAAGAATTATTTATTTCTAACATTAAATCAATCAATATATCAATATACTTATATAAAGGAGAAGACGAGACCGTTTAGGTGGCGCCTCTCAAATCCTCTCATTCCATTTTTCTAATTTTCTCAATTTTTCGAGTTATAAAATATCACCAACTACAATTACCTTATATTTTCATAAATATATTATCATCATTCATAATAATCTCCTAAAGTTTCTACAACATCTTCCATTAAGATTTTTTAAATCAACCTACCATCATTATATTCTCCTAAAGGTTCTACTTTCTTTTATTATATCTATAATAAATATTTATAGATACTTAATTTTGTAAAATTTTATTGTCTAAAAATTAAAAGAATTTTTAAAAAAAAATATAATATAGTAAGTTGATTTTAAGAGAAGAAATGACATTAAAAAAATTAGGGGAATATAAAGATGATATGTTTATTTGAAGAGAAATTAGAAGTTTTAGGAGAATATAATGATGGTAAGTTGATTTCAAAAATCATAATGGAAGTTGTTTTAGAAACTTTAAGATAATAGAAGACGAGACCGTTTAGGTGGCGCCTCTCAAATCCTCTCATTCCATTTTTCTAATTTTCTCAATTTTTCGAGTTATAAAATATCACCAACTACAATTACCTTATATTTTCATAAATATATTATCATCATTCATAATAATCTCCTAAAGTTTCTACAACATCTTCCATTAAGATTTTTTAAATCAACCTACCATCATTATATTCTCCTAAAGGTTCTACTTTCCTTTTAAATATTATCTTAAAGTTTCTAAAACAACTTCCATTATGATTTTTGAAATCAACTTACCATCATTATATTCTCCTAAAACTTCTAATTTCTCTTCAAATAAACATATCATCTTTATATTCCCCTAATTTTTTTAATGTCATTTCTTCTCTTAAAATCAACTTACTATATTATATTTTTTTTTAAAAATTCTTTTAATTTTTAGACAATAAAATTTTACAAAATTAAGTATCTATAAATATTTATTATCATTCATAATATTATCCTACGATGTGTACATCTTTTAAAATCAGTGTACTATCATAATATTCTCCTAAAATTTCTCTTTTCGCTTTAAATCAATTTACCATCTTGATATTTTCCTAGATTTCTTTTTAACACAATTTCTCTTTTTACTAAAATCAATTTACTATATTATATTTTCCTATATATTTTTATTTTTATCTTATGAAATGTTACAAAGACAACTATATATATATATATATATGTTTTCTCAATATTTTTTAAAATCGATATATCATTATATTATACTTATGTAGAGGAAAAGTCGAGTACGGTAAGGTGGCGCCTCTAATATATAATTTTGTAACTTTTTTAAAAAATTTATATTATTAAATAAAAAATATTAGATTGATTATGGACTAATAAAAAAATATATTTTATTATATTAGATTTGTGAAAAATGAGAGGGCAGCTCATTGAAATTAACATATTTAATGAGAGAACAAACTTTTAAACTTCTTGATTTATTTATATTTTTATTTAATATTTATAATTTCAGAATAATTAAGATCTAATAGAAAATAAAAAATAAAAAATGAAACATCATTTTAGAAGGCAAATTAGTTTAAAAAAATCAGTATACATAGAAGTTGGTCGGCGGTACGTGTTAGTTTGTACTTTGTTACTACCTCCGTCTCAAAATGTTTTTCCCATTTTGATTTTTCGTATTGTTCATGGTAAGCGATTGACTACTAATTTACGCCTAATCTATAATATCAAATATAGTTATGAGTGATTTTGTTGGATTCATATTTATAAGTATTTAATAAAAATTTTATATTTAATATTAATATGAAATTAAAGATATTAATAATAAAGAATGTATATTGACAAACTTGTAGAACACAAATAGAAAACATTTAGTACTTGCAAAAATCAGGATGTAAAGGTACAGAGAATAGAATAGAACCCACTTGCAAGACGTCACGCGTTACAATTGACATGCCTGTCAACCCCCACATGAGCACTTAAGTCATCGTTTCATGTGTTGTACTTTTGGCTCCATCTTGGGGTTTTTGTTTTTGCTTAACATGAAAAATTCGTTATCCGAAAGAATGATTAAAATAATTGGTATGGAGACATCCCATCAGCCTACATCAAATATATTAATTTGAGTGATTTTGATCACACGCCCTACTTGTCTTCATCTTCTTCCTCCATCCCCTTCCTCCCTACCCCGGGGTCAGATTCATCCGAGGTTAAATTATTACGATTTTCTTCATTTCATCAGGTTAGTTTTAATGAATTCTTGAATCTCTCTCTCTCTCTCTCTATTACAACAAAATATATGTAACGGCCTATACTCTATATAACGGCCTCTATTCTCTAATCTCTCTGTTCAAATCCACTCTCTCTCATCTCTCTGCTCAGTTCCTCTCTCTCCCATCTCTTCCTTCAAATCACCCTCTCTCCCCCCCCCCTCTCTCTCCCTCCCTCCCTCGCACCCTCTCTCTCTCCAACCCTCTCCCACTCTCTCTCTCTCTCCAGCCCTCTCCCTCCCTCTCTCTCTCTCTCTCATAAATTACTAGATTTCTTGAATGATATGGGTTTGTGAGATTCTCTGTCAGTTATATGCCTGTGATTAATGTTTATGACTATAGTTTGGTCACTGATTTGATTTTATTTGCTTTTTATGTGTAATATGCCTGTATTTCCGAGCCTAGCAGCCGCCCCATACAATTAAGTGATTTTAAATTGGGTGTGACAGTGTGAAATGTATGTTTTGTTGTGTATGATCTAGAGATGAGTGTTATTTTCTTAGAGACGATTCTTTAGCCGTGATTTACTAGTAGTTTCCAAATTGTTTGTACTAGGCATCTAAAACTGCCATTGCTTTCGAATTTTGTGGTGTATGAAACTTGGGTTTAGGTTAGTCAACTTGTTGAAGTATCTTAAGGTTGTAGTTTTTTATGGCGGAGACTGAAATTTACACTCAGAAACTTTTTTCATGCCAAGATCATAACTGAAGCAAACATATTGATGTTTCTTCTGTTCCACGTATTTCCAATCTATGTCATGGAAAGATGTATGATTGTATTCACGAATTGACTGAACTTACACCAGTTTCCTTTTGGATATGTCAAGACTTACTTAAAGCATCTGAAAGGAGGAGACATCTTGAAAGCCTTTTTCTATTAGCTCCTCAAAATGTGGTTAAGACTTACTGTGTCGGGCGTTTATTGGATGATGATCTTGCATCAATGCGTTCAGTTCCTGATGAACTTGCATCATTGCATTTGGAAATGCCTTCCAACTTCAATGGCTTCCAACTTCAGATGAACAAGATTTACCTTTGTTTTTCAGGTTAGAAACTAATATACACTTGTACTTTTAGTTTTCTTTTGAACTGAAAAGTTATGCTCTTATATATATAAAATGCAAATAATTTATTCTTTTGTTTCATTCAGATCTCTTTTTTCCACTGTGGGAAAGTTTCATCAAGCAAAGAAGTAGTTTGGGAATATACCGGCTGGTATACACATCATCTGCACATGTCCAATATTTGTCCTTCCTGCTGCATTTGAAGGTATACATAGTGATATATTATACAGGTTATGTAATTATATTGAATAATTTATGCAAGTGAGTTGCTTAAGATTAAAATGTTTACAGAATTGATACTTGACGATGGAATAAGGAAGGACCTTGGAGAACTTTATGAAATGTTGTTGGAATCTGAAATCCAGGGGGTTTGTGAAAGGAAGCTGTTTGAAAAATTGTTCAAGGAGTACACTCGAAATGAAAATGGAAGTTTTACACACAGCAGCGAATCTTTAAGGTATATCACCTTTGGTACTTTTGTCTTACTATCACATCAAATACTTCGATTATAAAATCCAAAACCCAATTATGCTGGGTAACATTCCCCTAGCATGGTTATGTTTTGAATTGGCTGGTGTTCCCTAGCATGATTATGTTTTTAAGAGGAAATAATGGCCCCTACAGATTCTTTTTGATTGTCAAATTAGTGTTGTTAGGGTGGTTTTTAGGGTAATAAAGCCAAGGTAGACGTATTTTGGAAATTTGTATTGTCCGACTAATCAAAAACATACAATGATCCTATGATATAAAATAGTGAAGGACATGCCTACAAGGATAAGAAGAGAGAAACCACTAGTATGCAAAAGATCTCGAATTATTCACTAATTTAGATATTTTATAATCCATCATATTCAAACATTTTTTTTAGGAAACATAATATTCTAATATTTAGAGCTCCTATATAATGAAAATTACAAATGTTTAAGAAAATATCTTATAATATGGAGAACAAGAATATTAGATAAAAGGCGATTACTTCATTTTGTATTTACCACCTAGTACTTATCTGCCTTATATTTACACTCTAGCATATTTCTAATTAGATAGTATAAAAATTTATTAATAAAAGCACTTAAATGTGAATAATATAATATAAATAACTAATTTAATTATTTCCATTTTTCTCTTTGGAATTAGAAGTGCACTTTAAATGTTCCATGGGGGAGGTGCTAATTCAGTGTTTGCATATTCACATTCTTCCCAGATGAATAAAATTCCTTGATTTAAATTCAAATTAACACAGAAGTTTCTAGAATTAGCAATTTTTCTTAGTTTATGCCTATCCAAGCTGGACACTTGTCTAGAATAATTTTGTATTAGTATATACTTGAAAATGTTTGAGTGGTTTGACACGTCTAACTTAATAAGGTTTTAGGGGTTGAATGCATTTTGACTTTTGAACTTAATTATTCTGTTTAGAATTTTTCAAACGGATTATTTAACTTGTAGTGAATAAATTCAAGTAGATTATGAAGCAGACATTATTAACTAAAAATGGTATTCTTAAGCACAAGTAAATTAATTATATACATATTTCCATGTAATTTTTATTGCTTTTTCATTGTTGAAATCTCGCAAGTGGAAACAAGTTAGGGCAACATGTCAAAAGTTTGTTTATAAATAATGTTGATACTTAATTCTTGTAATTTGGTAGTCAAAAATTTAGTAAAAATTAAATGAAATAGGTAGCACATGCATACAAAAGGTTTGTTAGTAAGTGATAAGTTGCTAAAAGATTAAACTGGATCAAGATTAAGATGTCAAAATGAGATGATACTAAAGATTTTAACCAAAGTTTTTGTGATTCATTTTGTAACGATTTGGAGTTCTAAATGTATTTTTTTTCATAATGCATTTGAATTGCTTCTTTCCATGTAAAAAAACTTGGATCATCGATCATCATGAAGCACTCTTCTTTAGTTAAAATAGTTTATTTAACATGGAGAAATAGAGAATTTCTCCTCTTTCTTATATTTATCAACAGAGATTTGGAATTAAGCCACCATTGACTAATTTATTACACATTAGAAAGACACTACCACTGAAAATTAGATATGTCAATGTTAACAGAAGGCCTTAAATGGTGTGCATGATTAGTCGTGAAGGTTTGTTGACTAATTCGATCATAAAAATGCTTAAATAAGCGGATGATTAGTTAATGATCATAAATTTATAACATATTTGCTAATCTTGTACCAAAATTAAGTTGCACTATTTATAGTATTGATAGCCGTTTTGGATTTATTGTTAAGAACTAGTTAATTATCGTATTTACATTGTGATTTATGTATTGGAATTCTATCAATGTTGCTTCTTATGTTATTCTTCTTTCAGAAATGGATCATTTATAATCACACACTGCCCTGTGGTCTGGACCCCTAAAGATAGATACAAATTCATTGGGAAATTAGGGGAATACAGAGAACTGGATAGGAGATTGTATGATCTACTTACTAATGATACCTTTGCTAGAGCAACTTTCACCGTTGACTTCTGGACAAGGGTAGACACAGCTGAACCATCATCTTTAGCTTTCATACTGAAACCATTGTATACTCGTGGCAAGAACACGTTATATACAAACGTGGAAGCCATAAGATCTTTTCACAAATATGCATATGAGCATAAACCAGTAAGTACAATGTTTTACATTTTAATACTCTAAATAATATAAGTTCGGATGATGATTTTATTGTTCTTTAGTTTTTATTATATAGGATTCGTGTTCATTATGGTTGGATGTGGAGAAAGTATTATACTATGTCTTCCCAGAGGCGCCTGCAAGCTTATATGAGATGATAATTGACCGGCTGCAATTTTCAAGCAATGCAACAGTTATCACGAATATACAGTAATATAGAATTATTTTTTTGCATAAACAGTAGTAAATATACACATCTGAACACATTATTAAATATTATTATCTTGATTTCAGGGGTCCTATGCCGTCCATCATAAAGTTTCTGCAAGATGGACCACATAAGTTTGAGTTCTAGCTCTTGTTGATCATTCAAACCTTTTTTTTCAGTTTGTGCCCTATTCGGTGATCTTGGCATTTTTGTTAGTGGCTTGTGATCAGTTATTACAAATACCTTGATTGTGGAAATTTAAGTGTATACTATGCATGTAAACTAATCTCTAAAACTGATAGGAACGTGACACGAAGAGTGTATGCTGAACATATATGTAATTTTATAAATGTACGGCTCCTCCCCAAATAGGAGATTATTTTCCATATCAGGTTTAATAGGAGATTGTTTTCCATGTCAGGTATAACATAGGAGCACCAATCGTACCGTGGTTGTTTCTGACGAATTTATGATCCTTAATAGAGTAGATTGTCCCACTTATTTGTTATACAAAGTCGGTGCTACAAAATAATATGTAAGGTTTGTACAAGCAACATTTGCCATTGTGCTCCGCAAGCTCAAAAGTAGCACAAATTTTACTAATTATACATAATCTTTTTTTAAGTTCAATTGTTGCAATTGCCAACCCTCAACAGTTCTTCATAGTTCTTCATTATTCTAATTGTCCTTATCATATTTTACTAATATGCATGGTAGTGAACAGGATCTGTTTTCACTCGGAGCTCAACAAGAATCATACGGGAACTATATAGTTATTTTAGAGTAGATTGTCCCAACTATTTGTCAAAATGATATGTAAGGTTTGTACAAGCAACATCTGCCAATGTGCTCCGCAGGCTCAAAAGTAGCACAAATTTTACTAATTACACATAATCTTTTTTTAAGTTCAATTGTTGTAATTGCCAACCCTGAACAGTTCTTCATTTTTCTGTACTGGGAACAAATCGCTAATGTGTTCGGCAAGTTTAAAACTGATTGCCCTTATCCATATGCATGGTAGTGAATAGGATCTGTTTTCACTTGGAGCTCAACAAGAATCATCCGGGAACTATATAGTTATTTTAGATTTACCATTGGACTTGTTCTAAAAAATTGAAAACAAATTATATGTATCAATACTATACTATAATAACTGAAATGGGGCATAATTTGGTATGCCTTTTTTGTTTGGTTTGTTTATCCCTATTTATGACCGTCGGATTTTTTTAATCAAGCCATCAGGACCGTTAGATTCAAATACTAAAAGAATATACCACTCAAACTCCCAGGTTCGAATCCCGCCAACATCAAATATTTCTATTATTATTTATACAATACTAAAACTCCCAGGTTCGAATCTCACCAACATCAAATATTTATATTATTATTTATATATTATCCGATATTTAGGTTCGAATCCCGCTGACAATAAATATTTATATTATTATTTATAAATATGCCAATAAGGTAATGGTACAAAAATAATTATTATAATTTTAAATAATATAAAAATATTAATAAATACCCGTGAATTGCACGGGTTGTAAGGCTAGTATTTATAGGAAGATGTTTGGGGGCTTCTCAACGGGTGCCTGAAAATGAGGACCAGGCCCTAACCCGACTAGAATTGGGTCGACCCGCCAAGTCTAAATAAAAAATGGGGCACAGGGGAAAATTATTTTATCCTATATAAGTATGGGTATGGTATTTGTACGATTATCGTTGGAGCCTGGAATTTTTTTTTTCTCTATCACACTATAATATATTAAGGAGTATGATTTTTATAATTAAATTTAATATATTTTATAAATGTAATAAAGACTGTATCAATATTTTCTGAATATTTATTATATGAAAATCCAAATTTGATGGAAAATACTTGAACTAAGATTTTTGTCTAAAAGATTTAGAGCAAATTGCATTTTTGGTTTTGTCTTTTTGCACTTCTCAGCTCATAATATAATTATATATATTTTGCATCTCTTAGCTATGTATTTTATTACGACTAACTAGACTTGATAATATTAGTATACGATACGTGTTAGGTAATGAATTACATACAGAGGGGGTGAAAGTGTTTTTTGTGTTTTTATGCTTTTCTTGAATATTTAAGGCGGTGAACAAAGTAAACTAAATCTTGCGGTGAGATGTATTAATACTGAAATTAAGCAAGTAATGACAGTGAACACAAATCTTTCAAAACTCACTTAATTATATATTAAAATTAAGAAAGTTTTGCTACAAAATTTATAGACTCTTCGTTGCTAAAGAGCTTAGCTTCTTTTTTGAGAGAAATACAAAATTTTCTTATCTCAAAAATTACAACTAACAAAAGACCAGTGTTAACTTTATATCACAGTTAACTACTAGTTTACACAGTGTACAATAAGAGATGCTATTCACTTTAGTAAACTGTCACTTATCATTTCCATTTTAGGAAAAGTATATCTTTCATTTCTAGCTTAGCATATCTTTGCATACTGTGTTAACTTTGATCTTCCTTTGTCAGTTAATCCTCACTCTTGATCTTACACACTCTTCAAGCTGCTTTTTGTAGACTTGTCAATCCAACTGGTTGGATTGTTTGTTGATTGTTAATCTTGGATATTGAACTGGTCTGCAATTTGTACTTTGAGATTTTACCTCGAGATCTCCAGTTAGGCATATAGAGATCTTGACATCTCGATAAGTATATTGACTTATCGAGATCTCTAATACTCAATAGTTGATTTGACTTGTAGAGGTCTCTGAGTTCTCTATAAAAGAATTTAGCTTATCAAAATCTCTCATCTTCATATCTTCACTTTGACTTATCGATATCTCTGAGTTCTCTAGTGACTCATTGACTTGTCGATAACTCAGAGTACTCTAGTCAAATTTGACTTGTCGATAACTCAAAGTTCTCTAATGAATTTTGGTTTGTCGATATCTCTGAGTTCTCTAGTGAAATTTGACTTATCGATTACTCAGGGTTCTCTAATGAATGTTGACTTGTCGATAACTCTGAGTTCTCTAGTAGCTATCTTGGGTTCTCTATAAGTCATTCTGAAGTTCTCGAATGACTTCTCTATAACACTAAATATGTGACTTGTAGAGATCTTGACTTAGAACATTTTTTCCAAAATAGATTTATTCAACTCCAACCTTCTTCATAATTCTTCTGAGGCATGATCTTCTTGATCTTCTTCCAGATAGAATTCTTAGGCTTGATACCGTTTAAAGAAAAAGACTTCAATCTGCTCTTTTGACATTTTTACAGACTTTAAATGTTACAATATAAAATACAAACTAAGATTACAATACAACTTACTTAGGGTTGTCAATTTGACTTAGTCTTTATAAAGTACAGGGATATTTTGCACAACAATCTCCCCCAATTTGTGAGAAGATTGCTTATACAAATTCATGCTTGTTAACAAGACTAACCCCAAGTTATAATGGAAAATAAGACTAATATCAAAATTGACACAATTACAGCAATTGTACATTAGATGATTTTGAGTTTGAGTATTTACAAGCATCAGACAAAGATTGGAACTTCTGATTTATAACGACCCGTATATTTTATATTATTTTGAAAGTGTAATCGTTGAATAATTAGCTTAAATAAAATATGTGTATTGGTTTTGGCAGCGATGTGTTGTTTTGATTATTTATCTTTGATTTATTGGTGAATAGGTTGGAATGGTGTAATTTATTATTAAGTTATATTATTTTGTTTCGCGTTTAAAAGTGATTTCATTGCATTTTTATTTTCATAAATATTTGGATGGTTTCAAAAATTGATTTTATAATTTTATAATTTTAATAATTATTTTTAGGATTTTATAAAATTGAGAAATCAATATTTCATTAATTATTTATGTTTCAATGATTTTCTGATTGCAATTATTTGTAAAATCCATATTTAATTCCAGAATTTTTTCAAAAATTACGAAACTCATATTTTATGAAGATTAAAATATTCTGAAAATTTTAAAATTATCTCAGAAATTTTTGGGGTTAATTTCACCCGCACGTTGATTCATTTAATTGTTAAAAGCGGCTAAAAATTGCATTTCAAAAATTATCTTAAAATTACGAAATTTATGTTTGAATAAATTTCGGGATATTTATGAAATTTTAAGATTATTTTGGTATGGTTTTGAGTAATATTATTTGTGACGCCCTCCAAACCCGGGTCAGAAGTTTGGGGTCCACACACATGCCTTATTTATAATCTGCTTATAACAATAATAAAGATAATCATAATATGCAGTGACCCTACTTACCAACTACCACGGATCGCAACAGGTTAAAGTATACACACAAGCCACACATCTACTTATATTACATACCGTTCAAATCCCAACTATTCCAAACTCAAAACTGAGTATTAAACATTATTACAAACTTTTACAGACTTAAATTATCCCAAAAGAAGCCTACTAGCTCAGCTCAATCAACCTGAATCCCTAGCTCTCGCGCTGGACTGGGGATCTGCGGTACCAACTGGTTCCTTCTTAACTGGAAAAGAACAGAAACAATATCGCACAAATGAGCTAACTAGCTCAGCAAGTCACAATGACAAAACTGAGAATAATGATCATCAAGTGAACATGATTATGATATCAAGTGAACAATGGATTATGATTTAGAATTGGATATTATATTTTCATATTAAAAAACCAAGGTTAGGCTGCTGATCAGTCACGCACTAACCCCGAGCAAAGCACACAGCACTGCTCTAACTACTGGATCCAAGGCACACATTGGCCTAACTTGACCATTATATGGTCTGACCACGAATCTGGTCCACAATTTTATAAAAACAATCCAATTCTAACATAATAACAGAATAAACAATAATAAGCAATAACCAGAATCATTAACAACATTTGATGTTCCATAATGAAATGGTTTTAATCTGCATAAGGATCAACAGAGTATTTTTAAAGTTTGGATGTTAGGTAATGAAAGAATTGGATAAAATGAATCAATGTTTCAGGGTTTCAAGGATTTGGTCTTCCACAGCATAAAATACAAAGATTTGAATGTGTAAGAAATCTGGTTCAGTGTTCAATATTTAGTTTGTATGAATTTGTGGAGAAATATCGTATACTTGAGGTTCGTGTTTTGGGTATACAACAATCAAGGGTATAGAAAGAATAAGGTTCATGGCTCAAGAACAATAACTGGAATCAGGGTTTGGGTTTCAGTGCTTTAAAGCACTTGCAATATCAACAAGTCTATCAAGTATTACAATATCTCGAGAAAGTTCAGAACACTTGCCTGGCATTAGCTTACTATCCTGCACTCGCTTCCAATCACAATCGTCTTACTCCTCAACTACCTGTTTCCCTTTCCTACGTCTTGCCTTTTCTGCTCACATATCATAAGCCTCTATCAATAATCAACTCAAATGATTCTATTCAACACATACTTTTATCTACCCTTCGTTTCACCCAAATCCAATTAACGGATTGAAAGTTATGCAATAATCAAGTAAACGCCGAATATATAAACCGATAGTCAATCAACAAGTTACGTATAACACATAATACATCACGTAATGAATGGCATATCGTTTATAAAGAAGTCTCGGGTCATAAATAGGCTTTCTGGTATTTAAAATGATTTTTAAAATATTTTTTGGAATTAAAACGGGTCGTTGGATCAATTTCGGGTTAATAAACAGGGTTCGGTTGGCCAATTCTGGCTCCGAAATAATTTTAGAATAATTATCGAGCCTTAAAAATAATTTAGAATAATATTTTAAAGCTCGAAACTATTTTTCGGAATTTTTAAGTCAATTGTAAATAATTAAATCTAATTAAGTAATTAATTAAAATGTTAGGTCACACACACACTGTAGAGGGGGTAAATACAGTGTATAGTACACTCAAATCGAACTTTAAGAACTTAAGTAACTAGAAAACAAACTTTATTGAAACAATAAAATCTGTTACAGTATGGAACTGTTACCTCTCAGTGATGAACAAATATCACGAGAGCTGCAAGAGTTACAATGAATAATCTTTTCTAATAATGATAACACTTTTAGTGTAAACCCTATGTCTGTGTTTATATACTACACAGTTACAAGATAATCGCTAATTGATATGGAATATAATTCTGCTTCCTAAAATATATCAATCAGATATCTTTTCTTCCAAGTATTCCATTCTTCACGGAATTCCTTCTTCATGCATATCTCTTCTTATGTTTATCTCGATCTTCTTTCCTTTAATCAGCTACTGTCCTTATCTGATTGTCCTTCAGCACTTAAGTTCTGATATCTATCTTCTGATGATTATCTCCTGATAATATAAGTACTGATATCCTTAAGTCCTGACTTCCAGTATAAGTACTGATCAACAGTTAAGTACTGATTTATCCTGTTCACGTAAGATTCTGAAAGCTAAACATAAAACATATTAGCCATGACATTATCAAATATATCTAACAATCTCCCCCAACTTGTAAATTAACAAAATATACAAGTTTAACAGATATTTGATGATGTCAAAAACATTAAGTACAAATGCATGAGAAATAGACTAGATAACTACAACTAACAGTCCTTAAAGTTTTTACCAATTTCAACTTCTGATAACAACTTCAATATGTATAAATATCAGAATTTAAGCAGTTGTAGATCTTCGACTTGGCTTCTTCATTTTTTGATCTCTCTGATGTCAGGAGTTGTTCTGAGATAGTTCTTCAACAAACATTTCTCAGCATATCTTAGTTCATCAATCATTCTCCTTTTAACATCTTTAAGCTCTGCAGTATCTTCACCAGTTTGAAAGATTGCAGCTCTGAGATCATTAATCTTTGCTTTTCTCAACTCCTGATCTAGTCTTATGACATAAGCTTTGTCAGACTCAAGATTGAATTCAAGTCCCTTAATACCAAGATACTTTCTGATCTGTGCAGTATTAGGCTTCATATCAACAATATCACTATTGTGATCTCTGTACTTTGGAACATATATGATGTCAGACTAAACAGAATAAAGCCTTTTCTGTCTCTGAATCTGTTCTTTTAAGTAGTTTGCAGCAGTCTCTGTTATTCTGTCATCCACTTGAAGTAAGAAAAGTACATGCTCCAATTCTTCAAAATACTTCAAAGGAATGGCATTTTGTCTTATATGATAAACCCTACCATCTGTCATGAAATACAACATGATGTATTCTTTCAAGTAGGTATGGTAAACCATCTGTACAGATTCCAGTTGATTCAATCTCTCAGGAGTTGCTCCAATACCTGGTTCACTCAAGGAAGTTGGATCATTGGTAGTGTTGTGTACTCTTCTTTCATCAGCACTTCCCAATCCAGTTTTATCTCTAGCTTCCTTTCCAGTAACTACTCTTGCTTCAAAACCACTTGCAGTAGTCTTCAAGGATTGAGTCTGTTTTGCTTTAGTGAATCCTGGTAGGAGTGTCTTTGATCTATTTTCTGATATCAAGTTAACTTGAGCTCTGTCAGAGGTTACTTGTTTCTTCTGAATATCAGAACTTACAATTTCTTGACTCTGAACAACTTGAGTCATGTCAGAGGTTGTTTTAAGAACTTTTCTTGAAGTCAGAGCAAGATCATCTTTTTCATCAGCAATTTCTTCTTCCTCAGGAGGTACATAACCCTTGATAGGTTCACCAACCTTTTCTTTACCCTTGGATCTTGGATCTATCTGTGGTTGTGATCTAGCCAATGTTGCTTCAGTATGTGTCCTTTCTTTGATCACAATGCCTTTAAGTTTTGGAAGTGACTTTTTACCAGAAGCTTCAGATTTAGATGTGACTTTCTCTGATTTAAGTCTGGCTTCTTCTTCCTTTAAACTTTCCAAGTCCATTCCTGGATTTTCTTGAAGAAATAACTGTCTTGACATTTCCTCATCAAGGTCTAGAAGTTCATCAGAACTTATCCTTTTACCAGCAGCAGAACTTATTCTTTTCCCAGTATCAGAACTTGTTCTGTGACTAGCTTGTCTTGATGTAAACCTTCTACCTTGACTATGACCGCTACCCATTCCAGAGTTTCCTTGGTCATCTTTTCCATCATCCTTTCCATGCAGTGTCTTGTTGGTTTTGCATTTGGACTTAATTACCTTCTCCCCCTTTTTGGCATCAGCAGGTAGTAAAAGAGAGATAAGTAGTTCCACTGAGGTCTGGATTTCAGTAAGTTGCGATTGCTGAGAAGCTTGATTTGTCAGAATTTGATCAATCTGAGCTTGTTGTTTCTCTTGAGTTTTCTCAATATAAGCAATCCTGTCAATGGTAGGTTGAAAGAACTTTTTCTTATCAATTTTCCAAACTTGTTCCTGTTTGATAAAGTTCTCCTGAATCTTGTGTAGCTCTGCATGAGTAGTTGAATGAAGACCTTGTAGATTTTTAGTACTCAATGCAGTGACTCTAAGCTGGGTTTTAAAATCATCAGAATTTAACATTTCATCAGCTTTAGTCAAGTGCTCAGCAAGATGTAAAGCATTTGGAACACATGAAACTGAGTTCCATTCCTTAGTCCACTCCTGACCTGCAGGAGTTTCACTCCAAGGCACTGGTGTATCCCTGATAACAAACTCCTTTACCAGTTCAGACTTAGGAAGAGTCGGTGGTGGAGTATGTCCTGAAGGACCTGCTTCATCAGCATCGACAGTTGGAGCAGCTTCACCAGTATCTCCAACATTTGTAGCATCAGAACTTAAAGAATCAGTATCTTCTGATAAGACAACAGTGTGAGTAGCAATGGAGGCTTCAACATCCTCTAATTGCTGATCTGATACTAAGTTCTGATCAACAGCCATATCCTGATGCTCACCTAAAATCTGATCATCAGCATCTTGATGCAGAGAAGGTGTTGTTGATAACTCTGGAGTTTGAACAGCATCAGTAACAGGTGTTGTGGAAGGATTATTTGCTGTTGGAGCTTCTAAGAAAAGTATTTCAGGCACAACCAGGTTCTGAATATCAATTTCAGCACTTGTGCCTGGATCAACAAGAGACACAGATGGTGAGTTAGCCTTGTCAGATATAGCTTCCTGAGATGGAGTTGATGGAGAAGAAGTGACTGGAGCAAATTCCTTGTCTTGTGAGATCAGAGATTCCTGATCCTCTTCCTTAGCTGCTTCCTCCTCATCATCTGAAACTGGCCTTTGTGCCCTCTGTTTCTTGTACTTCCTTGTTGATTTGGATTCCTTGGGAGTTTCAGGAACTACCATTCGTCTAAGCCTCTTGAGAAGCCTAGAACCCCCAATTTCAGAATCCTTCTGAGAAGTTGCTTTCTCAGCTTCATTTACTACAGGTTCTGAAGAAGGAATCTGTTCCTCAGAATCTGATTCATCTCTCAAAGTAATTCTCCTCCTCTTTTGAGGTGTTTGAGGAACAGTCTTTGTTCTCTTTGGCTTAGAGGATGTAGGCTTCACAGTAGGTGCTGAAGAAGAAGGTTGAGCAGTCTGTGAAGTGGAGAGATAGGATTTGAGATAAGTTCTGAGGGTAGGCTGAGATATACCCTGAGTGGTAGGGACTGAAAATGATGAATTTTGGTTATGGTGAGTTGGTTGAACATTGGAGTAAACAGATTTGTAAGTAGCAGGATCAGCATTTACCAGAATCTATTTCACAGACTGAGGAATCTGTAATGGTCTCACCATTGATTTCTTTGTGTCAGCATTTATCATGTCGTTAAAGTACCTTTTTGCAACCTTAAAATGTGGGGTTTGAGTGCTGACTAACCGGGGTTCATCAGTACAATACGTATAAATAAGTTGACAGAATCGAGCAAAGTAAACAACAGTTCTATCCTCTGTCATCCTATCCCCAATAAAATCAATTAAAGCAGGTGCAAAATCAAAGTGAGTTTGATTGATAAGTGAATACCCGATGTGCTGACTCATGATTGGGATAGCATCAAAGTTTGAACACTTGTTGCCAAAAGCCTTGGTGATGCAATCGAAGAAGAAACTCCATTCTCTTCTGATATGAGCCCGTTTCAATTGTCCTAGTTTTATCAGACTCTTTTCATATCCCAAATCAGTCATTAACTCCCGAAGTTCTGATTCCTCTGGTATAGAGAAGGTACAATCTTCTGGAAGATGTAATGCTCTTCGTACTGTACCAGGAGTGACTACATAGGATGAATCACCCACTTGGAAGATAATACTGGGAGTTCCTCGTTTACCACCATCATCAAAAACTCCAGTCCTCCAGAACCTCAGAACTTGTTGACTTGAAAATAATTCAGGCTGAGTTAAGGCGTACCCAACCTCACTATGTGCAAGAAGATCTTGCACAAAGTGCAATTCAGATGGAGCTTCAGCATGATCAAGAATTGCAGCATAGTTGTTTGGAACAAACTTTGCTCCATCAATGATTAAATCCTTTGGTGCCATGTGAAAAAATATTGAGATTCAAGTATGCCTGTTAGGTGTTTGAGATAATGGCTGAATGAAAAACCAACGTGAGAAAGAAGGAGAAAGAGAGTAAAAGTAAGGAGAGAGATAAAGTATAAAGAAAATAAAAGATTAAAGAAATCTTCTCTCTGTTGTACTTATACTCTGAACAAAAAATGTTACCGTTGGACACCTGTCAGACATGCAGTAATAACGGTCAGTTACTGGGCTCGAGAAAACAGGAATCATTACTTACCCAGTTGCCTATTTTCAAGGAAAAACCGTTCTATTAATCAAGAGAAACAGTTTTAATTCAAAATTTAAACCATTAGTACTGATTGAATTATTTTTCACTGCATCATTGATATTCTGAAAATACATCACATGAAAATGACCAAGATAAATTAGATGAGTAAGTGCTGAAAATGAATCAGAACTTAACAAAATATATATGGTCATCAGAACATCAATCAGGATTTATCAACACAAGATGAAATAATTCAGAGACAAAATCTTGAAGTAAAAACAACTTTCATTAATATATCAAGACAATACATTTATGAAATGGAAATTACATCAATACTTATACAAGATTTTCCCTAAGCTCCTAATCCTAACATCAACAGCTTTAGTCCTAGCTAAGAAGCCTGACAAAGCTGAGGATGAAGAAGAACAGGAAGAAGACAAGATTAAGTCATCTTCCTCTTCCTATCTTCGACGAACAAGATGGCGAGTCGTATGATTCGCTCTTGCTGACGGATAGCTTCCCGCCTTTCCTCCTCCAATCGCTCCAGATGGCGATGGTAATCCATATAGAAGAATAGAAGGTGAGTCAGCACCTCCTGTGGGACAGAATCCCAGATCTCCTCAGGAATGGCTGTTACATGCCACTCTTGCTGCCACTCGGCACAACTTAGCTCCATATTGAAGGTTTGGTAGTTCAAAAACATGTTGTATCGGACCATTGTGTTTTTGACAGAAAAAGGAGGATAAGTGTGTGAGAAGAATGTGATGGAAAGACCGATGTGAAGTGGTTGCTTATATAGGCAAGAGAATGCCAAGAGACGCAAAGATATTTAATGCTGACAGGTAGAATTAATTCTACCTCGTCTCCCTAGACTTTAAAAAAGAATAACAGACATTGGAAAGAGGAATCATGGTCTAGACCGCACAAGACACAAGAAACAGTGGGCTGTTCAAGTACGAATACCATTAATCCTAATCATAGTGACTATTAATCTTCCACTTCAACATATTCTAGTTCGAACTGAGACTGTTATCAAATTTTATTCACAGATAAGCCAAGTAAAGGATTAGACTGAGAAATCAGAACTTAGACCTATACCAGAACTTAACAGTCATCAGAACATAATTTCTTAACTCGAAAAAAAAGGAATGCTCATCTTAGTAAATACTCATACAAGTTCTGAGTTATGGACGTCAGAACTTAATTATCAGAACGTGTAACTTAGAACTTGTCCTCAGAATTTGTGCAATAATGACATAATGACTGTTTATCTAAAATAACATAGACCACCACAGAAATTTTCATCATTCAGATGGAGTGATTAGTGTGTGCATTAAGCTAAAAACAGACAAAGAGTGAAGTCTGATTCACTTCAGTACATCTTAGAAATAAAGAATAACTAAAATTTTGCTAAAGATTTGTCATTGTCCTGAAACCTATTGATGAATGAGTTCATGCTTGAGTCCATCTCAACTGTTTTGTGCTAATTTTATGCATCTTTTGTAATTCTATTTTACAGTGGCTTCTCAGTGTAAGTGAGTCACGACTGTTTATCAGAATTTATGCTATTTTCAGAGTATTTCTCCAGTAATCATAGAGTGTGAAAAGTCACCAAGAAAATATTTTGCTTTTCTAATGCATATTTACTTAATACCAGCAATGCACTTGGGTCGTCCCTTCCACATTTTTACTCTAGATCTCAAAGGAGTACCTGATTTTATTCTTTGATCTTTTTGCTTTTTCTTTTGATAAGTGAGGTTTATCAGCACTTAGTACATTCAGCAGTTTTACTAGTATCAGAACTTAACAGATGAGTAGCATTATTCTAATTTGTGACTTAGTAATAAGATATACAAAGTAAACTTAACTAAGCTCAATTATCAGAATTTGCTAGTGTCATAAGATTTCCACCGAAATAATTACTTCTTACATGGAATCATTTGTTTATTAAAGACTATTAGGTCAGTTATCTAGCACAGTTATCCTCATAGGATTGAATAGGTACTAGAACAAACATATCACTTATAAGAGTTTAGAAACATATATCAGACAACAGTCAGTACTTAAAGACATTTATCAATTAAGCACAGAATATACAATGAGATTAATTCTGTAAATACTGAGCATAAAGTCTGATAACATAGAACAAGTCTAAGCAGATTTAGAGAAAGAACCTGAAACCATTCCAAGTTCATTTACCAATCTTGTAAAAGTAGCTTCACATAATGGTTTTGTGAAGATATCTACCAATTGTTGATCTGTGGGAACAAAATGCAATTCCACTGTACCTTCATCCACATGTTCCCTGATGAAGTGGTACCTGATGCTGATGTGCTTTATCATTGAGTGTTGAACTGGATTACCTGTCATAGCAATAGCACTTTGATTATCACAGTAAATAGGGATTTTGTAATATGTTAACCCATAATCCAGTAACTGATTCTTCATCCAAAGAATCTGTGCACAACAGCTTCCTGCAGCAATATACTCTGCTTCTGCAGTTGATGTGGAAATTGACTTTTGTTTCTTGCTGTACCAAGAAACCAATCTGCCTCCAAGAAATTGGCAGCTTCCACTTGTGCTTTTCCTGTCAATTTTGCAACCTGCAAAATCTGCATCTGAGTAACCTATTAGTTTAAAATCTGATTCTCTAGGATACCATAATCCCAGAGCAGCTGTTCCTTTAAGATACTTAAAGATTCTTTTTACAGCTGTTAAGTGAGGTTCTCTTGGATCTGCTTGAAATCTTGCACAAAGACAGGTAGCATACATGATATCAGGTCTACTAGCAGTTAGATAGAGTAGAGAGCCAATCATACCTCTATAGTCAGTAATATCTACTGATTTACCGGTATCCTTATCCAGTTTTGTCGCAGTGGCCATTGGAGTGGATGCACTTGAACAATCTTGCATTCCAAATTTCTTTAGCAAGTTTCTGGTGTACTTGGTTTGACAAATAAAAGTGCCTTCCTCATTCTGCTTGACTTGAAGGCCCAGAAAATAGCTAAGTTCCCCCATCATACTCATCTGATATCTTGACTGCATTAGTTTGGCAAACTTCTTGCAAAGTTTGTCATTTGTAGATCCAAAAATGATATCATCAACATAAATCTGGACCAGAAGTAAGTCCTTTCCATGGTTGAGGTAGAACAGTGTTTTGTCTATTGTCCCTCTGTTGAATCCACTTTCCAGAAGAAACTGAGCTAAAGTCTCATACCATGCTCTAGGAGCTTGCTTAAGTCCATAAAGTGCTTTATCAAGCCTGTAGACATAATCTGGATGTTTGGTATCTACAAAACCTGGAGGTTGTTCAACATATACCTCTTCCTCCAATTCTCCATTGAGAAAAGCACTTTTCACATCCATTTGAAAGACAGTAAACTTTTTGTGAGCAGCATAAGCCAAAAATATCCTTATGGCTTCTAACCTAGCAACTGGTGCAAATATTTCATCATAATCAATTCCCTCCTGTTGAGAATATCCTTTTGCAACCAGCCTTGCCTTATTCCTTGTAATTATGCCATCACTGTCAGTTTTGTTTCTGAATACCCACTTTGTACCAACAACAGATCTATTCTTTGGTCTTGGCACTAGGGTCCAGACTTTGTTTCTTTCAAATTCATTCAACTCTTCCTGTATTGCTTGCACCCAATCAGCATCTTGAAGAGCTTCTTCCACTTTCTTTGGCTCAGTCTGAGAGAGAAAAGAATTGTAAAGACACTCATTTGAAGTACCTGTTCTAATCCTGACACCTGCATCAAGATTTCCAATTATCAAATCAGGTGTATGTGATTTTGTCCACTTCCTTGCAGATGGAAGGTTTTCTCTAGAACTGGATGCTCCCCCATTATCCATGCTATCTTCATTTTCATTTTCTGATGCTCCCCCTGAAACTATGCTCTCTGAGTTGGATTCTTCAGTATTTAGATTTTCAGCACTATCAGAACTTGGCTTATCAGAATTTGACGAATCAGAACTTGAAGATCCAGATGCATGTTCTGATGTTTCTTGAGATGTGGTAGGATCTTGAGTATGCTCCCCCTGCATAGGTGCATCTTCCTTTAACGTAGTCACCACAGTTTCAATAACATCAGAGTTTAATCCATCAGAGTTTGCAGTATCAGGACTTAGACTGTCAGGATTTTCAGTATCAGAATATGAGTCTTCATTTTCAAATCTCAGCTGATCATGGTTAATGAAATCTTTAAGACCAGTGATCTTCTTGTCATCAAAAGAGACATTGATAGATTCCATGACCACTTTTGTTCTCAAATTATAGACTCTGAAGGCTTTTGTGGAAATTGGATATCCAACAAAGATTCCTTCATCAGCTTTTAGATCAAACTTTGATAGCTGTTCAGGATGAGTCTTGAGAACAAAACACTTGCATCCAAATACATGAAAATATTTCAGATTTGGCTTCTTTTTCTTCACCATCTCATATGGTATTTTTCCATGCTTGTTAATGAGTGTTGCATTTTGAGTAAAATAAGCAGTCTGCACAGCTTCAGCCCAGAAATAGGTTGGAAGCTTTGCTTCTTCAAGCATTGTACGTGCAGCTTCAATGAGAGTTCTATTCTTCCTTTCAATAACTCCATTTTGCTGTGGAGTTCCAGGAGCAGAAAATTCCTGCTTTATTCCATGGCTTTTGCAGAACTCTTCCATTATCAAATTCTAGAACTCAGTGCCATTATCACTCCTTAAAATTTTCACAGAATCTTTGACCATTTTATCCAGCTGTTTGACATGATCAATCAAGATAGATGCAGTTTCACTTTTTGTGTGCAAGAAATACACCCATGTGTATCTGGTGAACTCATCCACTATGACCAACGCATACTTCTTCTTTGCAATAGACATGACATTTACTGGACCAAATAGATCAACATGTATAAGATGATAAGGCTCAAGAATTGATGAATCAGTCTTGCTCTTGAATGAAGATTTTCTTTGTTTGGCTTTCTGACATGAATCACAAAGACCATCAGGAGCAAATACTGTGTTTGGCAATCCTCTCACAAGATCTTTCTTGACCAGTTCATTTATATTGTTGAAATTTAAATGAGAGAGTTTCTTATGGCAATTCCAGCTTTCTTCAATTGATGCTCTACTTAACAGACAGATTGCAGAACCATCAGTACTTATTGAAAGCTTAGCTTCATAAATGTTACCATGTCTGTATCCTTTCAGAACAACTTTGCCTTTAGATTTACTCACAATTTCACAGTGTTCTTCAAAGAAATCAACATGATAACCTCTGTCACAGATTTGACTTATACTCAGTAGGTTGTGTTTAAGTCCTGAGACCAGAGCTACTTGTTTAATTATGACATTTCCAAGATTGATATTGCCATATCCCAATGTTTTTCCAATGTTGCCATCTCCATAAGAAACACTTGGGCCAGCTTTCTCCACAAAGTCTGATAGCAGGGCCTTATTTCCAGTCATATATCCTGAACATCCACTGTCCAGAACTAGAATATTTTTCCAGTTCCCCTGCAATCACAAAGACCACTAATTATTAGTTTTAAGGACCCAGACTTGCTTGGATCCTTTGGCCTTATTAAGTTTGTTAACATTTGCAGCGGATTTAGCATCAGAGTTTATGTTAACATTTTTCTTATCAGAACTTACACTATAAGACTTTGAATCAGAATTTACACTAGAAGGAACAATGGAAACTTTCTTCAAAAAAGGTTTTATTTGATAATAATCATAGTACAAACTATGATATTCCTTACAAATATAAATGGAATGCCATAAACTACCACAATGAAAACAAGGATTTTGTGGTTTGTATCTAACAGACTGACTCTTAACTCCTGATTTTGAAGGTAAGGAGTTAATATTCTTATTCTTCTTGCAAAAAGAAGCCAGATGGTTAGAACTTCCACATTTATGACATGTTTTCTTAGGAGCATCAGGAACAGGTTTATAATCATTGCTTTTATTCACACCTTCCTTTCCATTCCTATTTTTCCTAGGTGATTTTACCTTGTTTGCATTCTTGACATCTTTCAGCTTATGCTTAAGCTGTTTCTTTGTCATTAAGTCTATGTTCACTTCAGCTGTCTTTTCCTGTTTTAGTTTGTCAGAAGTTAATTCCTCTTTAACTTCTGATTTCTCATTTTCAGACTTTACAGTTACAAACTTAACAGGTTTAAACTTTGGCTTTTGCTTAACAACAGGCTTAATTTCTTCAGTTCCTTTATCATTCTTATCTTCTCCATAACCTAAGCCCTCTTTCCAGTTTCCACTACTTAGCAAGTTTTGAGTTATTTTGCCAGAGTTAGTCCAAGTCCTAATAATCTCTCTTTCCTTTTCTAACTCAGTTTTTAGAGATTCATTTAATTTTAGCACTTCATTCCTAACATAAAAAGCTTCATCTCTATCCTTCTGAGTTTGATGGAACATGACTAACTCTTTTTCTAAGAAATTATTCCTTTTCTTAAATGCAAGATTTTCAGAAGTTAATCTTTCACATGTTAAAGTTTGATCTCTATAGCTAACAAACATGGTTTTAAGATATCTTCTCAACTCATTAATATCATCAGTATGAAAAGCATAAGTAGTCTGAGGTACCTTTGTTTCAGCAGCTTCAGAACTCCTCTCAACACTTTCTTTATCAGCATTTGCCATCAATGCATAGTTCTCCTCACTTTCAGAGTCTGAGGTGTATGTCCAGCTTTTCTGCTTTGTGACAAGAGCCTTGCCTTTGTCACCCTTTACCTTCTTGCAGTCAGGAGATATGTGGCATTTCTCACCACAGTTATAGCATTTAACATTGGTGTAATATCCTCTGCCAGACTTTCCTCCTCTGCCTTCAGATCTTCTGAAATTCTTCTTATCAGAACTTATGCTTTTCCTGGAAAACTTCTTTCCCTTCCTGAACTTCCTGTATGCAATCTTTGTGATTCCTTTCACCATAAGAGCACACAGCTTCATCATCTCCTCATCAGCATCAGTCTCAGGCAAGCTTTCAGAATCTGAGTCATCATCACTCTCAGAACTTGATGACTCAGTATCAGACTTTATGAAAAGAGCTTTACCCTTGTCTTTCTTTGAGGAAGCTGCTTTGGGGAATTCTTCTTCAGCCTTAAGAGCAACTGTCCTTGACTTTCCTCCTTTCCTCTTACTTCTTTGTTCCATCTCCAGTTCATGAGTCTTGAGCATTCCATAGATTTCGTCAAGAGTTGTTTCATCAAGATTGTAGTTGTCTCTTATTGTCGTTGCCTTCAAATCCCAGCATTCAGGAAGAGCTAATAGGAACTTAAGGTTTGAATCTTCAAGATCATACTCTTTATCAACCAATGACAAATCATTCAAAAGTTTGACAAATCTATCATATAAATCATTCAATGACTCATTAGTCTTTGAGTCAAAGTGTTCATACTCTTGAGTGAGTATTGTCTTCCTGTTCTTCTTAATTGTGTCAGTTCCCTGACACCTTGTTTCCAGAGCATCCCATATCTCCTTAGCAGTCTTGCAGTTGACTACCCTGTTTGACATTACATTATCAATGGCACTATGCAGTAAGTGTCGTACCTTAGCATCCTTAGCAATTGATGTTATGTCCTCAGCAGTATAATTACTTTTCTCCTTTGGTACGGTCTTTGCTGCTTCACCTGCAACTGCAACAGCGAGTTTGGTTGGTTTGTGAGGACCTTCCTTGATTCTATCAAGGTATTCTGGATCTGTTGGTTTCAGGAACATTGTCATCCTTACCTTCCATATGGGATATTCAGATAGTCTCAGTATGGGGACTCTGATGGTCTCATACCGACTCTGAATTTGTGTCTTTGGTGGTTCCTCAGTTATGGTAGGCTTAGTTGGAGTTTCTGTGTCCGACATGATTGTGTTTGGATCTTTAACTGTATGTATGTTAACAGATAGGCTCTGATACCAATTGTTAGGTCACACACACACTGTAGAGGGGGTGAATACAGTGTATAGTACACTCAAATCGAACTTTAATAACTTAAGTAACAGAAAACAAACTTTATTGAAACAATAAACTCTGTTACAGTATGGAACTGTTACCTCTCAGTGATGGGCAAATATCACGAGAGCTGCAAGGGTTACAATGAATAATCTTTTCTAATAATGATAACACTTTTAGTGTAAACCCTATGTCTGTGTTTATATACTACACAGTTACAAGATAATCGCTAATTGATTTGGAATATAATTTTGCTTCCTAAAATATATCAATCAGATATCTTTTCTTCCAAGTATTCCATTCTTCACGGAATTCTTTCTTCATGCATATCTCTTCTTATGTTTATCTCGATCTTCTTTCCTTTAATCAGCTACTGTCCTTATCTGATTGTCCTTCAGCACTTAAGTTCTGATATCTATCTTCTGATGATTATCTCCTGATAATATAAGTACTGATATCCTTAAGTCCTGACTTCCAGTATAAGTACTGATCAACAGTTAAGTATTAATTTATCCTGTTCACGTAAGATTCTGAAAGCTAAACATAAAACATATTAGCCATGACATTATCAAATATATCTAACATAAAATCAATTAATAATTAATTAAATCAATTAATCAATTAATTTTTGAATTAATTAACCAATTAATCAATTAAAAATTAACTGAAATTAATTAACTAATTAATTCAGATTTATTTTTGAATTAAAAATAATTTTCGGAAATAAAATACTAATTTTTAGAATTTTCAGAAATTAAAAACGAATTTTTATAATAAAAATAAATAGGAAATATGATTTTTAAACATTTTTAAAACAGGAATCCTAAATTTGCAAACTCTGGAAACTTCAGGGACCAAACTGCATCCTTTTCAAAACTATAGGTACTAAACTGTAATTTTCCAGCCCCGTCGCCGAAAAATACAGGGGTGGCCGGAGAACACGTTCCCGGCGTCCTCACCCCACCAACACCTCTAGATCACATCTATACTTTACCAGGAATTCAACTATGCCAAAAAATCGTTCTAATCATCCGTGAGTTGGCCGGAATTTGGCCGTGAAGTTTGCCAGTTTCCCGCGAACTTCGGAAAATTTCAAAAGACAACTCCCTTCTCTACAGACCTCGGTGATTCATGAAACATATACGACTAGATTGCAAATTTCACAGAGAATACAATCCACTATATCACAACATCAATCTATTCCAGAATAAGAAACCCCCAAATTTCAATTAAGAACATTCATACGGGTTATAAACCCTAATTTTGAAATTCGAAAATTAAACCCACTTTTGAGCATGTTATTGAACTCCAAATCAGACGTATAATATATCAAAATCATCAGGAAAACAAGCTCTACAACATGCAATCATCAAATCATACAAACAATCATCCGAACAAAAATTCATATTTTTAATAAATTTAATTCGAAAATAAATAAAATTATAGAAAATAAACCTTGATTTCTGCAGTAAAACGAAGCTCAAAATCTGGTAGAACACTTCAAATCCTTCGTTTTGGTTACTCAAGCTTTGAAAACAGAGATCAATAACGCCTTCGTTTTGCTGTTTGATTCTTAGAACAGTTTATGTAATTAGGGTTTTTCTCTGAAAATTATAAAATTAACTATCTGCAAATGATTTTGATACGAAATAAAATACGGTAAAAGGCTATTTATAATTACGGAAAATTAGTATCCCGTTGGGTCATTCCGGATATAAAACGGTACGTTTATTTATAAAAACTGATCCAAACAGTATCGGTTTTCGGGATAATTATCCAAACCAGTACAATTTGTACTGCGGTCTTGGTCTCAGCATCTGGTTACACGTACTACGAAGTGATAATTGGGATAGTTTAATAAAAAGCTCCCGTTTATCAAAAATACGGGTTTTATTGATTTACCGAAACGAATATTGTATCGAAAATGTTGCGCCGGGACCCGCGCAGAACAAACCGTACGCCGGATCGAAAAAGTCGAAACATGGAATATGCTCGGAATATTACAATTGGGTTAGGAAGGAGTTCTCGGAAGAGTTTCGGGTTCCAAAAACGTAACAACGGGTGACGTCGGTTGGTTCTCGTTTTTATAAAATAGGTTTTAAATACTCTGAAAAAAGATTTTAGAAATTTTATATGATTCTTATAAATCCATAAATCAACCTAAAAATAATTAGGAAGATATGACAATTATCTATGTTTTATTTTGGACATATAAAAATTAAAATACTCAATTAATATTATTTTTGAATATCCAAGTACAGATAAAATTTAACAATTAACTCACATAATAGATATTGAACACACATAATAATAGTTTAATTGCAAAATAATCACACGATATATCCCGGATATTACATCCTCCCCCCCCCTAAAAGGATTCTGTCCTCAGAATCTCCTAAGAAAACAAATGAGGGTACTTTTCTCTCATATCATTTTCTAACTCCCAGGTTGACTCTTCAACCTTTGGGTTTCTCCACAATACTCTTACTAACTTTACCACTTTATTTCTCAATACTTTCTCTCTCTCCTCTAGAATCTCTATCGGACTCTCTACATATGATAAATCTGCCTGAAGCTCTATTGGCTCATATCCTATTGCGTGCCTGGAGTCTGGATTATATTTCTTGAGCATTAATATATGAATAACATTGTGAATGTGCTCCATGTGCGGTGGTAATGCTAACTCGTAAGCTACTTTGCCAACGCGCTTTAGGATCTCAAAAGGTCCGACATATCTTGGGCTTAGCTTCCCTTTCTTCCCAAACCTCAT
This sequence comes from Apium graveolens, assembly GCF_009905375.1. NCBI lineage: Eukaryota > Viridiplantae > Streptophyta > Magnoliopsida > Apiales > Apiaceae > Apium > Apium graveolens. The sequence continues at coordinate 57,689,957 of NC_133648.1, read as the reverse complement.
TAGTCCTTTCCATGGTGATACTTTCAGTAATACCAAGCTTCCTTCTTCAAATTCCATGTCTGTCCTTGACTGATCTGCATATTTCCTCTGACGATCTTGTGCGGCTATCAATCTCTTCTGGATAATTTCAACAATTTTCTTTATCTGCTGTACCAGTTCAGGTCCAAGTATCTTGCGTTCTCCTACTTCGTCCCAATATATTGGAGATCTACATTTACGTCCATAAAGGGCTTCATAGGGTGGCATCCCAATGCTGGCATGATAACTATTGTTGTAAGCAAACTCTACCAAAGGTAAATGTTCGTCCCAACTTCCTTTAAAGTCAATAGCACAAACACGCAATATGTCCTAGATTGTCTGAATCGTTCTTTCACTTTGGCCATCCGTCTGGGGGTGATAGGCCGTACTCATATTCAGTCTTGTTCCTAAATATTCTTGAAAACTCTTCCAAAATCTTGAATTAAACCTTGGGTCTCGATCAGATACAATAAACACAGGAACTCCATGATGAACTACAATTTTCTTCAAGTACATATGTACCAACTTGTCGAGCGAAAATCTTTCATTTATAGGCAGAAAATGAGCTGACTTGGTAAGTCTATCCACTATAACCCAAATGGCATCATGATTAGCCCTTGTCCTTGGTAATCCAACTATGAAATCCATGGCAATATGTTCTCACTTCCACTCTGGAATCTCCAATGGCTGTAACAATCCACTTGGTCTCTGATGCTCTGCTTTAACTCTCTGACAGGTATAACATTTACTAATCCATTCCGCAGTTTCCCTCTTCATGTCTGGCCACCAATAATTCTTCTTTAAATTTTTGTACATTTTGGTACTCCCTAGATGGATGGAATATCTTGAAGTATGTGCCTCTTGTAAAATTTCATTTTTCAGCTCCGTCACTGGTGGAATCCAAATTCTAGATGAGAACCTCAAAATACCTTGATCATCCTTTTGCGTGCATAACTCTTCACCTACCAAACAATTTATATCTTGATCCATTACATCTTCCTGACATTTCTTTATTTTCTCCAATAACTCCGGTTGAAAAGTCATATTGTATACTTTCGCTTCCTCAGGCTTGCAAACTCTAATTTCCAATTCCAATTTCTGAAATTCCTTATATATATCTTCAGGTACTGATAACACATTCAACCTTTCCTTCCGACTCAATGCATCTGCCACAACGTTAGCCTTACTGGGATGATAATTAATCGAGCAATCATAGTCTTTGATCAACTCTAACCATCTCTTTTGCCTCATATTAAGTTCCTTCTGTGTGAATATGTACTTTAACCTTTTGTGATCCGTGAAAATCTCACACTTTTCTCCATACAAATAATGTCTCCAAATCTTCAACGCGAAAACTATGGCTGCTAGCTCCAAATCATGAGTAGGATACTTTTGTTCGTGTGGTTTCAATTGCCTTGACGCATACGCAATCACCTTTTCGTGTTGCATTAAAACACATCCTAGTCCTTTGTGAGAAGCATCGCTATAAATTACGAAATTCCCTTGATCGTCTGGAAGTGACAAAACAGGTGTCGTGATTAATCTCCGCTTCAACTCCTGAAAACTTCCTTCACACTTGTCGTTCCATATAAACTTTTCATTCTTTCGTGTAAGCTTTGTCAATGGTGTTGCAATCCTTGAGAAATTCTGAACAAATCGTCGATAATATCCTGCCAATCCCAAGAAACTTCTTACCTCAGTGGGTGTTCTTGGTCTCTCCCAATTCGTAATTGCCTCGATCTTTGCCGGGTCCACTTTGATCCCTTCGTTACTGACTATGTGTCCTAAGAACTGAACTTCCTGTAGCCAAAACTCGCACTTCGAGAATTTAGCATATAACTTCTTTTTCCTTAACATCTCTAAAGTTGTCCTCAAATGTTCTGCATGATGCTCTTCCATTTTTGAATAAATTAAAATATCGTCTATAAACACAATAACAAACTTATCCAAATACTCCTTGAAAATTCTGTTCATCAGGTCCATAAACGCTGCCGGGGAATGGGTCAACCCAAAAGACATCACTAAAAATTTGTAATGTCCATACCTTGTTCTAAAAGCTGTCTTTGGTATATCTTCTGGCTTGATCTTCAGTTGATGATATCCTGATCTTAAATCAATTTTGGAGAAGTACTTGGCTCCCTTCAACTGGTCAAACAAATCGTCAATTCTGGGTAACGGATACTTGTTCTTGATTGTCAGCTTGTTGAGCTCCCTATAGTCGATGCACAGTCTCATGCTTCCATCTTTCTTCTTGACGAATAATATCGGGGCTCCCCACGGGGATACACTGGGTCTGATTACTCCTTTCTCTAACAACTCCTGTAACTGCTTTGTTAGCTCTTTCATCTCAACAGGCGCCATTCTGTACGGGGCCTTGGATACTGGTTCTGTTCCAGGTGCTAAGTCGATCGCAAATTCAATTTCTCTATCTGGAGGAAGTCCTGGTAACTCGTCGGGAAACACGTCTGGAAATTCATTCACAACTGAAATATCTTCAAGTTTTGTTGGTTCTTGACTTCTGTCAATCACATATGCTATAAAATGCTCGCATCCTTTCGGTAATAACTTCTTAGCTTGAATTATTGTTAAGAACTTCTTTACTTGCTTCTGTCCCTTGAACGTTATTATCCTTTCTTCTGGCGTTTTCACCATTACCTTCTTATTGCGACAATCTATCTGGGCATCGTGCTTAGATAACCAATCCATTCCTAATATAACGTCAAACTCCCCTAACTTAAATGGTATCAAATCTACGCAAAACTTACTACCAGAAATCTCAATCTCACAATTCTCACAAACTTGATTAGCAGATACACGTTCTTGATTTGCTAACTCCACAATCATTATTTCATTTAAACACTCAACTGGACAATTTAACTTACTAACAAAATCTTATAAAACAAACGATCGGGTTACTCCCGAATCTATTAACACTTTGGCATATAAAGAATTCATATTAAGCGTACTTGCCACGACATCCGTATCCTGGATAGCATCTTTCACAGACATATCAAAAACTCTAGTCTTTGGAGTCTCATTCACTGTTGGGGTAGATCCCATGATCCTCAATGTATTACTGACTGGGGCTGGTGTCTTGCAATCCCTGGCCATATGTCCTGGCTTCCCACATTTAAAACACATAAATCCAATGGCTGGAACCTTTACTGCTGGATTCCGGATAGGCTGATCCTTGTTTGTTGGCTCTCTTGCTGGCTGATTTCGGCACTCCCTCGAATAATGCCCTTTCTGGTTACATTTGAAACATACCACATTCAACTTATTACAAACTCCCCCATGCTTCTTCCCACATACCGAACAATCCGGAAAAGTTAGTCTCAACTTGTTGGATTTTAATCGCAGCGGAGGCATGGTAAAACACTTTTACACATACAAAATCCAAATAAAAGCATATAAATCATGGTAAAAACATAGGGATCGATTACTAACCTTTAATATGCGATCCAAAAGCAACAATCGGAGATCCTTAGCAGCTGCTCCTCAAACGTGAAGCACTCCACCGGTATCCACCAAGTAAACGACGTTAAGGATGAGGAGGAGGTGGAGAGAATTAGGTTTTATAAAATTTTGGGGTTCTAATAAAAATAAGGTTTATAATAGTATATTTATAGGCAAAATTTTTAGCTGAAATTTTCCCATAAATATTTTTATTATTATCCCATTTATTATTCTCATTAATAATTAAAACACCTTTTAATTATTAATCCTTTTTCTAAACACTTTAGAAATAATTCTCTCTCTTGATTTTATTTCCAAAAAATTAAATCCTTAATTAATAATATTAAGAACTTTTCTTAATTAATTTATAATCAATTAAATCTCATTTAATCAATTATTAAATTTTCCAATTAATTATTTATTTCACAAATAAATAATTATTAGCCATTATTAATTAATTCCTCCACCATTAAATCATTCTCTTTTTATGGTGTGACCCTGTAGGTTCAATATTAAGCCGGTAGTAGAAATAAATAATAATAAAACTATTTTATCATTATTTATATAAATTCTCTAATTTATTAAATATGATTAATTAATTAATCACATTTATTCTACATTGTGAGTGATACTTCTCAGCATATCGCGACTATCCGGATAATACGAATTCACTGCTTAGAATACCAAGAACCTATTCAGTGAATAGTTATCGTACAATAAACTCCTTCTACCCTACAATGTCCCGATTAAATATAAGGCATGGATCTCGTATCAAGCATATCTAATTCAATCACTTGCTTACCATTTATTATGCGTAGTTCTATGCAAATTAGAAACTCCTTTCTAATTTCATTCACTCTGGCCAGAGATTCCTGAACTAGCATAAGTGGATCAGCCTTGAACATTCGCTTCCTTCACTAGAAGGGGTAGATCCTTTATTGATCATACACTATCTTCGTGTACAAATTCCTATACCCAGTAGAGCCCTAATAATTGTCCCTGGAGACCAAGAACTAAACCAAAGCATAGTTCAGTGTACACAAGATGACTATGATGACCTCAAGTCTAAGGATACTTGTACAACTATCACTATGTAAACAACTGCTGACATGTGAGTGAACTCCATCAGTTGTTCAGCTGTGCGAGTCATGCTCAGTGAACTTATTCTATAATAAGCACCTACATACTAGCTATAGTGTCACCACACAAATGTCTATGAGAACAGACATCCTTCATAATGAAGCAAGCATAGTATGTACCGATCTTTGCGGATTATTAATTACCAGTTAGTAATCCTATGATCAGGAACTATTTAAGTTTAGAGTTATCATCTTTTAGGTCTCACTATTATGATCTCATAATAATCCATAAAAAGCTTTACTCTAAACTATGGTATATCTTATTTAAACACTTAAATAGATAGAGCCCGTAATAAAAACAAAACAAGTCTTTTATTAATATCAATGAAATCAAAACAGATTACACAGGAAGTTATTCCTAAATCCTAATACATGATTGGACTTAGGACATATTCCTTTCACAACTGATTCGGCTGATTTGCATTAACTGGACGGTTGCTCTGGCCTCCGTCTCCTGCATTCTGTCTTCTGATATTAAAATTTCTCCCTGGCTGAAACTTGCCCTTCTTAAAATTTGGAAACTTCCCTGGTTGTGACTGGCCCTCATTCCCTTCAAATTTCTTTTTCTTGCTTTCTTTTTCTTTCTGAAACATCTCACTCTCTGTCTCTGCGATCATAGCCTTCTGTACTACTCCTGCATAGGTATCCAATTCAAAAATGGCTACCTTCTCTCTGGTCCATGGTTTCAAACCTTGCTGGAATCTCTTAGCCTTCTTCCTGTCAATATCCACATACGACGGTACATACCTTGACAATTCCTCAAACTTACCCTCATAATCTGTTACTGACATGTTCCTTTGCTTTAATTCTAAAAACTTCAGCTCCATTTGATCCTGAACAAACTGAGGAAAATACTTTACTAAAAATAATTCCTTAAACCTTTCCCAAGTAATTACATCTGTACCTTCCAATGTCTTCACCATCTCCCACCAATATGTGGCCTCATTCTTCAAATAGTAACTTGCAAACTCAACCTTCTGTTCTTCCTTTACTTTCACTAAGGCAAATGCCTTCTCTATTTCCTTTAACCAAACATTTGCTTCAATTGGCTCTAAGGAACCCTTGAATTCTGGTGGGTTTACTGCTTGAAAAGTTTTAAAAGTTACCTGGGGGTTGGTCTATCTTTGTTGTTGTTGTGCCAGGTGAACTGTTTGTTGGGCCAAGAATTGAAGAATCTGGGCTATTGCTGGGTCCATGGGTCCTGGGTTCACATTTGGATTTGTATCATCTTGGTTGTTATTGTTGTTGTTGTTGGTTTCTTCATTCTGGGTGTTGGTGCGGGTATTTCTTCTAGGAGGCATTTTCTGTAAAGAATCAATCAACTTATTTAGCTTTTGAATCAATCTTTTGCATAGAAGAACAGTTTTGCAAAACAGAAATATCTCTTTTTGAAAACAGTTGTAACTAAGTAAATTGCATGCTTCTTTACAGAATATAAACAGTTATGGAAAACAGGGTACATGGTATCACAGGGGTATAACTGGTACAATAAAGTAAATGACAGTAATGGAAAGGAAAAATGTACTGATATATATAGATCAAAAGTTTTAGGTAGTACAAGCGTAAAGACGCTTCGGAAGTAAAAGCAAAAAGGGTATAACAACCTACTCACTAGTCAGCATAGCTAGTTTATAAATATAACTCAAAAGTCTACTGATACACACTACACACTACTGTACATACTACATAACCATAACAACGCTGCTCAACATCTCCATCTCTGAATCTCTGGCTCATGGCAAATATGGACCTCTTATCTCCTCAAGCTCCTCTAGAACCCACTTAGCCCACTCCACTAGGAAATCGGGGGTGATGTCCTCATGTGTAGCCTCAGCAATCCTCACAGCAGCTGCTCTACGAAACACCTGGAGCCTCTCTGTAATAACCCCAATTTTTGGAAATTTTTGAAACCCTTATGAATAGTGTTTTTGCTGAATGAGAAAACTTTTCATGCCACACTATGTAGGGGTTCTGATATGGATATTCTGAGATTTTATTAGTACTTTATATGGGATATAAGTGTATGTAAAGATCGTCACAATCCAAATCCGAACACTTTGATTTTTCCCGGAAATCCAATAGATACGGAAAGAATTGAGTATAAGGTAACAGGATAAAAAGATTTAAATTAAAGGATTATAATAGAGGATCATAAAAAGGAATATAATGTATTGAGAAAGGTTAAGGGAACCTAAGTAATAAGATCCCGGGTATGATCCCTCAAACGATAAACGGAAACGAAAGTTAAGCGAACAGTATAACAGATCAGCGGTCATTAGGCAAACAATTAGGAAGTTAATCAAAGGGATTAGAGAGGATGATGTCACCCAACCAATGAGAAGAGGACAAGGAGGGGAGGATGACATCATGAGGATGACACAAGCATGACATGGGAAGGAAGGAGATGTGGTGGCTTTTTAACCACACAAAATCAAGGGTAACTAGGTAATTTACTAAAACAAACACAAAAATCAAACCAACCGAGCCAAGCAAATCATTTTTCATCAAAATCAAAAAGAAACCAAGGCATTGTTCTTCATGCTCTCGGCCAAAACAGAACCAGAACACTAAAACTGCTGTATCTCCTTCATTTCTCACTCAAATATTGTGTTCTATAGCTCATTGGAAAGGTATTGAGATGGCCTACAACTCTTGTTCACAAGTCTCGTCCAAATAATCATGGTAAGACCCTCATTTTTACAGTTCTTTAAATCGGACTTTTAGAAACTTCAAAGCCTAACTTTGTGTTCTTGATTTCTTTGGAAAGATCAAGCTTGTAGGAGGCTCCCTAAGGCTTCCTAGCAACTTAACACCTCCCAAGGAAGGTATAAACTTCAAACCCTAGCCTTTACTTTATTTGTTAGTAAGTTTAATGGTTGGTGTTGTGAAATGAGAAGCATGGATTGTGATTATTAGTAGTTTGGTTTGATTTGGAAGTGTTTTGGTAATTGAAGATTGATTATAGTTCATAGGTCTTGATTGTGGTTGTTTGAGTTGAAAACCTTGGAGATTATGGACTGATGTGGTATGGTTTAGGTGAAGTTTTGTTGTATTGATGGTTATGAGTTGGTTGGTGGTTAATTGGAGTAGTTTAATCATTGGTAATCGCGTAAACATAGCCGTCGTAACGTCCGATTTTCTGTAGACTGTTTTTGTGCATAACATTAGGACCCGAGAACCCCCTTCTAGATTATGACCACTTCCATGTTTAGATAGCTCATGTGACGAGCTTTGTTTTGATATGTAGTTCGTTCGATTCCGATGCACGGTTTAGGAGAAACGACCGTTTCAAGTAACGGCGTTTCGCGAACGAAACTTTTCCCCTCGCCTTACTTTGAAACATAGGTTAAAGACCGAAAAGGGTTAATTAATGTATGAAAAATTTATGGTAAGTGTGTTAGGCAGTTGGTAAGACACTCGCGAAGGAATCGCCTTAAAACTCGTAAAGGTTAAATTATTAAAAATGGTGGAGCCGAGGGTACCCGGGTGACTTAAGCAAATCAGTAAGCGCAAAACGAGCGTTAGAGTCTGAGTTGGTTAGAGTATAGATTTACAAGTGACTTTGGTTTAATTCCAACTTACTTGTTGCTTATAGGTTACCAGACTCGTCCCGAGCCATTCGTAACCCCCAGTCGCTCAGGCAAGTTTTCTACCCGTTATAACTGTTGTTGTGATGTAAATATATGTATATGCATTATCTTGTGATAAGTGCATGATTGTTATTAGCAAATTTTGCGATATATTGGAGCATGATGATATGGTATATATGCATGTCTGTTTCGTAATCTGGTTATCTATCTGTTGATTTCGATGCTTATAGTTGCATAATACCTATGCTAGAGATAAGCAGTAGTTGCGTGTACCCTTAGTATAGGGACCCAAAGGTGAAAACATTTTCTAAAACCGGGAGTCGAGGATCCCGAGTAGATTTTATATATATATATATATATATATATTTATATATATATGGTTATAGTTTTCAAAACTATTAATCGAATAAGGTTTATTCGATAACTTTATTTTATTAATGAATATTATCTTGAATATTCATTCGAGGACTTATGACTCCTTTATATTATTTATTGAATATTATCTTGAATATTCATTCGAGGACTTATGACTCCTTTATATTATTTATTGAATATTACTTGGATATTCATTTGAGGATGTATGACTCCTTTATTTTATTTAATGAATATTATTTATAATATTCATTCGAGGTATTATGACTCCGCTTATTACTGAAATATATTCTTTATTTTATTAAAGAATAAGGTGTCAATAATCAAACTTATTTTTGATTATTCAAATAAAGATATTACTTTCGTATAAGTATATCCTTGATTAATTGCTATTCATTCAAGTATAAGTTTTCCAACTTCTACCTCAATTATTCTTTATGGGAATATTATTTAAATAATAATATTCAGATATTTCTTTCATATTGGGACTGATTTATTTTATTAAATTAGCATTACTCCAAACATTCTTAAAAATGTTTTCGAGTCTTCAAAATGAATTTAAAAGGTAGAGAGGATCCCAAAACTTGTTTCCAAATTCAAGATCTTCCATTTTAAGGGGACTTGAATACTCGCTCAAAAATCTAAGGGATCCGACTCTGTGGTGTATTTTATATTCGAAACAAGGTTGCTGTTTTGATGAATGAATTGATTACTTGCCCAATGTTCGGGAAGTAAGCCCATCTAATTGAGTCGGCATAAGCGACAGGCCGGGGTACGGTCTATCAAAGTGTAAGTGGCTGGGTGGCAGTCCATCAACGCGTGAGTGGCCGGGTAACGGTCTAGCGTGAGGTCCTAATGCGGCCAGGGTGATGACCGGTGAGGAATTCATCCATCTACAGTAGAAAAGGTTACTTATTGGTATCTTTGCCTGATCAGCAAGATATCTGGTTTATGCCAAAATTCTTTTCCTTCCAAATTCATTGGATATTGCAACTCTGTTCATACTTTACATGACAGAGGTTTTCAGGAAATGTATGGGAGATATATATGAATATATTTATATATCAGGACTTAATGAAGTATCTCGTAACTTCATTATTTATAATGATATTCAAAGATTGAATCTATTCAAATCTTGTCTTGTAGTCTCATCTATGTGATGAACCTTTGAAACTGATTATAACTTGAACGGGGGTAGTTCAAGTAGTATTTAGGAAAGATATAAGTATTTTGGGGTATCTTGTAACTTCATCTTTTAAACTTATATCTAGTTAATGATTGTCTTATGAATGACAAAGATTTTCGGAAAAACGTTGAGACAAGGTTAGATATATGAGATCACCTTGCAACGATATTTTTTATATATACAGTTATAAACTGGAACTCTGTGTGTATTATGCATGGAAGAGGACTTCCCATATTTTGAAAAGTATATATGTATATATATATATACTGAATATTTTGCGACTTCATCGCATTAAGATATCAACTTGGTTCATTTCTTTTGACCAAGACTTTCATGAGTGCTATGAGAAGGCTCATATATTGTTAATCATTATACATATTATTTTGGTGGGCTTGCTGCTCACCCTTGCTTTATTTCTTCATCACACAACAACAGTTAGGAAAGATGGCCAGACTCCAGCAGACCCAGCGCAAGCGCGTGGGAAGTGTCCCGCGTCTTCCCGTTGATGTTATAGCTGCTATAGCTGGAGAGGTAGATCTATTATAGATCAGACCATCTACTTTTGAGAATCAATTATGTATAATTATAACTTGTGGCAGATAATGGAAATTAACTGTAAATTTATCAAGTAATCATTTTGGGTTGTAATAACTTTTAAATTGTGGATTCAAAGACTTGTACTTATTTAAATTTCATCTCTGAGACTATAACGGGTTGTGGTGTGTGTTAGTGTGGGGTCACAGCATAAAGTTATTATTATTAATTAAGTGAAGTGATATTGTGGAAAGAAAGACCGTGACGACCCGGATCCCCGACCCCGGATCTGGGGGTGTTACAGAAATGGTATCAGAGCTAAGCGTTATAAACCTCAGAGATGATGGGACGTTAAGATAATAAGTTCACTAAGATAATAAGAACTCTTGCCAATTTCATAGTCGGGCTACCTAACGTAGTACTGACAGTTAAAACCCTTATGGGAACCCTTATAAATGTAGCGATAGAAGCGTAGTTCGTTATCGTATATGGTAGCGGGACTCCGAACCCTGAAGTTGAGGAACAACATCGCGATGATATTTTATTACTAATTGGAGATCGGATTGTGGATCCGATAGAGTGTCCTAATGCAGGACCGGATGATGTTGATATTGAGGATGTAGCGGTTGAGGATGTTGTCCTAGAAGGGATAGTTGTTGAGGAGGATCCCATGGAGGATCCTGACAGGATTGGATAAAGGACCACTGATAAATTGATGACCATGGTTTGGTCGACTACCAGAGGTAGGATTGGCCGGTCACTACCGGAGGTTCGTTCAAGTTGTAAAGATAGTAGCCCCTTTAACGCGGCTTACTCGTAAGACTGAGAAGTTCGAATGGACAGAGAAATGCGAGAACAGCTTTCAAGAACTGAAGCAGAGGTTGGTGATGGCCCCTATGCTGGCGTTGCCGGATGGAAAAGGAGATTTTGTGAAGTGTAGTGACGCTTCGCACAAGGGCTTAGGGTGCGTGCTTATGCAGCACGGTAAGGTAATCGCGTACATGTCAAGACAATTAAGGTAATATGAAATTCGATATCCCCGCTCATGAGCTTAGGCTCATGGCAATAGTTTTACCCTAAAGATTGGAGGCACTACTTGTATGGAGAGAAGTGCGAGAATTACCTAAGCCATAAGTGCTCTAGTACATTTTCGCGTAGAAAGAGCTCAACATATGCCAGAGGAGGCAGTTAGAGCTAATCAAGAATAATGATTGGGAGATTCTTTATCATTCGAGGAAAGCCAATATGGTGGCTGATGCCCTTAGTAAAAAGGAGAGACTCAAGATGATAATGTCTTTTGGAGAGTTTATAAGAGATTTTGAGAAAATGGAAATAGAAGTGAAGGTAACCGGAGCCGGTACCGAAAAGCTGTTCGAGATTGCAATACAGCCCGAATTATTGGAAAAGAGCATATTGTGCCAGAAAAAGTTATGAAGAAAGGCATAGAGCCAACAATTAGATAAAAGATTAATATTGAGAAAGATGATAAGGGAATAATGAGGTATTCCTATAGAATTTGGGTTCCGAAAGTTCAAGAGCGTAAGGATGAGAACTTAGATGAGAGCCATAGTTTGAGGAATAAGATTTAGAGCAAACCCTGAACGTGATAGTCAGGGAGGTCGCCATCAAGATAGAAGGAACCCATGACATAATGGAGTGGAAAATGAGGATTTTAAATTAAAAGATGACCCCAATTATGGGGAGTAGGATGAAACATTTCATACTAAGGAAACAGAAAGTCGAGTAAGGAAAGGAGACCCGAGACGGTACTCCTATACGGCAATTCATGGACCTGTCTAAAAAGAACTTAGACTATTATCCCCAACCACCACCCTGAGGAGACAGTGCGGTGAGAAATTCTTTCAGGACCTTTAAGTCGCTAAGCTCTCAGAGTTCCATGGAACAAGCTGACCCAGCCGAGGCAAGAGCCTGGCTAAAGGAAATATAGGAATCATTTGAGATTCTAAATGATTGACGAATCTCAAAAGGACTGTTTTTGTCACTTACCCTCCTAAGAGAGAGACCACCCGCTGGTGAAAGACCAAGAAAGGCACGGAGCAAGAGATTATAATAAACTGATTTAAGTCCAGTCAATTGTTTTCGGGAAAGTAATTCCCAAAGATAAGGAGATAGTGTAAAAGCTTTAGAGCCAGAACAAAGGCAGACGAATATGATAAATTATGAATCTAAGTTGTAAAAGTTGTCAAGATTTGTTCTGAGGACACGAATCCAGAATGACGGGATGTTTGAAATCAATGCTTATGTTGTGTTGGTTCATGAAATAACGATAAGAGAAAGGAAAATAAAAAGAAACTGAAGTGGAAAGGAATATAAAGGCAATAGAGTTTGAGCAATGATAAAGGAATTGGGTATGAGGAAACCCTAAAGACTCATAGCAATAGAAATAGAAAAGTATGTAATCGTCAGGATGAGGGTGATTCACCATGAGTTAAAATTGCTGGGTGAAGGCATAAGAGATACATATATTTTATCCCCTGTAAGTTGGGAGGATTTGAGGAAAACTTGAGATAGTTTGAAGGTTAAATATGAGACGCGGATAGACTGAGGAGACAAGGAAGTAAGAAATTAGGAAAATTGGATGAAGGAAGTGACCTTCAAGAATGTGAAGTGTAAGACCGGTGGCTTGATACCCAGAAAGGGAGACGCCAGGTATGAGAGATATCCCAACATTGAGGTGACTGTTGAGAAACAACAAAAGTAAATAAGGAATTATTAAGAAGAAGTTCACGTTGAACATGACCAATATCTTCCAGAACCTCCATGTTATCATTACCAAATCAGGAAAGAAAAGCGGATGACCATTGTTATCTTTTGGAGGACATATGGATTGACCTCAATTTGAATAAGGATGCTATTATGAAGTTAGGTATAGACTATCGAGGTGGGAATGATTGAATAAGATACCCCTATCAGGGATATATGACTTTATTTATCCATGGAAGGATGCTTGTACCTTTTTAAAGGTGGAATTAAGGATAGAACATCGGTAACTTAAAACGAATCCTAGGGGAATGCATAAAGGTTGGCATTTCACCCTTAATAGGGATAGTATGAGTTTTGACAGTATGAATTGGAAAGGATTAAGGTAATAATAACCTTTAAAGATCAGTGTAGAAATTTTTCAGAAGTATATAGACAATGGTTCTAGTATTAGTAAATGGTATTTTGATATGCCCTGTATATAGGGAATACAGGAGGAACGATTGAACGATAACCTTAGAGGTTTTACAAGGAGAAAGGAAATATTCGAAATTCTCAAGAATAAAAATGTTGATAAAGGAAATATGACATAATTATAATGATGCCAAGTGGGGCACGTGTTAAACCACGAGAAAGTATGGATCGAACCAGTAAAGGTCGAAATTGTTCAGGGCAATTAGGACCTAAGATAAAAGATGTTCTAAGTATGATTGAGAGTCAGTCGTGACAGTGATTAACCTCTAAAGATTGAGGCAATAACTTATGGAAAAATGGTGATATTTTTTTTTACTTATCAGATTTTAAGGAAAACATCTTCACATAAGCTGTGATTGAAATGAGGTAGAAAATTTAGTTGAAGGTGGTTAAAAGACATTGACTGTAAGGAACTATTACTATCAGGAAAGGCCAAAGAGGTGGCCGACACTTTAACGGTAAAAGGAAAATTGTAGGCGCTTGTGCCAAAGGAATACAGTGATGATGGTTAAAGCTGTGATGGTTGTATTTTGGGTTGGAAGATTGTCATTCCTTCTGATGACTGTGCAATACCCAACCGTAATAGTAGTTAGTAAAGGTTTAATTCGTGTAATCGCCATGAGCGGGCTATCTATCTTAGAAGGTACTATCTTGAGAATGAGCCTGGACCATGTTTCAAAAGGACTAAACGAACCTTTGAGTAAGTCTTCTATTTAAGGCATATGATTAAGAATGGTATTAACCTGCTATCGTTGCTTTGATTGAAACTCTTCTGCAATTTTATCTGCTTCATGTCATGTATGTATGTCAGAATCAGGAGTGTACTCCATGAATCATGAATGGTGATTATGTTACCTCCTTAGAAGGATTTGATATGACATGTATGGACTCCGTATGGTTAGCTATTAAGACTTCATGGAAAATGAATGACTACAGTGGGTCAGTGGTGGACCATAGTAAGGCAGCAATGATTCTGCGAGTAGTGAGCTGATTACAACCATGAGAGTTGTATTGGAATGGGTGTTGAGATTGAGTACCCTTAATCGGGTCGTGGTAGTGTATAAGTTATCATTGATAGACTAATTAAGTAGAGTATCTACCTAGTGAATAATTATTCTTTCTTATCAATAGAGAGTCGTATTATTATACGAGGAAGGTTGCGGTGCGAGCATAGAATCCTAGTAACGGTGATATATAGAATGAGATCCCAAATTCAATTTTCGATGTCGAGGGAGTTTCAAAGGTGATTGGTATAAGCTCGAGGAAGAGCATGGGTCCATAGAATGATGGACGGGATAGCGAAAATATTTAGGCACGTGAAATGCGATGCTATAATACTTGATGTTGATATAAATACATATATGTTTTGTTCTTCTATGACAAACCTCTATAGTTCAGAGGTAGATTCCAAGCCAGATATTTTATGGCAATAAAATTTTTTTATGAATATACAATTCTCTTCAGTTCGTTCTTTTCTCTTCTTTTCATTTCATGTAAGCTGAGAAGAACAACCCTTCCAGAAGGGGAGGTATTGCCGAATGACTATCTATCTGTGTGATAGAAGCCGAGTAGGATACCAGCTATTGTTTAATTGCTTGTCAAGTACTAAAGGCTGGCCACCTTCTGTACTAACTATGCGATATAACAAGTGTTCATGATCATAGTGATCTCTCAACAAATTCCTTTACTTCTATTTGATTGATCAAATTTTGGAAAATAGAAACAACTGAAAAAGGAGTAATAAAGTGGTGGTAGTATGCGGAATGGGAACACATTCGTGATACTAAGGTTGACGTGGTTATTAAAAGGTTATAGAACGCTAACGAGCAAAAGTATAACCAGTATAATATTAGGAACGGAAGGTAGTAGCGATTACGAACTGGAAAAGAATGGGTATTGAGAAGCAAAAGCTCTAATGCTAAAAGCTATAATGAGAGTCTGTGCAATAGACTTGAAAGAAATTGGAATGATCACTTAACACGGATTGAGTTTTCTTACGACAATAGATCATATGCCAGTATTGAGATATCGCCTTATGAGATCCTTGAGGGAAGACAATATCGATCTCCCTTATGTTAGGATGAAGTTGTAGAGCGCAAGATGCTCGGACCAGTAGTGGTCTAAAGGACCAAGGATATGATAGATCTAATCAGAGGACGGCTGGTAGTAGCCCAAGATGGACATGATAAGTATGTTGATTTGACACAAAAGGATAAAGAGTACGAAATAGGGGACCTAGTAATGTTATAGATATCCCTTGGAAAGGATTGATGAGATTCGGAAAGAAAGGAAAGCTAAGTCCACCAATTGTTGGACCCTTGGATATATTAAGGAGTATTGGGAAGTTAGCATATGAGCTAGCCTTACCCCAGAACATGTAGCAAGTCATAGCGTGTTTCACGTATCAATGTTAAGAAAGTGTAATTCGGATGCTAGACAAATAGGGGCATATGAGCGCATAGACATGCAACCCGACGTAACCTATATGGAGCAACCAGAAGGGTTATAGAGTGAAAAGGAACAAGTGCTTAGGGGAAGGATTATCAAACTAGGCAGAGTTTGGTGGCAGGACCACAATATGGGAAAATTTACTCGAGAGTTAGAAAGTGTAATGCTAAGAAAGTATCCCCATTTGTTTTCTATTTGATTCCGGGACGGAATCCTTTTAAGGAGGGGAGACTGTAATAACCCCAATTTTTGGAAATTTTTGAAACCCTTATGAATAGTATTTTTGCTGAATGAGAAAACTTTTCATGCCACACTATGTAGGGGTTCTGATATGCATATTCTGAGATTTTATTAGTACTTTATATGGGATATAAGTGTATGTAAAGATCGTCACAATCCAAATCCGAACACTTTGATTTTTCCCGGAAATCCAATAGATACGGAAAGAATTGAGTATAAGATAACAGGATAAAAAGATTTAAATTAAAGGATTATAATAGAGGATCATAAAAAGGAATATAATGTATTGAGAAAGGTTAAGGGAACCTAAGTAATAAGATCCCGGGTATGATCCCTCAAACGATAAACGAAAACGAAAGTTAAGCGAACAGTATAACAGATCAGCGGTCATTAGGCAAACAATTAGGAAGTTAATCAAAGGGATTAGAGAGGATGATGTCACCCAACCAATGAGAAGAGGACAAGGAGGGGAGGATGACATCATGAGGATGACACAAGCATGACATGGGAAGGAAGGAGATGTGGTGGCTTTTTAACCACACAAAATCAAGGGCAACTAGGTAATTTACTAAAACAAACACAAAAATCAAACCAACCAAGCCAAGCAAATCATTTTTCATCAAAATCAAAAAGAAAACAAGGCATTGTTCTTCATGCTCTCGGCCAAAACAGAACCAGAACACTAAAACTGCTGTATCTCCTTCATTTCTCACTCAAATATTGTGTTCTATAGCTCATTGGAAAGGTATTGAGATGGCCTACAACTCTTGTTCACAAGTCTCGTCCAAATAATCATGGTAAGACCCTCATTTTTACAGTTCTTGAAATCGGACTTTTAGAAACTTCAAAGCCTAACTTTGTGTTCTTGATTTCTTTGGAAAGATCAAGCTTGTAGGAGGCTCCCTAAGGCTTCCTAGCAACTTAACACCTCCCAAGGAAGGTATAAACTTCAAACCCTAGCCTTTACTTTATTTGTTAGTAAGTTTAATGGTTGGTGTTGTGAAATGAGAAGCATGGATTGTGATTATTAGTAGTTTGGTTTGATTTGGAAGTGTTTTGGTAATTGAAGATTGATTATAGTTCATAGGTCTTGATTGTGGTTGTTTGAGTTGAAAACCTTGGAGATTATGGACTGATGTGGTATGGTTTAGGTGAAGTTTTTTTGTATTGATGGTTATGAGTTGGTTGGTGGTTAATTGGAGTAGTTTAATCATTGGTAATCGCGTAAACATAGCCGTCGTAACGTCCGATTTTCTGTAGACTGTTTTTGTGCATAACATTAGGACCCGAGAACCCCCTGCTAGATTATGACCACTGCCATGTTTAGATAGCTCATGTGACGAGCTTCGTTTTGATATGTAGTTCGTTCGATTCCGATGCACGGTTTAGGAGAAACGACCGTTTCAAGTAACGGCGTTTCGCGAACGAAACTTTTCCCCTCGCCTTACTTTGAAATATAGGTTAAAGACCGAAAAGGGTTAATTAATGTATGAAACATTTATGGTAAGTGTGTTAGGCAGTTGGTAAGACACTCGCGAAGGAATCGCCTTAAAACTCGTAAAGGTTAAATTATTAAAAATGGTGGAGCCGAGGGTACCCGGGTGACTTAAGCAAATCAGTAAGCGCAAAACGAGCGTTAGAGTCTGAGTTGGTTAGAGTATAGATTTACAAGTGACTTTGGTTTAATTCCAACTTACTTGTTGCTTATAGGTTACCAGACTCGTCCCGAGCCATTCGTAACCCCCAGTCGCTCAGGCAAGTTTTCTACCCGTTATAACTGTTGTTGTGATGTAAATATATGTATATGCATTATCTTGTGATAAGTGCATGATTGTTATTAGCAAATTTTGCGATATATTGGAGCATGCTGATATGGTATATATGCATGTCTGTTTCGTAATCTGGTTATCTATCTGTTGATTTCGATGCTTATAGTTGCATAATACCTATGCTAGAGATAAGCAGTAGTTGCGTGTACCCTTAGTATAGGGACCCAAAGGTGAAAACATTTTCTAAAACCGGGAGTCGAGGATCCCGAGTAGATTTTATATATATATATATATATATTTATATATATATGGTTATAGTTTTCAAAACTATTAATCGAATAAGGTTTATTCGATAACTTTATTTTATTAATGAATATTATCTTGAATATTCATTCGAGGACTTATGACTCCTTTATATTATTTATTGAATATTATCTTGAATATTCATTCGAGGACTTATGACTCCTTTATATTATTTATTATATATTACTTGGATATTCATTTGAGGATGTATGACTCCTTTATTTTATTTAATGAATATTATTTATAATATTCATTCGAGGTATTATGACTCCGCTTATTACTGAAATATATTCTTTATTTTATTAAAGAATAAGGTGTCAATAATCAAACTTATTTTTGATTATTCAAATAAAGATATTACTTTCGTATAAGTATATCCTTGATTAATTGCTATTCATTCAAGTATAAGTTTTCCAACTTCTACCTCAATTATTCTTTATGGGAATATTATTTAAATAATAATATTCAGATATTTCTTTCATATTGGGACTGATTTATTTTATTAAATCAGCATTACTCCAAACATTCTTAAAAATGTTTTCGAGTCTTCAAAATGAATTTAAAAGGTAGAGAGGATCCCAAAACTTGTTTCCAAATTCAAGATCTTCCATTTTAAGGGGACTTGAATACTCACTCAAAAATCTAAGGGATCCGGCTCTGTGGTGTATTTTATATTCGAAACAAGGTTGCTGTTTTGATGAATGAATTGATTACTTGCCCAATGTTCGGGAAGTAAGCCCATCTAATTGAGTCGGCATAAGCGACAGGCCGGGGTACGGTCTATCAAAGTGTAAGTGGCTGGGTGGCAGTCCATCAACGCGTGAGTGGCCGGGTAACGGTCTAGCGCGAGGTCCTAATGCGGCCAGGGTGATGACCGGTGAGGAATTCATCCATCTACAGTAGAAAAGGTTACTTATTGGTATCTGTGCCTGATCAGCAAGATATCTGGTTTATGCCAAAATTCTTTTCCTTCCAAATTCATTGGATATTGCAACTCTGTTCATACTTTACATGACAGAGGTTTTCAGGAAATGTATGGGAGATATATATGAATATATTTATATATCAGGACTTAATGAAGTATCTCATAACTTCATTATTTATAATGATATTCAAAGATTGAATCTATTCAAATCTTGTCTTGTAGTCTCATCTATGTGATGAACCTTTGAAACTGATTATAACTTGAACGGGGGTAGTTCAAGTAGTATTTAGGAAAGATATAAGTATTTTGGGGTATCTTGTAACTTCATCTTTTAAACTTATATCTAGTTAATGATTGTCTTATGAATGACAAAGATTTTCGGAAAAACGTTGAGACAAGGTTAGATATATGAGATCACCTTGCAACGATATTTTTTATATATACAGTTATAAACTGGAACTCTGTGTGTATTATGCATGGAAGAGGACTTCCCATATTTTGAAAAGTATATATGTATATATATATACTGAATATTTTGCGACTTCATCGCATTAAGATATCAACTTGGTTCATTTCTTTTGACCAAGACTTTCATGAGTGCTATGAGAAGGCTCATATATTGTTAATCATTATACATATTATTTTGGTGGGCTTACTGCTCACCCTTGCTTTATTTCTTCATCACACAACAACAGTTAGGAAAGATGGCCAGACTCCAGCAGACCCAGCGCAAGCGCGTGGGAAGCGTCCCGCGTCTTCCCGTTGATGTTGTAGCTGCTATAGCTGCAGAGGTAGATCTATTGTAGATCAGACCATCTACTTTTGAGAATCAATTATGTATAATTATAACTTGTGGCAGATAATGGCAATTAACTGTAAATTTATCAAGTAATCATTTTGGGTTGTAATAACTTTTAAATTGTGGATTCAAAGACTTGTACTTATTTAAATTTCATCTCTGAGACTATAACGGGTTGTGGTGTGTGTTAGTGTGGGGTCACAGCATAAGGTTATTATTATTAATTAAGTGAAGTGATATTGTGGAAAGAAAGACCGTGACGACCCGGATCCCCGACCCCGGATCTGGGGGTGTTACACTCTCTCTAAGTCGCCTCTCACCACTCCCCATCTCTCTGGTACGCATGATATGCAATAACTCCTGGATCTGACCCTGTAGGAATCGCTGCTCTATAAGGCAAGCCTCAAACTGATGATATGGGACAGGATAGGAAGAGAACTGGAAAGGTACTCCTGTGACTGAATGACTAGTAAAGCCTGAATCAGCAGGTGGGGGTCCTCTGACAGGTGGCCTCATGCCTGGAGGTGGAATAGCCTGTAATGGTACGGGCTGCAACACAGGTGGAGGTAATATAGCCAACACTGGTGGAACAACAGGACGTGGATCCGAAGACGGCACTCCAACTGAAGGCTCTGAGTGATCAGCTGATACGGGAATAAAGAGTCGGCCATCACTGCTATCTGAAATCATATCGCAATATCAGAATCTCGTACCATAACGCGAATTACACTAATACCTGATATACTGAAGCACTCAACCTCTCGACGTTCTATCTTTCTATTCCTTACTTCTAATCTTAACCCTCTACCCATTCCCGTCAACCTAGGCTTGTGTCAGTGACTTATAACCTTTAACTCTGATACCAAACCTGTGACGCCCTCCAAACCCGGGTCAGAAGTTTGGGGTCCACAGACACGCCTTATTTATAATCTGCTTATAACAATAATAAAGATAATCGTAATATGCAGTGACCCTACTTACCAACTACCACGGATCGCAACAGGTTAAAGTATGCACACAAGCCACACATCTACTTATATTACATACCGTTCAAATCCCAACTATTCCAAACTCAAAACTGAGTATTAAACATTATTACAAACTTTTACAGACTTAAATTATCCCAAAAGAAGCCTACTAGCTCAGCTCAATCAACCTGAATCCCTAGCTCTCGTGCTGGACTGAGGATCCACGGTACCAACTGGTTCCTTCTTAACTGGAAAAGAACAGAAACAATATCGCACAAATGAGCTAACTAGCTCAGCAAGTCACAATGACAAAACTGAGAATAATGATCATCAAGTGAACATGATTATGATATCAAGTGAACAATGGATTATGATTTAGAATTGGATATTATATTTTCATATTAAAAAAACCAAGGTTAGGCTGCTGATCAGTCACGCACTAACCCCGAGCAAAGCACACAACACTGCTCTAACTACTGGATCCAAGGCACACATTGGCCTAACTTGACCATTATATGGTCTGACCACGAATCTGGTCCACAATTTTATAAAAACAATCCAATTCTAACATAATAACAGAATAAACAATAATAAGCAATAACCAGAATCATTAACAACATTTGATGTTCTATAATGAAATGGTTTTAATCTGCATAAGGATCAACAGAGTATTTTTAAAGTTTGGATGCTAGGTAATGAAAGAATTGGATAAAATGAATCAATGTTTCAGGGTTTCAAGGATTTGGTCTTCCACAACATAAAATACAAAGATTTGAATGTGTAAGCAATCTGGTTCAGTGTTCAATATTTAGTTTGTATGAATTTGTGGAAAAATATCGTATACTTGAGGTTCGTGTTTTGGGTATACAACAATCAAGGGTATAGAAAGAATAAGGTTCATGGCTCAAGAACAATAACTGGAATCAGGGTTTGGGTTTCAGTGCTTCAAAGCACTTGCAATATCAACAAGACTATCAAGTATTACAATATCTCGAGAAAGTTCAGAACACTTGCCTGGTATTAGCTTACTATCCTGCACTCGCTTCCAATCACAATCATCTTACTCCTCAACTACTTGTTTCCCTTTCCTATGTCTTGCCTCTTCTGCTCACATATCATAAGCATCTGTCAATAATCAACTCAAATGATTCTATTCAACACATACTTCTATCTACCCTTCGTTTCACCCAAATCCGATTAGCGGATTGAAAGTTATGCAATAATCAAGTACACGCTGAATATATAAACCGATAGTCAATCAACAAGTTACGTATAACACATAATACATCACGTAATCAATGACATATCGTTTATAAAGAAGTCTCGGGTCATAATTAGGCTTTCTGGTATTTAAAATGATTTTTAAAACATTTTTCGGAATTAAAACGGGTCGTTAGATCAATTTTGGGTTAATAAACAAGGTTGGGTTGGCCAATTCTGGCTCCGAAACAATTTTAGAATAATTATCGAGCCTTAAAAATAATTTAGAATAATATTTTAAAGCTCGAAACTATTTTTCGGAATTTTTAAGTCATTTGTAAATAATTAAATCTAATTAAGTAATTAATTAAAATCAATTAATAATTAATTAAATCAATTAATCAATTAATTTTCGAATTAATTGACCAATTAATCAATAAAAAATTAACTGAAATTAATTAACTAATTAATTCAGATTTATTTTTGAATTAAAAATAATTTTCGGAATTAAAATACTAATTTTTAGAATTTTCAGAAATTAAAAATTTTATAATAAAAATAAATAAGAAATATGATTTTTAAACATTTTTTAAACAAGAATCCTAAATTTACAAATTCTGGAAACTTCAGGGACCAAACTGCATCGTTTTCAAAACTAAAGGTACTAAACTGTAATTTTCCAGCCCCGTCGCCGGAAAATACAGGGGTGGCCGGAGAACACGTTCCCGGCGTCCTCACCCCACCAACACCTCCAGATCACATCTATACTTTACCAGGAATTCAACCATGCCAACAAATCATTCTAATCATCCCTGAGTTGGCCGGAATTTGGCCGTGAAGTTTGTCAGTTTCTCGCGAACTTCGGAAAATTTCAAAAGACAACTCCCTTCTCTACAGACCTCGGTGATTCATGAAACTTATACGACTAGATTGCAAATTTCACAGAGAATACAATCCACTATATCACAACATCAATCTATTCCAGAATAAGAAACCCCCAAATTTCAATTAAGAACATTCATACGGGTTATAAACCCTAATTTTGAAATTCGAAAATTAAACCCACTTTTGAGCATGTTATTGAACTCCAAATCAGACGTATAATATATCAAAATCATCAGGAAAACAAGCTCTACAACATGCAATCATCAAATCATACAAACAATCATCTGAACAAAAATTCATATTTTTAATAAATTTAATTCAAAAATAAATAAAATTATAGAAAATAAATCTTGATTTCTGCACTAAAACGAAGCTCAGAATCTGGTAGAACACTTCAAATCCTTCGTTTTGGTTACTCAATCTTTGAAAACCGAGATCAGTAACGCCTTCGTTTTGCTGTTTGATTCTTAGAACAGTTTATGTAATTAGGGTTTTTCTCTGAAAATTATAAAATTAACTATCTGCAAATGATTTTGATATGAAATAAAATACGGTAGAAGGCTATTTATAATTACGGAAAATTAGTATCCCGTTGGATCATTCCGGATATAAAACGGTACGTTTATTTATAAAAACTGATCCAAACGGTATCGGTTTTCGGGATAATTATCCAAACCAGTACAATTTGTACTGTGGTCTTGGTCTCATCGTCTGGTTACACTTACTACGAAGTGATAATTGGGATAGTTTAACAAAAAGCTCCCGTTTATCGAAAATACGGGTTTTATTGATTTACCGAAACGAATATTGTATCGAAAATATTGCGCCGGGACCCGCGCAGAACAAACCGTACGCCGGATCGAAAAAGTCAAAACATGGAATATGCTCGGAATATTACAATTAGGTTAGAAAGGAGTTCTCGGAAGAGTTTCGGGTTCCAAAAACGTAACAACGGGTGACGTCGGTTGGTTCTCGTTTTTATAAAATAGGTTTTAAATACTCGGAAAAAAGATTTTAGAAATTTCATATGATTCTTATAAATCCATGAATCAACATAAAAATAATTAGGAAGATATGACAATTATCTATGTTTTATTTTGGACATATAAAAATTAAAATACTCAATTAATATTATTTTTGAATATCCAAGTACAAATAACATTTAACAATTAACTTACAGAATAGATATTGAACACACATAATAATTATTTAATAGAAAAATAATCACACGATATATCCCGGATATTACATTATTCGTAGACTGTATTATCAAAATAGATTAAAACAATACGAATCGGCTTGCAGTCAATCAGAAAATGACACGTATCCATTTGATTTGGACACGTGCCGTGTAATTGAGTAGCAGGAAGGGTGAGTCACTTGTTTTAACATTAATCTTAATCTCTCTCTCTTTCCAGTCTCTCTCGATCGTTCTCTTTCATTTTCTTTTCTCTTCCTCTCGGTTTCTTCCTCTCCTCGTACTTCCCGGTGATTTCCGCCGTTTGTGTTCGATTTCTCCGGCTTGTTTCTTGGTAACTTCTCCGATTTGGCTCTTGTTTATGTATATATATGTATAAACCTGTGTGTATATGTGTGTGTGCAAGTAGAGCTGCGTCTGGTTGCCTTTTTTTTCCCTATTCCCAATCGCCGCCCTTCCCCAATCCTGGTGGGGGTGGTGGCGCGTGGGCTGCGTGCGGTTGTGTGTTCAGTTGGGTGATGTTCGGTTCTGTGTTGTTTTTGTCGTTCCTCTCCTGTTATGCAGATTTCAATTTGGAATATTATAATAATTTTAATTATTATTCTGTAGGAAATTTATTTGAATAATATTCGTGAAATAAAAGATTTCGTTGTGGGAAATCATTTTAATCGGTGTAATTTATTCGGAAACCCGTATTATGTCGGCACCAATAAATTGTACTGGCATTGACGATGAACTTCGATGAGTCAACGGTGGACAGTGATGAATTGATTCTGAGTCCTAATTTGATAAAATAAATAAATAAAAATAAATCGTATATTGGAGTTGTACATAAATAATTGCGTGATTGTGGAATTTGTGTTGTGACGAGACTTGTGGATTGTGGTGAATATTGACGTCGATTGTGATCGACAGGTAGGCTTATAAACAGAAAAGTTGCTGCCAAAATTGTCTAAAAATTTATTTTAAATACAAGAAACGTACTTTATTATACAAAATGTGTTATCCTTATGTGACTACAAACTATGTGATTACGTGTGTAATTATTATATGAGTCGGGTTATCGAATTGGGTTATTAGGATTCGAGGATATCAAGCATGTCGGTATAACTGATTAGGATGTTCTGTTATTGTAGATCCTAGTCGAGTATCGCCAGGACCGAAGTCAGCGTTAAACGCTACTTAGGGTTTCCGAAAGTGTTGCAAGGCAAGTACCCCTGACCATTTTTTTATGGTTCAGTGTATATGAATAGACTGTTGTTTTGTTCTCGTAAAGGAACAGAAACGTTTTAAGTTACGTATCCCCTGTAGTTATAAATTATTGTTTTAAACCTGTTTTGGGGAAAAGTAACTTCGAAAAGAGTAACTATCTCGAATGAAAAGATTTGTGAACCAGTTTCACGTGTGCTGCTAAAATGAATGGTTTTGAAATGAGATAGGTACAAGTGTTTTGAAAACTGGATAAAACGATCTGATATGGGATACATAGGGGCCAGAGTAGGCCTATTGAGGTGGCATAAGAGGCTAATTCGGTTGCGCGCAATTCATAACCGATTAGTCCAGAAGGTCAGAGACCTAGCTAGTCTCTGAGTTCCGGAACAGGTGTATGGGATGGCAGTTAGAGCTGTCTGGTGTTGATAGCCTAATTAGTTGTCTTCACATATCCGTTACGTATCTGATTTGGCTTTGTGAGTCCCGTAAGGGAATAAGTAATTGATACAATGGATTTTTAAATATGAATAGCATGCTAAAATTGGACTCTGGTACTTACACAGCGCACTACTACGTTGTTTTATTAAAAGCATGCTAGTCAGTGATATCCTGATCAGCTGTCTTCACATATCCGTTACGTATCTGATTTGGCTTTGTGATTCCCGTAAGGAAATAAGTAACTGATATGAATTTTCAAATTTGAATAGCATGCTGAAATTGGACTCTAGTACTTACACAACACACTACTATGTTGTTTTGTTAAAAGCATGCTAGTCAGTGATATCCAGTTACCTCAGCTTTTCTTTATTTACTATTGTTCAAAATGATCTACAGATTTTGGATTTCATGATTATAATTATGTTCCTATAACTGTTTACATTAATGTTTTTATTTTAATATTCATATGTTGGTACTGCTGAGTGATTATGTTCACCCTTCCAACCTGTTATATATATTGCAGATGCCTAGAAGACTAATCAGACCTTGGCATAACCGTGTCTCCTCCCCTTCAGGACCCGGCTCCTTAGAGTTAGTTAGTATCAGATCACATGCGGTCTGATGAGTTGTTGAATAAGTTAGTGTGTCAGACTTTTTAAATAAATGGTTTGTAATAATGTGTGGCTTGGATCATACTTGAACCTTGATCGGATCTTGGTATGGGGTCAAGTTAGTATCTAAAAATAATAATATTGTTGTTATATTTCTGTTAGTTATGTTTGGTGACGTCAACTCCTGATCACGGGGTTGAGGTCGTGACAGTTGGTATCAGAGCTACATGTTCAAGTCCCTAATTCAGGTTAGGGATTGAGTCAAAAAGGTATAGAACTGTGTCTTAAGGTGTGAGTCAGCAACTCATATAGAGGAACAAACCCTTAGAGTCAGTCGAGGGTTTCGACGGTGTTACCCTGGAATTCATTGATATTTTGATAGCACTGCCTTGACCTTGTTGTGTCTTTCATGTATATTTATCCTGTTGGCAGTGGCCTATTGTGATCTCTAGTTCTCCATCCCGGGAGAACCCATCAGACTCGGATAGCTCTGACTCCGAGAGGACCAAGGACGTTGTTAGGTCACACACACTGTAGAAGGGGGTTGAATACAGTGTATAACACAATCAAATCGAATTCAAAGAACACAAGTAACAGAAAACAAACTTTATTAAACTCTGTTACAATGTAGAACTGTCCTCTCTCAGTGATGAACAAATATCACGAGAGCTGCTAGGGTTACAATGAATAATATTCTCGATAATGATAACACTTATAGTGTAAACCCTATGTCTATTTTTATATACTACACAGTTACAAGATAATCACTAATTGATATGGAATATAATTCTGCTTCCTAAAATATATCAATCAATTATCTTTTCGTCCAAGTATTCCATTCTTCACAAAATTCCTTCTTCATGCATATCTCTTCTTGCGTTTGTCTTGATCTTCTTTCCTTTCAATCAGCCGCCTTCCTTATCTGAAAGTTTCCTTTAAGTCCTGATATTATCTCCAGATAATATCTCCTGAATCTTAAGTACTGATCACTTAAGTTCTGACTTCAGTATAAGTGATGATCTAAGTTAAGTACTGATTTGTCATGTTTAAGTAAGATCTGAAAACTAAACATAAATCATATTAGATATGACATTATCAAATATATCTAACAATCTCCCCCAACTTGTAAATTAGCATAATATACAAGTTTAACAAATATTTGATGATGTCAAAAACATTAAGTACAAATGCATGAGAATTTGACTAGATAACTACAACTTATAGTCCTTAAAGCTTTACCAACTTTAACTTCTAATAACAACTTCAGTCTGTATACATATCAGAATTTGAGTAGTTGTAGATCTTGACTTGGCTTCACTTTCTGACCTCTTTGATGTCAGGAGTTGTTCTGAGATAGTTCTTTAACAAACATCTCTCAGCATATCTGAGTTCATCAATCATCCTCCTTTTTGCATCTTTGAGTTCTGCAGTATCTTCACCAGTTTGGAAGATAGCATATCCGAGATCATTAATTTTTGCTTTTCTCAACTCCTGATCTAGTCTTATGACATAGGCTTTGTCAGACTCTAGATTGAATTCAAGTCCCTTAATACCAAGATATGTTCTGATCTTTGCAGTATTAGGCTTCATATCAACAATATCACCCTTGTGATCTCTGTACCTGGGACAGTATGTCCTGTCAGACTTTACAGAATAAAGCCTTTTATCTCTCTGAATTTGAGTTTTCAAATAATTTGCAGCACTTTCTGTTATTCTGTCATTCACTTGAAGTAGGAATAAAACGTGTTCTAGTTCTTCAAAATACTTCAATGGTATAGCATTTTCCCTTATATAGTAAACCCTTCCATCTGTCATGAAATATAACAAGATGTGTTCTTTCAAGAAGGTATGGTAGACCATCTATACAGATTCTAGTTGATTCAATCTTTCAGGAGTTGCTCCAACACCTGGTTCACTAAGGAAGTTGGATCATTGGTTGTTGTTCTGCACTCTTCTTCATCAGCACTACCCAATCCAGATTTATCTCTTGCTTCCTTTCCAGTTACCACTCTTGCTTCAAAACCACTTACTGCAGTCTTCAAAGGTTGAGTCTGTTTGGCTTTAGTGAATCCTAGTAGGAGTAACTTTGAGGATTTAACATGAGCAATGTCAGAGGTTTCCTTTGAATTATCTTCTGATATCAAGCCAACTTGAGCTATGTCAGAGGTTGCTTGCTTCATTGTTATATCAGAACTAACTATATCTTGACTCTGAACAACTTGAGCCATGTTAGAGGTTGTCTTAGAATCTTCCTTGAAGTCAGAGTAAGATCAGCATCTTCAACAGAAATTTCTTCATCCATAGGAGGCACATAAACCTTTACAGGTTCACCAACTTTTTCTTTTCCCTTGGACCTTGGATCTATCTGCAATTGTGATTTGGCCTTGGTTGCCACAGGATTTGTCCTTTCTTTTATCACAATGCCTTTAGCCGTAGGAAGTTTCTTTTAACAACAGAAGCTTCAGATTTGGAGTTGACCTTTTCTAACATTAAGTCTAGCTTCTTCTTCATTAGGACTATCAAAGTCCATTCCTGGATTTTCTTTCAAAATAACTGTCTGAAATTTCTTCATCAAGATCCAAAAGTTCATCAGAACTCTCCTTTTACCAGTATCGAAGTATTCTTCTCCCAGTATCAGAACTTGTTCTATGCACTTGTAGTTCCAGCTCTACTTGATGAGAGACCTCCACCTTGACCACGACCTCCACCCCATTCAGAGTTTCCGCGGTCATTACCATCATCCTTTTTCTTCAGCGTCTTTCAGGTTTGCATTTGGACTAATTACTTTCTCCCCCTTTTTGGCTCAGCAGGTTAAAAGAAGAGAGATACAGCACTTTCACGAGGTTGGACTCATGAGTTGATTTGATGAGAAGCTGATTCTTCAAAATTTCATCAATCTGAGACTGTTGCTTCTCTTGGGTTTTCTCAATGTAGGCAATTCTATCAAAGGTAGGTTGGAAAAACCTTTTCTTTTCAAGTTTCAGATTCATATCTTGCTGGATCAAGTTTTCTTGAATTTTATTCACCTTGTCATGAGTTATTGAGTGTTGACCTTGAAGGTGCCTTGTACTCAATGCAGTAACTCTCAGCTGTGTCTTGAAATCATCATTGATCAGCATTTCATCAGCTTTTGCAAGATGCTCAACAAGATCTTTTTAGAAGGAACAAAGGTAACTGTGTTCCACTCCTTAGTCCACTCCTGTCCTCTAGGAGTTTCACTCCAAGTACTGGTGCTTCCCCTGTAACAACTTCTTGACGATCTCAGCTTTAGAACAGTTTGTTGAGGTGCTGT